>NC_142764.1:13627500-14827500 GCF_054948205.1 Urtica dioica subsp. dioica | reverse complement strand
AAGAGGTTGATGTGCTCGAAAGAGGCGATCTGGTGAGATTGCTACCAGAGGTACAGTTACTACACAAAGCTCTTTGTTCCTCAAATTTATGTTTTCAATATAGAAATCAATTTCAGCAATTTTGTTTATCATAAACAAGATATTAGACTTTCTTCTGTGTTGTGCTTATTTTTTAGTTGTATGTTTGTTACTTTTTCGCACACTATATAAAGCAGTTAGAGAATCAGATCTGGGCTCAAGGATTTGTGTGAATGATTTAGACTTTCATTAACATTCACTGTTTGGCTCATTTGGCTTATATACAAAAGCTGAGTTTGTTATACAATTGGTTAAGCGTAACTAACTCTAACCAGTCAGACTTGTATAAGTTAGTCCACCTGGCACATAGCTATTTGCCAGGTTGGACAGTATTAGCCTAGTATTAGCCTAAGCCTAAGTGACTCCAATAGCTTCCCTCAATCTGGACTCCGGTGCACGTGAGGAAGGATCTTCAGCAAGCCTGAGTTTGTCACGAAAATAGGTAAATTGCGCGACTGAGAGAGGCTTGGTAAACACGTCGGCAATTTGTTCAGCAGAGCAGACAAATCGCACGTCAAGTTCCTTGCTGAGCACGCGATCCCGAACGAAGTGAATGTCGATTTCGATGTGTTTTGTTCGTTGGTGAAACACAGGATTAGAGGCTAACATACTAGCGCCAATGTTATCACACCACAACACCGGTGGTTGTTCGATGACCACACCAAGTTCTTGAAATAAAGACTTGAACCATAGCACATCTGTCGCAGCCGAAGCAAGGGCCCTGTACTCTGACTCTGTGCTGGAGCGAGCAACCACCTGTTGTTTCCGAGAGCTCCAATTTAGGAGATTATCACCTAAGTAGAGACAGTGACCACCAGTTGAGCGCCTATCATCTGCATCGCCAGCCCAGTCAGCATCAGTAAAGCAGTGTAGAGCAAAACGAGTGACCGGACGAAAGGTAAGACCATGAGTCACAGTCCCACGCAGGTAACGAAGGAGTCTCTTGCACGCAGACCAATGATCAACTGTTGGTGCTGAGAGATATTGGCTGAGTTTGTTGACTGTGTATGCTATGTTCGGACGAGTGCTGGTGAGGTACTGAAGAGCGCCGATCGTACTCCGATATAGAGTAGGACTGTCGAAAGGCTCACTGTCTGTGGATGAAATCTTCAGTGACCCACACATGGGTGTTGGACTGGGTTTAGCATGAATCATGTTTGTCTTAACAAGCAGCTCCAAAATATACCGGCGTTGAGTGAGGTAGAGACAGTTTGCTGTCCTGTGCGCCTCAAACCCCAGAAAATAATTGACATCACCAAGGGTCTTGAGAGCAAACTGTTGGTCGAGGTCCGTGATAACTCGCTGGATTTGGGTCTTATCATCTCCGGTGATCAAGATGTCGTCGACATAGATAATCAAAATCAGGATTTTCTCATCGGAGCGCTTGTAGAAGAGAGAGCTGTCGGAGCTGGCATTAACAAACCCCCATGTGGATAGAGCGGCCTTTAAACTGTCATACCAAGCTCGTGGAGCCTGTTTTAGGCCATACAGTGCACGCTTGAGCTTGCAAACATGAGTGGGTTTAGCCGGGTCTTCAAATCCATCAGGTTGACGCATATATACTGTTTCTTTCAGCACCCCATTTAGGAACGCATTATTGATGTCGACCTGTTGAATTTCCCAGCCGTAAGTCATTGCAAGGGTGAGAATGACTCGAACCGATGGAGCTTTAACCACCGGGCTGAAAGTTTCAAAGTAATCAACTCCAGCAGTTTGTTGAAACCCCTTTGCAACTAGTCGAGCTTTGAGACGATCCAGCGAACCATCGGCTTTCCTCTTTACCCTGTATACCCATTTGTTTTGCACAATATGCATGTTTTCTTCGTATGGAACAATGTCCCATGTGTCATTTGCCTTGAGTGCAGTAAGTTCAGCCTGCATTGCGTTAGTCCACCGAGGATCCGAAAGAGCTTCTTGTACAGTAAATGGTTCACGAAGCAAGTCCAAAAAAGATAGTTCCACATTAAAAATTCGGGGTTTGAAAATGCCAGATTTAGACCTTGTGACCATGGAATGAGAAGAGATAGGAATGGGTGGAGAAGATGAGCTTGCAACTAAACCAGGGGCAATTTCTTGAGACATGGTGTCAGCTTGGGATTCAGTCGGAGAGGAAGAGGCAGACACAGGCAAAGGGACAGGTTCCGGGCTTGGTTCAGTCTGAGAGGCCGGGACAGACCTAGATGGGGATGGTTGTGGGCTAGGGGTAGTATCATGAGTATCAGGAGGGTAAAAACGAGCGGGGTCTGATTTGGTGACACTAGAGATGGTAGTGTTTGGAAAAAGAATTGAGTGAGGGAATTCTTGTTCATTGAACGTGGCTGTTTTAACAACAAAAATACGACCAGTGGAGCTAAGGCACCGATAGCCTTTGTGTTGAGGGCTGTAGCCCAGGAATAGACACTTTGTGGTTCGAAAATGGAATTTGTGAGGCTGATAGGGTCGGAGATATGGGAAGCAAGAACAACCGAAAACTTTGAGAAAATTGTAGTTTGGTTTTCTATTGTACAACACTTCAAAGGGTGAGATATTGTTTAGAGTGGGTGTAGGAAGTCTGTTTATGGTGTATGTAGCCGAGACAAAGGAGTCCCACCAGAATTTTAGTGGGAGATGAGCATGGGCTAGGAAGGAGAGACCTGTTTCGACTATGTGGAGATGTTTACGCTCAGCTTTCCCATTTTGTTGGTGCACATGTGGACATGGGTGCCGAAAAACAATACCAAGTTTTTGGAGAATGGGAAGAAGCGGTCGATACTCACCACCCCAGTCGGTTTGTAAGGTTTGAATTTTGGTGTTGAAATGACGTTCAATGAGGGACTGAAAGTTAGTGAAGATGTTTAGTGTTTCGGATTTGACAGTTAGAGGATAAATCCAAACAAACCGACTAAAATCATCAATGAAATGGATGTAGTATTTGTATCCGTCAAGGGAAGGATAAGGAGATGGTCCCCAAATATCGGAGTGAACAAGTTGAAAGGGCTTTGTGGTTTTATGAGGTGACGGTGGGAATGGAAACTGATGTAATTTGCCATATTGACACGCATCACAAAAAGAGATATCCTTTAAAGAATTTGATACTTTTATTGACTTCAAAACTGTTTGAAGAACAGAGTTACATGGGTGGCCTAGCCTAGCATGCCAGAGATTGACATTATTGTTTTTGGCCACATGAACAGATTTGCATTTTACAGGTGTAGACATAGCAGTTACAGCAGTATTGACATCAACAACAGAATTAAGACTAGTATTTGACACATGACTACATTCAGCAACATTTGAAGACACAAAGCAGGACTTGGACGACTCAAAACGCAGAGGCAGAGAAGTATCAGTGATATCCAGTTGATAAAGGCCATTTTTAACAACTCCTTTGAGCAGAATTTGGTGTGACTCCTCATCCTTGACAAGACAGCAAGTTTTGTTAAATTCAATAAAAACTCGATTGTCATTTGTGAATTGGGAAATACTCAAGAGATTTTTGGTTATACTCGGAACATGAAGAATATTTTGAAGTGTCAAGGTCTTACTGGCATTATCAGTCTTAATTGTGGAACTACCAATCTTAGATATGCAAAGTGAAGAACCATTACCTACAACGAGCTTTCCTTTTCCTTTGTAGTCGACCTTGTGGCTTGCTAAGTTGGACGAGCTCGGAGTAACGTGATTCGTGGCACCACTGTCAACATACCACGCCACATCCGTAGTAGGAGTGTTTGTGAAGGCCTGAGAATCATCTTCAACACCCTCCGACTGAGCAGTAGATAGATAGGCCTGGTTTTGTGCTCCAGCTTGAGCAGTGGTGATGAGTGAGGAATTGACATTGCTGTTGTTTGAGTGCTCAGGTCCGGAGTACGTAACATCGAACCGGTGAAAGCATTTCACAGCAATATGGCCAACTCTACCGCACACCTGACAGACTGGTCTGTTGCCAGCGTTTCCACGGCCATTGCCGCGACCACGACCACGGCCACGTCCTCGATTGTTCGCATTTCCACCACGGCCACGATAAGCCACATTTGCAGAGATTGAGTTTTGAATCTCTGTGCCGAGAGTGGTATTGTGTTGTTCAATGCGCAATTCATGTGATTGAAGCATGAATTGAACCTCTTGAAGCGAGAGAGAGTCTTGACGCGAAGTCAGATTTACCACAACAGATTCATATTCCTGACCTAATCCGCCAAGTATGTATAGAATGAGTTCATCGTCGCCAATGATGTGGCCAGCAGAGTTGAGCGAGTCTGCGAGCCCTCTCATCTTGACAACATACTCATCGATAGGTGTAGATCCTTTCTTCAGAGATTGCAATTGAGAACGGATTTGAAGAACTCGAACCTTTGATGTTGTGGTGAAGAGTTCGTTGAGCGTGTGCCAGATCTCCGCCGCGTGAACACAGTGAGTCAGGTGTCCAAGCATGGATTCCGAGATGGAGGAGAGAAGCCAGCTGACGACGAACTGGTCAAACCGGAGCCAGTGCATGAATTCCGGATTGAGCGACTGAGTTGAAATTCCGGTAGAATCAACGCTGGTGATGAACTGTTGAGGTCGCGCCGCCGTGCCGAGGAGAATTCCGTCGAGGCTGTGCGCACGAACCGCCGGAAGTATCTGTGAGCGCCAGAGATTGAAATTGCTCCTCTCAAGTCTGAGCGTGAGAGGATTCAAGTGCGTTGGAAGCACCTGATTCGCGAGTAGAGCAGAGGCAAGATTCTCCATTGACGATGTCGCCGAGCTTTGAGCCATGAACACCGATCAGAAACGAAGAATGAACCGGGACGAAAAAAGGTCTAGGTTCCAAGCTCTGATACCATAAAGCAGTTAGAGAATCAGATCTGGGCTCAAGGATTTGTGTGAATGATTTAGACTTTCATTAACATTCACTGTTTGGCTCATTTGGCTTATATACAAAAGCTGAGTTTGTTATACAATTGGTTAAGCGTAACTAACTCTAACCAGTCAGACTTGTATAAGTTAGTCCACCTGACACATAGCTATTTGCCAGGTTGGACAGTATTAGCCTAGTATTAGCCTAAGCCTAAGTGACTCCAATACTATATATTTCCTACTTTTTACTTAGCTTTATATATTTGCCTTTGCCTGCATAGGCGAATTATGTTTATATGGTTTGTTGGATTAAAAGATAGGGTCCGTGTATAAAGTCATGATATAGTGTTATTTCTTACCGGCTCATAAGAATACATCCTTTATTCTTTTAGTGCTCCTAGCAACAGATTTGTAGTGCCTACTTACATTCTATTTGCCTTCTGTTTTACACTCTTCAAAGTTCAATTTTTTTTTTTTTTTTTCCTAACTGGACGGGAAAAAGCCTTAATTTGGTTATACAGGCAATCGTGGCAGTTGGACCATGGGGAACAAATGATGGGTCTACATGGGACTACGGAACTAACGTCATTAGGATAAGAAAAATCATTATACACGCTGCTTCATGTATAGACTCCATTCAAGTTATCTACGATAATAGCAATGAGCCCGTCGACGGAGAAAAGCACGGAGGCCCTGGGGGTGACCCCACTGAGTTTTTTTATTTTTTTTTATTTTTTATTTATTCCTCTTTGCTTTCCAGCTGAATATTAAATATTTATATATACAAAAATAAAAAACTTAGGCTTGTGTATGAACTCTACATGTTATTCCAGATTACCCTGCAAGAAGGGGATTACATAACTGAAGTAAGTGGGCGATATGGGGCAGTGCATTTTGCGGAGACTCCAGTGGTGAGATGGCTGAAATTCACTACCAGTCTGGGAATTACTAAATCATGGGGCACCGAAGATGGCACCGACGACAGCACATACTTCACTCTTCCCGTCAAAGGAGGCCGCGTTGTTAGCTTCTTCGGATCAGGCGACACGTTCCTGACTGGCATTGGCTTCCACGTTTCCAACGTTTGATTGATCACCTCGACCCGCCCTCTACTGCTTTCCATTATACAGAAATATGTTCATGTGATTATAAAAATTAGAGACTTGGCCGCTCAGCTGGCTAATGATGATATTAAAAAGTAAACAAAATTGTGTGTATGTAGTGCTTGTGTTTAGTATGTTTAATGTTTATAACTAATTGGATTAAATCCCGTGATGAAAAGCGAATTTAGCAGCTCCGAATGCATATCTTTACAAACCTTAATTTACACGGGTTCTACTGCGCCAATATTGGAGGCACTTCTAGTTAGGGATGGCAACGGGTACGGGTAAAGCCGGGTACACCTATTCCGTTACCCGTACCCGCTATAATTTTTTACCCGTTACCCGGACCCGTTTACCCGGATTTTGAGACGGGCCGGGTAACGGGGATACCCGCCGGGTAAGCGGGTTAAAAATATTAGACCCGTTACCCGTTTACCCGGTTTAAAAAAAGGGTAGCGGGTCGGGTAGACCCGCTTACCCGTTTATAAAATAAAAATCCATCAACAATATAAAGTTTAAAAATAATAAAATTTAGGTGAAAAATATCAAAGTGTTACTACAATATAAAAAACATTAAAATTCAAAATAAATAAATAAATAATACAAAAGAAATCTTCATTGCAAATTGATTATCTTCATTGTAAATTTGGTCATCTTCATTGCAACATATAAAAATTTATTATCTTTTTAAATATTTAAAAGTTAACGGGTCGGGTCCCGGGTAACCAGGTACGGGATGACTATTCCGTTACCCATACCCGGACCCGTTAAAACCGTAACGGGTATTACCCGTTTACCCGTTTACCCAAAAAGAACGGGTATTATCCGACCCGAATGAATCGGGTAACGGGCCGGAACGCGGGTAACGGGTCAAATTGCCATCCCTACTTCTAGTGACCCGGCCATTAGCATTTGATCGAAAAATAATAATATAATTCTTGCTTTTTTTGTGTAGATAAATTAAACTTATTATTGGAGGTGATAAAATAGTATTGGTGATATTATCTATTTATAGTCTGTGTTTGAGCGATCTAGTGTTCGTGATAAAAAGTTCCACATGGAAACGTATCAAAGAGGAGAGTTCCTCGTGTATTATGAAATTCCGAAATTTTTTCGTGTATTATGAAATTCCGAAATTTTTTCGTGTCTCTCAACTCCTCTTCACTTTGTAGTATAAATATTAAGATAAAGATTTTTGTCTAATTTTGCTATAAAAATTTATAAATTTGGCATAAATGTGGCCAAAATTAGACTAAGTAGCTTTTCGCCGGATTTGATTTTTAATTTAAACTTCTACTTATCTTCTTGTTATTCATTACTTCTAGGTATACTAATGAATGATTTATTCTCATACGTGAAAGATAGCTCCAAAATTTGAGGGATCGCTTGCATAATTGGTTTATATGTATCATTCATGGTTGAGACCACTCATAAAAATTAGATTAAGAATCTTGTGACCGCATTTCACATGGCTAACATAGATGCTCTGCTTCCGATTCCTCGAGATTTTGTAGATTTGAGGACATAGTTCGATGTCGGGACCGTCGGTAGCACTTAGACTCTACCTAGCCAAGCATCTTAGTGCATACTTTTCTGATGTGGGACTTGGGTTGCTACCCCAACAATCCTCCCCTCAAACCAAGAACCACATATACGTGGCCTCCCCTCCAGCGAAATAATCTTGTACCACCATTTGGCGCCAACGGGACACGCCGCCTGACTAACGTCATTGTCAGGATGACTTTCGACACAAGACATTTTCATTGCGAGATTATCACATTGAGGGCTTCTCATTCCACATCGCAAACGCATCCCAAACTCCCAGTGCTCTTGAACCTTTGGCTCTGATACCATTTGTAGGGCCCCCGTTCTCCACGGTGTTGGCTGCCACCTCATCATAACTCTACATTAGTATGATATTGTCTGCTTTGGGCTAAGCCCGCACGATTTTGTCCTTGAGCACATTCCCAAAAGACCTCATACTTTTGGAGTTGGTGGGACTCTTATATCCAAGAAAATTCTTGCATATTTTTCCGATGTGGGACTTGGATTGCTACTCCAACAAGGAGCTAGGAAGAGAACCTGTCGATCAGGTTCAGAAACTCATTATGAATAGCGTTTTATATGTACATTATGTTTTTTTTTATTAGTATGACTTTTGTCCAAACTCTTGTTTAATTTATTATAAATCAAAATATATTATGTTAAATATATTAATAATAAAAAATATAAATATAGTTGCAACATTTGTCACGATTAAAAGAACTCTCTCTACAAGGCGGAAATAATTTATGCACTAATATTGGCGAGAGACTGTCTCAACATTAGTCGTGACATTTCGCGGCTGTTTACAAATAGATACGGAACTAGAACTGCGATATTTGCTGCGGCTAAATCCAATTTAGCCACGATATATTGGACTTGTAACTGTTGTAGTGTTTATCGCGGCTGTAACTTGTAACTGTTGTAGTGTTATTGCAATTGATTTTTGATTAGTTGTTAATCGAATTTTAAATTAGAAACTAGATCTATATATAGTTCGTGTTTTCGTAAAATCTAAATCATTTAGAAATCTATTATTCCGCCAACGTGAATCACGATAATTCTCCACGCGGTGAGCAGACTGAGAACAAAGCACATAGATATATGTCTGCACGTCATCAAGTATGTGATCAATAGCAAGTCGATAGTAGATAGCCACAAGTGTCAACCCGAAATTTTCCATCTCTATACCATTTCATGTCAGCAGGTTCTAAGAGGAATTTGGATTGCTGAGATTGGTCAGATCTTGGAAACCAAGAAGAGTAATAGAGATCAACTATCGAACGAAGACTAAATGACAAGACTAGGTAGAGATTTGTGAACCTATGTAATTTATTATTGAGCCATGTCAGCAACGAAAGTCAATGAATTGACACGAACCGTTAGTTAGGTATAGCTTGTGTATTTAAGGACCTATGATTCGTTGTTATTAGGTGGGTCATAATTGTATCAAGGTGAGAATCACATAAACTAAACAAGTGTTGGGAGATAGATCTTGAGTGAGAAAGAGATTCTTGCTTTGAAGATGGTTCGGAAGCCATTTTCGTAAGGAAGAGAACTGCTCTTCACCAGAGTATCGGTGATTGCTTGATAGGGGATTCGAAAATATAGCATGGTCTCACACCCTGACTTGGATAGGATATGCATTAAATCCGAACCAATGATAAAAATATCTTGTAAATACTAATTTGTGTTCTTTGCGCCATTTGTGTTCATCATTTCTCGCTCAGGAATTGTGATCGGCGTTGAGCTTTGATTCATTTGTAGTCTGTTTTTTGTTAGTTCCATTGCTTGTCTCTAACACGACATTTGCGTCTTTTGTTTGGGTTTGGATCATACTATAACTAACAAATTAAAATGAAAAATACTACCAAAATGGAGTAAAAATTCAAACTCACTATAGACTTGGAAACCAGATTTATACACGACATGGTATCTTTCATTTGGAATTTTCACAGTATAAAAAAAATCAAATATTTTTTAGAAATTCTAGAATAATATTTCTCAGTTATTTTCATATAAATACTCTCTTAAAGCAAATGGAGGTTGATCAGGAGTCAGGAGGCTAGAACTTGGACTTCAAGAAGCTTATGACAGTGTCGTCGACTTGGAAAGCCCTAACAAGAATATCCGACGAAATATCGGGCGCTGATCCAAAGATTGCCTCGGCAACAGTGACGACGCCCGGGTTCTGACTACTAAAGGCAGATATTGCCGCAGCGGCGGTGGGTCCCACGTTGCGCTGGTAGTGGACGAGGCCGAGGGGGAACACGAACACGTCGCCCCTCTGGAGGGTCTTGGTGACGTGGCGGTTGGCGGGGCTGGCAGTGACGAAGCCGACCTCGAGCGTGCCTTGTAGGAGGGCCAACACCTCGGTGGCCCGTGGGTGGGTGTGTGGCGGGTTTATACCCCACGGCCCGAAGTCTATGCGGGCCAGCGAGATCCCGAGAGTGTTCAGGCCCGGGACTTGGGCCGAGGTCACCGGTGTCACCTTTGTGCCCGCTGTACTCGTGATTTCTCCGGCGAGGTGGAGCCCCGCGTAGAAGAAGTCCTCTGCCCGGACTTGGCTTGCCTCTTTACAACTCATCCCGTTAGCTAACACTGCCAAAAACAATGTGTATATACACATTCATGTCATGTTTATACATAGGTATACACGCGTACACGTTGTTGAATGTCATTGAAGATTTTTTTAAGGGTAATTTAGCAAAATAGTCCACTTAAACGTTTGAGAATTGCTAAATAGCTAAAGTTTTGTAAATATTAGGTAAATAGTCAATTTTATATATTCACACACGTAAATATTAAGTAAAATATAACCACTGTCATATTAAGTCACGCCATCATTTATGACTATTTACCTGATATTTAATGGCTACTTAGCAATATCAAACGTTTAAGTTGACTATTTTTCTAATTTTTTTATTTTTTAATGATGTAGAGACTTTGAAGGAAATCATATTGTGTTAAAGATGCCAATTTTTTTATAAAGATAACTTGGCTGGTCAATTTATTTATATAAATTCAATATAAACATACGGTAGTAGGATTCATTTTCAGCCCCGATGAATAATTAGAATTTTCGCCATTGCAAAGTTTTTAACTGTTTACCACGTCAATAAATGTGACAACTAAATATCAGGTTCAAGTATTGAAGTGAATTTTTTTTTTTTTTTCGGTACCTTGACTTTTTGGATCAGCGACGCAGAAATCCTGAATCAGTTGAGAGGCTAGGGCAGTGGACAAGAAAAATAGTGCTTGAATGCCTACCGAAACAATAGAGACATCCATTTAAATTTTGGTTGTGATGGTTTGGTCTCAGCTTTTATAGGAAAACTGTTGACAAGATTGAGACCTTTTTTGTGTGCCCAAAAACAAAGCAAACTGTAGTGCTTTCTAGGTACTGATATTTGACGGTATCTTTTATATATGCGTTGTTTTAGTTGTAATGCAGATTACTCATGCAAATTACATGCGTCTTTACGATTTCTTTTTTAGTCATGCTTGTCTGCAGATTATTTCGGTGCCAATTGTATTACCATCCAAGAGAGGATTTTGGTTAAAATTTCGGCTCATGAAAGTAGCTTGCAATGTGTCAAGAGGTTGTCAAAAAAAACATCGTCAGCTTTAAAATACTCGAACAATGTTGGGTTAAAAATATTAATGAACCGGACATCACCAACAGTATGAAGAAGAGGCGTTGAAAAAACAAAAACAATCGACGAAAACTTACGAGTTACTACTTGCTTTTGACCTAATCACTGACCTATCACAATAATAGACAGTACATAAATGATTATTCCAAAAGCTAGTATTTTTTCATGAGCATAGAAACATAAAAACGCTAGGGCCTCAAATATCTCTCCCTTGTTTGGCTTGTTGACTAAAACTTTGACTTGAGATCATCAATAACTCCCTTACCAAGCTGGAAAGATTTCATCAAAACGTCGTCGCCAATATCAGGAACTGATCCGAACACAGCCCCAGATATAATGACCACACCGGGGTTTTGGCTACTAAGCGCCGCGAGGGCCACGGCACTCCCGGGCCCCACATTCTTCTGGTAATGGACGAGCCCTATTGGAAACACGAAAACGTCGCCTTTTTGCAACACTTTCGTGATCTGACGGTTTTCGGGGCTCGACGTCATGAAGCCGACCTCGAGACTGCCTTCTAAGACGGTCAAGACCTCCGAGGCGCGAGGATGAGTGTGTGGAGGATTGACTCCTCCCGAGGAATAGTCAATGCGCACGAGTGATATCCCGAGCGTGTTTAGTCCCGGGATTTCTCTGACGCTCACTTGGGTCACTGCCAACCCTAACTGGTTCGATGTGTTGCCTGTTCGGTTCAGTCCAGTAAAGAAGAAATCATCGGATCCAACGCTATTTGGTGTCTTGCAGGGAAGACCGTTCATCACCACTGCATTCAATTGAGCTCACCATACTTAGATTAACGAGTCTTTATTTGCTTTCAATTATTGACATCATCACCTAGCTAGCTGAGTTTTAGTCACCAAATTGTGGTCCAATCGATTAATTAGTGTTCATTATTTAAAAAATTATGTGGCTTACAGATCTACCACAACAAAAGTTATGTAATTAAGAAATTCTCTACAATTGGTAATAAAATTGAATCCCAGGTTTTGAATTAAAAATAAATTTAAAATTGTTCAGCGGATGTATTTTTCAATGAGAAGTCTTACTAGAATAAGTTAATTAATTTTTACTTCGTACATTAATGATCGTGTACGTACTCAAATTTAACCAATAATATGCATGGAAGCAAGTAAATAAGATCTTAGGAAAATGATCTCGCAAATATATAGCTAGAGACGTTGATTTATCAATTTGAATGGCCATAGAGAATGGGTGAATCATGGTTAAATATAGGGCTTCGAATTTACCGTATAAACCGAATAAGAGTGTACGTGTAAAATGTGATAAATAGAGGAGATAGGTAGTCATACCGCCGATCGTAGGGTCTGCGACGCAGAAATCTTGAAGAGGATATTGACCAGTTGCAAAGGTTACCCATAAATATACAGCGACAACAAATATAATGGCCACGTCTGAATTTGCCATTAATTAAGTTGAGTATAATCTAATTAACTACTAAAAGTATTTGACTACAACGATTGATAGAAGAACTACAACGATTGATGTGATAAAATCTAATAATATATAATATTCTGAAGGGGTTCTGCTCTAATGTTTGTAGAGCACCATAAAGTTTGTAACATCTTTATATATAAGTTTAGACGACCGCCTTTCAGAAGGGAAAAAAAAGTAAAAACAGTTCAGCAGATAGAAAGAGATATATCAGAGCAGTAACAGAAAGAACATTGATGTTGCGTTTAATGGAAATAAGTATAAAGTTTAATTAAATAACATTGGGTCCATGGACCAAGCGTGCTTCAACAGCAACCCCTATTTTTTAGTGGAAACGTACAGTGATTATATGAGTTTAAAGTGGTCACTGCGTGCTTTCTTTGTTTATGGCCCAACGCTGGTACTCATAGTTTCCCTCACGCCAAGACAATAATTAGGATACTTAATTATTGCTAAAGGGTGAACTTCCATAAAAGACCCGAGCCTGGTTAAATTACAGTGTATCGCATTTAGTTCATGTCAGGAAATTATTAAGTATAGTCTATCTAGTAAATAAAAAAGAAACCTTTTGTAGTTGTTACTAACTTACTACTGCGCTATTTCAGATTGCTATTTGGTCATTTATTTTTAAATTTTTTTTTTCTCAGTGAGTGTTATAAAGTTGAATAGAATATACTTGCTAATAAAATAGACACAGGTTCTAAAAATTGAATAAAAATTCAGTTTTTCTTTCTTTTAAAATTCAAATAGAGTGTATCAAGTAGCTCTTTGCTTAACACAAAATAATAGTCTCGTTGAAACCTTCGCATTGGTGCCAATTTTTTAAATGATGGTTTAGATAGCTAATTATACAAAGTGGACACTGTTTGACTACCAAACTTCTTATAAATTGTCCAAAATCCTAACTTTCTTCATCTTTCTTTTTTCCCTCCTCTTAACTGTGGGACACACCAAAACATGTGTCTTTTTATTATGGGTCATTAGAAAAATAGTTAATTTAAACGTTTGATATTGCTAAATAGTCAAACGTTTGGTAAATTTTAAGTAAATAGTCATTTTTATGTATTTACAGACGTAAATATTAGATAAATAGTCATCTCCATATATTAGGCCACGTCATTATTTACGGCTATTTATCTAAAATTTATTAAACGTTAGCTATTTACCGATGTCAAATGTTTAAATTGACTATTTTTTTAATTTTCTGTTTTATTATTATAATTTCCTTTTAATTGGCAATTGGGCTAAAGCCCTGATATTTATTCAGCCCACTAGATGGGCCGAAACCAACATACTTGTATGAAAAACATTGGCGACTTGATGAATCAGTACATTAATTGGAAATTAAGATCCTCAATCCCCCTTCTTCATGTCTTCCTTGTGTCCGTTAAATCAAGATATACCAGATTATCACATTATTATTATTATTTGGAAATTTTGTACGAAATAGTCAATTCAAATTAAGTGTTTAGCAAAATAGCCAAACTTTCATAAGTTAGTGTATTTTATCTACTTATAGTGTAAAATTACTAATATACTTTTAATATTTTGAGTGAACCCGTTTTCCAAGAATTTCAAATTAATTAATTTAAGTGTCTAAAATTTTAATCCACTATTTTTTTAATTCACTTTTTATATATACAAAATATTTTCAAAACAAATTCCATCAAAATTAGGCAACAAATCCCGATCACATTGACGGCTTGTTGACGACCCACGCATGCTTGTGCTTCATCAATTGGCCACAATTCTTCATCAGGTTAGGATTTTCGTAATGAGGCCATTTCAAAATTGAGAGAGAATAATCTTTCTGTTGGTGATTCGTACTCACCGGAAATGGCCTTTTCGAGCTGGAGAATTTCTTGTTCGGATTCGTTTTCTTGATCGGAGGCTGTTGAGGACGGTCGTGGTTGCCTAATTCACCCGCTTCAATAATGTCTTTGCAATTGCTGAATACGATCCAGCTCTCCAACCAGACGAGAGCTCTTTCCTCGAACACGTCTTAACGGTGAAGCTCACGTGCTGAGAATTACTGAAGCCGAACTCTCCACAGCCGGATCGTCGGTGGTGATTGATCTACAACGCATCCACTACAACAAATACAGTTTTTTGGTGCGGATGACTTTTGGGTGCGACTTTTCGCACCTAAAAGTCGCACCCAAAACTACTTTCGAGTGCGACTTTTCGCACCCAAAAGTTCATCATACCTTTAGGTGTGCGACAAAGTCGCACCCAAAAGTCCTCTTATTTGTTTTCACCAACACGAGAGAAAGAAAGAAACGGGAAAGGAAAAAAAAAAGAAGAAAAGAAAAGAAAAGAAAGAAAGAAAGAAAGGAAAGGAAAGAAAGAAAAGAAAGAAGAGAGAAAGGGAAAGAGAGAGACCGAGAGAAGGAGAGAGAGAGCCGAGAGAAGAGTATCGGCCGATACATCTCCTCCATTTCATCTTCTTCGTCTTCACGTAGCTCAGTTCCTCGACCAAACTCTACCGCGCGCCTCGACCGAGCAAAGCGCCACCGCCGCGAGCTCGCCGTGGCCGCCGCCCGAGAAAGAACGCCGGAGGAAGAGAGAGTAAAACCCCCGATAAGAGTGAATCTCACAAAGATTAGGTAAGAAATCAAACCTAAGATGGATTTTAGGATTAGGGTTTGGAATTGATTTTAGGGTTTTTGGATTCGGTAAGAAATTCTTTTCACCAATTTTTATTCTGGATTCTAGGGTTTGATTTTTGGGTTTGACCGTGTGTGTGGGGTGAGTGTTTGTGTATATGTGTTTTTTTGTGTGTGGGTGTGTATGTGTGTGTGTTTGATCATGTGTGTAGGGTTTGATTCTTGATCGCGGAGGCCGGAGCCATCCCGGTCCTGGACGGGTCTGCCTCGGAACAAGGAAAACGCCACGGCAATCTTGCTGGCTATGTGCAAGAGGGACGGAGATACCTGGCCTGTATAAGCCGTCGCCATTTTTTTGTGACTTTTTAGGTGCGACTTGTTGCGAATTTTCTCGCACACGCAAGTGCACGTGGTCGGAATAGTAATAAATCATAAGAACGAGTCGATCCCTCGAGGATTAGCTAAATAAGGAATCCGATAATTACAAGCTAATATAGAACTAAATATAGTTGATTGGATTGTTGTCACAAAATTTAACTAACACATCACAAAATCAAATAACTAGATGCACAAAAATTCTATTGGATAAAGGGAAGGACTATGGTTCACGGGTTCACAAAACAACTTGGATTCGCTGAATTAAGAAAAGAAACAAGCTATTGAGATTCACACTTTTCACTACTCATACTAACTTTAATAGAATTGATAGATCTCTCTCAAGCATCTAACAATATAAACCGATACCGTAATATCATCTCTCGATCTCAACTCCTAACAAGCACGACTAGCATAAAAAAAACAAGAGTATTCTCACGAGTCTAGAACAACCTAGCTATATCTAGCCTAGGAATGAATTCTAGTAATCCACGCAAAAACACAACAACCTAATCTTTCTCAAGCATTAGAGTTGAACATAAAACAAGCATGAGTTCATGACATTCATACAAGCATTAAGCATAGTTATGGATTAAGTAAAAGTGATGAGAAAAACAACAACCTAACAATTCTAATATCATGAATCCTACATCGTAATGAACCAGCTACACCATAGCCCTACATGAGATTAGTTCGTATTGATGACTATGACAATAAACATACACAAAGATGAACACAAGAACAATGAAGCAAAAGAAATCATACTTGAATTAAAAAAAAGAGTAAGAGATAGAGAATAGAACACTGTTTAAGGTCGTAGCAATGGTAGAACTCAGCAACTCAATCCTTGTCTTCAAATTTGAGCTACAAAGTATGAACAAAATGCTGGAAAAATTTCAAAAAAAGAAGAAAAACTAAAAGATGAAAAAGTGTTCTTGGTTGATTCCCTCAAAAATTCTTTCATGCATGCCTTCTTCTGAATAGATTTGTCTTTTTAAGGTTGAATGAGCTTGTTTTCGGAGCAATCTAAGCCTTCAAATCTCATCCAATGGCTGAGAATCGCTAAAAATATTGAAGTTAACGAAGTCTGTCAGGATGATCGCGCGTCGCGCGCTTCACCCTGCACGCCGCACGGTCCTTCATTTCGCTTCTGCGCGGTTCGCGCGTAAGACTCTGTGGCTTTTGCTGCAGAATTCTCACTCCGCGCGGCGCGCGAAATGGACCTCGCGGCGTGCGGAGTTGGAAAAAATGTTTTCTTCGCTTCTTTTCTTCGTTTTCGCTCCGTTTTGACTCCGATTAGCTTATTTTTCCATATTGAGACTCTAAACACTAGTAGAACCCATATAGACCTGAAAATCCATCAAAAACACTCTAGAGATAATAAAAATCCTTGAGAACTCGTTGGATTTAAGCTTGGGAGATAGGAGTTTACGCGTGATTAACGCACCTATCAAATCCCCCAAAACTTAAACCGTGACTTGTCCTCAAGTAACAAAAGAAAATGAAACACACACAAATCAAAAGAAAAAGAAAGAAGGATGAACTATATGGATAAAATTCTAATGCTAAAAAATTTTGCCTCAAACACTTGTCAATGCTTCAACTCAAATTTATATAGACATGAAAACCCACCTTTTCAAGTTTTTAAACCGACTACCAAATGTAAAAGCAGTCTTGTGAGCTCATGTCACCTTAGACTTATTTTACAATGCTTACCATCTCGTGAACTTTCGGAATCCTAGTCTCAAAGTCTTTCTAACCGTCATCAAGAGAACACAAAATCGAAAATGAATAGGAATTAGTTTCAATTTGACACAACCATATGCCCCCTCTTCTCTCTTCTCTCTACTAATGTGCACACCTCATTTCTAGCTCGTCAATTAGGTCTTAAAAGGCTTGTAATGTTCAAGGTAAGGTCAAAGGTATGGAAAGGAAATTTTAGTGGCTCAAACATCAACTTTAGCGACTCAAATCTCACCCAAAAATACAACCCTGACATGAAGTTCACTCACTTACCCATCCCTACGTTCTTGGCATCAAATTCTGCCCAACTAGAACATTTTACTTAGTGTTTTTATTTCCCGTGCTTTTCTCCCCCCAAACTTCGACTCAACAAAAACAGACGACAAGTCTCTAAAAAAAATAGAACACCACGCCAACATAAAAATAAACACTTTTTTTTTAGATATATTTCTCTCTTTTTTCGGTATATAACAATAAAATGCTGAGAAAGAAAAAAAAATAAAAATAACTAATCACCGGCGTGGAGTCTAATGGCCTATAAAACACGTAGAGACTAGTCGGAGAACATGTCATAAAATAGAAAGAATTCACTCATGTCACTCAAGAGTCGCTAAAGTCAATGGGGTTCTTTGTGGGATTTTCAAATCATCGGCTCGGCTTTTTCTGACTAAGTATCGAGAATGGATAGTGTTTGGCCTTTTATGAGTGGGTTCTAAAGGATAAACAAACATGGGTTGGCTTTTTGGCTTGACAGGCTATACCTAATGCCTAAATCATCCTTGCTAGATCAATGTGCACTTAATTTCGCTTCAATTAGAGATCGAAGAGGGCTCTAGTGTGTTTGGTGTTTTCTTTCAAACGATTAGCTAGACTACTCCTCAAGGTTTCCTAGCTTCGAGACATACAAAATTTAGGTCTAGTTGGCAACAACCTAGCTCACTAAACTTCTTTCACACAAGGTAGCACATGGGTCTATTTTCACTATCTATGATTGAAAGTTTTAATATCATTGGCTATCACAAGTGGATCATTGGCATTTGAGCATAAATTCTACTAGAAACCACACAGAGAAAAAAAATGAAATTAAGCTATCCGATTTATGTACAAAAAAACATACCCCGCAAGATAAGAAAAACTTTCCCCCCCAAACTTAAAACAGACATTGTCCTCAATGTAAATAGAACGGGAGAAAAGTACATACCTTGCGGGGGTGGTCAAACTCCTCTACTCGTTCTCGTCATACTCCTCGTCCTCGTCCTTGTCATACTCCTCGTCCTCGTCCTCGTCCTCGTCATGTTGTCATCGTTGGCTTGGGGAGGAGCCTATTGGCTTGGCTCCCATGGAGGATAGAAAGGATATGGCTCCATGAGGCGTTGTGGGTAGGCCGGGTAGACGGGGACGTCGGAATAGACACCGGTACTCGCATCGGGAGGGGGCGTAATATTAGTGTTGGCGAGACGTCCATTGGTTGTAGACACTCCGATGAAATTCGTCCCGCTCCCGTGCGCGCGCGCTCCCCGAAATCGTTGAGGAAGCTCCCAAGCACGTTGGTCCGGTTACCGAGGGTGAGCACATTGTCGTCGATGCGGCCCAATTGTTGCGCAAAGTTGTGCATCATGGCCATTAGATCTTGATTATGGTTCCCCGCCGGTGGTCCTTCGGCTCGGCCCGGTGGCGGTGGTTGCTCAACGTTGGGCTCGTCAAAGATAGAGGCGTTGGGGCCCACTTGATAGCGTTCCGGGACGTCGATCGGTAAATCCCCAGCCGCGTGGGTGTGCTTGCCCATGCTTCCATTGCGGAAGATTCATAATCTTATCCTCATTGATCGGGGCTCCAAGCGGTGCACGTTGCTCGGAGTTTGGAATTTTGAGCTTGGCGTCAAGGAAGAGTTGCGTGATTAGCCCGCCGTGGCCAAGCGTGACATCGGTGTCACGTCTCACACAGAACAAGAACCTTTCTCGTAGGAGCCTCCCGATGTTGATCCCTTTTCCCGTAACGATGCATGCCAATAGAGCTAGTCGTTGATGGTCGAGTTGGTGTGGCCGCAAGTTTGGGAGGATTGAGGCACAAATGAAATATTGCCACGCCTTGGCGAAGCGGTTGATACTCGAGATCGGGAGGAAGCTTGGGACTAGTTGCCCGTGCACGGTCTTCGTCTTGTACGTGGCACCGGGGTAGGCAAGTAAACGGATCCACTCTTCCCATTGCGGTTGGATCGTGATGTTGAAGTAGTCATCATTCTCGGGCTCCGGGATGCCGAGATATGCGTTGAGAGCGGCCGGCGAGATGTTGATGCTCACATTCCGGACCCGAACTACATTGCCGTCCATCACCGAGATATTGGCGTAGAATTCCCGTACTAGTTTCGGTGAGGCCGGAGTAGTGATGTTGCACAAATTTACCCACCCAAGCGCCTCGATTTGAGCCACCATATCTCCGCATTGTCGAATGGGCTCTAGGGTGCGCTCGAGAATCAACCCCTTTTTGGAGATAACGTCCCACGCGTCTCCCACACCCTCAAGCATTGTCGATGGTCGAGGCAATGCGACTCCCATTCGACGGACTCTCTTGGGTTGGGTCTGCGACGATGACGCTCGGTGCATCTACACAAATAAGCACGTAATAAGTGAACGTTGTTGGAGCTAATGCTTATATCATGAACTTATCTATCCCCTCAAACACAAATTCAAAAAAATCACATCTCATATGTCTATTTTCGTGCAAGGATTTTCACTTGGGTATTTTATCGAACACCTAGTGTGCATGCCAATTCCAACAAAGTACTTGAATTATGAACACCCAAATTGAATTTCCACAACCAAACAAGCATCAACAACACCCTAAGACCGTCCATATATCAAGAATTATCCAAAAAATTTCGAATTTAGAAATGTTACCTTGTAATTCTTGGAGATGAATGGAGGAATGAGGGTGAAAGCAAGGAGAGAATCACCAAAATGTTGTCTTAGCAACTTGAAGAACTCTGTTTAAGGTCGTAGAAATGGTAGAACTCAGTAACTCAATCCTTGTCTTCAAATTTGAGCTACAAAGTATGAACAAAATGCTGGAAAAATTTCAAAAAAATAAGAAAAACTAAAAGATGAAAAAGTGTTCTTGGATGATTCCCTCAAAAATTCTTTCATGCATGCCTTCTTCTGAATAGATTTGTCTTTTTAAGGTTGAATGGGCTTGTTTTCGGAGCAATCTAAGCCTTCAAATCTCATCCAATGGCTGAGAATCGCTAAAAAAATTGAAGTTAACGAAGTCTGTCAGGATGACCGCGCGCCGCGCGGTCCTTCATTTCGCTTCCGCGCGGTTCGCACGTAAGACTCTGTGGCTTTTGCTGCAGAATTCCCACTCCGCGCGGTGCGCAAAATGGACATCGCGGCGCGCGGAGTTGGAAAAAATGTTTTATTCGCTTCTTTTCTTCGTTTTTGCTCCGTTTTGACTCCGATTAGCTTATTTTTCCATATTGAGACTCTAAACACTAGTAGAACTCATATAGACCTGAAAATCCATCAAAAAACACTCTAGAGATAATAAAAATCCTTGAGAACTCGTTGGATTTAAGCTTGGGAGATAGGAGTTTACGCGTGATTAACGCACCCATCACGACTTTAGGTGCGGAAAGTCGCACCTAAATGTCGCACCCGAAAGTCAAGACTTTTGGGTGCGACTTTTCGCACCCAAGACTTTTAGGTGCGGACTTTCGGGTGCGGAAAATTCGCACCCAATGTCGCAGCTAAAGATATCATTGGGTGCGAAAATTGACTTTTGGGTGCGAAAAAAGTCGCACCCAAAGGTCTTTTTTGTACTAGTGATCACCGGACGCCGTCTGCGTCACGACTAGAGATTCATCGATCTGAAAATCGTTGTTGTTGAAATGACCGGCATCTCCTTTAGACTACAGCGCGTGGAACTGAAATTGCGTCGAGATCGACGAAGATAGGAAGAGATTCCGACAAAGATGGTGATCGACGATGATGGCGACGAGATCGACGGAGATAGATGGAGATGGTGACGAAGATGGGGACGAGATCGAAGGAGATAGACGGAGATGGCGATGAAGATAGCGACAAAAATGGTGATGGCGTTCGAACGGTGATATCGATTAATCGACAGCGTTTTAGAGTTTTTTGTCAAAAGAGTTGTGTTTTAGGGTAACCTAGTAACGATAGTGTGACAAGTACAAGGGTATTTTTCGAAGTTTTTTAAATTTTGGGCTACTTCGTCTTAATTTTGAAATTTTTTGCTATTTTGTGAAACTTAAACTTAAAAATAGCTAGATAGCCGCATCGCCCTTATTATTATTATATATTTTTTATTTACTTAATAATTAACGTCGAGACTTAGTCTTTTGAGGAGACATGGAGAACAAAAAGGGGGAAACCATTTATTTAGCATTGGGTTTCACACCCGTAGAATCTCCACTTTCTAATAATATCATCTTAAAATGAACTGCGGATGAAATGTAGTCCAACACGAGTTCTGAAGGCCACCACACCATCACACTCAAGACCTAGACAATAAAACATAACCAAATCAACCGCAAACAAATCACACGACCATATAGTATATCTTCAAAACTCTTAGAATTTACTCATAAATTAATCAACACAGAGAGACTAGAACTTGGCCTGCAAACTAGCGACAAATTTCCTATTCAACTGGAAGGCCCTGGCAAGAAGATCAGGAGAGAGGTCAGGCTTGGACCCGAAAACCGCGTTGGCGATGGTGATAACCCCCGGGTTCTGGCTGCTCAGAGCGGCGATAGCGACAGCGTGGCCTTTTCCGATGTTCCTCTGGAAGTGGACGAGGCCGATCGGGAACACGAACACGTCACCCGGGTGGAGGACCTTCTGGAAGAGCTGGTTGTCCGGGTTCGACGTGACGAAACCAACTTCGAGAATCCCTTGGATGACGGTCAATATCTCGGTGGCCCTCGGATGCGTGTGTGGCGGGTTGATACCAAACGGAGCGTAGTCCACACGCGCCAGCGATACTCCAAGAGTGTTGAGTCCTGGGATTTGGGCCACATTCACGGGTGTCACTCGTGACCCCACCGGGTTTGCCGTGTTGCCTGCGTTTTGAAGTCCGCTGAAGAAGAAATCCTGGGGCGAGACGTACCTCGGATCTTTGCACACTGTAATACATGATTACGCAAATGAAATAAGTACGAGGGAGTTTATTAATATATGTTTAATTATTTAGTACCTGCGTTGGGGGTTTTGACGCAGAAATCTTGAAGAGGGCTTGGATCAAAAGCCATTGCGAAGTAGCTCATGGAAGCAACTACTAAAGCTAGAATTACGTGTTGAGAAGCCATTTTGAACGACTCTTTTAGAAAACCTCTTGTTTAGCTTTTTTTAAAAGCTAGCTTTCAAGGTTTTTGATATGTGGATTGGAGAGATCTTAGGTAATAATGCTTTGAATACTGTTTTAGAATATGAAAAAATCTTACGTATGAATGGATATACGAGTTTAATGAGAGTAGTGTAGTCCTGCGAATATATAGATATATTTTTCATGCAGAAACGGCGTATACTTTTGTCAAGAGACTAGAAGTTGTGTAATATGGCTATACCGGCAGTTTCGTTCGCTTCTTTAATTAATTGCCACAAATTATAATGCCCGAATGTCTCTGTATGTTGGGCAATACCGGTGCTCTATTTTTGTCTTCTTCGACATACCGTGTTTTTTTTTTGTATATAATATTTATAAAATAATTATTATGTGGTATTCTGTGTCTTTTATTGTTACGTACTTTTGTGCCATAGTTATTCGTCTATGTCGCATCGCATTTGAATATATTTTCGTTATTAGAGATGTTGGGGAATATAACAAAGAATTCGGGGTAAATTTTAACATAATTAATTCAAACTATGAAGACATATTTTTGTAAGTTTCTCTTTTTTTTTCATTGTTACATATTTGATTATATCATAATATTAAATTTTTTATTTTGCGGTTTTAACATTATACAGAATAATTTTTTATTCCGGATCAGTATGCTGAAATTTTAAATAAAGATATATATATATATATATATATATATATATATATATATACAAGTTTTAATCATAATTTTATGTTGAAAATAAAAATCCAATATATCATTTTTGTTAATTACATAGCTTAATCTTGAGTTTTATATTTATAATTATTTAATGCTAACGATAATTGCTTGCTAGCTACACTTGTCATGTACGTACTTATTTCCAATTACATAATTGGTCTATATATCGTTTCTAGCTTTGAACGATAAAAGATCTAGAACAATTAACCAGAATGGAATAACAGAGTGACACAACCAGAACTAAGAAGATTATTTTACCGAATAAGGGAAGCTGATATAATTGGAGCCGCTGGAAGATCCATACTATACTGGCACTTGCTATTTTTAACGGATCTTTCTGTTTTCAGTGAAGCTGCTCTAACTTAGCTGTTATTCTATTATTAGTTAATAGACTAGGTTCTTAGACTATACAATATTGCGACATTGTACAAGGAGTTAAAACTGGTTTGGTAAGTAGTCATTACGATAAATATTCTGTTGCGATATTGCTTTTCTTCATTATTTTTCTATTTCAACTTTTGTTTCAATGCTATTTTGACGTTAAATTCCGCATCAGAATTTAAAATGGCATGCAACATATTTCTGTAAGTTCTCACTTCTAACCAAGCATTAGGAATACCGTCGCGTACCTTTAGGCTCCAACTTATATTGAAAGTATGTACATGACTTGAGCGCAAAACCAAAAGAAATATTAGTTTTTTTTTTATGAGAAACTAAAGAAATATTAGTTAGCATCAGGGGTCATGCAACAATCCTTAATTGAATAACCTATTCAACAGACGAGCAATGCTTGACCAAGTAAAGTTTTTAGACAAAACTGTAGAATTTGCAAGAGAAAGAGAAAGGAAAAATATTCTACTTCTTATGAATTATGAGAACTGAGAGCCATATTTATATAAGAGTTAAGTTAATAAAAAATTATAATTTTACATGGAAACTAATTAAGTTAATTTAGTAATTAAAAATACAAAGACATGGAAAATAGAGATGTTGTAACTATAGAGCAACTTCCAAGATAATATCGTGGGACTCATGAACTTCAAATCATCTACCTTTCCCCAAAAGCTTGATAATAAAAGTTGAGCAAATCGGTCTTTGATTGAAATTTATTGAGGATTGTGATAAGTGCGATTCATTCACACTTAACAATATCTTTTTATCATGAATCGAGACATTTTCTTAGATATGTTGATGTCATTTTTCAATTTCTTAGATTGTATACGATTTCAGATAGCTGCATGTCTTTTAAGGGTAATGGAGCAATTTTGGAGTCATTCAAAGACTTTTTGGATAAGTTAGAGCGAAACAAGAAATATGATTCCTTCTTTTACATGGTTCCGAGATTTTGAATTGAAGATTTTAGATTAATCATAGACAACATTGAGTAGAGCTTTCTCTTAGCTTTCTAATGCATATTTATTTGGAAAAAAAAAAAAAGAAGTTAAGGGCATTTCAAGGAGAATTCCGCAGTTTGTTTCTGAGGATTCCAAAGAAAAGCGCGTCGGACGC
The DNA here is from genome assembly GCF_054948205.1 of Urtica dioica subsp. dioica. Taxonomy (NCBI): domain Eukaryota; kingdom Viridiplantae; phylum Streptophyta; class Magnoliopsida; order Rosales; family Urticaceae; genus Urtica; species Urtica dioica. The sequence goes on along the minus strand of NC_142764.1, from coordinate 14,802,545 downwards.
GCCTTTTTGTAGTCATCACCTTCTTTTTTTCCATCTTTTTTTTTCTTATTTTGACACTTGGATCAAATACAAGGATCTAGAATGCTACGAAAATGACCATATAATTTTTTATGTTCATTTGAAAAGGGATACCACTTTATAGAGAAAACCTAAATCAAAGGTAAAGATTGGAGATTGAAGAAGGAGCCTTCACATTTGGAAAGAAGAAGAAGAAGAAGAAGAAGAAGAAGAAGAAGAAGAAGAAGAAGAAGAAGAAGGATGAGGAGAATGAGAAGGAGAAGGAGAAGGAGGAGAAGAAGAAGAAGGCGGAAAAGGAGGAGAAGAAGAAGAAGGCGGAGAAGAAGAAGAAAAAGAAGACTTTGCTCCAGTTACTCGTTTGGGGGCAAATCGTGATATGTTGATTGCCTTGACTTGCCATTTGAACTTTAAAGTTCATCAGATTGATGTCAAGAGTGCTTTCCTTAATGAATTTCTTACTAAAGAAGCACATGTTGCTCTGCCTAAGTGATTTGAAGATCATCACCATCATGACTATGTCTACAAGCTGAAGAAGACTCTATATGGCTTGAAACAAGCACCTAGGACCTGTTATGGGCTTACTATGTTTTTGGTCGATCATGGCTATTCTCGAGGGGGAGTTATGACGCTCTCCCCTAGGAGCTTCTCTCTTACTCTCTAAGAGACGTGTGTCAGCTTCTCTTTCTATATATTGCGTACAAATATTACACTTTAAAAAAGAAACATCTCGATATATATATATATATATATATATACTAGTTTACGAAAATATATGTATACGATTTGCGCTGATTTTTTTTTTCTTTTGTAGTACTTTGCAATATACACTTATAATCCATGGGACCCGCATTACTGCTATTAGGGTTATTATACATGGATTGATTGCTCTTGTCTTTCTCTGTTTGCGTCACTAAGTTTGAGAATTGAATATGAGACACTTGTGACAAGTATCACACTTGCTTTTGAATAATGGCGTATAAGTACCCTCTTATCTGACACCCTATCTCCTCGACTCATGAGAATCAAAACACTTCCTCGCTTCAGAGAAAGCACATAACAATTAACACATAAAGGTTGGGTTCTAACTTCTCTAACCATATTAAAGAGACTTAATCTCTAAACAAAGCTTTACTGGTTAAGCCGTCACTCGATTATCCTCCTGGTTCTTTAGGTAAGAGTCTTGGTATATTCTTTAATTACTAGCTCGATTTAATCTAGATCACAAGTAATAAATACACCAAACCTGATCCCTGATGTCGCAGTGCAAGTTCCACTTACAATTATTTTCAAGAAATGACGTCCTTAAACGTATGCTCCAATTGTTAATGATGTCCAACTTTATCCAGCCAAGTGTTCTCAGTGGTCGATGGCTGATCCTAAACGCTTGAATGTGTACTCTTGATTCAATTCCTTGAAGTTCATCGGTAGACACAAAACAACCTACTTATATGTTCTTTAGGCATTCATCTAAGTTAATATCTCTACTAATTTTTGGAAAGGTCTGGTTAAAATCATACTACTTGATATCTGGTTTGATAACAAGTTCTACAACAATTATAAACCCCTTGAAAAACTTTAATGTCTTCCTACTGTGTCCGATTATGCACAACTCTTACAAAAAGAACCATAACTTGAGTTTGAAAACTCGAAACATGTTGATTTCAAAGGCTGGCCAAAGAAGGCATCTAGAGCTTTCTAACAATATACTATAATACAATTTTAGAGTTCTATTGCCAATCCAAAAGTATCCCGTGGAGACACAAAGATGGACAAACATTTCTTTTTTTTTCTGAAGAAAAGTCGGACAAACATTTCTATTCAAAACAGTTTCGAAAACAGAACTTCAGAAAATCATATCTATTTCAAAACGTATTGGATCAACATGTTATTTAGTTTCTTAGAAACCTCACAGAGTCTACCGTTTATGAAAATAATAAAAAAAAATCCATTAATGTACAAAGCACATCCAAAATGATCCTTCTTCTCAAACAGTTTTTGCAGTTTCAAAAGCAATTTTCCAGATTTGCTTTGTTCATTCTCCATTGCACAAACTAGGATTTTCAAACTTTATTTTTTTTAGAGCCAAAACGAGCATACACATATTTTCAAAAATATTCCTTAAATCAAAATTGAAAATCACAACCCAAGAGATAAACTTAATCACACGAGGAAACCTTTAACAATTGTCAATAAAGCATCATAGAATTAAACACAAGCTCATAACCAAAACTCAAACCCTAGAAATTAAAAAACCCCAATCTGATATCACAAGTCCAATCAAAACTCTTACACTTTATATATTGGTTTTGAACAAAATATTGGAAGATGAAAATGACGTGAAGTCTTTACCATGACTTGAGAGAAATTCTTTGAGATCCATTTCAAATCTTTGCTCTTTCTTTCTTAAAATTCGTATCCCTGATTCTCGAGAGTGAAATAAAGGAAAAAGAGAGGAAATCTAACTTTTATCCAATAAAACCGGTAGCTTCTCATTTTAGACCCCAATTTCTTTAATAATTCCCTTGGGTCCCCTTTTTTTGTGCAAATTCAAGTCATTATCTCCAAAATTCACTATTATAACTGTAGAGAGAGGTTACAAACTATATAAAACTCAAATGCAAGTCTATGTATATCACAACTTTTGAGTTTTACAGTTTTATATATGTAACAAGACCAGATAACCCGATGGGTTACAATATTAACCTCTCGAAAAAGTTTCATTCTCGAAACTTAGGAATAAGGTGGGGTATCATTCTCTCATGTCTTGTTCGTGCTCACATGTAGCCTCATCAATCTTCTTATTTTTCCATTGTAAACTTACCATTGATATCTTTTTATTCTTTAAGACCTCAACGTATACCTTCCTTGGATACCACGGGTTCTAAGAATATTACTTTACTAAAAAAAAACTCTTAGTTAGAAAAATTTAGTGTACAACTTATGTTCTCATAGTCTATTCCAAAATCAACGCTAAGTGTGTAGTGGGCTCATCATCGTTGTGAAAGTATATTGATTAGAATTGGAACATATTCTTTTACGGTGGTCAAAAATTGGAATATATTCTTTTACGGTGGTAAAAAATTAACATATTCTTTTAAAGAGAACATAAGTTGAAATTGGAGTTTCAAACTAAAGTAGATGAGAAATTGGAGCATATTCTTTTACGGTGGTCAAAAATTAACCTTCTTGATGACAACATGTTGTCATATAACTAGTGCTTAGCCAATCAGTTCCTAGGATAACGTCAAAATATTTAAGTACACGTTCATCTATGTATATAAGTATATTCATGTACCAATACATAAATTGACATATTTCTCCACCCAAAGTGGACATCGTAAAAGGGGATAAAGAAGAATTCGTTTCTCCAATTGAGCGTCATTCATTATTCTATTTGCTAATCATTAATGTGATGTTCCTTAATCTACAAATATGTATGCATAACTCTCATTAACAGTAAAACTGACTTGTCATATAGTTGATGCCTTTTGCATCTTCTTCATTCAATCTGAGTACACGCGCATTCGTTTTTGGCCTTCCAACCTCTTGAGACTTTCTTATGCTTCAATGAGTCTGCAGAGTTATCAATTGTGCACCTCTTGAAATGTATATAGGTTGGGTTCAGGCAAAATGTGCAACTCATATAACATTATCAATTGTTCACCTCTCGAAAATTGTTCAACAAATTGTTTCACCCATTAGTTGAACAACAATCTTATAACACGTTTAGTAATTTCACTAAGTAATTAAAACCTTGCAAAAAAATATATATATATAGGGATCATTGTAGACTAGCCAATTTGAAACATAAATTTTTCGAAATAACCAATGTTTAGTTTATTTTGTGGAATAGCCAATAAACCACATCAACCAACCTAATCAGATAAAAATATCCTTGATTTAAATGAAAAGTTACCACATATCTATTAACAAAAATAAATAAATAAATAAATGAAAACCATTACAATAGATAATAGATTAAAAAATTCAATGAAAATATGAAAAATATACAAGATCTTCACCGCTGAGTCAAGTTGTCATCCTTCTCGAGCCGCCAATTCTCTAACTTGAGACGCAGAGCCTCCCTGACTTTCACTGCCTCCGCTTCGACCCGCTCTGCCCAAAGAAGTGACTCCATATAAAGCACAGGCTCGCCGCTTCGACTTGAGCCACCGATTTTCTGGCCGAAAACGCAGAGTCTCCCTCGCTTTCTCCGCTTCTGAATCCACCCGAAGCAGCCACTCGGAATGAATGAATTAACACTGAACGAATTAACATGAATTAACACGAATTACCATTGAACATCCTACCATGAATTAACACGAATTTCCCATCCTCTTCATCCTTCCCGAAAGCTAAAATCACACCCATATATCAACGAACACAAATTTACATAGACATTAACACAAATAAACACAAATCTACTTATCCACAAACACAAACACGATTGCAAAAACACAAATATACCGACATATTACCTCATCATGATCGGTTCTTTTCATTTACGTGATTAGAATGGATTTCACTCACTGGAACCAAAGAACTAAACCTCAAAGGATCCACGCGTAGAGGAATGGCGGGGCCTTGATGAACCCCGATGGACATGGTTCGCAAGGCGAAACTCGCCGGATGCACCATGCTCAAAGAGACAGTTGGAGCTCCAAAGGTGTCGGAAGTCAAGCCTCAACAGGACGCTACACCCGAACCATGCATGACTCTCCCCGAAATACCTTCCCAGAGCCCTCATCAACTCTCATTTTGATCACACAAGTCAAACCTGGAAACAACGTACTAGAGAAGCTGTCGGGTAGCGTGGAACATCGGGGAAATCAAGCACAAGCTCCTTCCATTGCGAATCCGGCATAGATCGACGCCCACCACACGTGTTGAGAAGGAACGCCGGCTCTAGATTAGGATTGAGCTCTCCACCTGGATCTAAAGATTGCAAAATCTTTGAGGTAGGGAATTCGCACAAATCGAGGAGCTTGTCGATGGATCTGAAACTCGCCGACCACCGACGAAGAGAGCTCCCTGGTCTCGATGAGGTGGGTTTGGCTCGCGTCGAGCTTCGGAGATGAAGGACCGCTTCACTCGTGTTTGTTAGGGGAGGGAACGACTAGGACTAAGAGAGTACGCGAGGAAGAAGACCATTGGTGGTGGCTTCATTGGTGTTCGAGTGGGGCTGAATCGTGTGTGGGTCGTGCGACTGTTGTGTTTGGTTTGAGGATTAGGGTTGAGAAATAGATAGATCTTATTGTGTTAATGTATTATAAAAAAATAGTTCATTCATTATTTTTTATTTAAAAAATTTAAACAAAAAAGGGAAAAATTGGAAGCTAAATTTGGTTTAACTGTCACATCATCAGAATTGGTTATTTAAACAAAAAAAAAAATATTAGCTAGTTTGCAATTTCAACATTTGGGGTTGTATAATCCGTGTAATTTTTCAAAAATGTATGTCTTATCTTTTTTTTTTTTTTTTTATCTAAATATTACTATGATAAAAGCCTGTTTATATTACTCTGTGTGTGTGTGTGTGTGTAAAAGAAACTAGTGAATACCATATTTTCTGCCATGCATATTATGCAAAAGATAAACTTTGAAAATTAGTTAAATATATTTATCTCATAGAACATCAATTACATATATATTTCTTTGCTATAAATATAGCTTTTTCCATAGACATGGATGAGGAACGGCGGAATATGGGTGCTCACTTGCTTGGGGTGACAAAAATTGAGTGCCATCAACGTTATCTCGGTTTGCCATTTTTTGGGACGTAAGAAAATTGAACTTTTTTGCTTATATTCTAAAATGGTTTCAGAACAACGTAAAGAATTTGAAAGACTCATTGGCATCGCAGGCCGGAATATGGGTCCTGAAATTATTTAACATGATGTTAAATGGTTGTTCAACTAAGTTGTTGTGATTACTTGCTGAACAACTGATTGATTTTATCCGGATAACTAAATTAGTGATCAATCAAACATATAAACGAAAGAAATAAGAGACACACGAGATTGGTAACCCTGTTCGGTGAAAACCACCTACTCATGGGGGACAGTTATGTCCGAGTGAAAAGCAATCCACTAACAATCCTCAAATGTACAGGAACATTAAGTTTGACTAAGCTCCCCTTCGCAAACACCTTTTTCTTTTACACCTTCTGGATTCTTTGCAACCTAAGCTCCTCTTAGGTTTGACACTCCCTCTCAATTTCACTCAATCTTCTCCCGAAGATTATCAGCACGTCAATATACATAACAGGTACTCACACTTAGTACGATGGTACAAAAGCTATGAGTTACTCAGAGTTTTTTGTCGATGTAGATCTCCAGAATAGAGAACAAACTCAAAGATATTCCTACGTGAATTCACCAAACAATAAAAAGAACAACCAAATCACACAAACCCTCAGTGAATTTTATATGACTAAGTTCCTATAAATTCGCAAAATCTAATAAGTCGGATTCTCAAACTCCGATCTTATTCATCCAAGCAAATCTAAACTAAACAACGTGTTTAGTTGATTTATTTCACGCGGGAGGAAAAGGCGCAAGTACCTTGGCTTTAAGTTGTTTGAACAACTTTTTGACGCTCTATTTGGAACAACTCTGTTACAATTTATTTTTCCAAATAAACTATGCCATAAAAGATTCAACAAGTCCTTATAAGACGGCCCTTCAATCCATTCCCCTTATGTTTTGAGTTGTTTTAGGCTTCCAATTGGTTTAATTGATAATATTCACTGAATCATTTCCAGATTTTGGTAGGGAGATTGCAAGGATCATAAGAAAATTCGTTGGATTAAGCGGAGAGAAATTTTTGCTAGTAAGCGGATGAGGTTGGGTTTCAGGGATATGGAAAGCTTTAGTCAAGTATTCATGGCAAATAGAGTGTGGAGATTGATGTCCAGCCCAGAATTGCTAGTTAGTAGAGTCTACAAGGCATGTTTTCCCTATCGGGGAAGTATATGATGCTTCCCTAGATTTGGAGAATCCTTGTTTGGGGTCATAAAATCTTCCTCACGAGTTCCCATTGGAATATTGATAATGAAGATAATGTTGATATTGTTGCACATAAATGGATCCACTGGCCACAGAATTTCTCTCACATCTTTCTATCGCCCCTCCCTTCAAGTATGCGGGTTTTTACGCTGAAATCTGCAGCAGGTGAATGGTACATGAATCTCATTCGTGTGATGTTCAAGATAGTGGACGTGAATGATATTTTGAGCATTTCTTGCTCGAATTCCTACCAACAACATGGGTACGTCAGTAGCTGGGAGCGCGGCGAGTTGGTGGCCTAAACTATAGAGCCTTGATTTCTCTGCCACTGTTAAGCTTCTTATTTTGAGAGTATATGTAGAATCAGTATCTCAACATATACGATCTTGGATATGAGAGGAGTTCCGGGGATGTTTGGAAAAAGGCGGGCCTTAGTCCATTACTCTCCAGCGATTAATCCCATACGCCTCGCAACAACAGTAATTACGTTCCTCGTGTCGGAATAACCGAACTTATTTGTCGTGTTGATGTGGCATATTTAGTTCAACCGTAATGATGTCGCAAATGGTAAGAGATCGAGATCTTTTGTAGAAATGGTGGATTGGGCTAGAGGCTTCCATGTGGAGTTTCAAAATACCAACAAGAATGAGCATTCGGAAGAGAAATTTGTTTGTGCAAAGAAAAGGTGGACTACCGCCCCTTTTTGACACCGTCACAGTAAGTGTTTACGATGTCATGGATATGCACAATGCGGCCTTTGGTGTTGGAGGAATTGATAGCAATCATGATGAAAATATACTTGCTTCTTCGAATGATTTTTTCCAGCAAGGATTCTCACCTCGACTGGTTAAGGCTGCTGCGATACGTCGAGGAATCGTGTGGGCTCGAGAAATGCGAAGGAGAAAGATACGAATTCCCAATCAGATTGTCTCAGTTGTGAATTTAATTAATCTCCAAATAATGATCTTGGTTTGAATATTCTTGTTTAGGTAGACGATTTGTATGTTTTAGATTTTTCATTTTTCGCATAGAGATTATAATGCGATTCAGGCTAAATTTTGTATTGTCTCCCAAAAATCTTCGAGATGATTGGAGTTTGTTCCGCCATGGGCCAAAGGATTGTTGTTCAAATATTTGGGTTATGTTGAATGAAATATTGGGCTATATTTTATATAGGTATATGTACATAAACAGCTTTTCTAGTTGGGATTATTCCTAAATATGACATCCTCAATACTTTAAGACCAAAATCCAGTAAGTCAAAATTAATCCAAAAGTATGACTTTCATATATGTGTAAGTACAAAAATACCCTTGATAATATTTTCTTTTTATTTTTTTTTGTATTTAATTTTGTTATTTACTTAATGATCACAAAAGCAAAGTTATAGATCCTTTTTCGTTTGGTAATTAAAAAAATAGTTTGAAAATTTTGGAAATTTGTTTGAAGATTTATTGATATTTTGTCTTTTTATTAACATGAATGTCAATAAATCTTCAAACGATTCTGAATTTTTTTTTTAACATTTATGGACATCGTTGTCAATAAATTTTATGCATGTCAATAAATCTTCAACAGACCAAATTCTTCGAAGATTTATTGACATCCATAAAATTTATTGACATCGATGTCAATAAATGAAAAAATGTTAATAAATTTTGAAACAAATTTCCAGATTCTTAAAACCAAATTTTTTTTCTTCAGATTTCCCAAATCATTAGATATATATGAGGCTTTTGAAAGAGTGAAATCGTGAAACACGTTGATATGGACATTAATCACTCTTTCTCTCTTTCTCTTCGCCTCTACGTCAATTTCCTCTTCTTCTATGTCATGATTTCTTCTTCTTCTTCTTCTTCTTCTTCTTCTTCTTCTTCACCCAATATGATAAAAATAAAAAATAAAAAAACAAAAAAAAAACCCAAACCCTAAAGTTAATCCATGACAAATAAACTTAAATCATCCCCGGTAAATGGAGAGAGGCACGAAACGAGATTGTTTTCGGATGTGTAGTTGTTGATTTTCTTTTGGTTTGCTTGAATATATATATATATATATATATATATATATATATATATATATATATATATATATATTTCTTCAGATTTTCCAGGTTTCCAAGAAAGAAAATCATAATATTGGAAATGTTAATAAATGAGGTAGATTATTGATGATCATGTAAATAAACTAGACAGACGAAATATACAAATAAATAAATAAATGTTTCATTGAGAATAATTTTGTAACAACAAATATAAGAAAGTCAAACTTTTGAATTAATTTTGGCATATTAGATTTTAATTTGATCCAAAAATATTGAGGAGGTTATAGTACATGAATAATCCCTTCCTAGTTGAAGACATGGGTTTACTAGTTCTCCGCTATTATTTATTTCTAATCTAGATTGGCGCAAATGAGACACTTAACCAATTTATATCAGTGTTTTAAATGTCTGAGAAAATCGACGAAAATCGGCGGCGGGACCGTTGCCACAGCAAAAACAGCTGGCGACTACATATATTGTCGTTTCGAGGTTAAATGTCGTTCGATTTTTGTGGAAACGACATGTCGATCGGCCCAAAAATGATCGGACGTTTTCATTCATTATAAAGAACAAAACTAAAAAAAATTTCGTGGATTTTCGTGGAAACTCGAAGGAAACGGTTTCGTTCCAGCAACTTTCGGGCCAACCAATTCAACGGCGACACGATCCAGAATCCGATGAGCTTCGGGAACTTTCGGCAACGTCGTTTCCGTTTCGACACAGCGCAATACAAATTCAATATATTTTCGGCGAAAATCGAAGAAATCCAAGATACATAGTAAATAATTTTAAGGAAAAAAACTCTGTAAAATTGGGGTGAGAAAGAAGAAGAAGAAAGAGGGCATGAGAGAGAGAGAGAGAACGAAGAGACATCTTTGGATAAAAAGGAAAGAAAAGCATCTGACACTAAATCATTTTTCAATTTCTTTTTATATTTTCTAATATATATATATATATATCTATATATATAATACATATATAATTGATATGTAAGATTATTTTTTGTTTGTATCGAAATCCGTGATATATTATCTTCCTCTTGACAAGCCTATTTTCTCATATATTTGTTATGAGAACATATATGTTAGTTATGTAAAAGGAAAAAAAATATTACTACATCCTTTAATAATATTGACCAAGTAATGTAAAAATTAGTAATGTAAATAAATAAAAATGTTATAGATATATTTTATTAAAAATTTGAAAATAGTAATATTGATAAAATCATATTTATTTTTCAATATATTTTACAACATTGTTTCCGTTCGATTTTCCATCGGCATGTCGATTTCTCATGGTAAACGACATTTTAAAATGACATCTCAGTTGCCCTTTTCACAATTTTCCGTTCGATTTTTCGTCGGCATGTTGATTTTTCGTAAATCAGGTGGTTCGAAACGTCGTCGAAAACGGCATTTCGAATCTTGATTTATATAGAATCGACTATATTTTTCGCGTGAGATTTGGGCATATATTTTACAAATGTCTTCACGTTTTGTAAATACCGCTATTATTTTATAAAATACCGCAAATACGGGAAAATATTTTAGAAAATACCGTAGATACCTCAATTATTTTAGTAAATACCTTAGATATATTCAAATTAAGATATTTGTTTATTTAATACCTTCGCCAAATGCCACGATATAACTTTGACTATTTTTCTAACAACTTACATTGGTTATTTAGTTGAAACTTAAAATTTTAGCAATTTTATTAATCAATTAGTTTCAAATGGTTCTTTAATACGAGAAAAAAAAAATAACGAAATAAAATAGAAATTAAAATGAAGAAGCTAATCTGTGGCGAAAGGAAAAACAATTCCAAAAAATATGGAAGAAGGTCAACTAATACAAAGAATCCTCACACAAAAACGTTACGAAAATGACATCATAAAAACGAACACCTGTTAATGCAGGAATAAGCTGGTAACTAGAACTTCGACTGAATATCCAACACGACATTCTTATCCAGCTGAAAAGCATCGGCAAGAATATCAGCAGGGATGTTTGGCTCAGACCCGAAAACTATGTTGGCGATCGTGTTGATACCGGGGTTCTGGCTGCTCAAACCCGAAAATGCTTGTGCATAACCGTCCCCGATGTTTCTCTGAAAGTGAACAAGGCCTCGCGGGAAGACAAACACGTCACCCTCGTGGAGGATTTTCGTGAAGAGGCGGTTATCGGGGTCGGAAGTGATGAAGCCGACTTGGAGCGTGCCTTTGACGAGGGTCAGGATTTCGGTGGCCCGCGGGTGCGTGTGGGGCGGGTTGAGGCCCCACGGGGCGTAGTCGACCCGCGCTAGAGAGATTCCGAGGGTGTTGAGCCCCGGGACCCGGTCAACGTTGATCAGAGTCACTCGAGACCCGACCGGGTTCGATGTGTTTCCTGGCTCGTCAAGCCCGCTCAGGAAGAAGTCATCGGCGCTTACAAGACTTGGGTCCTTGCACAACGCCCCGTTGACCAACACTGCATATTATTGTATAGTTCATAATCAGACGCGTCAAGTAACGTTATTAACTATTCATTTAGACGTTAGGCGATACACTGATTTGATATTTTAAAAAATAAATAAATAAATAAAGTTTTTATGAGAGAATGCGACGTGGAAAATTTGCGTCGATTTAAAAAATATAGATCGATAATCACATAGTACACTTATAATAAAAGCAGACGTACCAGGATTGTTGGTATCTCTGACGCAAAAATCTTGAAGTGGAGAAGGATCATGTCCTAAAGCAATGGAACATATCATGAGACATAATCCAAGCTTTATGAAATGAGAAGACATTGTATATGCTGTTGATATCAGGTAACCCAAATGATGTCAAATTTCTTGGTAGCTAACCAATGCCCTTTATTTGCTTATAGCTAGTCACAAGCAATTCTACAATAATGGTTGATTTATTTACTTGATTTTTTTTGTGTTGTCCATGATAGCCCATTTAAAGCCGCTTTTATAACCAAGGGTAAGAGGATATATGAGAGCTTGTTGGACATGTGTGTTGACGTTTTCTGGTTGCGTTTAAGAGACACGGTCAAATATACAATAAAATTATATTACTGTTTTTTTCTGCACGATTACATCATATGAATGTTCGTCAACTATAGTTATTTTTATGCAATTTTCGATATTCATGAATATAGAATTGTCATTCAATTGAACTCGAAAGTTGAATGCTTTAGTTGATTTGGGATTATATCTATAATATAAGCAGAGTCATATATAATGTTATAAAATCGTCCCGGCTACCGAATAAATGGACAGTACTTTATTGTTTGATACAATACATGCTCTATTACAACACGTAACTGGTTTGCTAACAAAACACAAATACGTCAAAGTAAAATTTTGTTCTGACCATCTCCTTTTCAAGATAAAGTCAAACCGTATTTAAAGATAAACGTTCTTCACACCATGTTCGTTAAATGTTTGTTATAAGAAATTTAGGAGCCGTTCAGATGACGAGGTCCTCTTTTAGTTAATATAATATATACACAACATATATATACATATATATATATATATATATATATATCTATATATAGAATATGAAAATAGGTTTATAAAAGATATTTATAAGTGATTAGCCTCTTCTCCTTTTGAGGGGTGATTAAAATTATAATCAATCTATCATTTAATTTAAAAATAGTCACCCTTATATTATATTCCAAATTATCCTTTTTATTACCAGAGAGTCGGAATCGTATATGTTGCGTTTTGTTCCCTGTTTCATTCAATCAAACCAGACAAGACTTGAATCACACGCCAAGAACTTTCAACCTAAAAGACGAATACAAAACAGATAATTGGAAGAGACACAGATTTACTCTGGTTCGATCAATGTGATCTACATCCAGCAACGAGTTCAAATCCACTATCTTCTTGATCAATTACAACCTTCTACTGAAAATCCTCAAATTCTAGGGTTCTTGAGAGAATTTCTTCTAGAGAGATTTTTGGGAGACGAGGGAATATTCTTCTGTTGTAATGATCAATTAACTGACTCTAGGATAAGATTTCTCTATTTATAAACCATAGAGAAAACGTTTACACGGCTTATTTAGAGTTTAAGTTATCTGTGTAGATGTCCAACGAACTTGATCCAACGGCTGTGATACACTCCGAGAGTTGAGAATACAATCAACACCTCACAATCCACCTTGATATTCATTCTTCAACCTTCTACTTGATTGGACTCGCCTTACTCAGTTCCTTGAACTTCCAACCTTGATCAGTTTCAAGCAATGAGCAAACTTATTGCCTGAGACTGTCTTGGTTAACATATCAACTGGGTTCTCTTCTGTGAAAATCTTCCGGATCTTCACTACCTCAACGTTAATGATGTCACGCACGAAATGCATCTTCACATCAATGTACTTCGATCTCTCATGGAAAACTTGATGCTTTGAGAGATGGATTGCGCTCTGACTATCACAATGAATTGTGACTTGACTATGTGGCATTCCCAGTTCAGCTACTAAGCCTTTCATTCAAATGGATTCTTTGACTGCTTCAGTTATGACCATATACTCTACGTCTGTAGTTGATAAGACCACTACTGATGGAAGATTTGATTTTCAACTCACTGCTCCACCACACACAGTGAACACAAATCCTATGAGAGATTTCCTTGTGTCCAACCTACCTGATTGATCTGAGTCAACAAACCCTTCCACTTTAGCATCTTCTTCACAACACCTTCTGTGAATGATTCATGTATCTAAAGTCCCTTTTAGATATCTTAGAATCCATTTTACTTCTTGCCAATGCTCCTTCCCAGGTTCAGCCATGAACCTACTCACCACACCAATTACATGAGCTAAGTCACGTCTTGTGCAGATCATGGAGTACATGACACTTCATACAGTACTTGAGTAAGGTATGTGACTCATCTCTAACTTCTCTTCATTTGTTGTATGCTTCTGTAAAACAGACAACTTAAAATGCTGGGCAAGAAGGGTTAGAACACTTTTGGAAGTAGACATGTCAAATTTTTCAACCACTTTGTTTAAATAATCATGTTGATGTCGACATAGAATCCCATTGATCCTATCTCTCCGGATTTCCATGCCAAGAATTTTCACAGCAGGGTCTAGATCTTTCATTTGAAAAACATCACTAAGTCTGTTTTTCAATTGATCTATCTCAGGCTTGCTATGACAAATTATTAACATGTCATTAACATAAAGCAAAAGGTAAATCATTTGGTTCGCAGAAACTCTTTTAAGATAAACACACCAATCATAAGAACTCCTCTTATATCAATTTGAAATCATGAAACTGTCAAACTTTAAATACCACTGCCGTGGTGAGTGTTTCAAACCATATAAATAATTTTTTCAAAACACAAACTTTATTCTCGTTTTTTTATAAAAGCTTCTGGCTGAGCCATGAAAATAGTTTCTTCCAAATCACCATACAAAAAAGCAGTTTTAACATCAAGTTGTTCAAGTTCTAAATCAATTTGAGCAACAAAAGCTAAGAGAGTCCTTATTGATCTGTGTTTAACTACCGGAGAGTAAATTTCATGGAAATCTATGCCTTCTTGTTGAGTAAAACATTTTCCTACAAGTCTTGCCTTATATCTAGGTTTCTCAACTCCTGAAACTCCCTATTTAATTTTGAAAATCCACTTGGACCCAACTAGTTTCTGATTTTTAGGTTTGTCAACTAGGATATAAGTTTTATTTTCATTTAAAGAGTCAATTTCATCTTGCATAGCAGATTTCCATTAGTGACCATTATTGCCTAGAACAGCTTCTCTAAAGGTCCTGTGTTATTCATTCAGAACATCATAACTTATTGAGAGTGCATATGCAATAATGTCAGCATAGCCATACCTATTAGGAGCTCTGGGGATTCACATAGCTCTATCTGCCTTCATCAACTCCTTCATCAACTTGCTCTTGGTTAGCAGCATCATCATGTTATTGTTGATATGCAGGCTCTTGATCCTATGGGAGCTGTTCATGTTGATCAATGACTTGTTCCTAATGTTCTTGTTGTGGTGCTTCTTCTTGTTGAATCTCCACCTCAACGTTGACATCTGGTACTTGATCTTCTTTTTCTTCTAGAGATCCAAAGTCCTTGTATGCTTGCCTTCCAAGGAAATCACTTTCATTGAAAGTGACATCCCTACTGATTAGAGACTTTATGTGTCCTTGTTCCACACACCAAAGCTTGTACCCATTTACTCATATATGATAGCCTATGAAGATGCACTTCAAAGACCTTGCATCTAGTTTCCCCTGTTTAACATGTGCATATGTTGTACAACCAAACACTTTCAATCTAGAATAATCAGTTATATGGTTAGTCCATACTTGCATAGGAGTTTTGAAATTCAGAACTGATGAAGGACATCTATTAATAAGGTCACATGCAGTGGCTACAGCTTCTGCCCAAAAAGTTTTAGGCAACTTAGCATGGATTAGCATACATCTTACCTTCTAAAACTGTCCTAGTTTACCTTTCAGCAAGACCATTTTGCTATGGAGTACCAGCCACAGTTAAATGTCTTTGAATGCCATGTTCCCTGCAATACTGATTGAACTTTTCTGATACATACGCAAGACCATTATCAGTTCTACTTTTCTTTACCTTGAAACCTGTTTGGTTTTATGTCATGAGTTTCCATTCCTTGAAAGTCTGAAAAGCTTCATTCTTGTGTTTGATGATATACACCCAGGCCCTTCTTGAGTAATCATCGATGATTGTCATGAAATAGCTACTACCACCATGAGAGTTGACTCTTGATGGCCCCCATAGATCTGAATGTATATACTCAAATCTTTCTTGAGTTATGTGCACAGCTTGATTGAAGCTTAACATGTGAGCTTTACCTAATACACATTCCTCACAAAACTCAAGCTTACCAAGCTTATCAGTACCAAACAGACCTTGTTTAGACAATTCAAGAATAGCCTTTTCACTAACATGTCTTAATCTCAAATGCCACAATTTAGACTTTTCATAAACATTTTGGACAACATGAATGACATTTCCAGTAACACTTTCTTCAATAAGATAGTATATACCATATTTTTATTTGCCTCGAATAACAATTGAATTTCCTTTTGATACATCGAGGATTGCTCTTTCATATTTCCAAGAGAATCCTCGCTTATCAAGAGTACCTAAGGAAATTAAATTCATTTTCAAGTCAGGAATGTACCTCACATTTTGTAGAATTATGTGTACACCATCGTACATCTTGATCCTGACATTTCCATGTCCAAGAACCATGCACGCCAAGTTATTTCCAAGTAGAACAGTGCCTCCATCTTCTAGGATTAGATCTTCAAACCAGTCTTGTCTAGGACACATATGGCATGTGCATCCACTGTCCAAGATCAAATCTTTTGATGAGTCTTGATCGGAGACATTAAGCAATTCTGCAGCTCCTAGGTCTTGCTCAACCAATGCCAGTTGACCTTCCTTTGTGTGTTACCATTTCTTTCAGGACAATTTTTTATGGTATGTCCTTCTTTATGACGATGGAAACACTTGAAGGTGAAAGTCTTGTCACCAGCTTCAACTTTGGCCTTTTGACTCTTCTTTTAATGGTTGTTGGTGTTCTTCTTCTTGTCCCACTTTCCCTTGACGTTGAGGCCTTCAGCTTGAGTCTTGGTCACTGGTTTTGCCTCTAGTTCCTTGGATTTCAGAGCAGCTTGAACTTCTTCTAGGGAATTTGAGTATTCGGTGCGACATGTCGCACCTAATACGTTGGAGGCATGTCGCACCTAATACTCGTATTCCCTCCATTTTTGAGATTTTTTGAAGCCATATAGGTGCGACTGTGGGTCGCACCAAAAAGTGTCGCACCTAATGTGTGACACTTTTAGGTGCGACATGTCGTACCCGAAGCATTTAGCGAAGAACTTTCGGGTATGACATTTTGGCATTAGATGTGACATTTCGTCGCACCGGATGCCTATATATATAGTAGCGTGGCTTTTATCAATATATCTCTTTGAGGAGCTCTTTATAGAACATAAAATAAAAAAAAAAGTTATAAACTTATGATTTGTTAAATTGAAAAACAATTCATATATCAAAAGAAAAAATAACCAAGAAATACTTTTCTGCATTTAGATTATAAAGTCGGCTGTTGAAATAAGGCTGGGAATTCAGAAAAAAATAATAATAATAATAATAAAAATAAAAATAAAATAAAATAAAATAAATAAAAATTGCGTATGGGAAGAATCAAGACAATACGTGTAAAAAATAATGAACGCAAAACATCCTACTATATCATATTTATATCTATATCTATATTTATTCAACAAGGTCGTCACTTTTTTATTTATTTGAAGTAGTGCATGAATACTTGAATATTTCTAGTGACCTAGTCTTACCTATTATGTCACTGAGCACTGCGTGTAACATTATGAAACATGATATCCAGTTAAAACCTACAGTGGCAAGAGCATGAACTACATAATTCCCTTTTCTCTTAATAAAACTAAAAGAAAAATTACTACAATCATTTAGTCTCCTAATGTCATCCACAATGAATCCTTCCTCCAGGTTTAGAGTGTTGTTGCCGTTGAGAATTGTCACCGCCGTCTTCGAGTCCGATTCAATCTCACATGGCTCATAACCAAAACGACTTGCAAAAATGAGTCCATCCCGTATCGCCGTGAGTTCCGCCGCAAGGACTGAACATGTTTGTGTACAGACTTTGCTGAAGCATGCCACAAAAGCACCGTGATGATCTCGGACACAGCCTCCGATACCCGTCGTCCTGCTAGTAGTCCTGAAGGCAGCGTCCACATTCAGTTTCCACGGTGACCTGAAGGGAGGCTGCCACTTTTCATTGTCATTGGCGGTTACAGGAAGCGTTGTGGGGGTGCTAAACAATTTATAATCTTCAACAAGTGTCACAGTTCTCTCGAAGATCTCAGAAAACTTCGAGTTCCTCGCCTCATGAATCACCTTGTTCCGAAAGTTCCAAATTTCCCACACCATCGCTGCTAGAATGTCGAAGTCACTGTGAGAAAGATTTACCTCGAGCTCAAAGATAATGTCCCGAAAAACCCGTTGGTGATGCGTTTCCAAGAGACGTTCAAATGGTGAGTTTCGCCACGCCACCTCGATCAGCGGGCAAAAAATAAGCGCGTGAGCAGAAGTCTCCACCACTGCTCCGCAAAAATTACAGTGGGGGTCCACGGGCACGTGGTAAGTCTCCAGATTCCCATTGGTGGGGATAATGTCTTTACACTCTCTCCACAAGAAGGTTCGGATCTTCAGTGGGGTTTTAAGATTCCAAATCTTGAGCCACTTGTCCCGGTTGCCGCTTGAACTTGAACTCGAGGGCGAGGCAATGTTTTGAGTCGCTATATGGTATCTGTTCTTCACCGTATACATTCCTTTAGGGCCGTGGTGCCACACAATTCGATCTGGTACATCAGAAAGAGGTCTAGGCATTGCGATTATCAGATCGGCTTCAAAAGGGAGGAAGTTCTCTTTGATTTTGTGAGTATTCCACGCACCGGAGCTAAGCAGCAGATCACTGACTTTAGAATCCAAAGGGAGTCTTTGTGGGGACTGGACTTTATAGCTCGAGGGCGAAGGAATCCATCTGTCGTAATAGATGGAGATTCATCGCCCCGAGCCTACTCGCCATCTCCATCATTTGTCGACGAGGTCTTTGCCCCAAACGAGACTTTGCCAGATGAAAGAACTTCCCGCCTTTGGTCCTGCGGAAAGAATACTACTCTCCGGAAAATATTTTCCCCCCAGTACCCGAGCAGCCAAGGAATTTGGATTTGTTGCCAGACGCCAGACTTGCTTGGCAAGAAGTGCTTGATTGAACTCTCGAAGGCGTCGAAAGCCCATCCCACCATCAGCTTTAGAGCGGCACATGTAATCCCATTTGGCCCAGTGCATTTTCTTCTTGTCACCCGTCGAGCCCCACCAGAATTCTGCGCATAAATCCTCAATAGCGTCACATATTCCAGCCGGAATTTTGAAAGAACCCATAGTATGCGTCGGAATGGACTGAATTACGGACTTTATCAGAGTTTCTTTCCCTCCAGCAGAGAAGCATTTATTTCCCCAACCGTGGAGACGTCTAAGAGCTCTCGACCTGAGGAACCCGAATAGGGTTATCTTGGAGCGAAGGCTGAACGTCGGGAGGCCAAGATAGAGATCAATACCAGTAGTGGTCGGGATATTGAGCATTTGTTGGATGAGGTCGCATGTCTCCCGAGCTGTGTTCGGAGAGAAGGTAACGCCGGATTTATCAAAATTTACAATCTGCCCTGAACCTTTTGAGTACGTCTCAATGCACCATAGTAAGCTACGACAATCTTCTTCAATGGCCCGAAAAAAGACTAGGCTGCCATCTGCGAAAAACAAGTGCGAGATTGTTGGACTATTCCGAGAGATCTTCACTCCGCAAATATTACCCATTCGACATTGTCCATGGATTAGCACTGAGAATGCTTGAGCGCAAAGTATGAATAAATACGGGGAGAGAGGGTCCCCTTGTCGGATCCCTCTAGAAGGCTTAAAAGACTCGGAAATCTGGCCATTAACAAGCACCGAGAGGCTAACCGTCGAAACACAATCCATGACTCGTCCTATCCATCGAGGCCCAAAGCCCATTCTTTCCATAATACCCTTTAAAAAAACCACTCAATCCGGTCATACGCCTTACTCATATCGAGTTTTAGCGCACAATAACCAATCTTTCCGGATTTTCGTGCTCGCATCCAGTGGTTACACTCAAAACCCAACATAATGTTATCGCTGATTTGTCGTCCAGCAATGAATGCACTCTGATTCCGATAACCTCATTGAGAAAAGGATTTAGCCTGTTAGCCAAGGCCTTTGAGACCACCTTGTAAAGGACGTTACATAGGGCAATAGGTCTAAACTCCTTAACCTTGGTCGCATTCTCTACCTTCGGTATAAGGGAAATAATCGTGCGGTTCCATTCCTCAATCGTAGCCCCATTATTCAGGATCTCCAAGCACGCCTTCGAGACACGATCACCCACAAGACCCCAATATTTCTGAAAAAATAGCGCAGGCATCCCATCCGGTCCCGGGGCCTTAGTGGGGTGCATTCCAAAAAGAGCCTCTTCCACGTCTTTCCTGGTAAAATCAGCTTCCATTGAATCTCTTGCAGCCTCTGATACTTGAGTGAAATCAGAATTTAACACACAGATTAAATCTTCCATTGATGGGGACGTACTTTCAAAGATCCCTCGAAAGAAAGAAATAAAAGCATTTGAGATATCCTTATTGGACGAGTGTTTGTTCCCATGTTCATCAATGATCTCGCTGACCTTATTGATTCGTCAACGCTGATTAGCTTGTGCATGGAAGAATTTTGTGTTCTTGTCGCCATGTGCTAGCCAGTTTGCTCGGCCACGTTGTTTCCAGTGGAGTTCCTCCGCAGACAAGAGTTTTTCAAGTCTAGCGTTCATCACAGCTATATCCTTCATCCTTGTTCCGTGGCACTCATCTTTTCTCGCCTCCTCAATCTCGACCCTCAATCTTTTGATCTGTTTTGGGAGGTTTCCAAACTTGGAGCGACCCCATTTGTTGAGACAGGTGCTTATTAACGACAAATCCAAAGCCAAAAACTCTGGTGAAGGCCCGGCTACTTGTAACCAATTTTCTTCTATTATATTTTGACACTCTTGATCATGTATCCACTTTTCCTCAAAATGGAACCTTCTTTGCGCTCTTGTATGTCGTGTGTTGATAGCTGGTGACGCCGCAGAGTGAGTTCGTAAACAAATCGGTCTGTGGTCGGACCCGTGATAGGCTAGGTTATAAACCTTGGACTTCGGGAAAATTCTTAACCACTCATCGTTTCCGCGGAACCTGTCCAGCCTCTGCTGGATAAAGCTCGGTCTTAGTTGGTTGTTGGTCCACGTGAATTTCTCCCCGACATATCCAAGATCATGGATATCCGCATCGTGAAGAGCTCGGCCAAAGTTGTTCATGTCCAGCCATTGTTTAGCCAAACCTCTCTCCCTTTCATCAGTCACTAGAATCTCGTTCCAGTCCCCTCCAACTAACCACGCTTGGTCCTGTCCTCTATGCATACCAGCAAGACGTTGGAGGAGGCTCCATGAAAATTTTCGGTTCTTCGGACGGGGATCACCGTAGAAGCCGGTGAATCGCCACGAGACTCCTTTAGACATTACCCATGCATCTATGTGCCCTGGTGAGTAAGAACGAATAGTAACATCGATGTTATTTTTCCAAAATAATAATAGCCCTCTTTTCCGGCCAATACAATCCACAACAAATAAACCGTCAAAGCCTAGTACAAATTTCCAAAACGAACATTGAAAAGAAAAAAGACGAGATTCTGAAATAAATAAAAGGTCAGGGTTTTCATTCCTGACTAGGCGCTGTAGGTCGTTGAACGCACCGGGATTGCCAAGTCCCGGGCGTTCCAAGCGATGAGATTCATTGGCCTCGGCGGGTCTGGCCGTCATCGCCAGCTCCCGCCGATCCCGGAGTGGAATCCCGCTCCGCATTCGTAATTTTTCCTCGAATTTCCTCCACCCAAACGCTTTGGCCCTTGCTGTTGTTGTTGATGTTTGTCTCCACCATCTCCATAGACGAGTCATTTCCATCTCCACTAGTAAGAGCCAGAAAAGAATTGCGAAGGTTGTATCCTTGAGAACGTTCGCCCCGCCTGGCTGAGTTCTTCACCGTCGATAGTCTAACACCATTATTTGGGAGAGAGTTTATGGGATCTTCGTCGGAATCCCTGTTTCTCAAGGCTGAGGTATTGCGTTTCTTTGTTGAAGGATTGGCCACGATTATTTCAGACCCCTTGGTCAGCGCATGCCCCTGGAGAGAAGAGCAGCCCAAGGTATTTCCATGTGGCCCAGTAGAGTCTCCTTGATTTTTCAGAAGTGGGCCTTTGACTGTTGAGCCCAAGAGGACTATTTTCCAAAGGCAAATCCTCAGGCCTCTCGTTAGTCCTCCTCACGTGCACCTCACATGGTATTTTAGAGCCAACTGCGTCTGAAGTCAAATTTCCTTTTGCGTGCTCCTTCCAGCTAGGAACTCCGAGATTCTCTCCAGGATTTGCTCCAACGGGATTTGATTGAGATCCCGATTCCTCCGCCGCTGATTTTTTACTCGGTTTCTCTCTCGGAATCGGGTCAGACTCCGCTCGCCAGCCACCGTCAAAGCAAGAAATCCGAGTTTCTTCAGAACGAAGCCAGGCACCGAGGACCTGGCGTTCACCACCACCAGGCTCCGTCGTCATCAACACAGGCTTCCGGCACGAAGATTGGTCATGGCCAAAGTGACCACACCCAAAGCAGAGGAAATGGAGCTTCTCATATTTGAACGCCACCCACATGGGTTTGCCCGCCACCGGAATAAAACGCCCCGGGAAGAGTGGTTTGGAGAGGTCCACCGTCAGTTTGAATCGAAAGAAATCTCTGAGAACCGAGCGGAAATCCGGGTCCCATTTGAAGAGTGAGATATTCCCCCCCGCCGAGGCAAGGCGGGTCAAATTTTTCTCCGTACGGGCCTGGATCGGGATTCCGTACACCCTAACCCATAGATCCATGGACGAGAATTTGCAATCCCTCCAGTCTTGGGAGTCTGGCCAATTCTCCGGAAGAATTAGTCCTCCAGAAAAGCACCAAGGACCTTTCTTTATCATTCGATCCGCCACCTCGGGGCTCGAGAATTCAATACCGATGAAGAAGCAGCCGTCTCTTTTATCCAAGAGTTTTGATTTCCAACCGGTCTTACTCCACCACAATCTGCTGAGAATAGAGATCGCCAGCTTCGCAGTACCGATTTTCGGTGCCATGAATTTTCCGACCACCGCAGCTTTCAAGCGGTTGATCGCGGAGAGATCGTCGCCAGCACTCGCGTCGTCATCCCAGTCGCCGTCGTCCATATTCAGTCCGTCAGCGAGATCAGCAAGAGAGTCAATATCATCATCATGACCAAGGTCTTGTTCAAAGTCCATGATCAGTTACAGAGTCTCACGAAGAGTGGTCCAGGAGGAAGGGCTCATCTATAGGGAATAGAGAGCGATCTACGTCACTGTTGTAATGTCTATTTGAAAGTTACACATTTATCTTCCATAAATTGTATATTTACTAGATAGTTTTTTTTTTATATTTTTAATGTAAAAAGATATTTATTTATATTGTCTTCTCCATGTATAAATAGAAGTTCTCCTTTCATATCAATACAACAGATAGAAAATCATTTTTCAATTTTTTGTTCTCTGGATGTCTACATGGTATCAGAGCTCAGAAACTCAATCACCATGAACACCTTTGAAAACTCATTTGCCCTCAATACAACCAAATCTTCTCCAACTCAGAATTTTGCTATTTGAGACGTAGAGCACTCTTCACGACTTAAATCAAGAAGAGATGTTTGTCACTCTTCAACTCGCTCACTCATCTATGGCAGAAGATCAATCTCTACGAACACCACCAGTGGACCTACCCTGAAGACGCAAAGCTCCACCGTAGAATCGTGGAGACCAAACATGTATTCAAGCTGTTATCCAGACTCAACAAGGACTCGGATGAAGTCTGAGATTGTATCCTCAGTATAAAACCACTACCATCTCTCCGAGAAGCCTTCTTGGCGGTCAGACATGAAAAAAGTAGGAAGAAAACCATGCTTGGAGGAAATCAAGTCAATCAGAGCTCAGACTCGTCAGCTCTCATCACTTGTGACGAAAGCCTAGCAATCGAGTTTCCGTAGACAACAAACCATGTAAAGCCAGGCCTTACTGCGACCATACGACCTGGTCATACTCGAGAATCATACTGGAAACTCCATAGGTGTCACGACCCGCGAGCGTCGTCACCTCGCCCGCAAGCCGCGACTCGACGAAACCAACATCACGTAGCGGGAGCATATCATATATGAATAATGAAATGTAAACAAGACATTTAAAGTAAATATATAATTTATGAAACATATAATATACGAAATACAATATTATTAAAAGTGCGGAAACGTTTACAACAAAAGTGGTTATCGGAAATCTTGGGAAATTTTTCGTTTTTCTTTCAGATCTAGAAGTCGTATATCGACCCTTATACATACATATATATGTACATAGAAGCTCCCGACTTTACATATATACACGGGATATTATTTAAGGAAGAGTCGATATTATTCAAAACATTATATATATAGAGGACTACTTCCCGAGCCAGAACCCATAGCCCGTAGGTCAAGAGATACGCGTCCCGTCTCAGTTTCCTTCTCGGTACATTGCCGCCTTGCCCTTATCTACATTACCAAGGGACATAAAACTATGAGTCGAATGAGTCAGTAAGCGGGAGTCTAGCCTATGAAAGAAAAGCAGCTAATGCAAAGCATGTGACGTGCGAACAAGCAAACAAGAATGCAGGATGCAGCTATCACCTACAAGTGACTAATGAGCGCGCATCCTAGAATACTAGCCGTCCCGCAAGGTTATACACTCCTCACTGCTATAACCTCCGGTCCGACTAGAGACCAGTTTCAGACTTCGAGCAGCAGTCGTCAACTGATCTAAGTTTTAACACATGTCTGGGATCCACTAGTGGTACTTCTTTCATCATGACGTCAGCGCCACTGGTCTCTGGCATAGTGAGCTCGCGAACCGCGACCTTCACCCACTACGCCTCGGTGTGCTCAAGGCAGCTTCCGGTGAGTCTTCCAGCTAGCAATGAGCTCGCAATGCGCGACCTTCACCCATTGCTTCGAGTACTCGGCGCACGGACCGGCATGGCCCGCCAAGCACAAGTCAGGGACTTGTGAGTACCACCGACACGAGTTTAAAGTTTGGGTACACTGCAGCTAGCAGCGTACACGTTAAACTTATATACGGAAGAGCGTGACGGGATAAACCCCGAAAGAAATCATTGTTTCCCTTTGAAGCTCGTTTAGTGTTTTAAGTTGAAAGCTCGAAATATGACTTTCGAACTCTCTACTCTCGATTGAATTTGAGAGTCTATCGCTCTTCCGTCCTCTCGATTCTAACCTACTTCCTAGAGTTAGAAGAGAAGTCTAACCGCACACAAAGCAAACAAGGTTGGTTCAAGTTAGCGTTTGAACCTAACGGGCGAACCCGAGCTAAGTTTTCAAGCAAGAGTGGCCGAAGCCTTAACTTTCGAGTTTATTCATTTTTAGGCTTTTACCTACTCTTGTTTACTAGCAAGCAAATGCACAAACAAACAGGGTTATACCCTTGGTAAGTAGTTGACTTATGTCTCCACACTTACCCGGAATTGTTCGACAGAAAGCTTGACGATTCCTGAAGGTGTCTTGCTTCACACGTTCCTCGAGACACTTGGCACTTGTCGAACGTCAAGAGAACTAGCATCCGGAGTCGAACATCTATTAGTTAATGGATTCGAGTTTACTTGAAGAGGATAGGGTTCGTTGTCGGGATTAGAGTTGGTTCGAAAATCAGGAATTTAATTTATTATTCCTCGGTTTTTCGGAAGTTTATTCAAGACTCACGTATTCTCGTATCGAGACTGATACGAAATAATGTTCAACGAGTAATCATGAGTCTTAAATAAATTAAATAATCCGAAATTAAAATAACCGAGAATTCCAAACGAATAATTAAATTAAATTCATAAGCATCATTAAATAAATAATTTATAAATTATTTATTTAAATACTGAGAGTACATATCTAAGAGTATTTAAACGCTATAAGCGATTTAAAACTCACGAGTTAATCGAGCTTTATTTCGATAACTCTTCCACTTGATATCTTCAGAAACTGATCTCGTCGCTCTTGACTCGTCTGGTTCCCGTTCGTCCGTCAAGATCTGTAATTCAAACCTGGAACCCGATAACGAGTTAATATCTTAAATTCCAACTCTTATCAGTTTCACAATCCAAATCCCGATATCACAATTCAAAACCCGAACCCATAACCAAATCAAACGAACTCAACACAATGTTGACCACGAAACTCCCGAGGCTCAGAAAAAAACCCATAATACAAACAGACCGAAACAGCCAAAACCATAGCTCACGGCCAAACATCAAAATGAATCATTCAGCCAACAACAACACACGGTCACAACAACACACGGCCAACCAACAACTTAACCAAGACAACACTTTCAAACCATAATCCAGGGTCAACAAATAACGTCCAAGTATCCAGAATTCACAACTTCACAGCCTCAATCCATCATTAAACAGAAATCCAAATCAAAACTCATAAAAAAAATTTCACACAGCCAAGATAACAATTTCAATGAAAATTCATCCAAAAATTCTCATAAAATTAAAACAGGCCCTCTAATCATCACCCAAGCTTTAAACAAACTGAGAAACAACTCAAGATCATTACTAAACACGCAGAGATCAAAAGCCCCAAATCCAAACCTAGTTCATCATGATTTTCGGCCAAATTGAGTCCAAAACAAGAAATCCGAAATCAATTGACAAACTCAAGTCATCAACATCAAAACTCGAGCTCAAAGAACAACTCAACTCAATCAATTTCTCAGATTTCACTCGGAAATCAAAAACCCCAAAAAAATCTCATGAACCCTAGCTTCAAACAAATCCATTCGGGTTTGATTTCCTTACCAAGTTTCTCGTGAATTTGGACTCCTCGGCGTGCTAACACTCTTTCCCGGCGTCTCTTCCTCGGGCGGTGGTCACGGCGAGCTCACGGCGGAGTGCTTCCTCGGCGTGGACGCGCGGCTACGTGGCTCGGTGGCTTGATGGCGTGCGAAGAAGAAAGGAAGGAGAAGAGTGAGAGAGAGAGGATGGCGGTGATGATGAGGCTCGGTGACGGGTGAAGATGGAGCTCGGTGTTGTTTCTTTTTTTTTCTTGTCTGGTTCTTTTGGCCGAGCAACGTGAGGAAGAAGAAGAGAAGTAGAGAGAGACCGAGAATGAGAAATAGAGAGAGTGAGGGACGGGTGAGGTGGCAGCGAAAGAGAGAGGATGAGTGGCTTAAGAGGCTAAGTGGCACTCTCACGCTACGCCACGCGTGCACAGGTGGCCCACTCAAATATTTCCACAATTCTCTTAAAACGACCCCCTTTTCCTCTTTTTCTTTCAATCTCGTCCTTCAAAATGTTGCACATAGGTCCTTTTAAAATAAACTCTCACAATTCTGTCCTTAATTAATTAAAAATAATCTTGAAAAATAACCGAGAAAATTATTATTATTTCCTGTTATCTTGAATATATTTAACGGATTCCGGAATTTATTTTTACTCTTGAGATTTTTAAATCTCCGAGTATGTTTCGAATAATAATATTGGATTACTCGAATATTCTCATTCCGAAATTTCATCGACCTTAAATATTATCATATTCCAAGATATTTAAAATTTAAGGACGTTTCATATGCAACAAGAATTTGAATTAAAACTCGTCCATTTTATTCAAATTCACAAGTCGAGCGGTTACAAAAGTTTATACATTACAATAGGAAACCATGAAACTTGAAGTCAGCTCGTGATACCAAAGATCCAAACTCAAACAGAAATTTAGTATCCACGATCTCCGCTGCATCTACTTCCACCTTGAATGTGTCTCCATTCAATAATGACTAGCTCGCAATCTTCCAGTAACTCATCCAACAAGCTCAACTCGGAGGAGAAAGCTCGATCGGGAATACTGTGGCAATGAGGTAACTCTTCTCGCCATGTAAGCTCTGAAAATTCATATGCATGGATTGTCGACTCAGGGGCCTCGGATCACATGACTGGTAATCGAAATTTGTTCACGAAATATTCTATGTGTGATAGAAACATATCGTTCACCATTGCCTATGGATCCAAATTCAAAGTCGTTGGCATAGGAACTGTGATCATTTTAGAGTCCTCAAAAGCCGGATTCGATGTTTTAATGCCTCAACTACACTGCAATTTATTGTCCGTGCACAAGTTTAACAAGGATCCTTGGTGTCGAGATATATTTGATGAAAGCACTAGTGTGTTTCAGGACCAGAGTTCAGAGAGAAAGATTAGTAATGCCGAGCTGAGTCCTGGACTCTACATCTTCAAGACCAATCCATCCAATGTGACCCACCTATGTCAAATGGCCCAATCTCCATCTCCACACAAAGAAGTCGTGCCAAACCATCTTAGATTAGGACATCCAAGTTTCATGTATCTCAAAAGAATGTTTCCTTCTATATTTCTCAATAAATATGCCAGCTCAATAAACATACTCGTCGCTCGTATTATCCTAATTCATACATACCATTTCGTCCTTTTGCAACAATACATAGTGATGTCTGGGGACCCTAAAAAATTCCAAACATTACTGGAGCTCGGTGGTTTTTTCTCTTTATAGATGACCACACGAGACTAAGTTGAGTATACCTAATGAAACACGAGTCGGAAACAACCGAGCTATTCAAATATTTCCACAAGACCATCAAACTCAGCTCGACACCTCCATTCAGATTGTTAACATTGATAATCCACGAGATCACTTCAACTCGGAGCTCGGAACATTTTCCAAAACCCAAGGCATAGTTCATTCCAGCTCGTGTGTCCATATCCCTCAATAAAATGGGATAGCTGAGCGAAAAACTGACATCTTCTTGAGGTCGCTCGAGCCATCATCTACTCCTCAAATGTTCCATCCTGTTGGAATCGATCTAGGGTTTGAGAAAATAATTAACGCTTCGGTAAGCGGCGGAATTTTAAAAATTTTCTTTTACAAGTAAAACAGTTTTTACTAACCTAGAAAAGTGCAAGTACATGTAATTAAAAACCAATATGAGCTAGAAGTTTACTAACCTTTCTTGAAGCTTGAACTTTGAAGAAGCTTGTGGAAAGTTTGCAACGCTCGTCTCCCCTCGCAGCACGTCTCTCTTTCTTTCCTCGGCACCTCGAGCAACCACGAAAGTTTCTATCACTAAATCACTCGAAAAGAAGGAATCAGTGAGTGGGCACTTTTAAACACTACGACTTAAGAATGAGTCTCGAAGTCGCAGAGCTAAACACTAGGTCGAGTGAGGACCTAGGTGCCAAGACAAGAAAAATCGAAAATAAACTTAGAGAGAGAGAGAGAAAAGGGGCGGCAACCACAAGTTCTAGAGAGAGAAGCTCTCAATCTCTAACTTATGTGGAATGAGAAAAATGAGAAGAATGAGGCTCCTATTTATAGGAGAGGTCTCACCTTCAATAAGGTAGTTTCCTCTTCTATAGAATATCACATATTCATGAGCCAATTTCCTCTTTTCCTCTATGATGCACTCGGCCAAGGTAGGCTTCATTAAGCCTTGGATTTGTTTCCTTTTTTGTTCCTTGCCTTGCTTCTTTCTCAACTTGGGTGCCTACCTCTTGTTTCCCTTAGAGGAAATTTGTTTCCTCTTTTTCTTTTGGCAAGTATCTTCATACATTTATGCACAAAATATTCTCTCTATCTCTTGGGTATGTTGGGCGCCTATAGCCTTCTAGAAAAGGCTTCTAGAAGCTTTTCCATTTGTTCATGACAACATGAAAAAGGCCCAATAAGAATTTTCAATAAAATTCTTATGAAATGAAATTAAATCACAAGGCCCAATGATCAAGTCATGGCCGAGTGAAACATGTCATAAAATGACCTTGTCAAAAATTTATTGACATTCATTTCATCCTTTGTCTCAAAAGACAAAAATACCCTTTCGACAATTTTCGTTCTTGTTTTGACTTAGCTTCCAGTTTAACTATTCCTATCGATGTGATTCGTGACAGTGACCTCATGGACCCAAATGAACAAAGCTTGAGCTAAACACTTGGACTCAAAAGTTCACAAACTTTTTCCAAGTTTAGCTTAATGCCAACTGACTCCACTAAAGAGCTGACACTGAAAATCTCTCGGTTCAAATGAAATTGTTTTCTACTCAAGAATTCGACCTAATTATAATGAGCGGATCCACTGAATATTATCTATGTTTACCCTTCATGAATGTCATCAGCTAGTCGGGATTTACTAAATTACCATTTTACCCTTCTAGCTGTTATTTCCTCAACTCATTTGTCGCTTGTGAATAAGTTAGAAACAATGTATTGACGAGGAGCTAACAAGTCACATTGTTTCATCCAAAAGAGTCAGGACTCAATTTGGACACTGGCCAGTTCATTTATTCACACTCCAAGGAACAAAGCATGAGGTGACATACATTGCATTTCAGCAATCTTGTACATGAATTCCATATCTATGAGAACTTCACAAAGTTACTCATGACAGACTCACAACTTAGTACTTCACCAATAGGCCTTGTTCGGAATCACATAGTGAGTCCGAACTTTGACTTTCTCAAATGAGAATACTAAGGTGTGAAATGGCATGTCTCATTTCAGGATTAAGGTAAGCATGATGCAATTCATACATAGTGACTTCGAGACATAAGAGGTTAAATGGTTTGTTCTTATATTGTCTCTAGAAGTGCACTGGTCAATTCAGTACCTTCGGAAGATACCTAGAAGAACTATAGAGTCCCCAACTCTCAATGCCTCATAACCAGACATCATAGATTCTTCTAACAATCATACTGAGGTCAATAGTCCTTTGACCCTAAGATTGCGAATATATCGTTTTAAGCAAACTACGAAGAGTTTGTTCATGCAAATCTACATTTGTCTCTTCGTAAGTTGTTAAGTTTGTTTATGGACTAAAAGACTAAGGTTTTATCATAAAGCTTCAAACAAAGAAAGAATGAATGAACGTTTCAACTTTATTATTAATGAATAAGCAATTACAAGCAAGAGTCTTCGTAAGACTATATGACATCAAATGTACATAAATAGACACTACTACTCTTCTTGTGGGCACCATTGACAACACATCCCACATCTAGGGAGAAGCAGTATTCACACCTACCTACCTCATAAATCGAATTCCATCTCGGGTCCTCAGCTTCAGAATTCTAACCCATGTTCTCCTTGACAAATATCCTCAAACACGAATCATATCCACACTCCCACCAAAAGTGTTTAGGTGCTCCGTTTTTACTCATACATATCATCAAGGAAAACTCGAGCAAAAATCAATGAAATGTATTTTCCTTGGTTACTCAGCAACTCAGAAGGGATTTAAGTGCTATGAACCCACATCTCGGAAATTTAGAGTATCTATGGATGTTATATTCCATGAGCTAAGTCATTGCTTCTCCAATTCTACTCGTCCAATTAACTGATCATTAATCTGGACTTTAGCTCGATATCAGCTCCGAGCTCCAACCCAGTAGTTCCAAGCACTACTCCTATGTCCAGCATTCCAAGTTCATCTCAAATAAATCCGAGCTCAGAACACTCAGACTCCAACTCACCCAGAGTCAGGCACAAGCTCGCATCCATATAGTCTCTCCCGTCTTGGACATCGAAAACACTGAACGAGATAATAGCTCTTCTCCCTCAGACTTACCTATTCTCTTGAGAAAACCTACGTTGTCATATATATGGCCCATACAAGATTGAAGATTATGTGCACTACGAAAATATATCGGCGAACTATCAAGCCTATGTGACAAGTATGAACCAAGAAAAAGTGCCAAGCTCCATCAAAGAAGCTCTCCAAATTCTACGTTGTAGCCCAAACCTCACCCAGAGTCAGGCACAAGTTCGCATCCATAAAGTCTCTCCCGCCTTGGACATCGAAAACACTGAACGAGATAATAGCTCTTCTCCCTCAGACTTATCTATTCTCTTGAGAAAACCTACTCGATCGGTCATATATATGGCCCATACAAGATTGAAGATTATGTGCACTACGAAAATCTATTGGCGAGCTATCAAGCCTATGTGACAAGAATGGACCAAGAAAAAGTGCCAAGCTCCGTCAAAGAAGCTCTCCAGATTCTAGCTTGGCGAGCTGCAAACTTAGGCAGAAATCTAAGCTCTCGAAAAAATGACACATGGGAGATCACCAACCTGCCACCCGGGAAGCGAACTGTTGGATGAAGATGGTTATTCCCCATCAAACACAATCCGGATGACATCGTGGAGAGGCTCAAGACTCGACGTGTCTCTGGGTAGACTCAGGCATATGACATCAATTACCAGGAGACATTCGCACCGGTAGCAAAATTCAACACCATCAGAGTTCTTCTCTCACTAGCTACCAACTTAAATTGGCCTATGTTCCAACTCGATGTGAAGAATGTCTTCCTGAATGGTGAACTGGAAGAAAAAAGTCTACATGCAAATTCCACCGGACTTCAAAAATGATCAAGCTGCCAACAAAGTCTGTAGGGCTGAAGCAGTCTCCTCGCGCTTCGATAAGAAAGTTTACTCGCGTCCTCAAACAATGCAACTACTCGCAAATTCAAGTAGATCATACGTTGTTCTAAAAAATCTATGACCAAGAAAAACACTCAATCCTGAGTGTATATGTTGACGACGTAGTCATAACTAGAGACGATCTCGAAGAAATAGAAATATTAAGCAGACCATGTCATTTGAATTCGAAGTAAAGGATCTTGGAGGCTTGCGATATATTCTTGGCATGGAGGTAGCTCAGTCTGAGAAAGGTATCTTTGTATCGTAGCGTAAATACACTCTTGACCTCCTTAAAGAAAATGGATGCTCGATTGCAAACCAGCTTATACTCCCATGGATCCGAACATCAAGCTCGCAGCTCGGACCACCGAAGTCGTCAACAACAAAGAAAGATTCCAGCAACTCGTGGAAAAAAAAACTCATATATCTCACTCACACTCGACCTGACATCGCATTCTTAGTGAGCATTGTTAGCAGATTCATGAATAACCACTCAAAGGCCAATATGGAAGTCGTCATGCGAATTCTTCAATACCTCAAATTTGCCTCAGGAACAGGTCTATTGTTCAAACAACGAAGTATTCGAGATGTTGAAGTCTTCATAGATGCAGATTGGGTGGGGTTAGTTTATAATTAAAATCTACATCTAGCATGTGTATCTATGTTTGGGGTAATCTCGTCACATGGCGGAGCAAGAAACAAACTGTGGTTGCCCAGAGTAGTGTAGAAGTTGAGCTCATATAATTGGCTAATGGAGTGTGCAAAGGTCTATGGTTAAGACGGATGTTGAACGATCTCAAGATTAAGCTCAAAGGTCCAGTTAAGCTTCTATGTGACAACCAAGCTACTTTAAGTATTGCAAAAAATCCAGTTCATCATGACCAAACTAAGCACACGGAGATCGATCGTCACTTTATCAATGAGAAGATATATTCGAAGATTATCCAGATGGAGTACATTCCAACCCGACATTAAGTGGCCGACATTCTCACCATGTCTATCCATCGGGCTAGCTTCTCCAAACAATGTAGCAAGCTTGATCTTTTCAACATTTACAATCAAGCTTGAGGAGGAGTGATAAAAATAAGTTCATAAGTCTCAATGTCACCTTGGAAGTTGCAATGTCTCCTTGAAAGTTGCACATATATATTCCCATAGATTGTGTATTCCAAGATAGGTTTTTTACATTTCCATGTAACAATATATTTATTTATGTTGTCTTCTCCATATATAAATGGAAGCTCTATCCTCTCATATTACTACAAGTAGAAAATCATTTCTCCATATTTTCTCTCTAAATTTCTACAGGTATTGGGAGATGCTCAGAGGAATTTTCATTTGGAACCATTAGTGGAAGGGGCTTTGAATGTCAAGACCCTCAAAGGTTTAAATTTTTTACGTGAAGGGCAATCCATGATATCCTACCTACTCATCGAAATTAGACTCGGAGAGGAATCAATTACATCGCGTACTACATTCGAATTTTTACAACGAATGAAGAACATATAGAGAGATCCAGAGAGAAAGACGCAAAGAAGAAGATAAAGTTTTTGATGAGTTTTTCTTATTTTGTAATTGAGGAAATGAATACAATATATTTGAAAGTGAATAATATTAACTAATTAATGACTTCCGCTTAACTAAAATGTGGTCGTTTAGTTAACAACATGAATTAGACTTAAAATAAACAAAACGACAGCGTATCTAACCATTTAACTCTTAACTAATTGAAAGTCAGCTTAGGAAACAAACAATAAATCAAATAGATTTGTCTCCATAAAACCTTCATTTCCTATGCTTCCTTTCAAGATGGATTGATAATATTTTTTAGGAGCATCTGGAACATCAAAGGTAGCAAGATTGAAGCAGGAACTTAGTAAGAGCACCGGCGATTAACATTGCAGATAATTTAGAAGTACTAACGGTCATGCAATTAATCGCGGTTAACCTTAACTAGTTTGGACTAGTTATACTTAAAAAGTTTATCTTAGTTAATCTCTTGATTTTTCCACAGTAGTTTGATATTTTTGCTTAAAAAGTTAATCTTAGTTAACCTCTTGATTTTTCTACAGTAGTTTTATATTTTTAAAATATTAAGCATAACTATATCGACTTCTCGTGTTTGAGGCTAATTAATGTTATATGGTGTTCAATGATGAATTTTGTTCTTTTTGGAGACAATTATTTATCGTCATTGATTAATTAATGAAGAAAATGTTTAAAATAGCTGACTAGTATTAATTAAAATTGTAGTCCAAGTATTTAAATATAAAAATATTAGTCCATTTTATCCCTACCTCTCACATACTATGTATGACGTGTACGTATTGTCTTAAGCTGTACTATTTTCTTTATTACTAGATAATTGTGCTAGATATTTAACACAAGGAACTTAAATTTATCATATTACTGGCTCTCCCTTATTTAATAATCACTTTTCAATTACGTTTTTAATTATTACCAAGTCATTTAGTATTTTTTTAATTTAATATCGATACATTTTTTTTTTGTAATTTATTTTTGAAAAATATCAATACATTCCTAGCTCTCTCTCTAAAACAAAAAACTAAAAACTAAAAACAAAAAAACTCACTCCGTTATATGTTCACCTCTCACGACCAAACCCCCTCAAAGGACCATTTCCTACCGACCCCTCATCCTCCGCCGTCCGAAATCTCCCTCCACACCATAAGCCTCAAACATTGTCGCAGATCGCCACTATTGTCATCACCATCATCTTCATTTCTAATGAGTAGTATATTTTAATAATTTTAGTAATTAGTAGATTGTAAAAAAAAGGTTTAATTTTTGTTTAAATTAATCTTTTAAATTTTTATGCTTATTGATATTATTAGATTATATTTTTTTTATTCAACTATTTTTGAAAATTAGTATACATAAATATGGTTCTTGGTTAATCAATTTAATTATAGAATTATAAACTATTTTTAAATTTATTAATCATTATAATATTTGTTTATTATTTCTCAAATGATCCGATTATTTGTGATTGTGCGATGGAGACTCGATAATCATTTATTTTATTTAGTATTGTTTGACCAAGTCACTAAAACAAGGAATCTCATATATTTTTTAAGCGCGATATGATCGACCAACAATTTATTAAGACGTTTAGTAACTTTTTGGGATGGATGGTCCACAATGTGATTCCTTCAATAGCACCATTGTGGAAGAATGGCCTCCAAGAATTTGTAGTAGCGCTCCCAGGGATAATGTACTATAAGTTAGCTACAACAAATTAAACTATTAGAGACTGAAGGTATTAGCGGTTACTAAGCCCAACTAGTTAGCTACAATTGTTAATGCTTGGTCGAAATTAATCACCGTTAAAACACTTAACCATGCAGTGAAAATATATAGTTATTGATATCCATTCAATTTTTGGCCCGTTTAAATTGCCATCTTCTACGGTATTGCCTACTCGCCCTTAAATATGTTTAGTGTTTACCTTTGATTGAAAACAACATTGTAACAAGGAAAAATTACGCAACTATCTCAAAATGGACACATAATTCCCTAAATTCTTCGTGTATGAAATCATTTATCAAAACTAAATATATTCTAACAAAAATGGCATTGATATTACCCTTAACACCTTCTACATAAACCTAAACTCTACTCCATTTTCACATATATTATCTTCTCTCTATTATCGCTCTGCTGAGTCTGAATAGGAACTCATTTTTTATGCAAAGAAGAAACCTTGAAGTACGACATCATAAAAAATACACAAAAGAAACTAGAATTCTCATACTAAGAACGAGAATTTAGCTATTCTAAGAAAAAGTTTTAGAAACTAGGTCGCTAGATAATTTCCACCTATAACATGAGTGAATGCTGTATCAATTGCCGCATCAAACTTTCTTTCTTGTCATGAGTGACACTTGGCTTTGAACCCTTTTGAAGCCAACAATACAAAAATATGCCCATCATCGATCACCGTGGAAATTACCCAAACTACTTTATTTTTAAAAAAATAGTTTTTTGAGAATAACTTACTTCTGATTATTTTTTACATCTTCATTTCAAATAGAGGGAAAATCATCTAAAAACTAAGTTACTTATAAAATATTTAAAAATATGATATCAGGGTATCTGTACGACATATTCATGGAATTTGCCCTATCCTCACCTGTGATTATCTACTGCTAGCATCACAAAAGCGGGCTTGGGCCCAACTGTCCATCACAGCAAAAAATAAAAATAAAAAGAAGAAATTCCATAAATATGTCTCTTGAATGTAGTTCGTAAAATATCTTAAATTTTAAACCTTT
The DNA here is from genome assembly GCF_054948205.1 of Urtica dioica subsp. dioica. Lineage (NCBI taxonomy): Eukaryota > Viridiplantae > Streptophyta > Magnoliopsida > Rosales > Urticaceae > Urtica > Urtica dioica. The sequence goes on along the minus strand of NC_142764.1, from coordinate 14,765,963 downwards.
CATGAGTTTCTCGTATTTCATATAATTTTTTCCTTTATTTTGAATGAAAATGTAAACAAAATATTTTATTTTACATAAAAAAAAAAAAAAAAAAAAAAAAAAAAGGAAACCTAATGATTCCTATGGGTCATAAATACTCAGACTTTATGAGAGACATTTTCTTTATTTTTTGGGAGAGTTAGTATATGGCTTATTTAGACTTTCATGTTAAAATTATAATCTGACTATCTAACAATTTTAAAAATAGTAAAAAATAAAACAAAACATATGCAACATAGTATGAGAGAGATATATACGAGCTATATATTATTATTACTTATAAATATGGTTAAGTTATCATTTTAGTTGAGCTACAAATTAACTAATAATTACAATTACAAATTGACTAAATTAATTTAAATCTCAATTTCAAAAATTTAACCAATTTATTAACTAACTTTAAATCAATGAAAAATTCAATTCCGAATTTAGTAAAACAAAAATTTAGTAAAATCAATATTTACTAATTCCAAATCAATTTACTAAAATCAAAATTTAGTAAATTTAATAATTCCTAAGTACACATTTACTAAATAAACAACTATTTACTAATTAACAAACAATTGAAATTACAAAATCAAATTAAACTAATTAATAATTAACACCTTAAATAAATTATTAAATCAAATTTAACTAATTAAATTAACTACTAATTAACAGCTTAATTCACTTATGAACTTAAATAAAAAAAAGTACATCGATGAGGTGGTGGTAGGGAGTCGCGGAAACGTGTCGTTGGATTCACTACAATATATATATATATATATATATATATATAGAGAGAGAGAGAGAGAGAGAGATTGGGTCGGGACATGGAGGGTCAAGAGAAGGTTAGAGGCTCATGTTAGGGCGGGGAGGGTCGGGACATGCTTGATGGGCTCGAGGCTCGAGGTAGGTGGGGGTCACGGTAATGGCCGAGAAAGATAGAGACAAATATATATATATATATATATATATATATATAACATTCAAGAGCCGTTGTCGTTCTCCCTTGCATCACCAACATTTGGGAGTAGTCGGGACTTGCTCCTGCTTAAATCATGTGATAGGAAACCAACAGTGAACTATGTGCACTCCGACACTCAACATTAGTATTGGTGTAACGTCAATGAGGAGAGGTCTCATCTCGTCTCCAAACATTAGTATTTGGAGAGAGGAAGAGAGAGTTTGTATGTGTGCAGAGTCTCTTCAAGTTGAAGAGAACTTACCTTCTTCTTGTGGTGAGACCCTCTATTTATAGAGGAGGAGAACGTGGGGTGAAGGTTGGGCTTCATAAATGCAGTAGATGAGAGGGTGCATGACCTTTTGGAGTGAGGTCTTGCCCTTGGACTGCAAAGGCTCGCCCGTAGGTGGCAAGGGGTCTCCTCGGGCAGCGGAGGTCTCGCTCATGACAGCGTGCAATCGGAACAGTACCTTCAGCGTGAGATTAGGTCACCAAAGTTGAGGCAGCTCCTCGAGCGTGTTGGAACTCGGTCAACCACAAGCTCTTAACTCTGGAAATGGTGCAAAAGACCTCTTTGTCTCCCACCGTGATAGAATCAGCATCCCATAAACCAGTCTATCACTAAACCTCGGTCCTCAGCGTGAGCCACCTGTTTGAAAGTGGTTGAGTTCTACATTTTCCGACTATGCGAACATCAAACCCCATTCGGGATAAAGAATTAAAGATAGGCAGACAATCGAGGATCAATCTCCATATGAACACTTTGACATTTGGTGGGACCCTCAGTTTCCAGATCTCGTTCCAAAATGTCGTCAACGGGTTCGAGGACGGTGATGTGTCTGTGAAAGAGTATGCAAGTCGATATCCAATCCTAAATGTATATTTTTGTCACGCCCCAGGAAAGTGGGGGTGTGATTATTGAATATAATCAAACACTAATAAATTTTACATAACTATCTCACGGTGCATACACAGTTATTTACTTTACAAGTCCAAAGATAAAAGAAAAAAAAACTCGAAATAAAAAAAATAAAAAAATAAAAAAAAAATTTACAAGCAAAAGCTTATTTATAGACCTGCTAGATAAACTAAATCGAGACTTCCAAAATACTTGACGACGCTAAACTCCGAGGTCGTCCTAACCCTTCTTCTCGTTTCCTAATTATAAAAAAAAATTGAAGAAAATAGGGATGAGCCTGAGGCTCAGTAGGTGTTATAGTAATGGTTTGAGTAAAAAGATTTTCGAAAATAATACTTTACTTTATAATAATAATATTCTTGTCACGTGTAAATCACCATACATGTACAAGTATAACTTTCGGAAATGTAACTTGCATGAATGTAAATGACAAAAAATTAAATGTGTCTCTAGATACATCTAAACGTGTACTAGTTCCTGAGCCGCTCTACCAACTTAACCCGTGACAGTCATCTGATCAGAGCAAGGTGCACTATCTGCACCGCATATGTGTTTGTGTGAATCCGGCTTATCCAGGACATACGAAACGTTTTCTTTCGTAAATATGAGATATATGTATAGTATTGAAAATATTCTCAATTTCATAATCGAATATCCCGATTTGAAATTTCGCCACATTTAGAAACGATTTTGGGTTCCGTAACACGTTCACAACTATTTTCATTTCGAAAATAATATATACTTGTGGCCAAACCATAAAATCAGTAGACAAAGGGTTATATTTATCTACCTCGAGAATAAGCGTATATATCGCTCGTCCATGCTCTGTTCACTCGCTCCGTGAACCCAAACGTTCACTAACACCAAGAATCCAGACATTCACTTATACTGTGAATCATCTAAACGGCTTCCAACTCGATGTCATATTCCGATAAATCAAACTGAGCTCTAAAAGGCTTCCAACTCGATGTCATATTCCGATAAATCAAACTGAGTTTGAATCAGAAACTAGCAACTAACTCACAAGACTTAAATTTAAAAATTCAAGTCATCGTAATAAAAGTCCAAACAAATCAAAGATATCTCCAACTTCTTCGATATTAAAATCGAGCCAAAAGAGAAATTAGGTCGTTAAAAATAAAATCTCCAAATCACAGTGAGTTCCGACGCTTCTGTGTAGAAGCATCAAACTCCAAACCTGTGACATGAGACAAATGAGGAAAAAATCAATTCAACGACCAAATCCAACGAATTAAACCCTCAATAAAACAAAAACAACCAATACATCAAGCCAATTCCAACAGGGATACAAAATCAAATATCCTATTCAATTTGATAATCCAAAAATTTCGAATCATCCTATCAAAAATCTCCAATTACTCATACTCAATTCTCAAATCCAAACTCAATCTGAAACCACTTAATTTCATCAATAACAGAGTCACACGACAATTCCCAATCACTCAACAATCACAAGCAAAATCATCATAGAAATAACATCACCGAAATAACCATATCCAACAAATTTCACAATCGCAAGCGACGCCTTAAAATAAGGGATTTCAATCCGAGAAAAAACGAAATCCAGAGCTCACCTTAAAACGAAATCCGACGAAAAGGTCACCCGGTCGGAGACCTTGAACACCAAAATCTATAACATAGATGATAAAGAGCACATCATCTCCCACTTTCATCCTGAGGCCGCCACGTGGCATCACCAGACGGCGACACGTGGCGGTCTTAAAAAAAACATTTGGCTTTTTTTTTCCTCTCTCATCAATATATTTTATATAATTTTTTTATGTATATTATAATCATAATTACTAATACTATATTATACTATATCCATAACATAAATTATTTTGAGTATATGCTATTATATATATATTCTCAGAAAAACTATGTGGTATTAATATTACACGTAGATTTTAAATGTTATTGTTTGATATATAATACACTTTTGCAATTTAACATAACAATATATATTATTAATATAAATATAAGAAACTTTTCTTACTTTCTATTTCTCTATATCTTTATTTTTTTAATTTCTTTTATCAAAATTTAACTTTAAATTTTATTTATCTAATTTTTTTTTTGTCCATAATACTTCTAAGAAATCTGAAAGATAGGAAAACATGCAATATTTTTAAAAAAACTTTGAATCATAAAAGAGTTTTTTTTCTACCTTTTGATACTTTTTAAAAATCATTGACAACAATTTTGCTAAATTTAATTTAATACAATTAAAAGTCTTCAACTTACTCTATTTTCCTTATTTTTATTTTCCACTTTTTGTTTAAAAATAATAATAATTTTGTTGACTCGCGCATTGCACGTTGTTGAAACTAGTCCCCAAATAAATTCTTCATTCCAAATAAATCAGAACAAAATCTCAAATCAACATAACCGAACCAAACCACAAAACCATCATCAAAAAGTCAAACCACGTTCAAATAATCTCAGTTAAGGCTGAAATTGGATCGGTTCGGTTCGGTTTCTTACATTTTTTTATATCCGAATCCGAATATTCGTTTTTTAAAAATTCGGTGCAATATCTGGTCCAGTTTAGTTTAAAACCGAAATTCGGTTATCCAAATATTCGGTTATCTGGTTTCTTAAATCCAATATCCGGTCCAATATCCGTTTTTCAAAATTCCGTTATCCGATTCTTTAAATTTCGAATCCAGTTTTATATCCGGTTTAAACAAACCGGTTATCCAGTTTTTAAAATACATATCTAGTTCTAAAATTATTACAATGATTTAAATACGAGTACAAAATGAGTCATATAAAGCTCTAAAATAATAATTCATAGTCTAAAAAATAAAAAATAAAAGTTAGGTAAAAAATGTTGTGATTTTTTTTTTTTTTTTTCAAAATCATGGTCTAGGTGGTTGTGAAAGACCTATGCTTAATTATTTTTAATTTAATTTTTTAAATAAAAAAAATTCGGTTATATAACCGATATCCAAATTTGTCTAATATCAAATCTGATATCCGGTCCTGTTTTAGAAACTGGATCGGTTATACGAATCCGAATTTCGGTTATCTGACGTGACTCCATATTTCAGTTTTGGTTTGGATATCGGTTTTATCCGATTTTCGGTTCGGTTTTGTACAGCCATAATCTCAGCCCCAAATTTTCAAAACTCAAATCCCTAATTTATTTTTATGAAATTCAAAATAGAGAAATTAAATTCAAGGATTCCTTTACCTTGAACGATGTCCGACGATCTTGAGTTTTTTTCCGGCGAAACCGGCTCCTAACCCGGCGCCGACAAAACTTCGCTCCTCGTCGGCCACTCCGTCGCTCTCTCTTCTTCCGGGTCGCGCGGCTCACTCTCTTGATTTCCTTCTCGGCGTGTTTCAATCCCACACTCTCGCTCACTCTCACCCTCGCTATCTCTCTCGTTCGTTCTCTCTTTCTCTCTTTCTCTTCTCTCTCTCGGTCTTTCTTTCTTCTTCTTCTTTGTTTCTTTTATCCGATGCTGGTGTTTTTTTTTTCTTTCTCATCACTTAATGAAGAGGAAGAGAGTCAGTTCACTCAAAGATAGGGCTGAACAAAGTTTTAAATTTTACAAATTAAACCCTCTTTATTTGCTCGGTAAGTCCCTCCTTGTTTTACAATTAACTCCTATATTTGTGTCTCTTCTAATTTCCACCACAAGACTACTTGTCTTTGCTTTACTAGTTGCAAATGAGTCCTTTTTTTATTCCTTTCCCGGAAAATGGAAAATATGATCTGAAAATTAATTAAATAATTTTTTCTCTTAAATTCTTTAATGCAAAATTCATTCAAGGTCGTTGGAATTATTTTTCTCTATCTTTCCCATTTCCTCGAAAAATATATCCCAAAATCTCGTCGACCGTCCTTAATTTCCATTCTCGGTTTATTCTCGTCCTTTTTGAGAAACTTAATTTACGACATTAATCTTAAAATTTCGAGTCGCTACAATTTCTCTAACTCGTCATAGTGCCAAATCATATTGTTCTGGCTGGGGGGTATCTCCAACGGAATACAAAGGACATCAAGAAAACCTCGTCTAAAGAACCTCTCGAACCTTTTCTTCATTCCATCTGCCCACATCATAATCAATGAGTTCTGCTAACCGTATCTCCTAAAATATGGGAGTGGCTATGGTGATCGGTTGAAGCGTCGACGAGCTTGGTAGCCACTTATCCTGAAAAACCAAGACCTTACTTATGTCCCTTATTCTCCACCGGCATCCCTTCGAGAGTAGCTCCCGACCACATATAATAGACTGCCAGAGGAAATAAGTGGAATTCCCGGTTGTGGCTTCAAAAATGGTAGAGGCACGAAAGTACTTGGCCTTCGGTAGTCGAACCTCAAACAAATGGGGATTGGACAAAACATAACCCCCATAAGATTTTGGTTTGCATAAATACTCCAAACTTTTCCAGACGGTTTTCTTTTGTCTTGGATCCCTCCCCATCAAAACTTAGCCATCAGCTATTCCATATCCTTGCACACTGACACCGAGAGACGGAAAATACTCATGGAATATGTTGGAAGCGTCTGCGTCACGATCTTTAGTAAGACTTCTTATCCGGCTTGTGAGAAAAGTCTACCTTTTCATTAGGTGATCTTAGACCATACCAGGTCATGAACACTTCCGAAGACGAGCTTGCCGAGTTGGTGTAAGAGGTCGAGCTATTTTTCATGCGAACTAGTGTTTGAGATCCTCAAAATCCTTCCCAACCTTAATGTACATTAGGTGTCCAGAATTGTCTTCAATGCAGTGATATCAACTCGGTGCCCAATAAAAATGCAGAGCATCGTCTGCAATAAATAAGTCAGAGATCCTAGGTCCTCTCATATTACAAGAAAAAACCCACAAATCGGCCTTATCTAGCTGCTCTATTCTAGGAGACCGATAGTCCCTCTGCAAAACAGAAAAATATACAGCGATAACAGACAACTTTGGCGAATTCCATGTTGAGGGGTCATGAAGCCTTATGTCGAGGCATTTATGTTGAAGAGAAAGTTGGAGAGGAAATACAGCCCATGATGATGAAGTCCCGCCACTTTTCCGACAAGCCCGTTCCGTTGAGCATCGCCTCTATAAAAACCCCATTCTACTTGATCTTACGCCTTACTCATATCCAATTTCAGACTCGTCCACCTCCTTGGTTCTGCGTTTCTATCTTGACATCGAATAAAGTAGTGCGAAGGTGACTATAATATTATTCGTAATTAGCCGCCCCGGGATGAAGTTGGGAAAATCTCTCCGCGTCTAATAGCCTAATCTTCTTATGTTACTTTTAGGTCACCGAACTTTTAAGAATCTCTTCTCCCACAAGAGAAGACAACAAACAAGTTAAGGATTTAGATATCATTTTTTAATACGTGCAGCCAAAAAATTTGACCTTCGAGCGAATGCAAGCTTTTAGCTCAGGCGTTTTTGCAACGTTTAAATATTTTACTGCATCAAGCTTCTACTTTAATTATATTTCTTATTTGCCTTCTGTTAAGCCAATTTTTGGATTAACACTTACGGACACGTGACGTGAGCGGACTCGATCACGTGTCTTTGAATACGTGAGATTAGTGGTGAAATATCCTCTTATCAAGTGAAGAACATGAGAATCGATTTCTCAAGTTCTTGGACTCTCTTGTAGAGGGAATATAATTTGGCTTGGGAGCCTTGTGTTTTGAGAGAGAGTTAGCTTTTCTTCTCCCACTCTACAGAGAATGGAAGTAGATTGTTCATCTTTTTTGTATGAAATTGTGTGAGTGAAGTGGCTTTGATTTCTCTTTGTTCTTGATTTCGGTCTCAAATGTGTTTTAGTGAGAGAAATAGCTGAATAAGGGATTTGACACTGTCTAGTTAGAGAGAGAAAAAGCCAACCTCTGACATGTGTTTGTCTTGGATATTTATAGTGAGGTGACGAGTGTTGGGTTTAGACTTGTCATTTACTCTGGGTCTTTCTTTTCGCGGAGGCAAAGACGAGCACCTCCTTGGAAAAATGTCGAGGCACCCCTCCTTGGAAGAAAAAGTTCGAGGCACCCCTCCTTGGAAGAAAATGTCGAGACGCTCCTCCTTGGAAGAAAATGTCGAGGTGCTCCTCCTTGGAAGAAAATGTCGAGACATTTCTCCTTGGAAGAAAATGTCGAGGCGCTCCTCCTTGGATGTCAAGGTGCTCCTCCTTGAAAGAAAATGTTGGGACGCTCCTCCTAGGAAGGAAATGTCGAGGCGCTCCTCCTTGGATGTTGAGGCGCTCCTCCTTGGAAGAAAATGTTGAGACGCTCCTCCTTGGAAGAAAATATCGAGGCGCTCCTCCTTGAATGTCGAGGCACTCTTCCTTGGAAGAAAATGTTGAGACGCTCCTCCTTGGAAGAAAATGTTGAGACGCTCCTCCTTGGAAGAAAATGTCGAGACGCTCCTCCTTAAAAGAAAATACCGAGACGCTCCTCCTTGGAAGAAAATGTCGAGGTGCTCCTCCTTGGAAGAAAATGCCGAGACGCTCCTCCTTGGATGTAGAGGCGCTCCTCCTTGGAAGAAAATGTTGAGATGCTCCTTCTTGCATATTTTAGCCTCTCGGGTTGATCTTTCGATATTTCGGATTCGTTTTCTGGACTGGGCTTATCATGCTTCTTCGTTTGGGTTGAGCCTTCATGTTTTTCGGATGGGAGAAAATCCCTCAGACCACCTTCAACTTATATTTCTTCTTCTGAATTTTATCTGAGAACACCACATTCAAATTATACTTCTTTTTCTGAATTTTATCTTGTTCTCGGAGATATTGTAGAAATAGCATTAATTGTCCTTGTTGTTTCGTTTTTTGTTGGCTTTATTTTTTAGTGCAAGTTGTTTGGAAAGATGTCGGTCGTCATGTCTCTACTTCTGCTGAGACATCTTTCCTCCTGTGTACAGACTTTATTTCAGGCAAGTTTCCAGTTTTGACAGATTGCCTCGTTGGTGACTTCATTGTGAGATATTGCCTCGCTGGTGACTTTACTATGAGATATTCGTATGAGGCTGGGTAAGGAAACCCTAGATACACTTCCAGGCCTGTTCAGCTGCTGTAAAAGCCATGCGCTCCCCTTAGCAGTCTCGACGCTTTTGATAAAACACTTAGAGCTCTTAGACGTACAAGACCGGCGGACTGGGAGGCTTTGTGTTTTGTTGATCGCGGTGTATTCTCTCAAACACTATTTCACAAAGATTGAGTGTCTGTGAGAGTTGGGTTTTGTGTTCTCGTGATTGAAGGTTCACGAACGGCTGAAGACTGAAAGTCATCCGAGCACAGGCGGTTGTTCGAAGGGTGGAATTGAGACAGAGCTCAAATTCAGGGGGAGTCCCTGACTAGGTATTCACTGGTGGTGATAGTCTCTAGGTTTTATTGATTTGTCGATTGTAATCATATATAAACCTTGTGTGTACTATAGACTACAAGATAGTGAAATCCTTTCCACTGGCAGAGTGCCCCCAGATGTAGGTGTGTTTCACCGAACTGGGTAACCATATCGTGTGTATTTTGTTTATTGCACTGTTTGTTGTTTATCCATAATCTGTGTTCAAGCAAGTTGTCGGACACATTGTCAACACATTGTATGCGACATCTTGTCTTTGTAACTAATCAGAATTTTAATTGGTATCAAAGCAGGCACCTAGATCTTTTGGTGGTTTCCTGGATTTTTTTTTCTGATTACCAAATATGGATAGTTCCAGAGAGGGAGGTTCGGTCAATCGCCCTCCAGTACTCGATGGAACCAACTATGGTTACTGGAAAGCCCGCATGAGCGCCTTCATGAAATCCCTTGATAGCAGAACTTGGAAAGCTGTGATACACGGGTGGAAAGCTTAAGTTAATCTTGATGACAAAGGAGCCTCTACTGGTCCAAAACCCGAAAAAGACTGGACCCCTACTGAAGATGAGGCGGCTCTGGGTAACTCTCGTGCACTCAATGCCATCTTTAACAGAGTTGATAAAAATGTTTTCAGGCTTATAAACACATGTACAAGTGCCAAAGAAGCCTGGGAAATTCTTGCCGTTGCCTATGAAGGAACCACGAAAGTCCGTGAGCAGAAGCTGCAGTATCTCACAACTAACTTTGAAGCCCTCACTATGCTTGAAGATGAGTCAGTCGCTGAATTCAATGTTCGCATCCGAGACCTTGCCAACGAATCCTATTCTCTCGGAAAACCCATGACCGATGAAGATCTTGTTCGAAAAACTCTGAGGGCTTTAAGCCCAAGATTCAAAATGAAGATCACGGCTATTGAAGAAGTCTATGACCTAAAAACTCTGAAGTTTGATGAACTCATGGGATCCCTCATGACATTTGAGCTCTCTCTGCCCAAGATGGAGAAGAAACACAAAGGAATAGCCCTCAGAAGCTCTATTCATAAACAAAAGGAACAGGTATACTCGGATTCTGAAAATGATATTGACGATACTATAGCTATGCTGGCAAAAAATTATAGCAGAGTTATGAAGAGACTCAATCAGATGAATGGGAAAAATGTCTCGCAAGATGTTAAAGACAATTTCCAACAAAGATTCCAGAAGAATATTAACCCTCACAGGAATGGTAAAAGTGGTGAACGCTCCGGAAAAAGGGAAAGGTATTCAGTGTCATGAATGTGAAGGTTTCGGACATATTCAGAAGGAGTGTCCCAACTTCCTCAAGAAACAGAAAAAAAGGGTGCAACGCCACTCTATAGGATGAAGAAGATGAAGATAGCGACTCCGACCAGATAAGTAACTTTGTGGCCTTTACTGCCTCTATATACTCATGAATCTACTAATGAAATTGGTGAATGCTCTCAGAAATTTGTTCTAGATGAAGAACTATCGGACGATGTCATGAATGATGCATACAATACCTTACACACCAAATGGGTTGAGGAGTCCCAGATTCTCGACAAACAGAGTGCTCTTATTCTCACTCTGACTGAAGACAAGGCAAGGCTCCTAGAAACCATTGTGGATCTGAAAAAGGAATTCATTCGGCTAAATGGAGAGTTTGATCAGATGACTAAATCAGTCAAGATGCTGAACTCCAGCACTGACAGCCTTGACAAAATCCTTACCATTGGTAAACCTGCAAAGAACATGAAGGGGCTTGGATATACTCATGGTGCTTCCTCATCCAACACAATTTTTGTTCCCCAAAAGTTTACTAGCCATATGTCACGAAACATGCCTCAAACATCTGGTGATGACAAGCTTCAACGACAACATCAGCAACCTTCTTTTGGACCAACCAGGTCTCTTGTCAACAGACCTCCTTGGATCTGCCATTATTGTGGAAGAAGGGGCCATATTCGACCTTTTTGCTATCAGTTATACGGGAGAAATGTTCATCAGCAAAAGTTCTTTCACAGAAATGCTCCTCCTCGTCAACAACACTCTACTCGGTTGGAATGGAGAGTAAAAGACACATCCTACCGTGCCAATATCGCATACACATCTCTGAGTGCATCCACCGGTAGCAACTGGTACTTCGATAGTGGATGTTCTCGTCATATGACAGGTGACCATACCTTTCTGACCAACGTAAAACCTTACTCTAACTGTCATGTTACTTTCGGAGATGGAGTGAAAGCCAAGATTATTGGTAAAGGTCAGCTTAATTACCCTGGTATGTCTTGCTTGGCTGATGCTTTGTTGGTAGAAGGTCTTACTGCTAATCTTATCAGTATTAGTCAGCTCTGTGATCTGAATTTGCATGTCAATTTTACTCGTGAAAGTGTGTGGTGATAAAGGAGGAACATGATGAACTTATGCAAGGAACCAGATCTCGTGACAACTGCTACATGTGGTCCCCCGTACCAAACACTCAGTCCAACAACTGTCTCATGACCAAGATTGACGAAACCAAGCTATGGTATCAAAAGCTTGGTCACTTGAATCTCAGGAGCATGCAGAAAATTGTTTCTGAGAAGACCATTGTCGGTGTCCCCAATCTAAAGATTGTTGAAGGAAGAATCTGTGGGGAATGCCAGATTGGGAAACAAGTCAAGAAGTCTCACAAGATGGTGCAACATTTTACCACATCTCGTGTTTTGGAACTTCTCCACATGGATCTGATGGGACCGATGCAGGTCGAGAGTCTTGGATGGAAGAGATACGTGTTTGTGTGTGTGGATGACTACTCCAGGTATACTTGGGTTGATTTTATTCGTGGGAAATCTGACACTTTTGCTGTTTTTGAAGCTTTATGCAAGAAGGTTCAGAGAGAAAAATGAGAAAGCATCGGCAAAGTGGTCAGAATACGGAGTGATCATGGGAGGGAATTTGAGAATATGAGCTTTGCTAAGTTTTGTACTGCAGAAGGAATAGCCCATGAATTCTCTGCTCCCATCACACCACAACAAAATGGAATTGTTGAAAGGAAAAATCGAACCCGTCAAGAAATGGCCAGAGTGATGATGTTAGCCAAAGAAATTCCAGCGCACTTTTGGGCTGAAGCTCTCAATACTGCTTGCCATATTCATAACAGAGTTACTATTCGTCCAGGTACTTCTATCACTCACTATGAAATATGGAGGGGGAGAAAGCCAAATGTGAAATACTTCCATGTCTTTGGTTCTGTTTGTTATATCCTTGCTGACAGGGATCCTCGACGTAAATTTGATCCTAAAAGTGATGAAGGTATATTTCTTGGGTATTCTAGAAATAGCCGGGCCTATCGTGTCTTTAACAAACGCACTAAGTCTATGATGGAATCCATAAATGTGGTGGTAAACGATGATCATGATGTTTCTAACAGTACTAATGACGAAGATGAAGTCTTTCCTAGTAACACAGATGTCAGGACAGATGCTGAGAACTCTTTGGACGACATCTCTTCTGGAAGCCCTAATGTCAGGACGGATGCTGATGACAAAGTGAGTGACATTGTTCCGGATGAGGGGTCTCCTCCTATGACTGAACGAAGAATCCCTTCCAGAAGAATTCAGAATAATCATTCTGCTCATGAGGTGATTGGCGAGATTAGTGAAGGAATGAGGACTCGCCCAAAACCCCCTGTAAACTATCGGGAGATGATTGGTAATCTTTGTTTTGTCTCTAAGATTGAACCTAAAAATGTTAATGAGGCTATTGATGATGAATACTGGGTTAATGCTATGCAAGAGGAACTTGTTCAATTTGAAAGAAATGAGGTGTGGGAGCTAGTTCCTAAACCTGACAATGTGAATGTCATTGGAACTAAGTGGATATTTAAAAATAAATCTGATGAGCATGGCAATATAACTCGAAACAAAGCTAAACTTGTGGCGCAGGGTTATACACAGGTGGAAGGTGTAGACTTTGATGAAACCTTTGCTCCTGTTGCGAGACTTGAAGCCATCAGACTCTTTCTTGGCATCTCTTGTCATCTGCACTTCAAACCTTTCCAGATGGATGTTAAAAGTGTTTTCCTCAATGGGTACTTGAATGAGGAAGTCTATGTGGCCCAACCTAAAGGCTTTGTAGATCCCAGCTCACCACAACATGTCTACAAACTCAGAAAAGCTGTCTACGGCCTTAAGCAGGCTCCTCGGGCATGGTATGAAAGACTAACTCAGTTCCTTGTGCAGTATGGTTATACCAGAGGTGGAATTGACAAAACCTTGTTCATAAAGAAGGAGGACGACAACCTCATGATAGCCCAAATCTATGTTGATGATATTGTCTTTGGAGGAATGTCGAACAAGATGGTGGATCTTTTTGTACGACAAATGCAGTCTGAATTTGAGATGAATATGGTTGGTGAGCTTAATTATTTTATGGGCTTTCAGATCAGGCAAATGAATGATGGTATTTTTATCTCCCAAAGTAAGTATGCTAAAAACCTAGTGAAGAAGTTTGGATTGGAAAAATCTTCTCACAAGCGGACCCCCGCCGCTACTCATGTTAAACTTACTAAAGATGAGCATGGTGAATCTGTTGATCAAAGCCTCTACAGGAGTATCATTGGTAGTCTCCTCTACCTAACTGCCAGCCGACCTGACATAGCCTACTCTGTAGGTGTGTGTGCACGATATCAAGCTAATCCCAAAGCTAGCCATCTGGCTCAAACCAAGCGAATTATAAGGTACATCTCAGGAACTGCTGAGTTTGGCCTTTTATATACTTATGATACCTCCTCTACGCTTGTGGGATACTGTGATGCTGACTGGGCAGGTAGTACGGTTGATAGAAGAAGTACCTCTGGTGGATGTTTCTACCTTGGAAACAATCTCATCTCCTGGTTCAGCAAGAAGCAAAACTGCATCTCCTTGTCCACAGCTGTGGCTGAATACATCGCTGCAGGGAGCAGTTGCACTCAGCTCCTCTGGATGAAACAAATGCTTGCTGAATATGATGTTGGACAAGATGTCATGACATTATTCTGCGACAATATCAGTGCCATCAACATCTCAAAGAATCCAGTTCAACACAGTAAGACCAATCATATTGAGATCAAACATCATTTCATTCGAGATCTTGTGGAAGATAAAAAGATCAAACTCGAATATATTCACACCGAAAAACAGCTCGTAGACATTTTCACTAAGGCTTTGGATGCTAACCGGTTTGAAAATCTCATATCCTCCCTAGGATTGTGCGTGATTGAGCAATAGCAATTACTGAATTTCGGAGGGATTTTTGGTTTTATCCTCTGTGTTGTCAAAGCTGGTACTTCTCTATTTTTTGTTCGTGTGTGTTTCTTGAAAGTTTTCTCATGGGCCCATTTTTCTGATTGGCTCATTCGACTGAAGTGCCGGGCTAAAATGTCACTTGTTCTTTTCTTGGGCCTGAGACGGACCATGGCCCATTCCTTGCTGTGACGTCGTGTTACTCCTTGCCTTGCTCTCTTACATGCCGGCGGTTGCGTTTTCGAGAAAAACTGGGAAGTTACCTTCTGCATATTTCTTAATTTCTCGCATTTTTCTTCACCCCTCTTTCACACTATCTCCTTTATTTGCGATTTCACCCTTCTCGACGGTTATTTGTGTGACAGTTTTGCTAAAATTATTTTCAAGATGGTTGGGACTAGAAGCGGGATCATCACTACCATTCCTCCCAAGAAAGAGAAGACCGCGATGAAGGAAAAAGATGTCAAATCAAAGGAGCCTAGGCTGGAGAGTAATAGACACGGTGTCCGGGTTCGAGGCTTGTGATCCAATAAACGCGCCGATGGTCAGGCCGGAGGTGCGATTACTGGGTCAATTCCTCGTGAGAATCCCTCACTCTCCGCCGCTCGAAATTCCATGCTCAAGAAAGCCGCTCTATCGATCACAGACATTACTAGAGAAGTAAGTTCCAGCAGTTTTTCTGAAGAAGGAAGAAAAGATGACGCTGCCCCCGAGGAAGAAATCCACACTGGTGGATCTCCCATTGAGAGCCCTCACGAGGTTGTACAAGGTAACCCTGAAACATTTGTTCCCCCTGATGAAAATCCTAGGGACAGTAAAATGTTGAATTCTCTCCTCGATGAACAAGAGCCTCATCTAGTTGATGCCATTGGTGGCATTCTGGGCTTAAGTGGAGATGTCGCGGAAGATGTTCCAACATCTTCTTCTCTAAGGCAAGAGAGGAAGACTGATCAAGTCCAGGTTGATGGGGAGGATATCCTTGCCTCTCTGAAAGAGAAGGTCCAGAATGATGATGACGTCTGTATTGCTACTCTTCTGTCAGATAAGAGAAAGAAGAAGAGAAAGCTTTTAGAAGAAAGTGCTCATGCTGCTCCCATCCCTGTGAAGAAGAAGAAGAAGAAAGAAAAGGTGGGCATGATTAAGAAGCGTGTAAAGAAGTTTGTTGAGACTCCTATGTCTCCTATTGACGATGGCCATGAGGTTGAGGAAGAAGAACCAGTGATTTCTCTTGGTTTGGGAAACAAGAGATCTGTGGGAGGGCAGAAGCTCCCAAAGAATGTCCCTGCTGCTCCTTTGGACAATATCTCATTCCATAAGGAAGACGGTGTCCTCAAATGGAGGTATGTGTATCATCGAGCCATCTTTCCTGAAAAGGAATTGTCTGCTGAGGCTCTCAAGATAGATGCCGTCATTGAGCTCCTGCACGATGCTGAGATGCTCAGGACTGTCTCAAGCATTGGGGTATACTATCCGGCTCTGGTAAAGGAATTCATCGTTAATCTCTCCTCGTCCTTCGATGCTCCAGACGATGCAGAATTCATAAAGGTCTTCGTCAGAGGACATTGTTTTTAGATCTCCCCTAGTGTCATCAACGAGTACCTTGGTCGAGGGAAGATCATTACCGCCGATCGGGTTCCTTCTCTGGACATTATTGCTCAAGAAATTACTGGTGACGAAACCAAGGTCTGGCCTTCCAAGGGGACTTTGCCATCTGCTGATCTCACTGCCAAATACTTCATTCTCTATCGCATCGGCATCGCCAATTGGACTCCCTCCTCACATGGGTCGAGTATCAAGGCGGATCTGGCTCGCCTAATCTACCAGATAGGTACCCGTTCCTTCTTTGATTTTGGTGATTTTGTCCTAGATCACTTGGCGAAGCATGCCAAGTCGTTTGCAGTGAAGCTCCCCATAGGTTTCCCTTCCCTCATCACTGGTATCATGCTCAAGCAAAACAAGAACATTTTGCGAAGTACAAATGTGGTGGAAAAAAGACCTGGTGTCCTCAACTTCAGTCACAAATTGTTTGAGGGGAAACATGCTCGAGACCTTGTCAGACCTTCTATCGCAACATCTGACATCTCAGGGAGCAAACTTCATTTGGGGACAATGACAGAAGAAGTTCGGAGGAATGTGCTGAAAGAACTTCTTGAGGAGATTGAGACTCTTAAAAAGACTATTGAGACTCTCTCCAACAGGAAGTCCAAGTGTGAAGCCCTTGTCCGAGATCTCACTGCTCCTAGTACTGCTACCGACTCTCAGCCTGGCCAAGCTAATGTTTATGATGTTTCTGATGCTATTGAAGACTCTGAGGATCCTGAGGAGTCTGAAGACGATGAAGGAGGTAATGGCAGTGCCCGGGATGATGTTGGTGATGATGGTGATTCGGCTTAAATCTCTCTCTCTCTCCTTTTATTCAAGATCTGGTCTGTATTATTCAACTTTTTTTTCAGACTTCTTTATGTTTGGCTTGTGCTACAGTTCATTGTGTGTTTCAGACTGAGTTGTTTTGGTGTGTAAAACATCTTTCTCATACTCTTGATGGTTTATGTACTGCTATTTGCTTGAGTTCTCATCTTTTCAGCCTGCTTTTGCTCCTCCCTCTGTTTTGGTCGATCCTTGCATTTGGTATTCTTTTGAGGAAATCAGGGGGAGAGGCGTCATGAGGTCATTTATTTTGACTTTCCTCTCCTGGTCATGACGCTTGTATGAGAACTGCTACTGGAAGTGCTTGCCTAAAAAATAGCCAAAGGGGGAGATTGTTGTTTCGTTTTTTGTTGGCTTTTTTTTAATGCAATTTGTTTGGAAAGATGTCGGTCGTCATGTCTCTACTTCTTCTGAGACATCTTTCCTCCTGTGTACAGACTTTATTTCAAGCAAGTTTCCAGTTTTGACAGATTGCCTCGCTGGTGACTTCATTGTGAGATATTGCCTCGCTGGTGACTTTATTATGAGATATTCGTATGAGGCTGGGTAAGAAAACCCTAGATACACTTCCAGGCCTGTTCAGCTGCTATAAAAGCCATGCGCTCCCCCTTAGCAGTCTCGACGCTTTTGATAAAACACTTAGAGCTCTTAGACGTACAAGACCGGCGGACTGGGAGGCTTTGTGTTTTGTTGATCGCGGTGTATTCTCTCAAACACTATTTCACAAAGATTGAGTGTCTGTTAGAGTTGGGTTTTGTGTTCTCGTGATTGAAGGTTCACGAACGGCTGAAGACTGAAAGTCATCCGAGCACATGCGGTTGTTCGAAGGGTGGAATTGAGACGGAGCTCAAATTCAGGGGGAGTCTCTGACTAGGTATTCACTGGTGGTGATAGTCTCTAGGTTTTATTGATTTGTCGATTGTAATCATATATAAACCTTGTGTGTACTATTGACTACAAGATAGTGAAATCCTTTCCACTGGCAGAGTGCCCCCAGATGTAGGTGTGTTTCACCGAACTGGGTAATCATATGGTGTGTATTTTGTTTATTGCACTGTTTGTTGTTTATCCATAATCTGTGTTCAAGCAAGTTGTCGGACACATTGTGTGCGACATCTTGTTTTTGTAACTAATTAAAATTTATGTCCTTGCTTTAAAAATGATAGACTCTTATACCTTTCTCGAATTTTTTTCTCTTAATAATATCTCACGTTTACATATAATTTTATGCTAAAAATTGGTATTCATTTGAAAACAAACCTAAAATGTGTATAGATTTATAGTCTTAAAAAATGAGGCCATTGTTGAAATCCCTGAAATATATGCCATTTAGTTGAATACACCTAATTTTTCTATTTTTAACTATTGGGTTTGGGATGAATAACATAATCTCATACATAACTTGGTTGATTAAATTTTAATTTTGAGTGTTTGATGATATCATCTGTAGGAGCTTTTATGGGCACTTTTGACTTGAGTGTTTGATGATACCATCTGTAGCCACACGAAGATGCTATATTTTTGTTGTTGTTGTTGGGCCTCTTAGAATCCAACTGGAATGTCATCAAATAAATTTCTAAAATTTATCAGTCAATGAACAGGTTTTCTCACCCTAAATTACGAAAAGCGACCAAAGTAAAAATAGTAACAGTAACAACTCATAGGCGATATTTAGTAAATTTACATTTTTAGTACCTCCGACCCAAACAGAAAAGAAAAAGAAGAGATGAAATTCATTTCCAACTACTCCAGCTCACACGCTTTGCCATCAATTTTGTATCCCCTTTTCATTAATTAGCAAACGCACAAATACACACACTCTCTTTCTCTCTCCCCCTTTCGCTTTCTTCACCGAAAACCCGCTTATATTCTTTTTTATTTTCCCTCTATTAACAATTTCTTTTCTTTTGTTTTTTCATTCCGACACAAGAGAAGACTGCAGATCCTATAAAAACCCAGAATTCGCAGTCCTCTTTCTGTAAATAGTAAAATTAAAGAGAGGAATAAAAGGCGGCGATGCCTCTACTGTGGAAGAAAGCGAAGACGACGCGAATGTCGCGAATGGTGGCCGATCTACAGTCCCCGAAACGCGGAGGCTCGCTCGTCGTCGAGACGGGTTTTCCGACCTCACTCATCGACCTCTTCGTCAAGAACCGCGATCGCCTCAGAAAGCCCTCCATCAAGAAGAGGAAAAACAAGAACAAAAACGACAGCGTCGTCGTCGACGACGACGAGGATTCCACAAACGACACTAACCGCGTCGTCGACCGAGCCCCGGCGGTGGTACCGGATGAGGTCGAGATCCCCTCTGGCGTCGTCCTCGACGCGACCATGCCGGAGAAAACAGCGCGCGTCGGAGTTGAGATTCTCGCGGCGATGGTCGGGGTTCTCGTGGTGGCGTTTCTGGCCCTGAGCACGAAGAAGCTCGCCGTCGTTGTCACGTTGTCGGCTTTCGCGCTCCTTCTCGTCGAATTGGTGATTGGCCGACGACGGAAGAGCGGAGGAGATCACGAGTCGGAGTCCGACGAGGATGAGGAGTTCATCGCGGCGCGCTTGCCGGCGATTCGATTCGGCGACGAGGGAGTACTCTCATCTTCGAAGACGAGAAACGAGGGCCAAGATCAGGTGCCGGGTCTCATCCTGGAGAAGAGCAAGAGCAAGAGCAAGAGGGCCAAGATCAGGAGAAAGATTATCAAGAACTTCGTGCCCAAGAAGCTTCGGACCGCCAACAAGAAAAGAAAGAAAGCCAATATGGAGGCCAGCGCAGTGGAAGAGGAATCCCCGGAGCTGCTCGGAGAAGAGGCAGACGAGTCCGTCGAAATGTCCGTCGAAGACGACGACGACGGAGAGGAAGACGAAGAACAAGACCAAGATCAGGAGTTTTGGACTCTTCTGACGATTCTCGGCGTGGTTCTTCTGGGGCTGTGTTGGGGTCGGGTTTTCTCGTTGGTGTTGACAATCGCGTGGTGTGTTGGGATTAAACTAATTGGTTTTATTCGGAGGGTGTGGGAGGCTTTTAGGAAAGTCTCGAGTGAGTAGGACCACATTTTACATAGGAGTGATCAAAATCTTTGTCTAAGCAAGGTCTCAAAACTCGTGTATTTATTATAGGAAAGAAAGAAGACTTGCCAGTTTAGAGATGTACGACCACGTCAAGTTGTAAATTTCGTTTATTCATATATACAAACTTGAAAGTACATACAGTTCGTCATCGCTTTGTAGCTTTTTTTTTTTTTGGGTTTCTTTTTCATTTGTTGTTTTTTCTGACCAAAACGATTTGTTCCACTGACCGACGACTATTGTTTGTTGTTACGTTGGTTTATCTAATCTAGATAGCCATTTTTACTTATAGAGAATCATAAAGGAAAATGGGAGTTTTGAGATTCTGAGATTATTTGTTATTATGAATGATGAATTTACAAATATTTATAGAATTATATAAAAAGAGTTGAATTAAATCACAATACTTTCAACTAACTACATCTAGAAAATCAGAATAATAATTATACACAACTTTTGATATTATAGTCACAATGACGGCAGTGGTTCCAAGGAAGACGAGCTCAAGAGGAGTTGAGCTGGAAAGACGAGCTGAACTTGAACACTATCCATAAAGCTTGATGGTAAATATTGAGAAGATCAAGCTTGTTACACAACTCAGGGAAACTAGCTAGATAGAGAGACTTAGTAAGAATGTCTGCTACCTGATGTCGGATCGGAATGTACTTCATTTCAATAATCTTTGACTTTATCTTCTCAATGATGAAGTGGCGATTGGTCTCGGTATGCTTAGTCCAGTCATGATTAATTAGATTCTTTGCAATGCTTATGGTAGCTTGGTTGTCACACATGAACTTAATAAGACCTTCAAGCTTGATCTTGAGGTTGTCCAGTATCTTCTTAAGCCACAATCCTTCGCACCACTTTGTTTGCTAATGACATGAGTTCGGCTCCTGCACTGCTTCGAGCAACCACAATTTGTTTCTTGCTTCGCCAGGTGACGAGATTACCCCACACCTAGGTACACATGCCAAATGTAGATTTTCGATCTAATACAGACCCTGCCCAGCTGCGTCTGTGAAGACTTCAATTTATCGGCTACTTCTTTTCTTGAACAATAAACCGGTATATGGGGCAGATTTGAAGTATTGAAAATTTTTCATGACGGCTTCCATATGGACTTTTGATGGGTTACTCATGAATTTGCTGACCACGCTCACTGAGAATCCGATATCAGGTCTGGTATGAGTGATAAAAATAAGTTTTCCTGCGAGCTGCTGGAATCTTTCTTTGTCGGTGGCGACTTCGCTGCTGTGAGCTGCGAGCTTTATGTTTGGATCCATATGAATGCCAGCTGGCTCGCAATAGAGCATGCTTGTTTCGTTGAGAAGGTCAAGAGTTATTTCCGCTGAGATCTAGAGATGCCTTTCTCAGACCTGGCGACCTCCATGCCGAGAAAATATCGCAAGTTTTCAAGATCCTTGACTTCAAACACAAATGGCATGATCTGCTTCAATCTCGCTATTTTCTCGAGATCGTCTCCAGTTATGACTATGTCATCAACATATACACATAGAATGGAATGTTTTCCTTAGACTGAGACTTTTGAGAATAATGAATGATCTACTTGGCTTTGCGAGTAGCTGTATTGCCGAGGAGGTGAGTAAACTTACCAAACCAAGCACATGGTGATTGCTTCAGTCCGTATAAGGACTTCTTGAGTTTGCAGACTTTGGTGGTATTCTGATCGCTTTCGAAGTCCGGTGGAATTTGCATGTAGATTTCTTCTTACAGTTCTTCATTCAAGAAGGCATTCTTCACATCGAGCTGGAGCGATGGCCAATCTAAGTTGGCAGCCAAGAGAGAATGACTACAATGGTGTTGAGTTTTGCTGCTGGTGCGAATGTTACTTGATAATCAATGCAATTAGCCTGAGCGTACCCTTTAGCGATGAGACAAGCTTTAAACCTTCCCATTGTGCCATCCAGATTATGTTTGATGGTGAAAACCCATCTACATCTGATAGTTCTCTTTTCGAGTGGCCGCTCGGTGATCTCCGAGGTATCGGTCTATTCGAGAGCTTGGATTTCTGAATGAGTTGCAACTCGCCAAGCTGGAATTCGAAGACCTTCTTTGATAGAGTTGGGCACGACTTACTAGTTTATTATCATCATATAGGCTTGATAGTTCGCTGAGAGATTTCCATAGTACGCATAATCTTCAATCCTGTATGGGCCACATGAGCGAGTATGTTTCCTCAAGACAATAGGTAAGTCTGAAGGAGAAGCGCACTATAACCTCGTTCACTATTTTTTGGTGTCTTGGATGGGAGAGCCTTCATGGATTCAAGTTTGAGCCTAACTCTGGGTGAGGTTTGGACTATAAGGGACATCCAAGCTAGAGTTTGAATGTTCCGAGCTCAGAAAGAGATCAAACGGGTTTGGAAGGCTGGACACAGGAGCAGTGTTTGGGATAACTGGGTGGGAGCTCATAGCCGAGATCGAGCTGAAATCTGGATCAATGATAAGCCAATTCGGCGAGTCATTATTGCTCTCCCCTGAAGACCAAAATTGGGAGAGTAAGGACTTAGCTCATGGAAGGTAACATCCATGGATATTATGAATTTTTTGGTTGCGGGTTCATAGCACTTAAATCCCTTTTGAGTAGCTGAGTAACCGAGGAAGATACACTTTTAGAGGGAATGTGGAAAGGAGTTGTGTTTGAGAGCATTTGTTAAGGATGACATGAGCTAGAATTCTGAAGTTAAGAACTCAAGATAACATTTTATTTATGAGGTAGGTGGTTGTGAGAACTACCTTTCCCCATAAGTGGGATGGAACATTTGAGGAAAACATGATTAGCTCGAGCACCTCGAGAAGATTTCGATTTTTCCGCTCAGCTACCCCATTTTGTTGAGGAGTATGAACATACCAATTGGAATAAACTATGCCTTGGGTTTTGAAAAAGAAACCGAGCTCCGAGTTGAAATAATCTCGAGCATTATCAATTTAAATATTTGGTGAATAAATTTGATTACCAGTTATATGGTCCGAGACCCCTAAGTCGACAATCCATGCTGAAGGATTTTCCGAGCTTACATGGAGAGCACGAGGAGAGTTACCTAGATGACAAAGTGTTCTTGGGCTTTCTCCTCTGAGCTGAGCTTGTTGGATGAGTTTCTAGAATATTGGGAGCTCATTGCAGACGGGGTAAACGTCATCGGTTTTCAATCTTTTTCTATAATAAGACACAGTATTTGCGCAAACATCGATCATCTAGTATTACATGACAAACCGCTTCAACTTCACCTTCGCCTCGAAGTGCTTCTTCTTTAGAATTTTGTTTTCAGTAAGATGTAACTTCCTCAAAAGCTACAACAGCTCGGTGAACGACTTGTTCATCCAGTGGTTCCTGACTTTGATGTGCATCAATGAAACCAAGAGCGACAATGACAAAGAGTCCTTGCAACCGTTCAGAGATGGTGGTAGTGTGGCTGAAATTCTAAAAAAATGAATTATTAGGGCTTACCGGAGCTGAGGCGAGGCAAGGCTTGGGCTGAAATAGAGAAAAATAGAGTGAGGGACAGACACATGGTCAGAGATGGTGGCTTACCGGAAGGGAGGATGGATGGTGGTTGGAAGGTCAAAACTTTGGTGAATCTGTGGTGGAGCAGAAGGTCAAAGAAGGTGGTTACCGTCGGAGAAGGTGGAAACCTTCAAATGAGAGATAGATAGATAGAGAGAGAGGGAGAGAGAGAGAGAGAGAGAGAGAGAGAGGGGAGGAAATGAAAGAGAGAATGGAAGAAAATGGGAGACTCGGCGGAGGTCGAAGATGGTGGCGGTGGCCGGAATTCGAGAGCAGAACCGAAAAAGAAAACTTAGGGATTTGGGTTTTGTTTTTTTATTTTTGGTTATGGTTCGAGGAAGAAGAAGACGCGTGCTTTTATACAGACTAACAAAATTAGAAGCGAAAGTCGCTTCTACATTTTTAAGTCAGTCAAAATGGCGTCGTTTTGTTAAGAAATTAAAATTTTGGCAGAGAAAACGAAGAGGCAAAATTTTTGGTAGCGTAGAAGTGACACGTCGCTACTAATGTCACTTCTAAATGGCGAAAAAAATTTGAAAGCAACGAAAGTCGCTTCTAATCTTAAATTGACTTGTCAAAGAGAGAATGCTTGGATTTTCGTTGATTGGGTTGGAAGCGACAAGTCGCTTATAATTGAAAAAAATCGCTTCTAATTAGATCATTTGACGTCTATTTCACCAAGGACTGCCTCTTTAGCATACAACCCCTGGAATTTGTAGCTTGCTGTGATGACATCATTGTGTATATTGTTGAGTCAACCCCTAGGAGGGAATATATATATATATATATATATATATATATATATATATAGAGAGAGAGAGAGAGAGAGAGAGAGAGAACATAATATCTTTAAACCCATAGGTCATGATGCAAGATTGGTGTCTAAGGCGGAATCTTGTCTAAGGGGCATCAAGCATGAGGTTATTCCATTTGGTGCTAAAAATTAAGTGATAAATTAGTAGTCCTAGTTAATAAATCATCATAACAAGTTATTTAAGTTTTATTTTTATTTTTTGAAGGAAGTATTATCTTAGTTGTCACTTGCAAACTAATGTGCGAGAGGTGCACACAACTAGCTAGCAACTTGGTCACGAGTTATTTAAGTTTTGAAGGCATTTTTTCTAGTTTGTAGGTGATAAAGTTCAGTCCGAAAACTATTTTTTTTTTAATGAATTAAAATTGAAATATTGATATTTCAACACTATTTAACCAAAATCAGCAATAAAGCAAATGGATTATATCACAAGTATATGACATTCCCAATAATTTTGGTCGTGTGTGTGGCTGATTTTGGAATTTGAGTTGCTGAATCCTCACGGCGTTCACTTTTGTTCTCATCAAATCATTTGAAGATATTTTTGTTTTTTTCATTTGAATAATCTAGGAATTCATTTGAAGATTTATTGACACCTTGTCAATAAATCTTCAAAGATTATGAGAATTTAGCTGAAGATTTATCAGCATTTTAGAAAATAAATTTTATGATGTCAATAAATCTTCAACAAACCCAGAACTTTCAAAGGAATTCTCAGATCTTTGAAAATTTATTTACATCCATATCAATAAATTTTCAAACGAATTTCCATATTATTTAAATGAAAAAAAAATCTTCAAACAGTTCTATGAGAACGAAAGTGAATGCCGTGAGCATTCAACAACTCAAAAACAAAACAATGAGCCACGCACGAGAGAGAGAGAGAGAGAGAGAGAGAGAGAGAGAGAGAGAGAGAGAGAGAGAGAGAGAGGAATGGTTAAAAACGTAAATACACAAAATGAGTAGTCATACTTTTGGATTAAAATAGATTTCTTTAATTTTGGTTCGAAATTATTGGGAATGTCATACTTGTGGTATAATCCCTAAAGCAATTTTTTAACGAATTTATTAGTAAATGAGTTGTGAAAAGATCGATCACGAATTATCCAATTTTGTAAATGATCAAGATTTCGTTACAAATCGATCACGAAACTATTGGATTTCATTATTGATTTGTCACAAAGCTGATAGGCTTTATGTCACAAAATTGCTAGATTTTTGTGATTGGTCAGTCATGAAATCTAGCAATTAATTTTGTGACTAGTTTCTATAAGGATATACTAATCTTTTCACAACTTATTTATGAATAAATCCATAAAAATTTACTTTATGGTTGATTTTGGTAAAATGGTGTTAAAATGGTATTTCTGTAAATTTCTCTTAAAATTACTACAAATTTATAATAAGAAGGTGATTAGCGCACCAACCTCGTAGATGATTTTCCTTCCATATTTCTCGTAATTCTTACCAATATGGATAAGTACGTGAATATACATATAAAATATCAACCACTGCCTCAATGAAACACAAAGGTATAACTAGGCCAGCTTAAACCATGATAGTATTACTGGGAAAAATATTTGGAAAACAACAATTTGATGATTGAGTTGGTGACAAAAATTCGCTCACCAACTTCACTCACCTCCACCCAAATTTCTGCCCCATGATCTCTAACATTATTAACAGCATATTCTTTTTCAAATATAACCCCCCCAAGCCCAATACGTGGTTATGTTTTACAATATAATAAACATTACATTCAACGGATTTCGAAGCAAAAAAGCATGCCAAATGGACACGTTTAAGGCGAAGAAAGATCTCTGCTAAAGACTCGTTCTCTAGGCCATTATAGATTTTATTATTATTATTATTCTTCTTCTTCTAAATTTCGAATTTTGGGTGCTCACATTTCAAAATATCTTCTGTACGTCTCATGGAAGCTTCTGATGGAACCGAACTAGCGTTAGACGAATCGTATCGATCATTGCCTGCTCTCTACTTCTGGTTTTGGTCGATTTGGTTCATTTCGGCTTTTTCTTGGACACTCAACACCTACAAGAAACGACATTCCCAGGTCTCTCAAACTCTTTTATTTACTCTTTTTTATAGTGAAATTTCATATTATTCTGAGAATATAAAACTGATTCAGTTCCGTTATTCTGAGAATATAAGACGCTAATTCCTTCAACCTTTTCTGTTTTTTTTGTAGAGCAGACAAATAATTTACAATGGACACTTGCACTGGTACCGTTAATCAAGCTATTGCAACTCACACTTTCCTTCATCTTCTGGTAATCGAACTCTTCTATGTTGACATTATATGTGTTCATACTAAATACTATTCGCGTGCTATTATTTAAATTTGAAATACCCGATGAGTTAGGGATTACAGAAACGGACTAAAACTAATCACTCAAAAAAACTTTATCATAATTTTTCACTTCAATAATGCCAGTTATAAAAGAAGCAAAATGAGAAACCGTGAATATTCTAAACCGAAATCCAATTGAGGCGTAAATCTAAAATAGAAAAAGAAAATTGAACAAAGTCAAGATAGTATACAAATATGTTAAAATTTCCCGTTTCATGGTTTCTGTTATGAAGTATTTGAATTTTTTCTTTTCCTTTTTGTCTGAGAATTCGATTATTGGTGCCCAAAAAAAAAAATTCACTATAAAACCAATACTTTTGCGCTAAGTTAACCTGATGAGGTCAGGCACGAAGGGAGGTGCAAGTGAGGTGATGCAAGTTTTAATTGTTATTCTAAAAATTTATAAATTAGTCCTACTTGATTTATTTATTTTTTCGGTAATTTACATTCCTGGCTTCGTCCCTGATATGGTGGTGGTATTGATTTTTCAGGTATTCGTGCTATAACCTGGAGATATGCTCTTTGTGGATGTCGTTTGGGGTGTATGTGAGCGGAGTATTATTCCAAACGGCGTCGTTCACGTCGTTCTTGCTCATCTCCCACGGCTACTCGATCACGTGCGAGCGCTTGTCCGCGAGGGAACGCCGCACCCTCGCCAGCTTGGGCTGCGTGTTCTACCTGTCCCTCGTGGGATACAAGGCCTCCGTGCCCTACTTCTCTGTGCTCTTGCTCCTCAACTACGCCCTCACGTTCTACGTCATCTTCCACCACACCTCTCACAACCTTTCCGTTCTCAGGGAACAACTCGGTTTCGTCCAGGACGAGGACGTTCGCGCAATTCGCGACATTCTCTTTTCAAAATACAACATGTATAAGTGAGTACTCTTGGTTTTCGAGATATATTTTTTTGAAAAATCTCACGGACTAGGTCACTTGAGACGTTGGATTTGCAATCTAGACAATGTTTCAAGCATGTTTAAAATCTAGCCACATTTAGTGACGTGATCTCATTAATTAGATAGCATTTCACATGATTGTCACTAGCATTTTTATACGTTAATATTGGTTAATGGCTAATATACCAAGATAAACGAAAAACTGACTAGTTCATTAAAATCAAATTTGAAATTAGCTAGATAGAGCGCTTTTTTTTCTTTTTTCTTTTTTTTTGTTTGTAGATGACTATTTTGGAGTGGATATGCATTTCTTTCTTTTAAGAAATTACATCATTGATTAGCGAAATATTTAAATTTTGAATTTTTAATGATATTCCGAAGATTACGCTGAAATTCGTACATAAGCAAATTACTTATGTTAACAAAATCATTGACGGAACCAAAAATTTTATTGACACGACGTACTTGCACATTTTGTAAATTTAGATATTTTGATTATTTTAAGAATTCATTAGTTTCAATCGGTAGTATTCTTTGCCTCAATTTTTGTCTTAGAAATTGAAAAATAAAGACTAAAACAAAAATGTTACCAAACATTATTCCTTTATTTAATTATAGTTCAATCCAATAATGTCACTTTTATTTTGTGTAGGAAATTTCGAGGTGCGATGCAGATCGTTGCGATAGCCGAGGCTGCGGTACGTATTTTTTTTTAAAGCTCTGTAAAGTTTGCAATATGTACGTAAATGCTTGAAACTCTCATTCTCAGATCTACATCAACTTGGACGACTCATCGGAAAATTATGGGCTTCGTTTGTTGGTACGAGAATGGGCGCAATTATGCATTATCTTTTTCATCGGGTACTTGGCCGACCTTGACCCAGTACATATAACTAATCTTTAATTAGACTTCAAATTTGTTCGAAAATTAAACTCTTTATCTTTTTTCTAATGCAATTGTGCCTTGTAGGTGGACATTCAGATCACAAGACTTGACACCGAGATTTTCCGTGATGCCAACTCTGAAATCCAAAACACCGACTACTGTCCCTCCCATTTACAGCATAGTAACGAGTTCTACTCTCTTTTTTTTTAAATATATCTCCCAAATTATATTTCCGCCTAATTTCCAGGGATAGCGAAATACTGATGATGATACAATGTCTATCTTCAGAAAATGGATGCTTCAACTTTTGAAGATTTTAACAGTCACGAATGGCACATCGGCGTGGTAAGAATAGAGCTTTTGTAACTAACTTCTAAATTTGAGGCGATCAAAATCTAGTCCATTGAACGATCAATATTTTTTTCAATTTTGCAGGCAACTTCTAGTTGGAGTAAAACATCCAAAGAGCCGGTCATAGTGATAATACAGCAGCCACGTTCACATATGCCAAACGCAGTATAGAGTTGACCATCTTATATACTTTTTTTCATTGCAAAGCATTTTATGCTATGTACTTCATTTTTCACAACATGAGACTTATACTAGTTTCTAGGGTATACACACGCCACATGTAAATGATTGCTAGATTCACAGTCAATTTTGGTTTATAGTTACTGTTATGTAAAACATTATGTCTGTGAATCTTGGATAAATCAGCCAAGCTAAGACAAATTCACATCAAACAACGAGTAAAAACTTGCAAAGGAAACAGTCTCCCAAATTTTTTTTTTTTTCTTCTTAAAATAACTTTCTTTCTATTTGGTTGTATTTCACTCAATGATTTAAAAATGTCAGGTGACTATGGTTTTTAGCTGATTACCGCATCCTTGATTCGGACTTAGCTCAGACTCGACTCGGCATTGACATGTCGTTTTATTTTGAAAAACTGTTACAAAAATGAGAAAATAACATTTCATTTTACTGGGTTATGGTGACATAAATGACATGTCGTTTTCCCAGTTTGTGACAGCAACAAAAATGACATGTCGTTTTTTTGTTTTGACGGTAAATATGACATGTAGGGTTTTTTTTTTTTTTTTTTTTTTTTTTTTTTTTTTTGTGAGAAAAATTACTACTTTGTAAATGAATGGCATATAGTTGTGCGTTACATGCCATTGTCGACGTAGGAGTCACTAACCTGCTTATTAAAAACATTATACACAAGATGATGTAGATCATGTTAAGACTCCATTGGTGGGATCATTTAGCGTCATTTATGCATTTTGATTAGTAGTCTGTTGCGTTGTTGGTTAACTATATTGGCTGATTGAATATTTTTGTATTTTGGATAATGTTATCTTATTTTCAGATACAAGACTATTAGTATTTAGCATGGAAAATATAACGAAAATCATTGTATAATATGCAAGATAGTTACAAAAAAAAAAATTCATGCGAAGAGGATAATTTTTAAGGAAAATCAATACATTCACCGGCGAATAAGTCTCACAAAAAACTTAATGCCGATATGCATGATGGTCTTCGAAGACCGTAGAGCAAGTTCTCAAACTTCATTGCGGTTAGGTGTTGAATTGTTTTTAAAAAGCTACACAATTTTTAAGCTTTGTAAACACAGATGAGTGAGTATTGTTCTTCACCTTCGCCGCAACATAATTTTTTAAAATTTTGAAAAATATGTTCGTGGATAACTTGCACGACGGTATCCTTTAACCGGCGTGCAATTCACTTTACTCGAAGGACACATTTTAAATATTATGCAAGTCACATTTTACTATATATTAACGTTAGAAACACTTCTAAACATGTCATTTAAGGGGAAAAAAAAAGGAAAAAGGAAAAATGCTACATTTTGTCCTTTTCATAAAGTTAATCCTATATCTCATTTTCGTAAAGTTAAATCATATATTTGTGTCCAATTCCCTTTTCTTTGCTTTACTTTCTCTATGTCCGTTTTCTTTCTTTGGAAAGACGGGAGTGAGCGAATGATAATTTTTTTAAAAAACTCAATTATAATTCATTTTAGGGACTATTGAACCAAGCCAAAGAGGAGTGTTGCGGCTCTAGAATCCCTGATAAAAACGACCCGAAAAGGTCGAGAGAACAGTTAAGAGGAATGGCCTTAAAAGAGAGGCTATAGCCCAAAATAAAAAAATAAAATAAAATAAAGACATGGACATCGGTTAGAGAATGGAATGAAAATATTGAAAAAGCACACTAAAACTAGCCAGCACATGGCTCAAAGACCTTAGTCAGAAAACTAGTTGCCAACATGCTTTTCAAAGAAATACAAATAATAAATATACGTTTTACATTTATTTGGAAAAAGGGTATGAAATACCCGACTTTTGTAAAATAGCCATAGTTTCATCAGGTATAGCAAAATAGTCAATTGAGAGTATTACGACTTTTAATCCTGCCTCGATTAATTTTAATCCAGCCTTCATAAAACTTACATTCTGTTTTTATAATTCGTTGAGATTAAATTTAATCCAACCTAAATTAATTTTACTTTGGTTAATTTGCTCATAGTCCCTTTAAATTTTAATAAACTTTAATAAACGAATGGTTCTTTATATATGCGAATCTGTGATGTTATATGGGAGAGTCGTTCTGTCGAAAACACCTTCGTCTTCTTTGCCTTACTAGCGTTGCGTGTGCTGTCTTAAATGGACTTATCAGTCTGACGCGATGACGTGTTCTTTGTCAAAGGAACGAAATGTATAATTGACCAGTTATAAATATAATAACACTTAATATTATATTTCGTTTGAAACTTTGAAAAGTGATATAATATTCACTCGAAAGTTCCATAGAGAAACACTACCTTACATTTATACAACATATGCTTCATTCCAGCTGCCACGCGGAGCTTGCCCTTGGCACGTGCCTGTCGGTGATACTCCATTTTTCCTTCTTTTGCGGATAATAATCCATCGTTGCTTCTTTTTAATTCATTTCGTACATATACGTATCTGTTGAACCATTAATAACATATCTTATTTAATATAAATGTTTTTTTTTCTTTCGATTCAATATATATATATATAATTCAATATATATATATATATATATATATATATTATATATATTTTACTTTATCGATGCTTAACCAACTAAAGTAATCCTTCTTATTTGAACAAATATTAATTATATAAATATTATTTTATGCAATATAAAAAAATTACAAAAATTAGTAAAATAGCCAACTTAAACGTTTGACTTTACTAAATAGACAACGTTTAGTAAATCTTAGATAAATAGCCATAAATAATGACTTGATATAATATATGGAGGTGACTATTTATATAAGATTTATGTCTGTAAATACATGCAAATGACTATTTACCTAAGATTTATCAAACGTTGATTATTTAGCAATATCAAACGTTTAAATATGCTATTATCGAACAAATTATTGTTTATGGGAAGAAGCTAGGATGATTAATTTATATCCTTTTCATTTTGGCTATATATTTATTAGATATCATTATAAGAAACATATTTTAATGTGAATATAGGAAATACGTTAGTATAGGTATGCTAACATATTGAGAAATTTTTTTGATAAGTTAAAGATATTACATTTTAAAATAGTAAAAAAAAAACAAAAAAATTAGAAAAATAGCCAACTTAAACGTTTGATATTGCTAAATAGCCAATGTTTGGTAAATATTAGGTAAATAGCCATAAATGATGATGTGGCTTAATATGGCAATGATTATTTACTTAATATTTACGTTTGTAAATATATAAAATTGGCTATTTACTTAATATTTACCAAACCTTGGCTATTTAGCAATTCCTAACGTTTAAGTTGGCTATTTTGCTAAATTACTATTAGTATTTATTTAACATTCAAGACTATATTGATTTTAAGAACTTATTAAAGGAGACTCATAAACTTGTAGATTATAACTACGGTTTTTTTAATAAATAAAGCAATGAAAAAAGACTTTGAAATACATAAACATAAAAAGGTATCAAATAATACCTTTTTTTTTTATCAATTATAAATCATTTTATCAAATTTATAACCATCTAAGTCGTGTGAAACGTTGAAATTGTATTTTAGCTAACGTTTCATGATTTATAACATGGTACTAGAGCACATCTCTTAGGTGCTCATTAGCACGAGTGTGAGTGAGCTTATTCAAGGGCCCCGAGGAATTGGAATAACCAGATAATTCATATGATATATGGGGAAAAGACTTAGTGTGATATCACTTTGATTCAGATTCTCCAACATCTGAAAGATGACTCAACTGAGATGGTATATTAGGCATAGAGGCAGGGATTTATGGGTAAAGACGGTGGCAGAACCCTATAAGAGAGCTCCATTCGATCAGAAGGATGAGTTATGGACTCGAGTTTAGAAGGCAAAGATCCATGAAAGAGGAAAATTTCTTCAATGGAGACCTGGACAAATTGTTTTCCAGTAGTAGCCAATTAGTTGTGGATGGTTAACGCTCATTATGACAAAGATTATCAGCGATGTGGTGGTAGGGCTGAGACTATTGATCATTTATATTTTTAAAGCACAGTCGCTAAACCTCTTGGCCTGCAGAAGGTTTGGGAAGGCAACGAGACTGTGCGGAGAATGAAGATGGTGCTGACCTTCTCATTCCATCTTTATATTGTAATTCTTTAGTTCATTACAATGGAGGTAGTATTGGGATTTCGTAGAAAGTTTGGATTATTTTAGATGTGATTTTGAGTTGGCGCAATCAAATGATCTTTCAAGGGGTGACTACGCTTGATAGACGTCACATGGTGGCATTAAGGGCAAGGATTGGTGACCACTGCTCACTGCGGTACGAGAATAAGTCACATACGTCTTTTTCGATCCTAAAGAAGTTGAGCCGATTTAGCAAACCGGCTAAATGCACACTCAAACGTAATGTTGATACTGGTTTAAAAAACAGTGTTATTGCGATGGTTATCATCACCATAAATGTTTATGAAGAAGTGGTTTGGATGTGGCAGAGTCGCATCTCAACAGCATCAACATTGGAGGCTGAGTTGCAGGCATTGTATGTGGCTTTACTCGTGGTCAAATTTAGGAATGTGCAAGAGATTACTATTGAAGGAGACAACAAGAACATTCTTGACAACCTTGATCTTCAAAAGGATTGTCAAAATTGTTCTTAGACTCTTTGGTTTGATGTTGTTTTATTTCTTGCTATGCGGTTTCATGCTAATTCTTTTGGGTTCCCCATCTAAACATTATTGCTCATGAAATTTGTTGTACGAAGTCTTATAAATCGGGTTCTATGCGTTGGAAGAGTTTCTGGCGTATGTCAGGACAAATATCTTGGCTGATGTAACTTGTTAATGACAACATGATCCGCTCTTTAAAAAATCATTTTGTTTGTTGAATTAGGTATATTTTATTCATATTAGTTTTTTTTAATTTTTTTTAATTTTTTTTTTATTTCAGCTTTCATAGATGGATTTATGATCATATCATATTTCTTATTAAAGTTTGTAGTATTCAAATTTTTGTTATCGAGTAAAGTATCAAATTAACTACTATATTCATAAATTAACGACTAGAATTGAGTTTTTTTTTGTTTCTTATACCTTTTTTATAAAAAAAAAATATTAATAATATATTCTTAAGAAAGTTAGATTGATAAAGTTACTCAAGCAACATTGTCACTCTCCATTATAAAGCTCTCTCCTTTCGGCACGACTACTAATCCACCCAAATACGGGGATTCCCAAGCTTCGTTCATACCCTAATATGAGGTGGATTTTTTTTTAAATCTATATGCAGTCAGAGAAGTCAACGTCATAGTAGCCTACCACCTTCAATTCATCAGCCCGTTTGTACATGAACATATTGTGTTTGGTCAGGCAGAGTTCAACGCTCGGCCAAGCCCGATGACGTGTCTAAGTCAACCCTTGGAAGCTAAAGACGCGTGGCCTACCTATAGGTTCAAAAAATTAGCACAAACGTTGGGATTTGCTATATAGCCAAGTTTTTGTAAATATATAAGTAAATAGCCACTCGGATGACGTGGCTCAATTATATTTTTTTTCATTTATGAAATTTGTCTTTTTTGAGTTTTGAATTCTGAAATCATTTGAAATTTGAATTATTTAGCCAACCCGAAATTTCTAATTTGAATTTCCAGATTTTAAGTGTGAACATGAGTAACCGAAGTTAATTATTTTCTTATACGTAGGAACTGTTTTTACGTGGCTTTGTATTGTTATTTGTTTCCTTATATATTTGATATTATTTCTTATTTACTGTTTTGATTATTTCTTGGCTATTATATTTATCTTATTTTATATTCTTTGTTTTTCAGCGCTCATATATTATTCAAACGTCTGAGATATCACTGATCCACAAGATGTCTGGATTTTCGCACCGGTCTACATAAAATTACTATTGTATTTACGCTCGACAATTGCCTCGTACCTGAGCACTTGAAATCCACGTTAGACGATCGAGGGTTCGACTGAGGCCTTCTCCATGCGTCCGACCTCCTAACCTTAGGAAAAAAAGAGATACAATTTTATGTACAGTAAAAAGAACTAAAACTTTGAAGAATTGACGGCGGTTGTGTATAATTTACGTGTGTTTATAGTGTTTTAACTATTTTAATTTTTATGCATCAACGTTTGTTTTCATTCTCCAATTTTGATAAACTAAGGTTATTAAATGGCGTGTCAAATTTGTAGGTAGGTGCCTTCCCGATTTCTCACCCTTTTTTTCATCAGCAAACCATAAACAACAATCATAAGATCACATGTGATGTAATATTGACAATTTAAATCACTCGTTAGATTGGGACGGATTGTATGTAGTAAATCAAACTATAAAAGGACTAGTGTTTCAGAATAGCTTCTATTCTATAGCGTTGGCCAAGACTACGAATAATAATTACATCGTATAAGAAAAATAAAACAGTAGCACATTGATAAGCCAGAGTAAGACATTATAATTAGCCTATCCATTTTAATACAGAACCTATACGAGATATATGAATTTGTTTTTATGGAATATGAAAATTCTTTGAAGTAAACATCTTTATATATATATATATACTAGTTTATTTCATAATTAGTAAAAAATATATAGTAATAATGATACATTTTTGGGTAATTGAGATTTGAGTAACCAAAAACTTATCCAATCTACTTATTTTTTAATATGTATATACATAGGATATATATATATATATATATTTGTTTAAAGGTGTGAGCATCTTCACATCATACCATAACAATTAACAAGTAACGCGCATAAGATTAAAAAAAAAATAATAATAAAAAAACAAGTAACGCGCATATTTCAGCCCAAAAAAAAAAAATTAAACAAACGAAATAAGAATATAAATAACGTAGAAAACCCATACAGGCTATACAGCCACATGTGACCAATTAACAACTAAAACACAATCATTCATCTGCATTCCCACTGCAAAGAAACAAAATAAATAAAAAGCTAAATTATAAAGCACCAACGAAGAAAACCATAGAATAAAATCATAAATAACAATGAATGAGAACCAAAAATAAAAGAGGACGTTACTTAAAAATAAAAAAGGCAAGAAAAGTAGAAGAAGGTAAAGGAGGCCATATTAAAGACGACAAACTGGGTGTATGTGAGAGAGAGAGAAAAAGAGAGAGACGCTGTGTGTAGATTCTCTTTCCTCTTCTTCTTCTTCATCTTTCTAGAAACCCTTTGTCTCAGTCTCGGCAATAATCGGCGCAACAATGGCGAAAGAGAAAGAGAGAGAGCACCAAGGAGGAGAGCAGCAGAAGAAGAAGCTTCTGGTGAAAGTGGTGTGGAGGAGCTACGCGGCGGAGCTGAAGCTTCTGCTAATGGCGGTGCTCATCCTCTGCTCCATAGCCACGCTCCTCCAGTTCCTCCCTCCTCGCTTCTCCATTTCCACCTCCGATCTCCGCTCCTGCATCACCAGAATCTCCGCCGAGAACACCACCAGAATCTCGGCCGAGAACACCACCGCCTCCGCCGCCCCCGTGTCGGCCTCTCCTCCTCCGCCGGCGACGGAGAACGGCGTGATGAAGAGGAGCTTCCTCCCGTACGGCGCGGCGGCGTACAGCTTCGTGACGATGGGAGCGTACAGAGGCGGCGAGAGGACGTTCGCGGTGATCGGACTGGCCTCGAAGCCGCTCCACGTGTACGCCAGGCCGACCTACGAGTGCGTGTGGAAGAGCAAGAACGAATCCTCCTCCAACATCTCCACCGTCGGATACAAGATGTTGCCGGACTGGGGCTACGGCCGAGTCTACACCGTCGTCATCGTCAACTGCACATTCCCCGCCAACCTCACCGTCAACGCCGACAACTCCGGCGGCGAGCTTCTCCTCCTCGCCTCCACCTCCGGCGGCGGAGACAGAACCTCCAACGTCACCGAAACCATCCCCGCCCTCACCGAACCCCCCGGGAGCGTGGATTTCGCTCTCTTCACCTCCAAGCCCAAGTACGACTACTTTTACTGCGGATCGTCGCTGTTCGGGAATCTGAGCCCCCAGAGGGTCCGGGAATGGATGGCCTACCACGTCAGGCTGTTCGGTCCGCGCTCGCACTTCGTCTTCCACGACGCCGGTGGGGTCCACGAGGAGATCATGGAGGTTTTCAGGCCCTGGATCGAGCTCGGTTACGTGACTCTTCAGGACATCAGGGACCAAGAGAGGTTCGATGGGTATTACCACAACCAGTTCATGGTGGTCAACGATTGCCTCCACCGCCACAAGTTCGACGCCAAGTGGATGTTCTTCTTCGACGTCGACGAGTTCATCTACGTCCCGCCCAAGAGCACCATTAAATCCGTGCTCGATTCGCTCTCCGACTACTCTCAGTTCACCATTGAGCAGAGGCAGATGAGCGGCAAGCTCTGCTACTCCGACAACAACCCAGGAAGAACATACAGGTCAGTTTTCAATCTCTTTTCTTCAATTATTTGTTAATTAGGGAATTTTCTATTGAGTTGTCAACCTTTGATTCTTTAGTATACTAACTAGATTAGGTTCTGTGGCTCATATTGTTTTTGATCTTTTCTTGTGATTGCCAGTTGGGTCACACTCTGTTTGAAGAATAATACAATTCGTATTTTATTAGATGCATACGTATGCCTTGTTTCTTACTCTTAGTATGGAATTTGGGTTGGGAAATAACAATTTAAAAAAAAAAAAAAAAAACTAACTAACTTGTTTGATGCCTAATTCAATGTGCCGTGCCATTATTGATTAGTGTTCAGTGCTGTTTGTAATTTTGTGGCTCTTCGTCTTCGTTTTCAAAGCGTTGTTTTGTTGGGTAAATCAATGTAAATGAATTCCTGCATATATTTATTGTTGTTACGAATTTTTACGACTACAGCCTGTTATATTATATGCCCTCCTCCGTATTCTTCGCATGTTAAAAGTTAAAAACTATTACATTTTGATGTGAAAAACATTGGGAAGATATTATTATTAGCACATGCTTTTGGATTTAGGTTTGTGTTTGGTTTCACACTACCTAATTTATTGCCCGACAGACAGGTGTAAGTGTGGAGGGACATTACCCTTTTATTGCCGTGATTGATTGTTTGATTAATTATCTCCGGACCTTTATTAATTTGTGTTCATTTCATTATATGAGTTTGTTCGCGGTCGAGTGCCTTCAATCATTGGTGTTTCCTGTAACTGTTATTGATATTATGTGTAATTGGTTAAAAGTGAATAGGAAATTCCTATTAGGAATAGCACAATAACCCCAATTTATTAGACTAGCTTTTTACCTCAAAGTCATTGGTGGTTGAAGAATGAAATGATGAAAAATTATTGAGATGGCACAATAATGTGATATGCTTTTCAACAATTCATAATATTATCATTGCTAACCATGGCCGACACTGGTTATTGTAATAGATTAGGACTAATTAACGGGACGTTTTGTCTTAGCCAGCGTGATTTTATTGGACTATATGCATGAGTCTAAATTTCAGATATTTAAATCTTCCCCATAATAATACTAGTGTTTCCAAAATCCAACACATAAAAATGTTGCTGTCATGTTGCTTTCACTGATTTTTTTTTTTCTTTCTTTCTTTCTAACACTCCTTGTCGGTGCATCTGGGCATTATTTTTGGCCTAGTAACGCATTTATTAGTGGCTGATAATCAGTCATAGGAAACTTGAGCTTTCGCTGAATATTCGTGATATTAAATAATCAGTTGGTGTATTAAAGACGTGATTGCAATATATTTTGCAGGAAATGGGGGTTCGAGAAGCTTGTGTACAGGGACAACAGGAAAGGAATAAGGAGGGATCGGAAATACGCGGTGCAGCCTCGGAACCTATACGCGACCGGGGTCCACATGTCGCAGGACTTGGCGGGAAAGACGACCCACAACACGGAGGGTCGGATCATGTACTTCCATTACCACGGTACCATCGCGCAGCGCCGCGAGCCGTGTCGGAACCTCCTCAACCGCACCGAGCTCACCTTCGAAAAGAGCCCTTATGTCGTGGACGCGACCATGACCAGCGTCGGACCCGTCGTCAAGAAGTTCGAACTCAATATGATCGGAACGAGGTTACAGAAAACCCGCCAATGATAGCAACGGCCAATATCTCTCTCTCTTTTTTTTAGCATCTTGTTATATAAAATAAATATAAATATATATAAATTTGTTCTCTGTTTGTGATTAGAATGAGCATTTAGTAGCAGAGGATACTTTGGGGTCTCTGGGGGAAAGGGGAAGGTTTATTCTATTATTTTTACTTGTAATATATTTTTTTATTTATTTTTTTCTTCTTTTAATTTGGGAGTATAGATAAGAGGTGGAAATAATGAGCGGTTGCATTCTTTTCTTATTTTTTTTCTTTTCTTTTCTTTTTGAACTTTGTTATCATGGGTTTTACTGCTGAGAATGGTTCTTTAATTTTTTAGAATATATTAAAAGTGAAGATAAGTTGTATTGAATCTGTTGTCGGTGCGGGGGTACCCCCATTTCGCCCCCTAAAATATAATAATAATAATAAAATGAGACTATCTTATTAAGAGCGTTGCTAATCATCACGGGCCACGACCAGGGAACGATCCACACATATTTTGACACGTGGCACTGTGCTGCCACGTGTCAAAATATGTATGGATCGTTCCCTGTCGTGGCCCGTGTCACAAAGCTTTTCCGTTTTATCTGGTAGACTGTTACAATGAGAAAATGGTAAAAAATTCTTAGACAAGTCCTAGTTATACATACTACTGGCTAAAAAGTTTAAGCCAATGGTTCGAGGGCTATTTTTTTTTTTTTGAGGAAACGTGGTCGGTGCCACGGAACACCCGGTTCGAGGGTTATTAAAACATAAAGATGTATTAAGATTACTTAAGCTTATAGGAGGGAAGCCCGTTTAGCAAAATCAAGAATATCAGAGAGAAGCTAGTGATTATTACGAA
Organism: Urtica dioica subsp. dioica; assembly: GCF_054948205.1. Taxonomy (NCBI): domain Eukaryota; kingdom Viridiplantae; phylum Streptophyta; class Magnoliopsida; order Rosales; family Urticaceae; genus Urtica; species Urtica dioica. The sequence goes on along the minus strand of NC_142764.1, from coordinate 14,726,047 downwards.
ATAATTTGCACGAAGTCCTGTATTCGGTGGTTATTATCGAAGTATACGAGGAATGTAAAAGGCAAAACATAACAAGAAGAACGAGACGCTCCCATTTCTAGAAAATGGATAGGTGAATCAAAGAAGTAGTCGTGATGCGAAATAAGTCTCAATTCGGGTAGGAGACACAACATCAACATTCGGTTCAGGATGTCAAAAATACTTGCATATGAAATAAAATAGACTCGGGAAAAATAGATGGTCTTGATGTCATGTGGTGAGCTTTTTCCATCACTCGGGCAAGTACTACTACGAAGTGGTACCGAAAGCTCCAACATAGTTCAATAAAGTCATGGAAAGAGCTAATTTTGAGCTCCATGGAGCAATTTATCGGATCAAGCACAATGACGACCTCAAACGAGATACTCATGGGCATAAGGCAATCTTATGATGAGCTAACAAAAGACTCCGTCAACGAAAGACTATACCTAGAGATTACAACAACTTTCAGAACATGGCTCAAAAGTATATCTATGTTGAAGAGGGAAACGCTTGCGACTTGGAGGCTTGAGAAACCATGACACAGGCAAATGAGGCATTAAAGATCATCTACCGCACAAGAGGAATTACCCAGAGAGATTGCCTCGAGCAAGCCCTTTGCTACCAGGCTCAAAAAGTATCCCTCGTTGAGCATGAACCTGTCGTACGTATACAATCTTACCCAACATATGGAAAGTTAATACAAAACCGCTCCGATCAAGAAAGACATGACAAAGTGATCATGTATCAAGTATTGTACTTTTCACCATGACATTGACCATAGCGCAGTCGGGTGCCTCAACCTCAAGGATTCCACAGAGGTGAAAATACAAGAATATCTAAGCTAATAAAGAAGCTCTAGCGGAGGAATATAATCCAATATCTTCTTACAACAAGATAGCATCATCATCAGAAGAACTCACATCGGAGAATAAAATAGGCAAACGATAAAAAAAAACAGGTTAGGGAAGCTCAGATGCTGCATCCATACGTTTCATTTTCAACCGAGCACTGCCCATTAAAAACTCTAAAGACATATACTAAAGCCATCTGGTTTTCTGAACGAATCTGTTTTCTGAAAAAGAAAATCATTTCACAATTAAATGGAAAGTACTAATTTGTTGAAAGGAAAAAGAAAAAAAAAAGGTAGCCAACACAAATTTATATAAAAATAAGGATTAATTACAAGAATATCCCCTGAATTCAGGGGTCGGTAACGAACTGCCCCCTAAACTCGAAAAAGTCACAAAAAATCACTTGAACTCTCGTTATGTTAAAGTATTGCCCCTTCTGTCAAAAATATTCTGTTAAATAACTTGCTTAAATAATTAAATAAGCAATTCACAACATAAATGAGCATCAAAACGAGTCTAATCTCACTTCAATTCCACGAATCAAGTCCAGAAATCAAAAGCCCCAATTTATGAACCCTAATTTCGGATTTTCGGCCAAATTTAAGAAATTTCAAAGAAAACAACTTCCAATCAACAAATTCAAGTAATATCCAATACAAACCGAGTTCAATCAACCCTAATAACTCGTCAATTTCATCAACTTCCAACCACCGAGTCTTGTACTCTCCGCTGGCAAAGAGTCCGAGGAGAGAGACGCACGTGGCGACCGCGAAGGTGAAGATCTGCATCTCGAGGACCACCGAGAATGTCTCTCGCTTCAGGACCTTCTGGAAGGCGAGCTGCATGAGGGAGAGGATGAGGGAGTAGAGAGCGGAGGCGGCGAGCGTGGCGGCGAACCCGAGGACGTACTTCCGCCTCGAGACACCGAACGGGCCGTCAGAGTCCTCGTTGACGGCGATGAGGGCCGTGGATAGGGACAGAACCACCACGGAGTTGAGGATCAGAGCGGTGAATTTCTGGGCGTTGAGGAAGTACGAGAAGACGGCATTGAAGGCGAGCTGGGTCGAGCAGATGAGAGAGTACGTCGAGGCCGAGAGGTAGAGAAGACCGACAGAGTAGAGCATGTTGTCTCCGGCGATGACAGCTCCGAGGACAATGTAGACCAAGGCGATGATCATCGGAGAGGCTGAGATTGGGGGTCGGGTTTCGGAGGTGGGCGAGAGGAGGAAGAGAAGGACGAGGAGGATCGGGAACGCGGTGGTCTGGACAATCGTGGCCATCCATTTGTTGTTGCCTCCGCGGTCGTAGTAGAATCTCCCGAGCATCACTACCGCGGCCTGCCCAGCGATAAGGAAAGTGATGAGGAGCCCCACCAGGCACCACCACTGCCATCGCTTAAGCTTCGTCAATCCCGTCTCTGCGGCGGCTTCGTCTTTTGATACCATCGGATCTTCATTACCTGCCAACCCTAATTATTTAAGCAATATTATTAATTTTCCCAACAAATAATAATCACGTGAGGGTCATGTGCTCAAAATATAAATTTTAACGGAATATTTTTGACAGAAGGGGCAATACTTTAACAGAACGAGAGTTCGGGTGATTTTTTGTGACTTTTTCGAGTTTAGGGGGCAGTTCGTTACCGACCCCTAAATTCAGGGGGTATTCTTGTAATTAATCCTAAAAATAACAAAACAAACATGAAGTATTTTTTTTAAAGAGTTATTGATGAGTGCACTTTATACGTAGAAATCTCTCGTTCCCGGAGCCTAAATCTAGCAAGCTCTCAAGTGTATTTAAAGGTTATTTCGTGTTTTTAATGACAATTTCAAGTAAAATGTGCTAAATTTAGAGCTAGAACATCATTGAAGCATGTTAGAAGTGTTTAGAAGCATTCAAGGGCCAAAACAAGTCAAAACGGCACCATTCAGCGATGAAATAATTATATTCAAGGTCTGCGCGCAACACGCCAACCTCCGTGCACTACCCACTATACGAAAGTCACTGCAGAAATATTTTGCACGTCATCGCGCTAATGGCGCGATGCGCCAGCTCTTTAGCACGACGCGCGGTTTCCGAAACCTCCGCTAGAAAGCTCCAGACACGAACTGGCGCACCGCGCTAGTGCTTCAGTGCAAGGCCGGCCCTATAATGGTTGGCCACTTAAGCAAAGGCTTAAGGCCCCAATTTTTTTGTGAAAAAGGTTTAAAAAAAAAGGCCTCATATTTTTGAAAAAAATGCCTCGAATTTTTTATAAAATAAACTATGTGAAATTTGTTGTCATTAGCCCATTTTACACTTCTTGTTAGGGGAATAACCTAAGTTTCATTTAATTAAGGAAATAGCCCATTTTTTCGTAGCAGACAATTATACCATTCGCGAATCAGTTAATTAATTAACAGACTGAATTGAGTTACGCTAATTAATTAACTAAATGTTTGGATTGGAAATTCACAAAAAAATTACAAAAATCAGAACTTAAGTTAATTCATATTCAAAGCATTCAAATTCCTATTCAAAGCATTCAATTAATTAACCTAATTCCTAATTCAGTCAGTTAGTAAATTAACTTTACTCACAAAAAAAAAATCAGAACCTAAGCTAATTCTTAATTCAACCAATCAATTAATTAATTATTCTAACTCAATTCAGTTAGTTAATTAATTAACTGATTCGCGAATTAGCACTGGTTCAACAAAATAGCTCAACAATTCAACAAACCGATCGATCGAGGGTAGATAGAGCCATAACGGACTCAACAGCCCATGGGTGGGAGATCAGAGGCGACTTTCTCGGTATTGCCGTTCCGGAAAGACGGGTACCGAAAATCACGAACCCAAAGACATTTTCTCTTTTTTTTTTTTCCTTTTAATTTAAGACGACAATGTTAAAAATTGCTGTTAAAAAAGTCATACTATTACTTTTGAATTTTATATTTATTTATTTTTGTAAGGCCTCATTTTAATGTTTCGCTTAAGGCCTCGACAATCATTGGGCCGGCACTCAGCGCCCTGGAGGCCCTGTCAGACTTTTGTTTCTCAATTTTAAGCCTTTTTTAGCCTTTGGATCCCATCCAAAGATCCATATTCTCCTAAAAACACCTCTAAACCTATTTAAAGGATCATTGTAACCTAAAACACATCTTAGTTCATCTTTTGCTTTCTTTTAGTTTTAATTTTTCTCTTTGGAAAGTTTTTGGAGAAGAGAAAACGTGTTATTCTCCGAAATTGACAACCCGAAGAGTCTCTTGACCTCTACTTCTCTCGTTCTTCTTTCTTTTCTTTGTTATTTATTTATGTTTCTTTAGATTATCGTTGAACCTTTCTTTTAATTAATATGAATTCTTTTTAGTTTTAATGTTGATTTTATTGCTTTCGATAATTATTTGTTGTTTATTTTTTTTTATGAATTCATTTAGAGGCTAGATTTGTATGGGACAGCGATGTAGCCCAAGCCAATGTTAACACGTTGATGATTTTCTAATTTTTTATATTGCTCATTCTCGATATTTTACCTTGATTATTAGCCGTGCATATTGTTAGTTCATTGATTAGTTACATTTGAATTATTGTTTAGGATTGTTTGTTTTGAGAGAGAGAGAGAGAGAGAGAGAGAGAGAGAGAGAGAGAGAGTAAATTGTCGTACTTTTGCTATAATCATCATTATTGACCTAGTTAGTAGGAAAGTTTAGGCGAGAGTGCAATCATTTGAATTCTTGTTCTTTATGCGTGTGATTGTTTTAAGAATAAACTAGCAACGTAAACATTTAGAAACATGGTTTTTAAAATCTAGCCCAAGTTTGGTAAATTTTGTAATCTAGTTATTTATTGAAATTTACGACTATGAAATATCGAATACACCCTTATGTGGTTTAAATTAGTGAAAATAATACAATAGCCAACGTTTGAGTCCTACTAATAAGAAAGTCAATACCGTCATCAGGCTTAGTACACGCTCGGATTCAAAATTGAATATTTAACAGGAAAATCATTAATGAATATAATATAGGAAACAAATAAAAGTTAAAATATCGGTTGTCATCAATCACAATTGTAGTAAAAGTATCTACAGTACATAAAAATAAACAGAAATTAATAAAACGATTACAAAAGATGAGCCTAGAGTATATAAAAATAAATCGAAATTAATTATTGACAAAACAAATAAATAGAAATTGATAAAAATATACAAAAGAAAAAAGAACTAGGGATATACACATTTATATTATAATAGAAATTCATTGAAAATCAATACAACTTTCCTGATTATAACAAATATTATAATCTTTCCACTAGACGTGGCTACAAATTAGGAAAGCCAAAAGATTATGGAATATAACGAATATTAAATGTTGACTGTATTACGTTGGCTGTATTACGCATCTTTGAATGCCGATGAAATCTTTTTTTTTAAGGAAACAGTAGCCACGTGTATTAAATGCATTTGTTGGCTGATCAAAACGTTGGCTACATGTTGATGTTAGCCAATTTTTAGTAGATGATAATTTAGTAATTTGCTAAATAAATGATTAATCCATCATTTTTTGCTAGAATAGAAACATAGGTGAAACGTTGGCTAGATTAAAATACCAACGTTTCAAGTGACTTAGTCCGACTAATTTTTCTTGTTTTAATAAGATTAGAAGCCGAGAGGATAATAATTCGTCAATTGCATAGGTTTGCTAGAGTACCCGAGATAGGATAGTGAATATTTAGAAAGAGTGAGATTTGTAACATATGAGCGAGACCACAATAAATAAAATAGAGATAGTCAACATAGTCGGTTCGTGGTGAAGTCTTGGCCCTGCTTTTTCTTGTTAATTAATCTCGTTTGATTTATTGTTTTCTTGTCTTTTTGTATTTTTTAGTTTAATCGTAATAATCGCTCGACAAGACTTTGGACTCAATTCTCGTCAAGTTATAGTAGGACAAATAGTGACCTTGGATGCGACTTTTGTCGCATCCAAAAGTCACTTTGGATGCGACAAAGTTGCATCCAAAAGTCCGAAGTTGTTGCTCGTGGATGCGACTATGGATGCGACTAGTTGCATCCATGTTAACTCTGACAATGACTTCTTTTGTTGCGTTGATTGTCGTTGTCCAATAAACTTAATGTATACAGAATACGGTATAGATATATAAGTTAATCAGTATCACAAATATTATACATCTCTATCATATATATATATATATATATATATATATATAATCACATATTGGTTATTGTATATAGTGATGATTATGTGATATTGTATACAATATACTGATATTGTGATTATTGTATGTCGAAGTTATAACGACGGCGGAGATATTATATACAATATATTGATAATGTGATTAGTTTATATTGTTAGTGTCGGAGCCATGGCGACGGCGAAGACGGTCTCCCACGGGCATTCGAGCTCCGACGTGGCTCCGCGGAGCTTGGCGTGGTTTTACATCTCGTAGATCTTATATGTTGAGCGCGTTGAATAAGAGTATTTTGGTCATAAAAATAAAATCTGTCATTTTTGTATAGTTTAAAAAAAAAAACATTGTTTTTGTGAAGTAACAACCAAAACCAAAATCCGTTGTTTCCATAATTTTAAAGAAAACTCAACTATGTGATTATCAGGAATTAAGTAATTAGAGCAGATTTACATTACGCGCGACACCAAAACCGCAAAAGCCACAAGGTTTATATCCTGACAACTCTTCTTTTGTGCATAATTGCTTAACATAAACATCAAAATACATCAGAAGAGAAATATTCCATAAAAGCAATAGGTATGAAATCATGATCATGCGCTTTGTGCTTCTAAAAATGCATTGAAATCTTCTCGGGCCTTGCGTAGGCGAGGCGTGACGCACGACGCCGGCGATGCAGGGTACGACACCGGTGAGGCCGTCGAGAACCGGACGTGGCGACCCGACTCGTGCGACTTCCGAGCCGCAGCGCTGCCACGTGCCATCGATCTCGACGACGACGAACCATTCTTGAGAACCCCTTTGACGTCTTTGTCGAAGAGGAACGCCGCGGACACGGGCGAGTTGGCGTCGTTCGCTCCGCTCCGAATGAGCTCCATCGGGAGATCGAAGTAGTTGTTGGTGAACTCTCCTTCTCCTCCTCCGATGGCCGACGAAGCCCAAGACCCGCATTCGAATTTCTCCAACGACACCGTCCGCGATATCATCGCCGCGTTCCCAGTCTCGAAACCTTCCTTCCTCGACGACGATCTCACCGATTTTGCCTTCCCGAACCCCGGGAGAAACAAGCACAGTGCACCGCACTTGAATCCCTCGTCTGACCCCACATCCGCGTCGTAGTTGACCGCGGCGACGGTCGTGTTGGATTTCTTGTTGACTTTTCCGCTCGCCGTCGTGGGCGGGTAGGGTTTCAGTGAACCGGGCTTGTCGAGAAAGAGGTCGAAATCGACAGACGGGGAAATCGACCGTCCCTCGGCGCACGACTTGCTCCGGCGAAGGTAAAACTCGAGAGGCAGATTTGGTTGCTCCTCTTGCTGTTGATCCTCCTCGGCGGTCGGGCTTCTGGTCTGGTGTTGCAGTGGAGACACTCGGATTTTCTTTAGGAAAGACGGGTTGAGCCGAGGAGACGAGTGGGCCGAGTTCGGGAGACTGCAGCTGAGAAACTTGGGTTTCCCCGGAAGAAGAGAGGCCGGCAATTCCAATAGCCCTCCGATGGTTTTCGGGGATGCGACGGCAATCTTTGGCAACTCTCGGAGTGAAAACGGGTCTATGGAGATCTGCTTTTCATTCTCCGGCGATCCGATATCTTTGACATTTCCAATAATATCCGATCCGGGTTCGGCAAAATAAGTGTCTGAAGGAGGAGCCATTGATGGAAATGGTGATACAAAGGAAATGGTACAAATATTGGTGGAGGAAATAAACCATTTATAGGACCAAAAACGTGGCCTGCATTTTCCCACAACTTAGTAATGCCAACCATGTTCTATAAGGAAAGAAAGGAAACAATTACGGGTTTCATTTTGTTTATTTTATCATGGCGGCAACTTATAACTGCCGAGAGTTGACATTTCAGTTAACCACGTCTATAAGAGTGGCTACCTTCTTAGGCGATGAAATAGAATAATATAAGCTTCCATCTAAATTGTAAAGTCAGATGTGTTTTTTTACATGCAAAAAATAAATATATATAAGTAAAATCTACTTTGTTTTCATTTGATCTAACTTTTTTTATTGAATATTTTAATACTAATTAGAACTTGCAGTGGTAAACTATAAACCGTAGTAATCATTTTATGTGTGTGATTGTTGGGATGTACAAACTCTAGGAGGAAGAGGCAAACACAGGATAAAGACCTATATAAAACACAGAGTAGAGATGGGGAGTTCCTATTGAAGAGAGTTATAGAATAATATAAGCACGACCGAGACACCGATGATGACCGGAAAGCCCGTTACAAAGTATAGTGCTCCATAACCCTGCGAGATTCAGAAATATCTGTAACTATTGCTTAAAAGTGGATTCAGTATCTGTAACTATTTTCTTTCCAAACAAATCAGCTATTGAGATTTTGCAGCATGTTTATTTTTTCTGTAGTAATTTTAGTGATCTTTATAACGATGTTGAATTTTTAATGAAGTCTAATACCTAAACAGCTCGTCCTCTTTATTGCGATATCGCATTTTAATCAAAGTTCAACACCTAAGCCTAGAGAAGAATTTTGAATAGCTATAAAATTTAATAAAAAAATAATATAATTTTATGGATTAAAACCTCAAACAAACTCTGAACAACTTGGAACACTTCAGATAAGCTTCGGGTTTTTATTTGTTTTTATTTTTTATAAGCTAGTACGTTCACATATGTTTAAATTAAGTTTCAAGTTATTTAGAGAGTAAAATATTTCGGTGAAAAACTTGACATAAAAAGAGCCAAGCGTTCTGCAAAATTTATAGCCTAGAAGTATGTTAACAAATTTAAGTAGTTCTGGAACCAAACAAGAGTCCGGAAAATAGGAGAAAGATTAGAAACAAACCAGAAGTGAAGGGACTTCATTCTCATTCTTTCCTTGATCATCATCGATCTCTGCGGCAGTGTCCCAGTCGATGTTCAGTCGCTTGGCAGCCACTTTAGGGTCAACCCCTGTGTCTGTGGCTCTTGCGTATTTGGATTTGCTAGGCTTCTTCTTCTGTGCTTCAACCTGTACAAGGATAAGATCAGACTTCATTCATGAACATGTTTAATCTTCAAGACCCTTCTGGAAAGAGCTAAATCTGTTGACTAAAAACTACATGCGCTCTGAAGTAAAAGGTGCACTAATGATCAGGTATGTTAAATTTTGTATAGTTCAGCTTGAGGTTTTCATCTCAATGATTTCGTCTTGAACTTTGATTATTTTCTCTTAAGAAAAAAAAAACAGAGGTTTAGGAAAGCAGCGATAAAGTCAGTCTAATATCACAATTACTTCTTTGAGAGAACACCAATTGAGTGTCCATTGGGGCGTCGGTTGTACCATAGATGAGAATCTGCAGAGTTTAACTTCGTAGAGGTAACACCAGTGAGTTTAAATTAAACACCAATTGTTTGTCTCATTCAACCTGATATTGTTGTATGCTCTAAGGGAAAAAAAAAAAAAACAGGTGCTTGTGTTACTTCATCAGGTTGGTGTACTATGTGTGAGAAAGACAGTGAAACTAGAGCAGTTTTCTTGATTGCACTTGATTATACAAAGATTTAATGTTTTTTTTTGTTTTTTGAAACAAGGGAATGTCATGGGCTGATCCAGGCACTGTTTCCTATACCTGGGGAACGACTCGGAAATAGAAAAAGGTTTGGTGAAACAAACAATAATGGCTATCTTTTTATTACAACATTCTATCGCACGTATAAATCTCATGGAAAGAGGCGCTGAATGGTCCGAGGATAATATAGAACAGGGGCATGTACGGTCGGTCTCAACAATATTCTGGTAGAAGAAACCGCAAGGCTCAAAGCAAAACTAAACTGGGCCAAAGAAGGTTAGGGATTCTAAAACATTTTCACTCATGACGGCAAGGAAATCCAAGAACTCATTCTGGAAAACTGAGAGGCCTAACAGTTCGTTTCCTGTTGTCGAGGGCGCGATCGGTAATGAAATCATCTGTTTACGGAAGGATCTTTGCGCGTCGACTCCAGTGATCGTTGAGAATTAAGGAATTAATCGGCGCCCCATTTCAGAATCTAGTGCTGCAGATTTATCAAAAGCTGAAGAATAGGAAATAAAAGAAGCGATCTTCACTTATGACCAGAATAAATCATCGGGGTCTGAAGGATTTTCTACTGGTTTTTTTTTAAGGCTTTTGGGTTGTTTCAGGAACTTTGGACCAGTGACAAAGTCAACAACGTTTCCAACGAAGCATAGCTTAATTGCAGGGAAGTTAAATTCCAACATTGCGACCTTGTATAAGGTAATTTCAAAGGTGCTTATTGAGAGACTAAAGGTTGTAATGAATTAGACTCTCTCCTCTGTGAAGGGACCTTCATTTAGACCCGCCATATCACTTATTCGATCCTAATATGGAACGAGGTGATTGAAGTATATATAAGTGTCAGAGAATAAGGAGCGGTTCTCAAGCTAGACGCCTATGCTAGAGTGAGTGTAATGGTGCTTTCTTTATTTTGTTTTTGAAAAAAGGGCTTTGAAAGAAGGTGGATAAGTAATTGCAATTCATCGACCTCCTTTTCATGCCTGGTTAACGGGAGACCGCATGAAAGAATCTGATTTTGCTTCGAGGTTGAAAAGAGACCTTGGAAAAAGAAAAGTAACTGATTGAGAATCAATTTATCCGAGTGAATCGCAGCATCAATGGGTTCCAAACTCCAAAGAAGGAATTTAACCCATTTCTTACCTTGGAATGCCCATCAGAGACAGCCGTAGAAGAAAAGCTATTTGGTACACGTCTTCATCGCCGAAGAATAGTACCTTCAAAGTAACTTATAATTTGGGAATGGCATCATCGACTCGTGCACGACCCGTTGTCTTAGCGAATTCGAGCTTACTCTCTTTGTAACTCAATAGCCTATTTCGAACAGGCTTTTTTTTTTATGTTATCGATAAAATTCTACTTTCTTTTAAGGTGTTAGAGAACAACAGTGCATTACAACGACTAAAATACGTGTAAGTTTTATTTGAAAACATATCTAGTGAGTGAAAGCAGAGTCTATAGACATGATACGATAATGATAGTAATACCTCAAGGTTAGGCCACTGACTGAGTTCTTCTGCAAGCATCTGAAGAGCAACCCGGTTCTCTGGAATTTTCCCCTCATTCACCTTCATCAAGAATTCCAATCAAATCGTAAACAAAAAATGAGAGTCGCATTTCGAGAATATCTTCAAAAAAATTCAACTGTAAACTTATTTTCTTCAAACGAATCTTATGAATACGAGAAGTATTAGTATATGTACAGTCGGATATAATCAAGTAGATAAAGATAGGACAGTGTACAAAGGCAAGAGTGATAAATATGGAAAATTGGCACTTCAAGAGGTTCATCATCACTCGCGGATACATGTTATGAAATGATAAAAAGACCGAGCATTTCTGAATTACAAAACCTAAAAACTTTAGGGGATTTCAAAACAATTCACAAAAAAATAGTTCATATTTACATCTATATGCTTTGTACATTAGTCTTAGCCAACAAATTATGATATGAAGATCTAGCAAAGCGAGTTCATAGAAGGGCAAGAAATGAGAAGCTTACTTCTTCCAAAGCAGCTGCTAAGTCATCCCTAGTTGGGGCATTATCTGTGTCTTCAATGCCAAGCATTCTCCGGCGTTCTGCGTCTCTCGGGTCTTCAATCATTACAGTCAACTTAACCTACAAATTGTTTCGCCATAAAAGAAAACAACAAAAATCGCAAACGTTCTTAATTCTTCAACGATCTTAGCACTAAAAAAAATTTGAACCAAGTAGAATTCACAAGGCACACCTCACTGAAGATCATGTCTCTGTTCTTACGGAGAATCTCCAACACCTGACAGAGTGAGAGCAAGCGTCACAACGCATTCATGAACATTAGAATATGCCTTCATATAGTAAATCATACATTGTTGTGACCAAAAAACACGTTGCAATAATTTAGAGCGTAACGCAACTTACTGGGTCGCTAATTTACAACAATAAATAAATAAATAAAAAGATAGTCTTGAGGGTAAGGAAAAAGACCCTTTTGATTTGTCGAACGTATTCTAGGTCTTGAGGGTCAGCGTCTTCTTGGGAGAGACTCGGCGACGGGGACGGGGTAGAGACGGAGTCGTCAGCGGCGGCGAAAGCGACGGAGAGATTTCTAAAATTGGGGGAGAACGAGGAGCCATGGGCGCGAGAAGAGAGCAGCGACGCGTTGTTGCGTCGGAGGAGAACGAAGAGCTGTCGTGGATAGCACTGAATCTTATGATGTTGCTTCGGATGAGCAGAGAGGCCGAGTGGTATTATTTGGAGAACTTGCATTTTAGTGTTTTCGATTATTTTCCTTTTTTATTTATTTATTAGTTCATGCTATTCGACATTGTTGTATGGTCTTGAATTTGGCGGAGTGGATAGATTCCCCATCATCCCTGCACTGCCTGGTTTCAGACAATAGCGATTTAAGATAATTTGCTCAACCACGTAATCCTCCGACATGGCCCACAAAACTTGGACCCACCATTTTCAAATCACAAACTCGCTCTTCAAGTATTCGATACTCTCTTGATGCCTTCCGTATTCATTGCCAACAAAATCTGAAGCAAATGTGCAGCGCAAGGACTGAAATCACATCGTTATCATTAAAATTGCGCATTATTTATCATCTTTTTTTTACGGTTTGTCGTGAGTACCTTTCATATTTTCCTCCTAACGTATCTTACATTTTTCGTATAATTTTACTGAAATCGTTGTTGCAGAAAGTGTTATAACATAATGTACAACGCTTGCTAAAATTTAGAGATCTGAAAGATAAATGATACGAGTGTGAAAATAATAAATAAACACCAGAGTCGTTAGCACAATTTGGCAAATCGTGCCTACGTTTAAAGGGCATTTGCTCAGTAGAAAGTAATTTACGATGACAACGTGGTACAATAAGAATTTACACTCAAGTACTCCCTCGCTAGCTACCCAACCTTCGTCTATCATCTTCAACAACAACTTAGGCTCCCTCTAAACTTCAGATCCCCTAGATTCCCACAGAATATCTCTCCGAGACTTCTAAACGTGTTTCTCTAAAATTTCAATGGAAAAACTTAACCTCGTGCTTCTAATACAATCACCTGAATATAGGCAACAAAGCAGAGATAAAAGACACATTAATATCTTGAACACAAGTCGTTCTAAGCTCAGCTAATCATTTGAATAAATCTCTCAAAAAGCGTGAGTGACGACAGTGTTGTTTTGATCTATTTATAGAGAAAATTAGGTCAAAACAATTCTTGAGTCGGATTAGGACCACCAGACCATTATGTCATCAATCTACACGGGAATCCTACTTCAATTCGGAATAGAAAATCCCAAAAGGGAATGGACCATAACTGTTGCACAATCTATGACAACAGAAGTTGTGCCGCTTCTAGAAAATAATTGTAACGAGGATCAATTCTATTAGAAATTATATTCCACAATTCTTTGAGTAATTTTCCAACATTAAATCGCCAATTAATGTAACAACATTTACACTAAATATAACTTATAGTTAACATTTCATGGGGAATGCACTGTTCCCGCGCGAATTATAGCATATTACAGGCCAACGAGAAGGGTTCAGGATTATTCCTCAAATGTCCTAAGTTTTCACAAATTCCGCGTGATATTTGGGTCAAAACCCGCGACCCAAATACCTACCCAACCCAGTGAAATATTTACCCAAATTTCTCAGATTCTCGCACGTGAAATGTCTCATTGAGCGAGAAAGAGGATCTACAAAATCGTCCCGCTTGAGTTTGATCCTTCCGACTTACCGTGGTTACCCGCGCGGATCTAAAACTTATTGTCTCCTTCCTTCACGTTTCTTCTACGATTTCATGACTCTTCGACATCCGCCTAGGTAAGCGTCACAGAGTTTGCCAGAGCTAGGTTCTCTTCGTATTTTAATGGATTTTGTATCTTCACTGGAGGACTCAAAATCTTCATTTCCAGTTCAATCGTATCATGGGCCTTACTCTTAACCTGAGTACTCGATTATAGTCCTCGTGCTCATGCTTGTCTCCGTCATCCATGTCTCTCCTTGCACCTTACCAACTTATTACAACAGGGACCGTGCATATGAGGACGAACACAATATTCGTTGCCAACCAGGTTTTAAGAAATACTCCATTTATGTTGGTTAAGATCAGTATAATTACAATCGCATATGGAGACTTATATGACTTAATATGCTCACATGATGACTTGGTACGAGTATTGTCTATTGCAAGTCGAACAATCTCATGCATTTCAGTGACCTCGACACTCTAACTACAAGTAGTGAGTGTGAAACTCTTTTTAGTATGCTTTGGTTTGTCACTAGTACAAAATATAGGATCAAGTGCGACTTTTTTCGAACCTGAAAGTTTGCAAAAGTCGCACCTGATGACCCTTTCCGGTGCGACTTATGCAACAAAGTCACATCTGAAAGTCCGCATCTGATGATTTTAGGTGCGACTTTCCGCACCTGAAAGTCATCACTATCAGGTGCGACATTTTAGGTGCGACTTCTCGCATCGAAAGTCGTACCTAAATTTACTCAAAAATAATATATTAAGGCGGGATATATATTATCAGATGCGACTAGTCGCATCTGAAACCTTCGCGCGAAAAGTATCAGATGCAACAATATAAATATAGATACAATATATAAATACTTAAACAGAAAAAAAAGTACTAACCTGGGACTCGGAGAGGGAGCAGGTCACGGCGGAGACAGGGACTCGGTATAACGGCCTGCGTCGGAGAGGAAGTACCCGAACGGGGCTCGGCCGAACAGGGCAGCGGGCTCCGGCTATTGGAAGGCCACAGGAACGGGGCTCGGCCGAACAGGGCAGCGCCGGAGCTGTGGTTGGAATCAAGAAAGTTGTCGTCTTCTACAAGGGCAAGCCTCCAAAGGGCCTCAAGGCCAAGGGGCTTAGCGCACAGTGAGGTTCGGAGGGGCTCGGGACGTGGCTGTGAGGCAGAGAGAGAGAGAGAGAGACATTCAGATTTTAAGCAACAACAATTTCAGTGAGTGAGAGAGAGAGAGAGAGAGAAATACCGGTGGAGGTCGCAGTAGGGCCAACGACGGAGAAAATCCGGTGGAGAGGTCGCGCGGAGGTCGTGGTCTCAGTGAGGCAGAGAGAGAGAGAGAGAGAGAGAGAGAGAGAGAGAGAGCTGTAGGAGAGGTTGTGAGGTGGCCTTAATGGTTGTGGAGGTCGTCTGTGGTGGTTTGTGGTGGTCGAGAGGCCGGAGAATAGTAGAATCGCGAGAGAAATTTTTTTTAAAAAAAAAACCGGCCGAACAACTGGAGAAGACGAAGTGCAGAAGATTTGATTTTATACAAAAACCTAAATTACAGGTGCAACTTTATCGCATCCGATGGATCTTTCCGGTGCGAGTAGTCGCACCCGATGGATCATTCCGGTGCGACTAGTCGCATCGGATGATATAAAAAAAAATTAATTAAGAAAGCCATGTCATAACTGAATGAAAAAAGAAATGGGAGAATTGGCCCGCTTAAAATTTTAAACAATCAGGTGAAACTTTGTCGCACCTAAAAGTTTTTTTTAACTATCTGGTGCGACAAGTCGCACCTGATACTCAAAAGAAAAAAAAATTAGCGAAATTTTTTGGACTTCTGGGTGACAATCGGGTGCGACTAGTTGATAAGTGAGATTCATTCACACTTATCTATGACTCTTAGATAAGAATCGGAACTTGTTCTTAGTGTTTTTTATTTTATTTTGTAGTTTTATTATGTTTTCAGGATAAAGAGAGTGAGAGAAGGCTGTGGTGCGAAAACGGGTTGAATCGGAGCTAAATCGAGCAAGTTATGGTCATTTGAAGTCAAGTCAACAAAAGTCAACGACGGTCAATGGAGTCAACGTTTCAAGGGTGGCGCGCCGCGCTCTGGTGTTTAAATTTTACACCGAGAGCTCGAGCAGACGACGCGCAAGAGAAGCGCGACGCGCCTTCAGAATTTCACGAGTGGCACGCTGCGCCGTTATGTGGCGCGCCGCGCCAGTTGCCTTTTCAGCATTTTTTGGAGCTCGTCCTTTAGATCATTTTTGGCCCTTGGATCTCATCCAAGGGTCCATATTTGCTCCGGAAACCTTTCCTAAACCCTCATATACACTTATTCAAAGAGAAAAATGAGAGGTTTTACATTCATAACACTTTTACATTTTGTTCTTGAGAGTTTGGAGAGAGTTTTAGAGAGAGAAACTAGGTTTTGAAGGAGATATCTTGGAGTGAAGAAGAAGAAGGAGAGTGACAACCTCCATCATCATCATCAACTCCATTTGTTCACCCTTAACTCTCTCTTTTTACTTATTTCTTGTTTATTGAACTTATTACTCCATTTATTGCTTTGAACATCATTTATTGCTTGCAATCTATTTCTATTGAGTTTTGGTGATTACTTTAGTCTCTTGAACATTGAATATTTGTGTTTTGAATTTATTGTTTTGGTTGAGTGGATTTTTGGAGTTGGTGGTAGTATATTAATGAGAGCTTAAGTGTTTGTTTATTTTAGCACTCAATGTCTACTTATTTTATTGCTTTAATTCTTTTGTTAATTTCTATTTTGCTTTGTTTATTCATAATCATGAGTAGCTAAGTAGATTTAGGGGTGCGATGTAGTTAAGTAATTGAGTTGGTTGGTCAAACCTTTAGATTATATTTTGTACTTCATGGTTGGGTTGAGAGTGAAATATTATGGGTATGGGTTGTGTGTTAACGCTAATTAGAGTAGCTAACTAATTAGTGAACCTTAGACGAGTTTAGAAACCCAGAGGTAATAAACGAGTGAGCTCTACCCGTCCCATCATTAACCTTCCTAGAGCTATAGAAAGACTAGGGGGTAAATGTAGTTGATTGAAATCCCGGGCTAAATGCGGTTTCGTGTTTTAGTAGGACCCAAACCGAGAGGTGTAAGTTCGACACGTAGCTAGATTCCTAAAGACTCGAGAGAGATTAGTGAATGTGTTAAGAGGGATTGAGACTATATTTTACAACTCTAAACCCGAGCTTAGAATCGTACCAGGACCGACCGACTCGATGAAATAACGAAATCGCGCCCCTTCCTTTTAACTTGTGTTTAAATAGTGTTTTCACTTTTGTTTACATTTCATCTTGTTCTCAAAACAATCAAAAACCCCCATTTTTCATTTTCCATAACTCGAAAAAGAAAGCTAGTGAGTTTGCTTCGGAAATAGTCTAGAGTCCTTGTAGGATCGATATCCGTGCTTTTGCACTCTATTACTTGACGACACGTTCGCTTGCGTCGTGTAGAATTTTTCTTCAGTTAAGAAAATTCCCATCACTAGTCGCACCCGAAAGTCATTTAGATGCGATATTTAGGTGCGACTAGTTGCATATGATAGTCATGCGCATCAGAAAATCAAATTTGTAGTAGTGTGTATGTACTCTATTTAGCGTAGCTTTTTGCGAGAACTCGCTATTATGTCTTGACTTGTATTCTAATATGTATGTTCGTGAAAATTTATTTATTTATTTTTTAAATTTGTTTATTAAATACCTCGTGGAAAATCCTTTTTTTAGCGGTTTACCAAATGAAAACGATAACCTGAAAACTTCGAGACTTACCGCGCTATACCACGGAAGGTGTGGGGGTCAAAAATCAATTTTCTAAAAATAAAAACAACTTAAGTTGGGCTTTAGTTCGACCAAAGCCCAACAGCAGACCCGGTCCGGCTCTCAAAGACTTATCTGGGCCCAGCTCGACTCCTGAAGGTCGGCCCAAGCCCATTCAGAAGCCCAGTTCGCCAAAGGAAGGATGAGTCGCCCGTGTTGACCCAGTTAGAGGAATCGGTCTTGGTCAGATAGAAGACCTCGCCGCGAAGACCGGATTCGAGATAACTTCGACCAGCGACGTGGTAGAGCCGAACTGATCAACACACACGAGCTAAATAAATAAAATCCGAAATGTTGATTTTCGCACACACGAGCATATACATTTATTCTCGATATTCTCTCTTCTATTTCTTATTCTCTGAGTTTGCCCGTTTGATTTCGGCACTTCGTCCCTCGTTGTAATACATCTGATTATCAATAAAAATATCAAGTTCTTATATTCGTTTTCATTCATTTCTTTTCGTATCTCTTTTTGTTTCTTATACAACATCTTCTGAGACCTATATTTAAATAAATCAAATATATATCATATTATAATTTGTGATTGTTGAAATCGACATCAACATAAGGTAAATGGGTAAAATAGTAAAATTGAAGCCACGGTACGAAAAGGGCAAGTGGTAAGTTGAACTTTATATAAGTATTGGTTTACAAACGAATTTGAAATCAGGTATCTCCCATTAAAAAACATAAGGCATTTATGTCAAAATCCAATCATTTTTCGATATTTTTTTAGAAGACATGTTGTTTCTTTTTGCATTTTGAATTTTTGTTGTTGTTCTTGTTGTCTCTTAGTTTTAAAAACCCACAAATTCCAATAATTTCCAATGTACGGAGACCACCCATAAAAAAAGGGAAAAAAAAAAAGCATTTTTGTCTTGAGTCGAGCGAATACCGCCTCTTATTTTGCACCAATTTTTTTGCAATGATTCCTAGTTTATTGTTTTCAGGTAGTCGACCAATAAGCGAGATATTATTATGCTCCAATAGTAGGAAAAACAAATAATTTCACATACTACTATTTTGGAATGAAGCAAACATCGCCTTAATGGAAACGATCAGAAGAGGAACGTGAAAATAGGTTTATAAGTGGTCGCTAAAAATGAAGAATGAGATAAATGTTGGGTTTTATGCCTTGAAATCGTATTCTATTAGTCTAAGTAGAACCTATCAATTCAAGCACTCTCCATATGTTTCACGATGAGTTTAATGTACAAACATCTCAACCAGACCCGGCCCGGGGGGCAAATGCCCAAGGCCTCCACCTTTTAGAAGGCCCCATTTAAAAAAAAAAAAAAAAACAATGAGTGGGCCACGAATGGCTTCAGCCTGGGCATGGGGTGTTGGGCCAAGTTTGCTTCAGCCTAGGTATGGAGTATATGCAAACAATCGGCTTTTAATTGTTGGTACTTTAGCTTGTACAATTTAGGAGAGAAAACCCATTTAACAATTTTTTTTGTTAGCAACGGTAAAGAATTAATAGTTGCGATTTTTAATGCTACAATGTGCTAAGAATAGGTTTAACGGTAACAAATTGAATTGCTATAATGCTTCCCTATTTATACTTATCTAATTGAATTGCTTTTTTACAATACTCAAACAAGAGAAAAAAAAAATTACTATACACTCAAAGAGAGAAAAAAGGGAGAGATCAAGAGAGATTATTTTATAAAATAATAAATAAATTCTTATTATCATATTTTCAGGTTTGCAAGCAAGCAAAAGAGAAGAAGAGCAACGTTTACTATTCTTGTTTCCGTGTTTTCGCAGAGATAAATTTTTCCAAGTTGAAGTTGATAAAGTCGTATTTGAGGTCATCCATGTGCCAAGAAAGACTTAGTGGACTTGCTATTTTATCAGTTGAAAAATAGTGGTTAGACAAACTTGAATATAAAAATTTTATTTCTGAATTTATATCTCAAAAAGCAAGAAAAATAGATTTTGTGTAATTTTCTTGCTTTATCTATTTTTTCATATGACTTTTTCTTATTACATTAAATTGAATTGTATTTTAATTTCATATTTAATGTTTTTCTTAATGATAATTTTTTAATATATTATATTTTTAATTAATTAATTAAATATGATTAAAAATGCCAAAAAAAAAAAAAAAAATCGCGGTCTATGGCCCCCAATTTTCTTGAGCTGGCTCTGATCTCAACGTTGTAGTTAGAGTAACGAGATCACAATTAATTATATATTCAAAAGAACTTATCTTGGTAGATAGAATTGGATATGATTTACTTTGATTCGATAATCTATGATAAGATGCTACTTATAAAACGAGGTTTGATATCCAAAGTGTTTGACGAAGTAGATGACATCGGACGTGATAATTTTCACATTGGACAAGGACACTTTTCACATTAGGCAAAGAGGGATACGTATTAATAAGAAGAAGAGTTTGAATCGCTTCGAAAACAAGTCGCCCAAAAAAAATAAAGGAAATTACATGAATGAACAAGTTTTATCACTAAATTATATTGTAGATCCATCTTCATAAAATGTATACGCTTTTAGCAATCAGCATATTTTTTTAAAAATTTTTTTTTACTTTATTAACTTTATTTTCGAAACACTGCATGCATTATTTTCGTTTTTTTGGCGTATATGCATTGTTTTCATAATTTTACTTTGAAATCTTTTTTTCATTAAATTTTGAAAATTATTTTTTGTAGAAATATCCAGAATTTTTCCATGAAAATTCTACTTGTCCGCAAAAAAATAAATAAATTCAAACTTCGTCCAATGGGAAATGACACCAAAATTTGACCCCCCAAAAAAATAAAAATAAAATTGATGTTAGAGGCAATTTTGTGGTAATTTTGATTCTATTTTTGTTTCCGTGGGAAAAAAATAAAATTTGAACTTAAAGATCCCGTGGAAAACAATCAGCGAAAAAAAAATCCTCATTCCATCAGCGTTTATAACACCAAAAAAATAGAGAAGTTGGCAATTTTCCGCAACACTTTATAAGCTCTGTGCAGAAGTAGCAACTATGGCCAGCCATAAGCTTAGAACATTGAGACTATGTTATACTGTATGACCCTGTTTTATAGTTGTGTAATGGACTTAATTCTTCCAAACGGAAAAAATGGATGAAACCATTCGTTTAATTGCACCTTAGAGCTCATACTCGGTTTGGGAGACCCAACTTCAAGGAACGCTTAGAAATTTTTAAGAAAGCCAATCCCAACGTTACTTAAGATAATGAAGGTTCACAACAAACTCAGCAGGAAAAAAAATGATCTCAACAAAAATCAACACATTCAGCTTTAAACTAACTGAAGGCAAAGTAAGTACAGGATCAGAATGATACCATAGAAATGAAAAAGAAACACATTCGTTACTACTAATGGATTCGATAAAGAAACCACTCAGTAAAAGAAACCAAGCACCTTGCCACCGACGTTCTTCCTCCTCGCTTCTTCATGGTCCATAATACCCGCAGATGTTGTCAGAACAATGTATCCAAACTGCAATATACGTTCATCCCATTCACACTCAAAAACAATACATGATCAAAATAGATTCGGGTTCAGCTGTTCAAGGAAATGCCAGTTATGAACAATGCTCACATGAAAAAGACATTTTTCATAAAATGATATTGCATATATATTCTTATGCAATCCATTATTGCAACTGTTCTAATTTAGTCATGCATTTCCAAGTCATATTTTGGGAATTCAACTCTTCAACACTGCAGTTGATGGAAGCAAAACCAGATAAGAAGCAAATCGACAAACCTGTCTTGATGGAAGAAGCCTCTCGGTCCATCCTTCAATTGATTTCACTCCGATATCGAAGCGCGGACTAATCACGCCACACTTGTTCAGTCTACCGTTGAGCTCGACAACAATCTTCCCAGATCTGTGGTCATCGACGTGCTCAAACTCACCGATGTATCCTAAAAACACCCAATTCAATACGACCATTGATATATCCCATGGTCAGGGGTTGGGTTGCTTTAAAACTTTCATCCCAGCAAAAAAGTTGATAAACAAAAAAAAAAAAAACAAAAATGAATCCCTAACGAACCGTGATTCTGCATAACAATAAGGAACTTGATGATGACTTTTGATGACGGCCTTATCATGACCTGTCTCTTCCCTCTCTTCTCCGCGTTGTACATGCTCTTCAGAGCGTCATTCAACACACTGATTCTCACCATCCTTTCAACCTCAAACTGCCATAAAAGCACCAAACAAATTAAATAAAAATACAAATCCCAAACGCATACACCAACTAATTCAAATGCACAATTTCATATAACACAAATTTTATTTTATATAACATTGGGTAGCCCACGAGGCCCTGGAAAACGTCCATCGACAGAGACGCAAGTACATTCAGACTCATTCCGGGGCGAAGAGTGACAAGCAGATCAAAAGTTAGTTACTTCCGGAACACCAGAACGCTATATATTTGTTTTATTGCATATGCGTAGATCTTGACTCTCAGAAAATGCATATTCGAGAACCGTATTTAAACGACTATCCATCTCAACAGAAGCCATTCACCAAGCAAGTGAATCGCAGACTGAATTAGCAGGCAATTCAACAGATCGAATGGTGAGAAGATCGAAGTTTCTACAAGGGTTTACCTGAGAACGACAACGTCAGCGGCGGCGAGATGCAGAGGGATTAAAGAGGTTAATGTTGACTCGATGTTATCGAAGGGTTTTAGGGTTTTGTAGCAGTATCAATGACATCTTGCTAGTTTACTTCATATTAGTTTAAATTACCGAAATATCCCCCGAATGTAACCTTTTTTTTTCTTTCTTAAATAGAAACTTGATAAATACACTTTTTGAAACTTCTCGTGTTAAAACACTATGTAGCAACTATCTAAAAAAACTATACTTACCCACTTGAAATATCTAATTTATCTTTAAATTAAAAACACAAAGAGATTGCATATTATCACCCAAATCCTTATCCTTCATTCTCTATTCTAAATATTAGGGTTTGTAGAAGAGATTTTTTAAAAATCTTCATCGTCAACCATTGTTGCTGATAGTGCCATCGACCCGCTTCCATCGCCATCGTCAAGCTGCTTACGCCATCGTCTTCTTGCGACTTCGTACTAGCTCGCCCAACATCATCCACCATCGATCGCTTCCGCCTCCAACGCCATCGACCATCAACCGATTCGTCTCCGTCTAGGGACGAAGCCAGGATTTCACTTTAGGGAGGGCTAATTTGTAAAAAAATTTCAGGGGAGGGCTAATTTATAAATTTTAAAGGTAAAAAATTGTAAAAATAAAATGAAAAGTGGGTAAAAATAAACACCTGGCTTCGTGCTTGCCTCAATCGCCATCGATCGATCGCGCCTCCATTGTCATCGACCGGTTTGCTTCAACATGGTATGTGTTTTTTACCAAGTGTTTTGTCCATTTTCTATTATTTTTCGATGTGATTGTTTAGTATGTGAATTCGACCAATATTTAGGGTTTTTCAACCTATTCACGGTGATTTTCCAACGAATTCCATTTATTTCGAGTCGAGGCGGACCCAAATTTTAGAAGAAGGGGGCCAAAAATGTCATTGTATCCAGTTATTTCGACCAATTTATTTTTAATTTCAACTTATTTTAGATGTTTTCGACCATTAGTATGTGCGATTTAGATGTTCACTGTGTTGACTGCAATTTCATATACTTTTCGATCAAAATAGAGAATTTTCGACAAAACAAAGCATTTTCGTCTATTTTTTTTTATTTTCAACCAATTAATTTAATTACACTTATTGTTTTTTATTCATATTTTCATATTTATGAGTTGTTAATCTCGTATTCCAAGCATTACAATGGTCGTGTTATGTATAGGGGTTCGTACATACTGCATGATGTTATTCGGTCATTTAGTTCTCGGAAAAACTCATTGACCAAATGATACAGAGACAAGTTAAGTCAGAGAAAATAGATGAGATAGCGTTCACTTTGGTCACAGGATTGAAATTTGGTGAACTACCAATTGTTGAAGAACTTCAAAAGTACTTGTCGAGCAAACGTTTGATTGAGAAGTATTTTAAGGACAAGACAATGGTGAAGGTGAATGAGTTAGATGATTCTTTTAAGAAGTGCACCGTAGATGCCGAAATCTTTAAGCTTGGCTTATGTTTTAGTCGTAGAAGGTGTCTACGCGGAAAGGACACCTCGCATAATATTTGGTTCAAGTTGTTGAACATGGTGGATGAGTTAACGTACTTTTTGTCATTTCCTTGGGATCACATTAGTTGGGAAGATACGATTTTGGGATTGCAAACGAATCTTTCCAAATACCATTCTACTTACCATAACACTACTACAAAAAGTACTTTTAGAAGCGCCGCCTACTTTTAGAAGCGACTAGTCGCTTCCAGCCTTGTCAACGTAAATCAAAGCAACACGTATTTAAAAAGTCAAAATTTGGAGACTGGTCACTTCTAAAGTCGATTCTAATATTATCATCCGGCTTAGAAGCGTCGCTTCTAATATCCCCACAATTTTTGCCGCTTTTTTTTTCTGCCAAAATTTTCATTTTTCACGCAACGATGTCGTTTTGAATGGATGCAAAGTTAGAAACGACTAATCGTTTTTAAAGTCGCTTCTAATTGTTAGACCTGAATATAAAAACGTGATTTCATCTTCTTCGCCCAAAATCCCCAATTACTTTTCTCTTCTTCGTCTCTTCTCCATCTCCGACCGGTTTCGTCCCTCCGCCGCTTCTCGATGTCGCCCACGCTACCAGTGAGTCTCTTTCCCTTTCTATTTCCATTTTTCCTTCGCTATTTTCCACATTCTCTCTCTATTTCTCACTTTATCTCTTCTTTGAAGCTCCGATCACCATGCCTCCGGTGAAGCTCCGCCGACTCATCCGCACCACCACCATAACCACCACACCACATGCACCACTACCACTAAACCACCGAGCCTTCACCATGTCTTTATTTTCTTCTTTCCGCGCGCGACCACCACCACCATGTTGTTCGCTCTCTTCGACCCACCAAAACCATCGATCTCCAACAACCCACCATAGTCGAGACCCAAAGCCCTCTGACGACCCACCACAACCGAGACCCAAATCCCTCTGATAACCCACCACCATCACCGACCTCGACGACCCACCACCACCACCACTGGGAGTCTCCCTCTCTCTCTCTCATTATCTCTCTTTATAATTATCTCTCTGTCTCTCGCAACCACGCTCCGGTCCTGTCCGATCCCCGGTTGAGCTCGCAGCCATGCTTCTCCGTCGTCGTGCCTCCTTCGGCGTCATCCACGTCATCGAAGCTCCACCTAATCACCACGGTTAGTCTATCTCTCTCTATCTCTTTGTCTCTCTTTACCTCTATCTCTCTCTCTCTCTATCTCTCTCTCTCTGTCCCACACAGCCTCAACTCACCCGGTCCACCTCAGCCACAACCCTGGTCCGCCTCAGCCACAGCCACAACCTCGGTCACTCGCATTGAAGCTTGCAGCCGTACGTGTCGAGCTCCTCGTCGCAGCCCCATTCAATTTCGGACGAGCTCTGCATCGCAGCCCCCGTCCACCTCAGTCCCGGTCCGCCTTGTGCCTCGCAACTCGTTGGTGAAGGTTTCTAAGTAAACATGTTAACTAAGTTAATTAACTAATTAGTTTATTAGTATGTGTTAATTAGTTTTAAATATATGTAATTATTAGTTAATCATGTTAGTTTAGTTAATAATAATGTGTTATGTTAGTTAAATGAGTTAATAATAATTAGTTAGTATTTAACTTAAATTGATATTGTAATTGTAATAAATTCGTTAATAAATTGAAATTATCGTTGTAATAAATTAGTTAATAAATTGAAATTGTAATTGTAATAAATTGTAATTGTAAGAAATTAGTTAATTCATTATTTAGTACTTAACTTAAATTGAACCTTAAATTGAAATTGTAATTGTAATAAATTAGTTAATAAATTGAAATTGTAATTGTAATAAATTGTAATTGTAAGAATTAGTTAATTCATTAGTTATTACTTAACTTAAATTGAAATTGTAATTGTAATAATTAGTTAATAAATTGAAATTGTAATTTTCATAAATGAGTTAATTCATTAGTTTATTGCTTATTTAATTGTTAATTTAGTTGGTCAATAGGATTTAGTTGACTAATTAGTTTCAAAATCCACCGAAAACGGTATAACATCGCTAGATTCTCTTTGACCAGCGACGCTGATCGGTCAACCTTTACCACATCCTGTTTCTTGAAATGATGAACATCGTCAATGTTAAGATATTTTCCCGATCATCGATATTTTCCCACATCAAACTTCAAGAAAAATGTCCACTTTAAATCTCGTTCTCACTTCCAAATTCTTTCTAATAATAGTATGGCCACAAGCCTAGGCGGTGGAGACAGTGATCCGCCGGAGACACCTCCGTCTAGAGTACGAGGTGTTACGACGAGTTCCGATTCTCAGAGGGGAAAAAAGGTGACCATGATCTTCGATCCGGTCATGCATCAGTTTTATCTGCCCATGAAGGTAGTACCAAGCGAAAAGTTAAAGAAGGGCGAGATGAATGGCACGTTTAAAAAAAGTTTGGGGGGCTTAGTATGCACATCGGTTCCTCCTCACATTCCACCTTGGAATGATGTCACGCCGCAAAAACAAGAGGAGATTATGTCTCGTATTACACAGAGTTCTGTAGTGAAGAATAACGACGACAAGTTTCTTAGGATGTTGAACTGGACTTCGAAGCTCAAGCCAAGAAAGGAAACCTTGGTCCTTTGCTTAACTTACCAGAGGTATGCTTCACTTTGTTTTACTTTTGATTATGTAGATATTATTTTATTGTGTTAGTAAATTTGATGATTCCAGATGATTCCTATAACACGAAAGCAGCCACACCAGCATCAGTTATGAATGTGAGAGGAGGCATTGCTCTTTCACCCCATACAAATGCTGCCTATAGCTTCAACTCGTATCTGCACTTGTCAACACAAAAATTTTCATACATAACCATTAACTCCAAATAGGTCATCACTTTTGGTAGTGCAAAAACTTCAAACCGCACTTCATTAACATATTCCCACTTATTAACTACCACTCTTTACCCAATCACCATCATATAAACAACATATGTTCACCCGTGGATCTGCTTCATTTCCACAAATCGAAAAAAGTTTAGCAGTATATAAATGGTCAAAAATTTAAAGATTGGCCGAAATTTTGAAGAAATAAGTAAAAAACGACACAAAAGCTAAACATTCAAGAATCTGCAAAATGACACAAATTGGTCAAAATTTTGTAGAAATCAGTCAACCATTCAAGATCAGTCGAATATATGAAAAACGAACAGCAGCGAAAGAACCCCCGATTTGTGGGTCAAATAGAACAAAATATGAACTTATAAATGGACAATTTTATGTCGAAACACAAAAGGAAATATACCTATTACTTTTAGATGTCGACTTCTAATCTTCACACTTTCAACAATGACATTCTCATTCTTTTTCTCTTTGTTGGTATGAATAAGAATGATAAAAACCCTAAAACTCAAGGACTCAGACATAACTTTATACTGATTGAGAATCATGTAAATAAATAAAGATGATAAGTAAATTAGACATTTCAAGTGGGTAAGTGTAGAGTTTTTTAGATAGTTGCTAAATAGTGTAGTGTTTTAACACAAAAGGCTCCAAGGTGTAGCGCCTTTATCAAGTTTCTCTTCTTAAAGTCCTTTGCATCACTATCTTTGGCGTTCTTCTTTTCCAAAATAATATAATATTTAGAAACTATTGCTCGGTATATGAATTTTTCAAACCTAATTCTCCAATTTTTTCGTTCCTATTGTAGGGTCATTCACGACTTTTGGGCCTCACTAGGCTTTGCTTCTATTTCGAGCGCACAAATGAGGGACAAACAGAGAAGCCCATTAAGCAATGGGCGGAGACCAGTCAAAACAGAAGAATTATGAAGTCAAACGCAAGCCTAAGGACCTGGTCAAGATGAAAGGATCAAGGGAAATTTGCGTCAATGTCACAAATTCGTCGGGTTTTTGCATTTGTGTCACAAAGTTATCAAAATTGCATTTGTGTCACGTATTTACATTCGTGTCACATGTGCAAATTTCAAATTACTCATTCTCATCATTTAATCTTTTTATTTGTTACTCAATGTCTTCTGAATTTTTACAATACCTCATTAAAAATCACTTCATCTTCCTCTAAAACTTTCTAAATTTTTTGCATGTGACTTATTTGCAATTGGATTGCCAATTTGTGACATAAGATGCAAATACCACAAGGATCAAGCTAACAAGATGAGAGTGCGTAAATACTTGGGCTTCATAATGGCTAGAGATACGTTGTCCCCATGTTTAGGATCTTAGATTTTGAATGTCTATTTTTCTATAAATAGCATGTAAAAATAGGAATATGCACGTTACTTTTATCTCGCTCCTTACTTAAAGAAATCCCAATTAGCTATTGCATTACACAAATATCATCTAATAAAATACTCTATTTCTTGTCTTTGCGTTTGTGTTTTTCTCTTCGGTTCTGAGTGTCATCAACGTGAATTCAAGACCCGTATAATAATAATTCGATCTTTCGAGATTGTTTTTTTAAAATATCACATGTATCTCTTAATATTATTATTTATAGCATGTTTATACCCTAATAGTTTTACTGAATCAAATATAACCCCTTTTCATAATTTTTAGTTGACTTTATCAATAAAAAAATATGAAATACCCATAATACCCTTAATCGGATCTTCTATCTCTATTTAATTTTATAAAAAAATATCTCCATTTCTTTTTCATTTTATTAAAAAAAAATTCCTTCATATTATGATGAGCTTGGAGATTACTCCGGTGGCCCAAGGAAGCGATGCCGATGAGCTTAGAGTTTTGTGAGTTTTGTTGAAGTTCAACTCGTCGTCTGAGCCCCTCTTCTCTTCAACTCGTCTTTTCCGCCTGTTAGTCCATGCTAGCACGACCTCGGAATCAACACCAACATTAGGACTCTATTAACGGAAGTTGTGTATGTTTATTATTTGTCTTTTTCAATGTAGTTAGTTGGGAATGTCATCATTTATTCTTCTATTTCATCTGTAACTCTATATATACTTGTACATTCAATCCAATAATAACAAGTAAAATATTCAGATAATCGAAAATCTCTCTCTTCTTTTGAATTCTCCCCCTCTCTCGAATTCTACATGATATCAGAGCCCAGAAACGCTATCACCATGAACACCTTCAAAAACTCATTTGCCCTCAACACCACTTCATCCACCTCTCAAACCATGCCCACTTAGTCGAACACTGATCAATTCTCCCATCATGTCGTGACTCATAAACTTAATGGCCACAACGTTCTTAGGCAGTCACAATATGTGCCCATCTTCATCTCTCGGCGAAGCAAGGACGACTATCTCACTGGCATGACCAAAGCTCCGAAGTGTGAAGATTCGGCGTTCAAGCGTTGGAAGGCTGGAAATAGCATGGTGATGCCCTTGCTCGTAAACTCAATGAACCCCGAAATCGGGGAAACATTTCTCCTCTACTCAACAGAGGAAAAAATCTGGGAAGCTGCTAGAGAAATCTTCTCCAACTCAGAAGACGCGTCAGAGCTGTTTGAGACTAAGAGCACTCTCCACGACTTATGTCATGCAGAGATGTCTGTCACTCAGTACTTCAGCTCGCTCATACATCTATGGCAGAAGACCGATCTCTATGAACACCACCAGTGGACCTGCCTTAATTACGCAAAACTCTATTGCATGATCGTGGAGACCAAACGGGTATTCAAACTCTTATCCGGACTCAACAAGGACTTAGACTAAGTCCGAGGTCAGATTCTCATTACGAAACCACTACTATCTCTCTGGGAAGCCTTTTCCGCAATCAAACACGAAGAGAACAAGAGAAAAATCATGCTTGGAGGAAGTCAATCCAATTCGAGCTCAATTCCGAGCACGGATTCGTTTGCTCTCACCACTTGTGACGAAAGCTTGACAGTTCACGCTTCCGCATACAACAAAACTCGCAAAGCTAGGCCATACTGCGATCATTGCAGACGACCTGGTCATACTCAAAAATCATGTTGGAAGCTCCATGGGAGACCACCAAACTTGAAGTCAACTAGAGTTACCAAAGACCCGAACTCAAACGAAAATGTGGTGTCTCCCCTACATCGACTTCCACCTTAGGCTTCTCCCCATTCAACAATGATCAACTCGCAATCCTATAGACTCAAGAGCCTAAGACCACATGACTGGTAATCAAATTATGTTCACAGAATATTACATATGTAATAGAAACATATCAGTCACAATTTCCAATAGATCCAAAACCAAAGTCATTGGCATCAAAACTGTGATAATCTCAGAGTCCTTAAAGCTAGATTCAGTGTTTTTTCGTTCCTCAATTACACTGCAATCTACTGTCTATATACAATCTTAACAAAGATTCTCGATGTCAAGCTATTTTTTATGAACGTTCAAGTGTATTTCAGGAACATGATTCAGGGAGACAGATTGGTAATGTTGAGCTGAGTGCCGGACTCTACATCATCAAGCATAATCCTTCCAATGTAACCCACCAATGCCAAATGGTCCAATCTCCACCTCAACGTAAAGAGATCATGCTGAACCACCTTAGATTATGACATCTAAAATTAATGTATCTCAAATGATTATTTCCTTCGCCAAACATACTCGTAGCTCGTATTATCCTAGTCCATACAAACCATTTAGCCCGTTTGCAACTATACATAGTGATATTTTGGGACCCTAAAAATTCCAAATACCACGGGGCTTGGTGGTTTGTACTCTTTCTAGATGATCATATGGGATTGAGTTGGGTATACATGATGAAACACAAGTCAGAAACAACCAAACTATTCAAATCCTTTCACAAAACCATCCAAAATCAGTTCGAAACCTCCATTCTAATCGTCCATACTGATAATGTTGGGAATATTGCCCACTTGAAGATAATGAATAAATTATTACTAAATTCGATAATAAGATTACTTTATTAGCATTATATGATTAGTGGGTTGAGTTCTAAACAATTAGAATCAACAACAACTATCTTCCATAGCCTCCGTATTAAACTGAGTCGCGTGCTGGGCACCTAAGTTCGGGCGGTGAGCTAAAATGAGGTCGATGACTGATATACGCCTGGAAAGCTATATCTAAAGTCATATATGTGGAACACATGAGTGAAGGCTGATCACTATGTGGGAGCATTCTACACTTGTGGTAAGTGTACGACTTGGACAGGTCTTGGTTGTAGATGTGTCGTTTAAGGACCGTTACGACACACTAACCGAGGCCACTATGATGGTCACAGTGAGACTTGATCTAAATCCTGAAGTGATCATGGACACTGGGTTATGTTACTGAGCTCTTTGACTCATTCGCTAAAAGGTTATTCATGCTAATAACAGCTTATGTCTTGGGAGTTTTCTCAGAGCATGATTCGAGTGGGAAGTGATTTACAGATACGGAATCCAGCCTTCCCGAAAGAAGGTTAATGTTCACTCACCTAAGGGTTGATTCCAGAACCGATAGATTGCTAGCACTTTCGAAGTAAGTAACGTTCGAAAGAATCTTTTGCTGGGGAAGCAACAATGCTTAGGGCTGATATGTATCAAGAGAAGTATAACGGAAAAATTGACTTCTCTTGACACGGGTTGAACCTGGAGGATCTTGATCACGAACTGACTATATCAGTGGACACTCGTCACGATGAGTAAATATAATTCTAGTAAAAAGGAGAGTTCAGTCTTGGCTTACAAGGTGGAGTATTTGACCAAGATTAGACGAATCGATGGAAAAAGAGAAATGACTATTTCGTCTTTTTCATCGGATTTGTTAAGCTTCTATTACTAGGTCCATAGTCCCCGATTCGGCTCTGATAAAGGCGGATAAGAACTTTCATATAATAATGTTTATCATTATTAATCTCACTTGCTGTAATTGTGATTGACAGCATTAATTATGGAAAACGGGTATTCGCAGAATTAGATAAATATTTATGGTAGAATTGTTTATTTATTGTTTGATCAAGTAAATAATCAATTATTAATTATTTGTTTGTTTGTTGTTGGACCAAGTAAATAAATAATTAATTGGGTTTTAAGCAATTAGGCCTTGCACAAAATATGAAAATCGGATTTGGGAATTTTTGGCACTAGGGTTTGCGCAAATTCCCCCTTGGCCGTGTGCCTAAAATTCGAATTTTATAATATTGGTATTTACCAATATTTTCTCTTTAGTTGTTTAAATAAAGGAGAGAGAAAAATATAAGATATTGTCCTATATTTTCTCATTATTTAAAGGAAAGTATTTAGGAGAACATTTAGGAGAATAATATATTCTCCTTTATTATCTCACTAAATAAATTATTCTCTATTTAAATAAAAGAATAATATCCCATAGATATTGATCTGATGGATGAGTGAAAAAGTAGGATTCACTAGATGATATCCAATGGCCTAGATTTAATCCACTAGTGTGAACACAATAAAAAGAAATAAAATATTCTGGAAGATTCTATGAATATCTCATTTTTACTACTATAAATAGGGGTTCATGAGAAGGCAAAAATAAGCAATTATTTTAAGCAATTTTTGTGAAAAAATTTCGTGCATTCTAGCCTCCTTGGCCGTGCACTTCTGCCTCTCCTCCCCCTCGGAAATTCGTTTCCATCTTAGTAAAATGATCTCGAAACACCTAGTTTCGTGATCTAGTGAGATAAAGATAGTGCCCACTCATCTTTCTTATTCGTCTCGGAGATTACGTTTCGGAAGACTAAGGTGTCATCCTCGAGTCCTTCATCAAGACGACGCAAGGAGTACGCGATTGGATTGGAGCGTTCTGTAGCTGAACCGAAAATCAATGTAAGTACTCGTTTACTCTTATATCGGTTGCTTGACTTATATGCTCTCGTGAATTAAATTAATTAAACATAACTAGATCTTGTTAATTATAACCATAATTTAATTAGCTTATGATCAGCGTAATTAATTATTTTTCCGCATTAATATGGTTATATGGTGGAATAATCTCAAACGAGTCGCATCGGAGCGATCGTTCGTGTCCGATGCGAGCTCGATCCACCAACAGATAATGCCCGAGATTATTTCAACTTGGAGCTCGGTTCCTTCTTCAAAATACAAGGCATAGTTCACTACAGCTCGTGTGTCCATACTCTTAAGCAAAATGGTATAGCAGAGCGGGAAAAATCCAGACCTTCTTGAAGATGCGCGAGCTATCACGTTCTTCTCAAATGTCCCATCACACTTATGGGGAGAAATAGTTCTCATAGCCACATGCCTCATAAACTGAATGTCATCTCGGATCCTTAGCTACAAAATTTCAGGTCGTATTCTCCTTGAAAAGTACCCTCAAACTTGTCTCATTTCCACATTGCCACCAAAAGTGTTCCGATGATCTGTGTTTACCCACACATACAACCAAGGGAAACTAGAGCCCAAATCTCTTAAGTGCATCTTCCTCGGCTACTCAGCAACTCAGAAGTGATATAAGTGTTATGAACCCACATCCATAAAATTCATAGTATCCATGGATGTTACTTTCCACGAGCTGAGTCCTTAGTTTGCAACTTCTGGTTGTCAGGGGGGGAGCAACAACAATGACTCGCCGAATTGGCTGATCATCAATCCAAACTACAACTCACCTCCGAACTCACCTCAACCGTCTTCGAGTTTACCTCAAACGAGCTATCCAAACACTGATTCCGTGTCCAGCCTTCCAAGCTCAGCTCAAACACTCCCTAACCTTCGAAACACCGCTTCTATATCCAGCCCTTCGAACTCTGAAACTCCTTGTGAACCAAACCTCACCCAAATCCGGCACAAGCTCGCATCCATGAAGTCTCTCCCATCCTGGACTCCGAAAATAGTGAACTAGGTAACATCTAGTCCCCCTCAGACTTACCTATTGTCTTGAGAAAACCTACTTGGTCATGTGGTCTATACATGATTGAAGATTATGTGTACTATGGAAATCTCTCAGCGAGCTATCAAGCCTATGTGGAAAAAACAAGCTAGGAGGTCATACCCAACTCCATCATAGAAGCTCTCCAAATTCTAGCTTGGCGTGCTGCTACTCATGTAGAAGTGGCCAATCCAAGTTCTCGAGCTAGATGTGAAGAAATGCTTTCCTAAATGGTGAACTTGAAGAAGAAGTCTACATGAAAATTCCACCAGATTTCGAAAACAATCAAGTTGGCAACAAAGTCTGCAAACTCAAGAAGTCTATATACGGACTGAAGCAGGCGCCTCGAGCTTGGTTTAGGAAGTTCACTCACGTGTTCAAACAATACAACTACTCTCAAAGCCAAGAAGATCCTACGCTCTTCTCAAAAATATCAACCCAAGGCAAACACTTCATCTTCAGTGTATATGTGGACGACATAGTCATAACAGGAGACGATCTCGAGAAAAATCGCGAGATTGAAGCAAATCCTGTCATTCAAGTTTGAAGTCAATGATCTCGAAAAATTGTAAAAGGCATCTCTGTATCTAAACGGAAATATGCCTTTGACCTCCTCAAAGAAACAGGCATGCTCGATTGCAAACCACCTGATAATCCGATAGATCCAAATGTGAAGCTCGTAGCTCGCACAATTGAGGTCGCCACCGACGAAGAAATATTCTAGCAGCTCGTGAGAAAACTCATCTACCTCACGCACACCAGACCAGACATCTGATTCTTAGTGAGTATGGTCAGGAGATTCATGCGTAACCCCTCAAAGTCCACAAGGAAGCCATCATGAGAATCCTCCAATACCTCAAATCTGCCCCAGGAGTAGGTCAGTGGTTCAAGAAAAGACTGGGCAAAATATGTCTCAGATCGAAGATCGACATCTGGCATGTGTACCTATTTTTTGGGTAGTCTTGTTACCTTGAAAAGTAAGAAACAAACTGAGTTTCTCGAAGTAGTGCTGAAGCCGAACTTAGGTCATTAGCTAATGGAATGTGCGAAGGCTTGTGGTTGAAGAGTGTACTGGACGATCTTAAGATAAAGATGTTGGTGATTCACTCGATTAAACGACACCAGAAAACAACCATGATGCAGCAGAAGCAATGAAATTATGCTAACAAGAGCTAATTAAAACATGGTTATTTATACAAGATCTAGATCTACGTTATTTAATGAGAGCAAGCAATATGTCAAGCAACCAATGTAAAAGACGAGTTTAAGAAAACTTACAATTTTTGGCTCACGAACTGAAAGCTTTCACAATCCATCTTCGTCTTGAACGTACAAGCCTCCACACGATCAGATCTAGAACTCCTCTTTCAAGGACTCGATGTGATGACACCAAATTCTTCCGAAACGTAATCTCCGAGGAAGATAAGACAAATGAATGGGCAACGCTGTATCTAACTAGATTTGGAAACGGGGTGTTTCCGATCTTTCTCTCTTGTTTCTAAGAATGGAATTGAAGCAACTCCGAGGGGTTTAGGAGGAGAAGAAGGCACGGCCACAAGAGGAGAAGTTGGCCGTCCAAATCAGTTCAGAAACTCGGTTCTCATTTGCTTCTCATCAGCCATCTATTTATAACAATTCAAAAGGTATCTTATAGAATATTCTAGAAAATATTATTTTCTTTTATTGTGTTCACACTAGTGGATTAAATCTCAGCCATTAGATCTCAACAAGTGAATCCTATTTTTTTTCTCATCCGTCAGATCAGTATCTAGGATTTTATTATACACAACAATATAAAATATTTGCTGTTGAGAAAATTTAGAAAAATATATTCTCCTAAATATTCTCATAATATTTAGCCTAAACATTAGGAGAGAATATATGACAATTATATTTCTTATATTATCTCCTTTATTTTAGGAACAGAAAACAGAAAAAATACTGGTTACCAACCAGTAGAGAAAAACACCTACAACCAGGTAGGGAGGCCCAAAATTTTGTTTTTTCAAGGCCCAATAGCTTTAAACTCATTTAACACATATTTATTTGTCCAACAATAAATATAAAGTTTATTTACTTGATCTAGCAATAAATAAACAACATTACCATAAATATTTATTTAATTCCCAAAATATTCATTTCTCTTTTCAAATCGAATTGTCTAGTCTCTTTCAATACTTCACCATGTAATCCAAGACTGAATCCTTCTTTAATACTATAATTATATTTACTCATCGTGACGAGTATCCACTAATTTAGTCAGTACGTGATCATGACCCTCCAGGTTCTGCCTGTATCGACATAAGTCAATTTGTTTTGTTATACATTTCTCGTTACATATAAGCCCTAAGCATCGTTACTTCCCCAGCGAAAGAATCAACCGAACATAAGCTAACTTCAGAAGTGTGCACAATCAATCGGTTCTGGAATCAACCCTTAGGTGAGAGAACATTTACCTTTTTTCATGAATGTTGGATTCCGTATCTGTAAAACCCTTTCTTCTACAATTATGTCCCGACTTCCCAAGACATCTATTTGATCAGCGTCTTATTAGCCTTTAACGTGGTGAGTCAAAGAAGCCGGTAACATGATCTAGAAGTCCATGATTAGTTCAGGATATTAGATTAAGCATCACTGTGACCATCATAAGCGGCCTCGGCTAGTGCATCGTAACGGTCCTTAAATGACGCATCTATCCAAACCAAAGTCTGTCTAGGTCGTACACCTTCCGCAAGTGTACGATTCTCCCACTGAGTGATCAACCCTCACTCATGTCTCGCATATATGACTTTAGATAAGGCTTTCCAGGCGCATATCAGTCATCGACCAAATTTTAGTTCACCGCCCGATCTCGGATACCCAGCATGAGATTCAGTTTGATACAGAGACTAAGGATGATAGTTGTTATTGATTATGTATGTTATCAGACCTCAACCCACTAATCATATGATGCTAATAATGTAACTTCTTATCTTATTTAGGAATCATCATCTTCTAGTAGGTAATATTCCTAACAAAAGAGGGGGAGTGTTGAAGTTCAGCTCGTCCTTCCCGCCTGTTAGTCCAGGCTGGCACGACCTCGGAATCACCACCAACATTAGGACTTTATTATCGGAAGTTGTGTATATATATTCTTTGTCCTTTCCAATGTAGTTAGTTAAGAATGTCCTCATTTATTCCCCTCTTTTTTCCGTACATCTATATATACCTGTACATCCAATCCAATAATAACAAGTAAAATACTCACAATATCGAAACTCTCTCTCTCTCTCTCTCCCCTTTCGAATTCTCTCTCTCAAATTCTACAAGTCTTGTAGAAGAAGAAGAAGAAGAAGAAGGAAATGTGTGAAGTGGATTTGTGTTGATACCACTTTCTTCCATCTCACCTTTTTTTTTTTATTTTTTTTTTTTTTTTATCTCTGAGAATAATGAAGTGGTAGGTATTCATTTATATTTTTTATTTTCTTAATAAAATGAGAAATAAATTGATGATCTCATTTAGGGTATTATGGACATTTTACATTTTAAATAACTTAAA
Source organism: Urtica dioica subsp. dioica (assembly GCF_054948205.1). Taxonomy (NCBI): domain Eukaryota; kingdom Viridiplantae; phylum Streptophyta; class Magnoliopsida; order Rosales; family Urticaceae; genus Urtica; species Urtica dioica. The sequence continues at coordinate 14,688,900 of NC_142764.1, read as the reverse complement.
AGTCAATAAAGTATTAGTTTAAGGGATATATTTGATATATAAATAAGTGTAAATGTATAAACATGTTATAAATAATAATCTAAATGAATACATCTGATATTTCTAAAAATTGTGTAAATAATCATAGTATTTCGAATAAACACATGAGATACATATGATATTTTAAATATTGTTTACACCTTAATTCCACTCTTTTTAAATATTGTTTTAATTTTTATTTAATATAAGATTAACAATTTCAATTCAAATAAATCAACATTTGAGAAAGTTTTAGTTAATATTCTTGGAAATATAAAAAAAAACATATATGAGAAGAAAGTTTACATCACCGAAATATATTTTGTGAAGAAGTCTTATAGACTAATACGTCATATCCATATTTTTTTTAATTGCTTGTGTAACCTTAATCCTTTGTTTGTGCGAAAGCATAACTAAATGGGGAAAGTTTTATTTCAATATTCATAATTGAATAGGGGAATAACACAATTTGTACTTTTAAATTTTTGATTACGCAATAAAGAAATATTTCATTTTTCCAGACTTGTAAACTAGTAAAATATCATTAATTGACTTATTATTTACACAATACCAAAATTACACTATATAACATTTTTAGACAAAGATAGCCCCAAAACCTTTAAAACATCTCTCTCTCTCTCTCTTTTTTTTTTTTCTTTTTTTTTTTTTTTTTTGTCGTTCCATTCGATTTTATTTTAGTTTTAAATATGTTCATTGACTGTTTAATAAAGTTTTGATACAGATGATTTGTAGTGTCTAGGAGCACTTTTTATTTGAAATGAAAACCTAGGTTTTAAATTTTTTTGGAAATTTTTTTCGATGATTTAAGATGATTTTCGATGACTTCTGTTGCTCTCCGGTGATTCCAAAATGTTTCAGGAGTATTTCATCCAAAAATGTGACTTAAGTCCATTTTTTATATTGTGTAATTAACAAGCTAAAAATTAAAATGTTTATATAACTGCTTCCCTAATACACGCAAATTGTTAGTGTTAATCAAAACAAAAATAAAAATCCATAAAATAAGACCACTTGTTAATAATAATTAATGATAATTAACTGTGCAAAAACCTAGAAAAATACTGAACATGAAGATGAAGATGGTCACCAATTAACAATAATTAAAGATAATTAGCTGTGATGAATTATACACAATTCTGAAGAAAATAAAACTCTAAAACTATATAAACCCATAAATTATTAACATTATTAAAGATAATTAAATGTGATGAGCTATACACGACTCAAAAGAATTGTGATCCCGCTCGGTGAAGCCCAAACCTATGAAGGCATGTGTGGCCATCCTCGTTCCCGAGCACGAACTATTGGGACGAGTCAATGACAGTTTCGATAGAGGCCTCGTGCACGCTGGCGGTGACGAAACATGCGACAAAAATAGGTCGCCAAAGTTTGAGTTCTTAAGACAGATGGCGCAGAATCAGAGAGAGAGAGAGAGAGAGAGAGAGAGAGAGAGAGAGAGAGAGAGAGAGAGAGAGAGAGAGAGAGAAGTGATGTGGATTAGAAGTTATGGAAGACAAAGAACAACCACGAGAGAAAGCGAACTCACTGCTGATTTGCAAAATAACGAATTCGTGTTCAGGTACTGCATTAGAGAGATAGGATACCTTGATTAATTTGAATGTAAAATGGGAATGATTTTTTTTAAACTAGTTAGTAGATCCTACATGAAGTTAAGGGTATATTTGGTACAATATACATGACTTCACTTACTACATCAGCCTGTAGACTATTTTTTTTAACAAATCAAACATTGGTTTAAATGAATTTGGTATGTTTTAAGTGGTTTAGATGGTATATTTTATCTTTTTCAAACTGAAAAATGTTATTTGAGATAATTTTGTATGTTATTTGAGATAATTTTGTTTTTTATAAATGAAATATTATAAAAATGAATCAAAGTTAAATAGATCCTAAAGCAGTACATAAACTTTTGAGAAAAAAAAACATTAAGAAAAAAATGATTATTTATCACTTGAAAAATATTATGAAAAAAATATTAGAGGCGTAAATTAGTTTTTAAAAAACAATGACATAATTTTCGCCATATTTTTTTGATTGGTTCGAGAGGGAGCCTCGAAGATGAGATGTTAGTGTGCATTTTTAAAAATTAAAGTGCCAGGCCTAACTTGGCCTACGAATTAAAAAAGAAAATAGAAAAGAGAAAAATGAAAAGTCTTATCCTTTATGCACATGCCAATTTGCAGTGACTATTCCTTCACAATCTTATGATATATATATATATATATATATATATATATATATATATATATATATATATATAATACCAACAGGCGAATAAAATAATGGAGATTCTCTTTGTTTTTTGGTGCGGTTGTTGCTTGTGAGTTGTGACCACAATCGCCATTTCTTGCCCATCTTCGTATGATGTCTGTCCCTAAATTCCCATATGTTCACGCACATTCCTAACTCATACCACCGTGGCCATAAATATGTATATATTATATTAAAAAAAAAAAAATTGGTCGAATTTTCTTACATAATGTAACAATCACTTTTCACACACGAAAACACACAAGCCAAAACCCAACAACAAAAAAAGCAAAATCTTACTGTTAATTCTACTACTATATATAGTCATAACTCTGCCTACTAATGGGGTTACATTAAAATTAAATAGTACAAGTCAAATACGTTTTCACGTCTATATTAGTAGTACATATAACCTTAAAGCTATTTATTTTCTTGGGCAACTAATTAGGTGGCGCGGTGCATTGAAGGTGCCTGGGGCAAGTGGTCAAGTGGTCGTTGATGAGCCCAGCGGCTTGCATGAACGAGTGGATCGTTGTGGGACCCACAGACCTGAATCCCCTCCTCACCATGTCTTTGCTTATGCCCTCCGACTTCGACGTCTTCACCGGAATCCTCTGTCGCTGCTTGTACTGCGTCGAGATCGCCTTGTGGTTCACAAACCTCCACAAGTACTCTGCGAATGTCCCGAACTCTTTCTTGACCTGCAAGCAATTAGTTTTTTTATTTTATTTTTTATTATACTATAATTTTTAAAAACAAAAAATTAGGTATATAGTCAACTAAAACGTTTGGAATTGCTATATAGCCAACGTTTTGTAAATCTTAGATAAATAGTCATAAAAATGACGTGATCTAATGAATGGAAGTGGTTATTTACCTAAGATTCACGTCTGTAAATATATGGAAGTGACTATTTACCTAAAATTTACGAAATTTTGGTTATTTAGCAATGTTATACTGTAAATGTGGTTATTTACCTAATGGACACTTAAAAAATGGATTATTTAAAAGAGTTGACCAAGTCCTGACCTCTAGAATTCGATTGGCATTATCGACGGCCGCGCGAATTAGGCCCAATTCGATGGCGTAAACCGTTGAAATCGACACGATCTTCTTCTCGTTGTATTTCGAGACCGCCTCGGTATCAAACCCAGCGAACACATCCCTGCATAGCATAAACGATGAAAGTCTTAAATTGATGTCAAACGGTGATGTAAAGTCGCTTCTCTCCCCTCTTTTTAGAGGGAAATCCACTCGGCTTTGAAAATTGAAACTCGCCTGAAAGTTTCCCTTCTCTTCAAGACCGAAGTCCAATCTGATCCAGCTTGAGCTCCAGTCAGCACAAGCAGCTCAAACAGCAATCTATACATACACACCAACATATACATACATATAAGGAAGGTTGCCAATGAGTGGTCGCAAAATTGGAAAACAGGTGATTTTTCGTTGGTTTTCTTGGATTTTAAAACCCTTTAAAATGTGTGAGCGCGAGAGAGAGAGAGAGAGATAGAGGATATTTACTTGTCATCATGGACAGGAACACCCCATTCTTCATCATGATAAGCAACATAAATGGGCTCTGCAATGAAAAATGATATAAAGTTGTAAAAAAGAAGAAGGGAAAACTGTAATATTATACCACAAAATATAACACAGTAATAACTTGTGTCCCAAGTTAAATGTACCTGAAACGGATGTTATATAGCTGCACCTCTTGGATTCTCTCTCAACATTACCATTCTGGGCCGCCGAAGCAGAGGAAGAACAAGACTTTGTTCTCCCGTAATGCGCGATCTTCGACTTTCTGCGCTCCTGCGCGATCGCCACTTGCTCTCTCCTCGCGGCCGCGATGCTCCCCGGGGCCGCCACCTCGGCCCCGCCAGACTTCTTTGGCTTCTTGATCGAGCTCGTGGGCGTCGATGATTTTGCCGGGCCCCGAAGCGGAGTAGTCGGGACTGAGTTTTGGCGCTTCAGAGCCGGTGGGCGTGGAGAGGGAAGCTCGGCCGCCGCAGATTTCTTGGGCTGCAAGACTGGCCTGCCATTCATCTTGGGCTCGCCTGACGTGGCACTAGTAGCCATGACATGATGAGTGATTTTCTTTGCTTGACACATTTTTTTTTTAATTGTTTGGCGTTTGAATTGGAGATGAGAGTTTGAAGGATTCTTCAAGCGAGAAGGCTCTTATAAAGAGTAGAAAAAAGTGGGGACATGATGAAAGACAGGTTTAGGAAGTTGGAACATGGCCTGTTTTTTTTTTTTTTATTTATTTATTTATCAGGCTATGGCTTACAAAAGCCCTCACGTGAAGGGCATTACTTTTTGGCTAATGCTAGAGTGACAATAGACATACTCTTAATAAGATCAATTGGATTACGAATTTTACAAAAAAAAAAAAAAAAAAAAAAATATTTGTCTAATGAGTTATTGCCAGCCCTTGATGAGGGACCTCTAATTTTTTCGCCACATAGCTTTGTGCTTTTACTGTTCAGTGCGTCCATGAGTCCCTCTATCCCAAAGCTGTAGTAGGGTCAACTAAAGTGACCAATCAATGTTTCCATTTTATGAGCTGGCCAAAGGAGAAAGAGAGAAGCTGATTAATCATCTTTAATTCCTAATCAAAATGCAAGTATTTTTTTTTTTATTCGGTTCCAAATTGTGGCTGTCTATTGAGAGCTTAAGTAGACTGACGGGAGAAAAGTTTTCACCTTTAGTGTACCTCATTCGTGAGGTTTAGGCGCAACCATAATATCCTCATTCAAATCATATTTATATAATGATAGTTTTTTATTAATTAGTTTAATATTAGCCTTAAGGTTGTGGGCTTAGTCTGGGAAATCATCGGTACAATTTTAGGATAAACAATTTTACTCACATGAGTTAGAAGACAGATCAGAACTTCAATGAATTATTATGATACGTAAGGCTAATTGGACTAACTTATATTGTATAAGTTCAAGAGAGGTAGTTCAATCACGAAGCTTTGGATACCCAAAAAACTGGGAAAAGTGGGCGTACGTTTGAGATGCCTGAAACAAAGTGTCAGATTTTTTTTGTAAGGTAATGGTAATAACATAATACCACATCAAGAAGTAACTGAAATAATATAGACCAAATAAATTGAATAATGCATATGACAATGGGTCCATCTAAATTGACATGTTCATTAGCAGTCCATAAACAGCTTTGGTAATCAATGACCACCCATGTTCATCAAAGCTGTGCCCAACTATAAACAATGTATTCTGCGATACCAAGTACTAGTTGTAATAAGAAGAAAGCAAAGCACATGACTGATTTAATATTGCGGTTACATTACAACATGTTATAAATGGATTTTATTTTAAATTATTTAAGTTTAATAAGCTGATCAAGATAAGTGGGCTTGCAAAAAGTACGTGTGTGTCATCTTACAGTTGATTTTGTGTTATGAAACCCAGACACGCTTTCAACATCAAAGTCAATTATATGAAAATGGTTTATTGCTCTTTATGTTCAAAATCAGATTAACGTGGAATGATTTACAGTTAATGAATCGTGACTAGTGAAACATCTATCTCAACTTATTATCACTCATTAGTTGTTCTATTTTATGAAATATCTCTAAGGGAACAAGTCATGTGGTTTATGTCAAATATGTGCCTCCACAGTAAGATTGTAAAGATAGGCTTTTATACAAATAACTATTTGTATGGCTTTTTCTAAGCAATCCCCATTTAATTTATTGACATCACAACGGCAAGAGTAGAAGATCTCTACATACCAATCCATTTCTTGTTTCAGTATAATTTATTGGCGAATTCTTCAATATTTGTAGAGTTATTTTTAAAAGTGGAACTATAGAAATGAAAATCTTGAGTGACTGGCGATAAATAGTATAAGTATCGTATAAACATATAAAAATTAATATTATAAAAAAATATTTAAAACCCCATCACTACCTTTACACTTCGGTGACAACCCGCCACTAAAACTTAGGAGTAAATCGGTTCGGTTCGGTTTGGTTTTGGATCAATTTGAAAACCGAAACCGAATTTTTGGTTTTGAAAATTTTGGACCAATGACCGAACCGAATTGGTCCAAAACCGAAAATCGGTTAACCGAAAATTCGGTTAACCAGTTTTGTAAAACCGATAACTGGTTTTATAACCGTTTTAAAACTGGTTAACCAGTTCTGAAACCGGTTAACCGATTTCAAAATTGGATGACCAAATTTAAAGATCTTACAATTATCCAAATTTAAAGATCTATTTCACTTTGCGCTTTGGCGGTAGACTCAAATTATTTTTCAATGGAAAGACAATATTTCAAATTGACTAATTATTATGTCATATGGATTTAATTATATTGTAGTAACACGTTTTTTCTACGGTTTCTTATTTAAAACAAACTACGAAAAAAAAACTGAAATCATATGTCAAGTGAAAATACTTCGGTACAATAGATGCTAGAACAAAAACCGTAGTCATAATATAAAGGCTACGGACGAAAGCTGTAGTTGATAAACGTTCTTGTGGTAGTGAACCAAAGTTCGATTTCATCATCGATCAAGAGTCCACGACTACGGGTATCTAAGAGCAGCTGATCGTCGTTCAGACTTCAAGGTTGACCTATAAGAAGTCGATATTTATCCTCTTGTCCTCTAAATAAGAACTAAAGAATGTATGGCAGTATGTTTTAACCTTCCACGGTCTCCTACACTTTCATAGAATATTATTCATGTAATGTAATTATTTTTTTCATTTTAACATGAATATACATTTGTATATGGATATATTCCGTAAAATTGGAAGACTAAAAGATTAAAAAAGAATATTGAATCGCCTATCTTCACTTAAAAAAATATATTTCAATGTTCTTTTGTGTCTTTGTTTGCGGCTATTGCTTAGCCAAGTATGTGATTGACTTTAGTTCCGACATGGATTGGCTGGAGTGTGTTCCGTCTTGATCTGAAAGTATTGCATTCAAAGACCAATGTTTGGTTTTGAATAAAAGTTTATGATTTTGAGGAGGCCCGACCCAACATGTAAGCAACTTAAGCAATTGCTCAAGGCCTCAAACATTGGGAAAGGGACAAGACTATTAGTTGTGGTACTCCCAAAAGTAAAATAACACGTGGCATGGATCCCGAGGTGAGACCACGATGCAAGGGTCTAGCCAGATTGGGAATCATACTGTGAGCCCTTGCCACCTTGGGCAAGGGCTTGACTAGACCAAAGACCACGACGAGACACGTTTCTAGATCAAATTGCTCCTACCAGACACCAACCGGACCGGGCAAACCCTTTGCCAGCTCGAAGACCCCAAAATTGACCTTTTCTGGACCGGCCAACACCCTTGTCAGCCCGAAAATACTCACCCAAATCTGGGCCAGCTCGCCTTCTGCCAGTCCAAAAATCGTCGACTGTGCCCCTACCCGGGCCGATCAAGCCCTGCCGGCTTGGGAAATCCTCGACCGTGCCCCTGCCCGAGCCGTCCAAGCCCTGCTGACCCGGGAAACCTTGCTTCCTGTCCAAATCGAGACCGACTAGCCCCTGTCCGTCTCGGATTTTCTCACCATTTGCTGCTATGCTGCTAAAACTACTGCAATGAGGGCTCTAAATCCTCTTTTTTCAGCCCAAATATCTTGGTGGACCCCACAAACTCACCCAAACACACCCCAACCTCTCAAAAAATTTATAAAAACTACTTCTTTCACCGCAAAAGAGAGACCACAATTTTCATACCAAAACTCGACTCAAATTCCCACTCACCCACTTCTCTCTTCTCTCTCATCCCACCAATAAACACCGTTATTCTCTTCTCTCCCATCACATCAAGAACACTCTCACCACCTTTTCCACTATAAACCATCATATTTTCTCTACATATCACTACACTTTCTCACACATCTGTATTTTTCTCCACTTATCTATGTCTCTCGCCTTCATCACCACAAAAACCTATTTTTCACCACATTACACTCAAGAACACCACAAGAATCAGTAAAAAAAACTCACATTTTTCCTCCCTTTATCTCTAGACTTGGAGGAAAATCACTCTCTACATTTTTTCTCACATTTGTGTCCATCTCACATACCATGGCATCACAAATGTCTATTTATCAACCCTCTCAAAATTTTTAAGGCCTTGTCGAAATCATATTCACAAGCTCCTCACTTCACATAGACGAACAACCTATTATTGGCCCATTAATCTGCTATTCCACCAATTTGATCTAGGAAAAAGAGCAATTAAGAGCCATGCCGTCCAGCCCAAGGAAGGAAACAACTCGGAAGTCCACGACCACCTAGAACCACTCTCCTAAGTACCTTGGGAGATCTTGACTTTTCAAACTTGTCCCCATCTGCCTTGATCTCTTTGCGACCAAAGAAAGTTATCTCTAATCTCAAGATCGTCTACCCGAAGAACCTTGGCAATAGATGTCTTGTGGTTTCTAACCCTTGACACATCTAATTCCTCGGAACCAAGGAAAAAGATCTCTCATTCAAGACGTGAGAAATCAGACATCTCCGTGGGACGCACGTCGCAAATGTTATTCAAAAAACCGCATTAACAAGTTGTTACAAACATTTTTCCCATAATCAACAAAAACTTTAATCTGAAAAATTCTATTAGTGAAAGTTGGAGAGAGAAATCTGTGTGTATCTTTCTCCCCTCCTCTTTTATCCGACTCTACTATCTCTCCACGATGCAACTTTGCCTCCGTCATGGCCAAAATTGACGGCTCATATGTTGACATATATATATATATCTCTCCGTACGACTCGCTAAATCCGCTGGCACTCTGGCGTCATATTCGGTAACATCGCCACCGTGATTCTCCTCGAACTTCACGACCTCCTTTGTTGATTGCGATCCCACTCTTGCCTCGACCTCGCCGCCATCTTCGTCGTGACCGTGATGCGTCGTCATCCTCCTGGGCCGCCGCAGAAAAGCTCCATTTCTGTCCATTTCTACACCTCACTGCTCGCATCGGAACCCTAAATAAGGGTCTCTTCTCCGCCGACGATGTCGATGATTTGTGGATGTATGTGTCGATTTTGTGGCTGTGAGTGGGTTTTTTGTGTGTGTTTATGTCTAAATGAAAGAGATAGAAGGCACTACTACAAAACTGGGATCCTACAACGCTTAAAAGCGTTGTAGAATCCAGCATTGTAGAAGCTTCTATAACGCTTAGATATCCGTTGTAGAAGCTTGGCTTCTACAACGCTTACACATCCGTTGTAGAAGCTTCTACAACGATAGAGTTCCATTGTACAATTTTAAAAAATTCCAGAATTTCTCGCCGCGGCGTTGTATATTTCTCGCCGCGGCGAGATATTCTACAACGGATAAGATACACCGCCGCGGCGAGAAATATCTGGGTTCTACCCCAATTCTCGTCGCGGCGATGTGTATTTTGTGGTCGTCTTCTAGTTTTTCTTTTACTGCTACCGCTAGAACTAGTCGTAATGGATGACATGAAATCTAAGAACCGCAATTTCAACTAAATATCAAATGCAAACTCAATTCCAAAAAAAATATAAAACAAATATGATGTTTCAACCTAAATTATATCAATCCATACTCTCAATTCCAAACGAACACTTATTTTCAACCTAAATTATACATAATTCTCAACCAAAAACTAACCCGGAGTGTAGATGTGGAGCATGGAGGCGTGGAAGAAAGAGAGAGTCGGAGTTGTCGCTGGAGATGCCTAGGCTTGTGTGAGTTTGACGTGGTGGGTGGAGTTTATGGGTTTGTGGTTGTGACTTTTGTTGGTTTGAGGTTTGGGTTTTGTGGGGACGAAGAAGAATAGTGAGGGCGGAAAGAGAGTAAGGGAGAGAAGAAGAGAGCGAGGGCGGAGAGAGAGAGAAGTGAGGGCGGAGAGAGAAAGAGAAGTGAAGGCGGAGAGAGGGTGATGGCGGAGAAGAAGAGTGACGGCGGAGAGAGAGAGAGAGAGAGAGAGAGAGAGAGAGAGAGAGAGAGAGAGAGAGAGAGAGAGAGAGAGAAGGTGGAGAAGAAGAATGAAGAACAATGAAGAATGAAGAAGAAGAAGAATAATGTAGAATGAAGAATAAAAATTGACTAAGTCTGAAATTCGGGCGGGCCTTTTGAAAAAAATTAAATTTTTAGGTTTTACAACGCTTAGAGTAAGCGTTGTAGAACTCTCGCCGCAGCGAAGACTACTTCTCGCCGCGGCGAGGCTACTGAAATGTAAGCCCATAATTTTCTCGTCGCGGCACGAAAATCTTCTCCAAAAAAGGCTTTCTGGAACTCTTCTCGCCACGGCGAGAATCCTTCTTCGCCGCGGCGAGAACCTTCTACAATGGATATCTATCCGTTGTAGAAGGTTCACGCCGCGGCGAAGAAGGATTCTCGCCGCGGCGAGGTCCATTAAATTTCACTAATCCTACAACGCTTAGATTATCCGTTGTAGAAAGTTCTCGCCGCGGCGAGAAAAACACGTCGCCGGGGCGAGGCTTCTACAACGGATAGTCTAAGCGTTGTGGGAGATCTAAAATATGGTGAAATTTTACAACACTTATAGTAAGTGTTGTAGAAACACCAAGCTTCTACAACACTTATAGTAAGCGTTGTAGAAACACCAAGCTTCTACAACGCTTAGCCATAAGCGTTGTAGAAACACCAAGCTTCTACAACGCTTAGCCATAAGCGTTGTAGAAACACCAAGCTTCTACAACGCTTATTTTAAGTGTTGTAGAGTCTCCAGTTTCTACAACACTTAGCCGTAAGCGTTGTATAATATGGGTTGTAGAATCCAACATTTGTAGTAGTGAGGAGAGAATGAGAGATTTAAAAAGGTTAAAAGAAAATGGGTGGGTGGGGATTTCGTGGTGAAGATGTGGAGATTGGAGAGATGGAGTTCAGGAGGAGATTAAACGGCTGAACTGAACCAGAAGAAAGAGATAAAGAAAGAGTTGTTAGCAATATTACAAATAATATTGATATAAATAAAAGACAAATTGCTTGCTGGAAAAATACATGTAAATAAATACAAGGAAACCCGGCTAAACCTTGAACCGGAAAACACAAAACAGATCGAAAAAAGTCGAGGCCCGTTGGACGGTTTCCTTGAAGCTTTTTATCGCCCTCCCACGGATGCTAGGACACGTGAGCGAAAGCTTCCCAGGATACAACGACTTGCAGAGGCAAGTTGAGCACCAACCACTTGACTCTCTCGGCGAACTTGAACCTGAGCGAACACTACCACTACGACAAAAGAAAAGAAATATTTTCTGAGAGAGAGGGAGCTCGGGAACAGTGGGGAATACTAATTGGAATTTTATTTCTCTCTGTATTTTATCGGTCTACTTCCGTATGTATGAATGAGAGCTTAAACCTCTTTATATAGGCCAAGGCAGTGAGGTTTGAATTCCAAAACGTCCAGCCATAAAGGCAATAACGCAGGTCATTACACCCAGTAATTACACCGTTTCAAACCATTCAGAGCGTCCAACGTTTTCAGCATTAATGACATTGAACACAGCCATAAAGTGAGCTTAAAGCCCAAAAACCGTAGGCTTTAATTCGTCACTTCGTCTGGTCGAGCTCGTCCAGTTCGACCTCGCCAGTCGAGCTGATCAGTTCGACCTCGCCAGTCGAGCTGATCAGTTCGACCTCTCCAGTCGAGCTGATCCAATTCGACCTCTAGTACGTTGGTCTCACCCTTGTCGAGCTGAATGACTTCGTCAATACGTCCAGCTCGACCTCGCCTAGTCGAGCTGATCAGTTCGACCTTGCCTGTCGAGCTGATTAGTTCGACCTTGCCAGTCGAGCTGATTAGTTCGACCTTGCCAGTCGAGCTGATCAGTTCGATCTTGCCAGTCGAGCTGATTAGTTCGACCTTGCCAGTCGAGCTTATCAGTTCGACCTCTCCAGTCGAGCTGATTCAGTTCGACCTCTCCAGTCGAGCTCGCCCGGTCGAGCTGAAGTGACTCCGTCACTTCGTCCAGTTCGACCTATCTAGTCGAGCTACCCAGCTCGTCCTATCTAGTCGAGCTAAGTGACTTTGTCCAACTCGCCCCAGCTCGTCAATTTCTCATTCAACTTAGGTCCGATTTTGGCAAACAAAATCAGCCATCCACATGTTAATAAATATTATTTATTTATTTATTAACTTTATTCCAACAAATAAATAATATTTATTTATTTATTAACTTTATTCCAACAAGAGTGAGTGAAAAAATAGATTTAAAAAAGAGGAAGGTATTTTTGTTATTGCATATTGAGCCATTAATAGAATTAGACAAATCATCACTTCGGTTGATTATGAAAAAAGACTTTATAAAAGGTAATAGATCCGTCCATCTTTCCTCGAACATTTTGAGAAATAAAAGGTCCAATTGACCAATTTTTATTATTATTTTCTATGTTAAGTAGAATATGTGGCAATCTGGTTACTATTACAACGGTTGTGTGCGGGAATGTGATAAGACGTATACACATTGTTTTGCTATATGTGTTAAGGGTTAAAGCCCCATTATTTATTTCTTCCCAGTCACTTATTTTGTCAGATGATAAAAGCCACAATTGAGATATTTGTTGAATCCTTGGAATTATAAAAATATGGCTAAAGATTATAGTTTTTTCTTTGTCATAATATATATTTTTTTGACTTTTTGGAGCAAATACTTCTTTCTTTTGTGATAATGGTATTTTTTTTTTTTTTTTTAGAGCGATTTGGTCCGATTGCATATTAATCTATAACATTTTGATCATTTTCGGAAAAAACTTCTATTTTTCATAAAATATATCTAAGCTTATAACATATTTACAAACTGAAATTGGTTATTTATAATTTTAAAAATCATCATTAAAATAAAAAAAATGCACTAAAAAAGTTTTAATCTTTATTCAATGTTTTAAGAGTCAAAATAAAATTTTATTTAGTTTCTTTTATAAAATTATCATGATATTTTAATTGAAATTTTGTGCAATTATGCCAGTAGTCTAATAGCCAATCCTTTTTTTTTTAAAAGTAGTTTAAGTTTCATTAATAGCCAATCAAGCCTTCTGTAAATTAATTAACTAATGAGTATAAGTTAATTAATTTAGTACGGGCCATTTGAATTATTTTTTTTAATAGAATAAAATTTGAGCTAGCATATTAAAATGAGTTAGAGAATGGTTAGTTGCAACAATTTTTTGTTGAAAAATGTTTTAAGTTGTTTAGGTGTTGAATTTAAAAAAGGAAAAAGAACAAAATGTTTCAAATCTAATAATTTATTGACCAAAATGATCTTAAAAAAATGTTACTGAACAAAAAGCTACAATTACAGAAGTTTATGGACTATTTGCATTTAAAATAAAAATAAATAAATAAAAAAAGGCTTAGTTCTCGCTTAAGACCTCTGTATCTATTGGGCAAACACAGAAACTAACGAATTCCAACAAAAGCAGTCATTTGTTTGTATCAAAATGAGCAAACGCAATATCATTCATCTTCGCTATGGAGGTTTGACATGTACAAAGTAGCACTACATCTGACTTCTGAGGGAAACAAAAAAAGGGAAAAGAAAAAAAAAATCGGGTCTGAAAATTTAGATCTGAAGGTATAAAGAATCAGATGAACTTATTTCTGAAATGTGTATAGCATCATCACTTAAAAGTGTTTAAGAGTATGTTGAATAAAGAAGAGAGACGGTCCTCTAAGCAAGAACTCGGTCAGGGTTAGATTTATGGATCCATATAAACCCTTACAACGTCCACAATTGGGGCACTGCAAATAGGACATTTCCCATCGTTCCACTGCAATTCATGGGCACACTTAAGGCACGTGCACATGTGCCCGCATCTACATATCCAAAAATGAAGAGAAAATAAAACGCAATTACAACGTGACATTAGTATTCTAAACAAAGAATTTTTGTTTTCATTGCATATACTGGCTTTGAACATTGTTACAACTTACCTGTATAGAAGTGAGTCAACTTTCCTGTCGTAGCATACACGGCACTTTTCTTTCTTCGACGGTACTTCCCCTGAATGAACAGAAAACAGTTTCATTTTATATGACTATTGATTGGCCTTCAATTCTATTCCTTTTCAATTTTCATATCATATGGAGGGAGAGAGAGAGAGAGAGAGAAATTGAACCTGAATGAAGTTCCTGCTTCATGTACTGTTGCATGAGTACCATTTGCATGTCCATGCAGCTTTTAAGCGACTTTTTTATATCGGACATCTCATGATAAAGTTGCTCCATTTGGCCTCTTAATTCGCATAAAAGCTCAATCTCCTGTGCAGTGCAAAAAAATAAAAATAAATAAATAATACATTCATATTGCTGACCACAAAACTTTCTTCTTATTGAAAAATGAGTAAGTGAAACTCACAACTGAAGGATGATGGTGAGCCGAGGAACTGTGTTGTTGGTCACTCTGGTAGTGAGAGTGGGACGGGAATTCCCTTTGCGGAGATGTCGATACGGCTCTGTCTGATTCGTCGCCCACTTCATTGTGTTGGGTAAAATTCCACGACCTCAAAAGAGGCGGTAAAGAAAGTTGCTTTAACGACGACGATGGTTGATGGAAGTAATTACTGCCTTCGTGATACTGACCGCCTAATAACCTCTCTTCTTCTTCGTCGTCTTCTTCTTGTTCCTCATCTGATTGTTGCTGAATCTCTTGAGAGTTATCGGTGACGGACCTCAATTGAGTATTATGAAGATTTTCTTCTTCACCAAGTTGACTATCGCAGCGGCGACTCAGTCTCTGTAAGCGAGCTTCCAGTAATCTGTTCATTCGTTCTCGAAACTCCCCAGCAAGAAATCCAGACACTGTCCCTCTGCGAGAGCAAAGATTAGCCAATGAATTCAAGTTCAAGTTAATGAATTTTGTATTGAGATTGAATTAGCTTCTAGTTGTGTAAAGTGGACTCATCTTGAGATTGAATTTCGTACCTTTCAAGAAGCTGACGAATCTCTCCATTGTTGGAGTTAGAAGTTAGCATCTTGGTGTACCACTCTTTCCGAAGCTCTTCCCAGTAACTACGAGGTCGTGAAATGTCGTTGATCCAATCATAAGTGGCTTCTTCCGCGTATTGAGAGTAATTGTCTTCCAATTCTTCGGTAGCCTCGTCATTTTCCTCCCACCCATCAGCGTTTTCCTTTACCGCGTCCACATCTGTACCTTCTTTACCATCCAAGCTTGTTTCTTGCGAGCCAAGATTCCTATCTTCCGACTTTGTTTCTTGCGCGTCAAGTATTCTATCGTCCAAGCTTGTTTCTTCTCGGGATGGCTCTTTGGAAAGTTCCTCGATAGTTTTATCTTGTTGTTCGGATAAAACAACATCCGCGATATGTGTCTGTTCAGACTCTTCTTCCGAGCCTTCAACATGAGCTGGTTTTTCGCTACCGGAGATTATAGGATTTTCTGAGTCGCCGTTTTGAGATGTTACAACACTATCCACCTTTGTGCTAAACCTCTCTCTGGATATAATAAGATGTATGGATTCATAATATTAGGGTGTTATAGCCAAATCGTCAATTGAAAGTAATAGATTTGCAAAATACCCAACTTTATCTAAAACTAGTGAAGAAGCTAAAATGTGCTAAGCACCAAATTTTAATGAATATTTTGAAGTTATAAATTACTTGTATAAATCGCCAAATTTTTTTTACAATGTTAAAAAAAATTGAATACGTAACTTTAACTATTTTGCTGAAGTTTGAAAATTGACCTATTTTACTAATCAATTAGTACTATTTTGTATAATTTTTTCACAATACAATACATAAAACTAAAATAAAACGGCGAGGGAGTCTGTACTACTTTCTTCAGGCGCACACGTGGATATTGTACTATTAGAGTACTAGAATATCTGAAACTGAACGCTAATAAAAGTGAAAACTAAATCGGTCTAGACACTCCAAATTAGTCCACACAATAAATTAAGAATGCCGTTTCACTGTCATACGGTAGAATCATAAAGATTTCATTTCCTTAGTCAAAAGATGTAGTTGATGTGTTTAACTCAATATTTGACTTGGTTCCATTAATCACGGTGAGAAACTCTTTGTTTTCTATGGAAAATATATTTTCATGTTATATATATATCATGAGGTTGAGGTTTTATCCTTAAACCAAGTGGGAGATACAAACCTTATTAAGTCAATATATCATTTTCATCACTATTGATTTCTAGCATGCTCTCTCACAAGATGGTGACTACTCTATGTTCTCACTCATCTCAGGTCGAATCCTATTATTATTTTTGGCCAATGTTCCTTTGAGATTGGAGACATGACCTTATTCTAAATTATCTGTATTTATTTATTTATTAGTGTTGTGATTGTGACATCTTGCACATAATGGAAATTAGAATATCATGACTCAGATTTTCCATTTTTTCTTTAATACCAAAGACACGGCAACGTTTTTAAATCATAAACGGTCACAAAAAGCAAGCGCTAATAAGAAAAGAAAGACAATTCAGTCTTGTTCAAGATTTTTTTCACCTCAATTGGGGTATGGAAGAAGAGACGACTTGCTGTTGCTGCTGCGGCGGTCGCTCCCCTTGAAAAGACGAAACCGCCCTCAGCCGATGCCCATCTTGAACCCCCACGCCGCGCTGCAACGACCTCAGCCTCAGCATAGACTGCAAAATATATATATAAACAATAAGAAACAAAAAAAAATTGAAACTAATAACATTACCAAAAATATATATATTTTGAATCAATAAATTTGACCTGAATTCGGCCTCTCTGGGGGAACCTGGAGACAGATCTAGAGTCGGCGAGGTTTTCGAGCTCTCGCTGGCGTTCGCGCTCGATCTGGACGAGCAAGTCCTCGAAGGCCTGGCGTCCCCTGATCATCCTCGGGGAGATCATGGCCGTCCGTGCCTGATGATCGGCCACCGGAGAGCCGCCAGCTGGCTCGCGCTGTTGGTGGTGGTGGTGGTCCCCGCCCTCGTTGGCGGCCGCGAGCCTCCTGATGATGTCAGCGACTCGGACCCTCTCGCTCTCGCACGCGTCCGAGTCCCGGCTCCGCTCCGAGTGCCAGTCAAGAACAGAGTCCCCTGTTTCATCCTCGGAATCGGACCTGCTTGCCGAGCCGCTCGAGTTCTGTCTGTTTCGGCTCACCCGGTTCTCCCATATCTGGACCAGCGAAGCCGCCCCGAGATTCGGGGCCAGATACGGATCTTCTTCTTGCGGTTTTTTCTCCGTTTTCGTGCTTTTCGCCGACGATGGGCTCATTGCTGCTTTCTCTCTATGATTGGGAATGAAATCGCTTTCGCTGTTTCGGTTCAGTCTCGGGGTTTGTAGGTGCCAAGAATTCTCATTCTCATTCTCATTCTCGTTCTCGTTTTCACGTTCGATTGAGAGGCGATCTTTGACCATGAATTTCCTCCATTTTCTTTCCCTAAATACGTTTCCTTGGTTTCGATCTCTCAAGACGCACCCGAACGCAGACGAGGCTATTTCGACTTGCGATGAAGCCATCGCTTTTTGATATGAATAAGAATATTCTTGCGTCGATTACCGAGTCGAACACATTTGGAAAATAATCCTGTCCGGTGATTATGGAAAGAAGAAGAAAAAAAAGAACAAATTAAATGAATGCAATGAAAACAATTCAGATTCTCTTCTATTCCCTCACCAGAATTCGGATCTGTTTTATTGATTCACTAATGGGGAAAAAAATCTCCCCAAAAAAGGGTAAGAGAAAAATAAAGAATTAAAACAAGTGTATAGCTATCTTTAGGCCTTACACCCTTTTGCATTGGCCTATTCTGGGGATAGTTTGAAACGGTAAACCAACAAAGAAACAGCAAGAAAGAGAAAGAAAATTTGATCAGAATTGGCTTTAAAAAATATACGGTTTCGTTACCAAAAAAAAATACTGTCGCCAATGAGGAATAAGGATCCGAATGCAGACGATGAGTGAACAAATAACTGCGTTCTGAGTTATGTGCGTTTATTTTGATAAAGCTAGAGAGATTAATGCTAATAAAACAGTGACAAAGTTCGGTAAGAAGAAAAGAAAAGAAAAGAAAAAATCTAGAGAGAGACGTTGGTTTATTAGCCGTTGGAAATGTGGGGTCATAGAAGCGCAAATTTTTCACACTCACAAAAAGGTTTAAAGGAACGGCATTATTAGTTTACTCTTATTATTATGATTATTATTTTAGAAACGTATATGTAGTTAATGTACGCAGAGCGTATTTACTATATGGGCATAACGCCCCAACCCCCACTCATTACCCTTGACTTTCTAGATTAAAAATATGTACAAATGCGTTATAAATTGTACACTCCGGCGTTGGGCTATGCTTTTAATGACCTTGCCTCCATTTTAATTTATTTTTTCAGTTTTTGCACCAACTCATTCCAATGTAATCATTGTAGACTTAAATGATAATTATGCCAAGTTAACATTTAGGACTCAAACAAAAGAGAATTCACGCCAATTAGTCCACTTTAAGATCATACTAGTGCAAAATAGCTCAAATTCATAATTTTTTCCATTAAAAAGTAGCCAATTGCAAAGTGTTATGAGAAAAATAGTGGCATGCTAAACCGTGGGCCCGTAACCAGCTCGGGAGATGCATGAAGAATGTAAAGAGAGGTCGAGCAACTGGCTCGGTTCGACCAAGGACCCCCACCCCAACCTGCGTCCGAGACATGCAAGACAGAAGATGCAGACTCTAGTGATATGATACTCGGACAAATTCGACACGACTAAATTAGTGTTTGCATTCAGAATCCAGGGGCTCATGCAGACAAACGAGCTTGGTGCAGTCGAAGCATGCAATAGAGATTTCAACCAAGCATGAGACCTAGAACCCAAGAGCATGTCTGACGCTTGGCACACCCGAGAGGCGTGCAAGAAGACCACACTTGGAATTTGTATCCGAGGCACGGCCCTACACGCCTACTACCAGCCACCAAGTATTCGGCCCAGGTCGTAGACTTCAAGGGCCCGCCTCTGTAACTTCTATCCATCATTTATGCTTTAGATAGTTAGGTCTCCCTCTCCTAAAAGGTATCTCATTCTCTAGTGCTAAGAATATTTTTCTAAGACTATCTCTAACCCATAACATCAAATTGGTGCAAGTACAGGTTTTCATCCCCAACCCACGACACCAAATATCATACCAATAATGATATTCTCTTTTCATATTTTTCAATATTACTTTATATCAATTGCATATTAACCGCTCTATTAATTTGGTATGTCAATAGTAATATTATAAATATTATATTATTATTCTATATCAATAATATTAAATTAATTTATAATAATACAAAATATTATATTAATATTACACAATTAACATTTTTATTAATCAATAAAAACACAATGAATTTAATAAAAATTAACTTAACTTTGTATTTTTTTTATTTATTTTATGCATAAACAATTGTATTTTTCAATTTGCACTTTTTTTTTTATCATGCCGTGTGTTTAGTTTTATTTTTATTGAGGTTGTATATGTATTTTATTACTATCAATATTGTGGTACTTTATTTAGTACAAACAATATGTCCCGCGCGTTGGAGCGAAATAATTAATATATTTTAATCTGGAGGAAGAAATATCTTGAGACATGTCCAGAAATATCTAGGTTTAAAAAAATGAATCTAAAGTTTTTTGGAGACATTTTTTTTCTTTCTGATTAATTTTTTTTCTTCATACGAATGATTAGTACTTGTGTCTAAGAGTCCAATATCTTCTTTATTCTTTCTGATTAAAAAAAAATCTACTGTAGCATGAACAATGTTGTGTGTCTGTGGATCCTAACTCTTCTTTATATATATATATATATATATATATATATATATATATATATATATATATTGTATTGTATTTAATTAATGTTATATAATTTATTAATTTTATCTTGTTTATTCTCTTTTTTAATTGAGAATATGTATTTTTTATATAAATCATTTGAATTAGTGTCAAAATAATAAATTACTTTTAGGGGGTGAATTTGCAATTAAAAATTGTGTTACACCAAATTTAGTGTAGATGAATAGTCTTACACCAAATTTGGTGTGAGACTATTCCTTGTGGGGGTCAAAAATCAATTTTCTAAAAATAAAAATAACAAAACCATTTAAGTTGGGCTTAGGTTCGACCAAAGCGCAACAACATACCTAGTCCGGCTCTCAAGGACATATCTGGACCAAGTTCGACTCCTGAAGCTCGGCCCAAGCCTAGTAAGGAGCCCAGTTCGCCACAGGAAAGACGAGCCGCCCGAGTTGACCCAGCGAGAGGAATCGGTCATGGTCAGATAGAAGACTCCGCCGCGAAGACCGGATCTGAGATAACTTCGACTAGCGACGTGGCAGAGCCGAACTGACGAACACGTGTCCACTTCAACAAACCAGCCTCGACTATAAATAGAAGCCGATATGTCAAATTTCGCACACGCAAGCTGATTACTACTTTCAATCTCTTATTTCTTTATTTCTTCGAGTTCGTCCTTGTTAAGCTCAGCACTTCGCCATCTCTTAGTCTGTGATTTATTCAATTATTAATAAAAGCTTTGAGCATTTATATTCGTTTCGGTCCATTTCTTTTGAATTTCCTTCGCTTCTTATACGCCGTCTTCTGAAACCCATACTTATAATAAATCAAATATATATACTATATTATAATTTGAGATCGTTGAAATCGACATCAACAATTTGGCGCCGTCTGTGGGAAAACCAGAAAGACTAACCTCGAAAGGAGCAAATTCGCCAGAAAAGTAATATCATGTCTTCCACCCCAACTCACTATGAATCGGGGTGAGGAAATCCCTCCGGGGATCAGGGCAATCCTGGATATGCTGAACAAAAAAATAGAAAGTCAAGAAGAAACCAACCGGAGCCTTAATGCCCGGTTAGATTCCCTCTTGACCCCTCAAAATACTCCGGGTCAACATCCGAACCCCGGCGAGGTGACCGCCCAGGAGTCCGCTCGTAACATGGCGTCAGCCGCGCAGACGAGCCGGGCTCTTCCCCCTGGAGTCCGTCTGGATTAATTTCGCCGGGATCCAGGTCTCTCAGGGCATGGACCAGCCCCCAGGCTTGAGCTCACAAACTCGGGGGAGGTACGGAAGAGGTCACCACAGAAGCCCTGATCGATCCAAACGGACTACCCCCGCCACCGCCAGCGGGAACACCTTCGGGATCCTTCCCAGCGGACTTCGGACCTCGCTCTGCGACGACCTTTCCAGCGTTCACCCCCAAATTTTTCGGCGGGCAGAACCGGACGCGAACTAATCGGGGCGAGGTCACTACGGTCACGCCAATAAGCACGGGATCTCGCCACTTTCAAGAGGGCGAACCCAGCACGACAGAATTTGAAAGGTTCAAAGAGTCGGTAACAGCCGAGCTGAAGGCTGTCCGCTCAAAATTTCACAGTGCGACCAGCTCGGCCCCCGAGATAGACCGACTTGTCGCCGAAACGGGAAGAACCCCTTTCACAAAAAACAACACGGACGTCTTTATTGGAGACGCCGGGAAAGCTCGACTCCCGCGGTATAATGGGACCTCGAACCCGAAAGCTTATATCATGTCTTTCAGGATTGCGATGGGTCGAGCAATGCTGACAGAGAGTGAACAAGAGGCAGGATACTGCCAGCTGTTCCCTGAAAGTTTGTTTGGAGCCGCTTTAGAGTGATTCTCCAGGCTCGAGCTGAACTCCATCGATAGTTTCGCCAAACTATCGACAGCTATCCTAAAACAGTACTCGATGTTCGTCGAAGACGAGCTCACGATAGCGGACCTATGTGGGGTTCAGCAGAAGGAAAATGAGTCATTAAAAGATTATATGATCTGCTATAAGGACGTCCTCTCGAAAATCTCCAATGTCGAGCCTGAATCCGCCATAACCTCTCTGAGGAATGGACTGTGGCACGAATCGAGGTTCAAACTGGAGATGACTTTGAACCGACCCCTGTCACTGGAGGACGCAATCCACAAAGCTGCGAACTACGCTAAGGCCGAGGATGAGTTCGCCTTCTTGGCAAAACAGCGTGCGGCCGAAAAGAAACCCCACGCTAACACATGGGTACTCCCCGTAAGCGCTGGGAACAATCCCCGGAGGTCCAACCCATAAGAGGTCGGTCCACAGGCTAGGAAGCAGCACACCCCTCCGGGTTTCTCTTTCAACATAGGAGAAGAGAGCAAGGAGGGAGGTCCCCAGGCAAAAAAATGGACTAGGGATCCAAACGCGTTCTGCGACTTCCATCAGGCCACCGGCCATGCCACAATAAATTGCGAAACCATGCGCAAAGTGCTGGCCGAAAAATACGGAAAAAGGGAATTAAAAAACATCGACCTGGGTCCCCCACCCAAAAAGAAGGTTTTTAACAACCGCGGCAGAGGCAATCCTTCGCCAAAAAGATCTAGGCCCATCGAAGAAGGGGAGCCGGAGTCCCCACCGACCGCGGCAAAACACCGAGTCGACTTCATAATGGGTGGGTCGAAGTTTTGCAAAATCTCAGTTAATTCGATAAAGGCTCATCAGCATCAGCTGATGAATAATACCATCAAGATCGGAGAGGAACATGATGTTAAAATCTCATTCTCCGAAATAGAAGCCATCGAAGCAGCAGACCAGCATGACGACGCGCTCGTAATGACAATCGACGTGTCCAACTGCGAAGTCGCCCGACTCCTAATCGATGGAGGGAGCTCCGTAGATCTAATTTTCAAATATACCCTTAAAAGAATGGGAATCGAAGAATCTGAGATCGAGAAGGAGCAGACCCAATTAACAGGCTTCAACGGGTTGACCACTCCATCAATAGGGACTATCAAGCTGCCTGTAAAGACCAACGAAATATATAAGATAGTCGAATTCCAAGTTTTGGAATGCCTCTCCCCTTACAATATCATCTTGGGGCGACCATGGATACATCGGATGAGGGCCGTCCCCTCTACCTTCCATCAATGTATCCGGTTCCCCACGCCTGGAGGGATAGGTGATATAAGAGATAATCAGACGACCTCCCGTAGCTGCTACCTCACTAACCATAAGCAAAATATTAAAGAAATTAGTGGGAAGCAATAACAATTAACAAACATAGAGCCAACAGAAAATGAAGGCTCTAAACTTGAAGAACAAGACTCCCCGAGTACTGAAATGACAGTACAAATACAGCTCGACGGCCTCGACCCCTCTAAGTGTGTGGGAATCGGAGCCGAGCTTAAGGGAGGCGTACGACGAGAGTTGATTTGTTTCATGAAACGAAATAAATCTACCTTCGCTTGGACGACGAAAGATATGCCAGGGATTAGTATCAATGTTACGTCACATCAGCTTAACGTAGACCCAAGTTTCAAGCCGATAAAGCAAAAGATACGTAAACTTGGTCCCGACAGGGCATCCATAGTTAACGACGAAGTTGAAAGACTCCTCAAGGCTGGCTCAATCTGCGAAGTCAAATATCCGGACTGGTTGGCCAACACCGTCGTCGTAAAAAAGAAAAACGAAAAATAGAGGGTGTGCATCGACTTCACTGACTTGAACAAGGCATGCCACAAAGACAGCTTCCCCTTGCCACACATCGACCAGTTGGTGGAGGCAACCGCGGGACATAAGATGCTTTCATTCATGGATGCATTCTCAGGATACAACCAAATCCTAATGCATCCGGACGATTAAGAAAAAACGGCATTCATAACGAACCGAGGCACATATTGCTACAAGGTCATGCCATTTGGACTTAAGAACGCTGGCGCCACCTATCAAAGGTTAGTCAACGAAATGTTCAAAGAAAAAATAGGAAAGACAATGGAGGTGTACATTGATGACATGCTCGTCAAGTCCCTAAGAGATTGTGACCATGTAGGGCACTTGCAGGAGTGCTTCGAGGTATTGAATAAATACCAAATGAAGCTGAACCCTGCTAAATGCTCCTTCGGGGTGCTGGGAAATTCCTTGGGTACTTAGTCACCCAGCGTGGAATTGAAGCAAATCCAGACCAACTGAACGCCCTAAGGGAAATGCCCTCGCCCCGAAATAGACGAGAAATGCAACGATTGACGGGCCGCATCGCCGCCCTCAATCGCTTCATCTCTCGATCCACAGACAAATTCCTCCCATTCTATCAACTCCTAAAGGGAAACAAGAAACTCGAATGGGACGAAAAATGCGAGAAAGCATTTAAAGAATTAAAGGAATACCTATCGACACCCCCGATCCTAGCAAAACCTTTGACATGAGAACCACTCTACCTATACGTTGCCGTCTCCTAGGCAGCGGTTAGTGAAGTGCTCGTCAAAGAAGAGAAAGGGAACCAACGACCCATATTTTATGTGAGCAAGTCGTTAGTCGATGCCGAAACCCGATATCCTATCATGGAAAAATTGGCATTAGCCGTAGTTTTCACAGCACGAAAACTCCGGCCATATTTCTAATCCCATTCCATAATAGTAATGACAACCCAACCGCTAAGAAGTTTCCTACACAGCCCCAACCAGTCAGGGAGACTGACCAAATGGGCAGTAGAGCTAAGCGAATACGACATTGAGTATCGAATTAGGACTTGCGCTAAATCTCAGGTTTTAGCAGATTTCCTCATCGAACTCCCAAGAGAAGACCCAGCCGTGACTGAGGATGATGGCACTTGGACACTGAAAGTGGATGGCACATCATCGAAACAGGGGGCAGGGGTAGGAATACACATGACATCACCCCACGGCGAGGTCATCGAACAGTCATTCAGACTCAACTTCGTTGCATCCAACAACGAAGCCGAATATGAAGCACTAATAGCCGGACTAAGATTGGTCACAGCAGTGGGAGCAAAGCAAGTACATGCTTATTGCGATTCTCAGCTAGTAGCAAATCAATACTCCGGCGAATACGAAACAAGGGATGAGCGGATGGAAGCCTATTTGAAGGTCGTAAAAGACCTTGCAGCGCAATTCAAGCAATTTTCTCTAACGCGAATCCCTAGGGGTGAAAACACCTCTGCAGACGCACTGGCCACATTGGCATCAACATCGGATCCGCCGCGAAGACCAGATCTGAGATAACTTTGACTAGTGACGTGGCAGAGCCGAATTGACGAATACGTGTCCACTTCAACAAACCAGCCTCGACTATAAATAGAAGCCGATATGTCAAATTTCGCACACGCAAGCTGATTACTACTTTCAATCTCTTATTTCTTTATTTCTTCGAGTTCGTCCTTGTTAAGCTCGGCACTTCGCCATCTCTTAGTCTGTGATTTATTCAATTATTAATAAAAACTTTGAGCATTTATATTCGTTTCGGTCCATTTCTTTTGAATTTCCTTCGCTTCTTATACGATGTCTTCTGAAACTCATACTTATAATAAATCAAATATATATACTATATTATAATTTGAGATCGTTGAAATCGACATCAACATTCCTTCACACCAAATTTGGTGTAGAATTTGATGTGGATTGGAGCAAACTCACACCACGTGTCACTTCTCACACCAAATTTAGTGTGGGTTAGAGTTGGTCTAAGAAACTCGCATTGTTCACACAACCGCGTGTATGTGTGGGGCTTGTAAACTTGACATAGTATTTTTCATCATTTGATTGTATAAATATTTATTTAAATAGGAATCTAATATCTATTTAAATTAAGTAAAGTTAGTTAAGCCATGGTTTATCTTATTTTGATGTTTTTGTTGATGCCGAAATCAGGTGTCAACAAACAACAATTTAAATATGGAGCCGTTTTAAATTTATATTTGTGGATCTAAAGATTTCGTCGTATAAGAATGTAAGATAAGCTTAATCTATGATTTATATGAATTGATTTGTAAATAGAATAATGCGAAGTGAAAGGGAAATAATAATATTATTATTAATTGAAAAAGATATAACAAGTGAGTTGAGTTCGACAGTTCTATTAAACTGAGAGAAAATCAATGAGCATTTATAAGAAAATTTGTGTCCATTTCTTTTAAGATGAAATGAATTTATAGTCAATCGAGGCATGTCTCGGAAACACATGTTTGAACTGTCTTTCTTGCTTCCAGCTCGTCGTGACTATGTCTTCTTAAATCCGAGAGGTGAGCAATAACTTGATGAATGAGTATAGAAGACCGATTCCTCTGGGCGACATGCTGCACTTCGGGATCTTAGTCTATCTAAAGGGTCAAGGTAGTTAGATAGATCGAGCTTTCCGTCCCAATTAGGTTCTTTTGAATGGTTCGTAAATGATGTGGCATTAAACAACATAAATTGAGTTGTTTAAAGATCTGTCAAACAGGGCTAGATCGTCCTTAGACAATGAGAGTGATCTTTTTTTTGGTCCAACAAATAATCATGGGCTCAAGAATTTGGGTCTAAATGATGAGGGCGGTTCCTACATTATTCACATTATATCGAATAAGCTATATGTTTGATAGAGATAAAATAGTTTGTTAGAGAATATAGTGCATGAACATAATATATTTGATATTATTCTCATGCGTTTTACATTTCGGGAAATGAAAACAAAGTGAAAAAATGGCAAGATATTTTCCTGAGTAAAATATCGCACTAGGATTGTTGTGAATAAGAGATTCATTCATGATTTCATAAATTTATTGGAAAAGTTAATGACTGAATTTTCCTATTGTTTCAAATGCACAAAAATAAACTGTATATGTTGGCGGAGCAACTAAGGGACGGCGAGGCATATACTTCCCTAGAATTTTTAAAGCTTATGTTTTTTAGAGGAAATGGCGACATAAAGACTCAATGTTTACAGATTGTTACACTTATGTTTCCATTGTTAAAAAGTGGTGGGAAAAGTACTCAAATTCGAGATTTTTTCCCTCCGTTACAACCTCTACTGTTAAATTAGACGTTCAAACACGTGTCAACATCTGAAATGACTTTGACTATCTGATGAGAAAAATCAATTCAACACACACACACACACACACACACACACACACACACACACACACACACACACACACACACACACACACACACACACACACACACACACACACACACACACACACACACACACACACATATATATATATATATATATACACACACACACACATATATGTATTCTAAAAATAAAGAAAAGATTGTTTTAAAAGAAACTCCCTCTCCCCAGCCCATCATTAACCTATTCCATCACCACCATCACGATCGATCAACTTACTGTTTAATCACACAAAAAAAAAAGTTGAAAGCCACAAAACATGAATCAAACTTATGTTATCAATATTTGAATAAACCAATTGAAACTCATATTTTCGAAAACAAACCAATTGAAACAACAACAAAAATTCAATTATGTTTATATATTCATTCAAACACAACAACAAAAGTTATTATTTGATTCACAATTACATCTTCATTCCCAAACCATAGCGAATCTGAAAAAAAATAAAAAATCATTGCTAGTAAGAACTCCTGGGAATCACATGATGTTGATGGTTATTCAAAACCCTAGCCGAGCGTTCTTCAACTAGGCAAAGATCGCAGTGACGAGCGTCGATCACCATCGCCATCATATATAGGACTTTTGAATCTCGAATCTTCGATGAAGAATCGCGCATGAGGTGGCGAGCGAGGAAGGAATCGCTTTGCAAAAATAGAGGGAAAGTAGCGGCAAAACGGTCTTGGTCTACTTTATCGAGAAAAGCATGACTCTAATCTTCGACGGCGCATGAGAGAACCGATCGTACTCTTCGATGAGATCTGTCAAATCATCGTCGGAAAGCTGGCACCTAAAAATGGCGGAGAGTCTCCGATCTTCACCATTAGCTCTGTTTAAACAATTAATCTTAAAGAAAAGTCAATATTTGAAGGGACAAATGAAAAAGAGTGAGTTTTTTCTTTTAAAATTAAAAATTAAATAGTTTTAAAATATAATTATTTAATTTTTTATTTTGTATTTATTTTTTCTCATCAAATAGTTAAAACCATCCTAGATGTTGACATGTGTTTGGACATCTAATTTAACAGCATAGGCTGTAACGGAGGGACAAAATATCGACTTTGGATATTTTTCTCACGAGTACTGCTATATGACACCACTCACAATTTTTTTACTATTCATACACTGCGTGACACGTGGAATAATTTTAAACAGTTTTTAGGTTTTATTGCTTTTTGTAGGGAAGTCGTGAGTCGTGAACTCGTGACAAAAATCTTTACCGTTTTCTCACCACTTTTTAATAATGAGAAAGTGTAACAATTTGTAAACATTGAGTCTCATTTACTCTTTTTTTTTCTTCTATATAACTATATTACTTTTTATGTTTAGTCCGAATTGATAAGACATTTATTTTATAAAACGCACTTCATGAAGTATTTATTTCATTTTGACCCCTGATTTGAAGTTCTGACTCTACTAGTGACTGTACCAACAATGAATATATAAGCCTCTTGTCTACACAATAGTGTATAATAAGTACACTTTTTTAGTCGGATTCATTTATTATTATTATTATTATTATCCACGTGTTTTTACTGTTTAAATCACATGTTATTTTTATCATTAGTGAAATAAAGTTGGAATTTTAATTTTAATATAATCTTGTTTAACGAATTCATTTGTTTAAATTATTCATATACGATTTAGTTCGATATTATCTTAACATGTTGTTATGTTATGAAATTTTTTTGTTTTATTTTATACTATCTTATCTAGGGTTCTCATTTATTTTCAAATACCTTGTTTAATATCATTTTGTTTAGACTCATAAGATGTTATCTAATTAATTTGCTAACCAAAATAGATAAAAAAAAAAATCAAGTATGAGTTTCATTGTACCAAGAGAGAGATGATACAACGCATTGTTTCCTCGACAGAGCGTCCTCTAGAAGGATCTTCGATTATATTATTTTATCTTGTTACCATTTTTATTGTAGTCTTTATTGCTTGACTTTTAAAACCTCTGGATCATTGTTTTAGTCGTCCCCAATATTTTATTTCTATCCAGAGGTTATTCTTTGAAAATTTATCAAGCACAAAGACGAGCCTGAAAAATAGATGGATTATGGAGTTTGAAGTTACTAAAACGATTAAAAAAAATAAAAATAAATAGAGCTTATAGTGACCGAAAATAGCAGCGACATGGAGACATATAGCCATGACTCGCGGATGAGTCAAAACTTCATAAAACAGAGGCATTCGATATCACTTATAGACGCATTTTAAAAACATATAGCTGGGACTTGTCGGGGCTATGTTCTGATAGCCGTGAGTTTACAGATATATTTTAGGTCAAATAGACCGAATTTACTTTTTTCCTCTTATTTTTTTTTCTTCTCTCTTCCTTAGTATTTAGGGTTATTAAGTTATATAGCCACACGGATATAGTGGATTGAGATATAGTCCACCTTTGGTTAATTTATTGTAAATAGCCAAGTAAACTTATTAACAAATTAATAAAAGCCTTATTTAACACAACCAAACATATATTTTAGGTAGTTAATAGGCTGCCACGTATGCAAGTTGGTTATTTACAAATTATTTACCAAAGGTTGGCTAATTTACAATTCTTATAGTTTAGGTGGCTTACGTAGCCAATTTTTTGTAGTATTTATCTCTCTTTCTCTATAACCTTACTCCGAAAACCATCGGAACCTCCGTCCCATACGTCTTTGCTTCGCCCAGGCCCGGTCCTTGCCCTAGGCAAGTTAGGCCGATGCCTAAGGCCCCAAAATTTTAGTAAAACTATAAAAGCTACAAAATGGTCCAACTCAAAACATGGAAGACCCATAATTTGATTAGACATGTAATTGTTGGCCCATTTCTTTATAACATTATTTTTTTTGTAATTTTTTTAAGAGGCTTGATTATTAAATTTTACCTAAGGCGCCCAATTGTGTTGGGCCGATCCTGGCTTCACCTCCAACCACTAGTAATCTCTCTCTCTCTCTCTCTCTCTCTCTCTCTCTCTCTCTCTCTCTCTCCGGCCTGACCATGCTCATCTTACCCACCAACCCCTCTGACCACCTAGCTCACCTAAGCACCAACACTACCCTTCCTACCGGACCACCCACCACTCACCATCACCCATTTCCACTCTACTAACCAAACACCACCCTTAGCCCTCCCATTAGACCACACATCCTTTACCGGTCCCCTTCTCCCATCCGAACATGCAACCCACCCTAGCCTTGATCACCCTAGCCACCTTAGCCCTACCCTCGATAGCCCAACCATGTTTCGCAATCCGCCTTACTCCAGCCCCGCCTCATCTCGTGGACCTATCCTAGCCTAATCATATAAACAACCCTGAAACAACTATTCCTTGTCTTGCCCTTGTACTTGTCGTTGGCTGCATAAGTACTTTAATTGATATGTAAATATGAGTTTTGAAAAATGCTTACCCACATAAATGCCATAAATGCTGGTGCACATTACTTCTCTTTTGATCTTTGTCCATGTATGTCCTAAGCTCGATTCCGACGTATTTAGAGAGCTCTTCGTTGAGGAGGAAGGACTCTCGTTGTCTTATTGCCGATCCCTACGTCCGCCAAGCTCGACCATCTGATCCCGTCGATGTATTGAAGCGCCACCTCGAGCTTCTTCTCACCCGGAGATAGGCAAACATGCATGACAATTTAAGACAAAGATAAAATCCTGTAAGCACCAATTGCAAGTCATTTTGCTGCTCAAGTTCCAATCGTCAACATAAACAAAAAAAAAAAAAAAAACACGATTCCAATGGTATAAAAAGAAGGAGGCGATAGAAAGAAACAAATCATTTTTTAAAAAAAATTAACGAAAGAAATTCTAGATTCCCTAATTCCAAAGTTGAATTTCGGAATTAACAACATCTTACGAACCAAGACGAGACCTGAAGAAGAACAAAACATGCATTTCTTCAAACCCAATTTCTTTGAGAAATTTGAAGAAGAAAGAGCGATAAAGGGATAGTGAGAGAGAGAATGAGGACTTACCTTTGCGGCAAAGAACATCGACTAACAATCGGCGAGCGTCGACAAGAGAGGGACAAGAGGAAAATGAAGGCACAAATAAATAAATGTCAGTAACGCAATGTAAATGTGAATAAGCATGAGGTGTCGTGATTCTATTGGATAAAAATGAAAAGGAATAGTTTATATATGAATAGTAACTTAGCATTGTGGCTTATTATATAGTTACCCACCAAATGGTGGTTAAAATATAACCGATATTTTTTCGTGATTTAAATTGCGGCTATATAATAGCGACGATGTTTCAACTACAAATTTTTTGGCTTCTTCCAGGACAAATGTCACGGATGAAGCCGTCATTTGCTGTAGTGAGTGGCAGCTAACATTCGTTACAGTATTCTAAATCGTGTATGAGCTTTATCCGACGCTCGTAGTTTTCATCAATAAACTTGTGTGCTCTGTCAATCAAATCTTTGATGTGATTGAAAATTACATCATGAAGAGCTTGATACCGAAGGCTCATGGTGTAGAATAGATCGAGTAGTGTTAGAAGACTTCACAAGTGAGAAGATGATAAAGCAAACATGCTTGCTATCTTTTTCTAGGCACACCTAGATAAGAGGATCGTGAGAAAGGTTTCATGAGGCTACATTGTTGTTGAGGTGCTAGGTATAGGTTTAAGTGGGAGTTCTCGCATAAATCCCATCGTGTAACTCAAAGCTAATTCATTCACAATAAAAATAAGTTATCTGAAATCACTAAACGTGTTATGAGATGGTTGTTCAACTAATGGTTGTGACAATTAGTTGAACTACCGATTGTTTATGCACAATCAGATCAACAAACAATCAAACAAGTAAACAAAAGTAGAAAGCATAAAGGACATAGAGATTTGATAACCATGTTCGTCTATATAGCATATAGTCCGGGAGACTGCTACGTCTAGTGGTGAAAATTAATCAGCTAATTCTCAGTCATAGGTATAAGGACTTAAGTTTGCAGACTCCCTATCTTTGGCACGCAATCCGCTCCCGAAGATTGACTCAGCAAATCAATGTAAAACACGCACTCACAAATTCTGCACAAATGAAGTACAACAATAACAATTTATCTTGAGCCAGTCTCTAAGGCAGAGAGAGTGGCTCAGGAATAAGATAGGCGTGAATTGACCAAATACAAAAGTTATCCAACTTAATTTATCAGTAGAAGAGATTTATTAGGCCAGTACCAAATCTTCCGCTAATCTGTTAAACTGGAAACCAAATATCCGATCTTAACTATCCAAAAATCTCAAAACTGAAATAGAATATTCTTAATTTTATTCGCGCAGAAGGACACGTGACCTTAAGTAACATGAATCTTGAACAACTTGTTGTAGCTTGTCTTGAACAACTTTACAATTGTTTTGCCAAACTTAAAATCATGCCACGGATTATCCTCCAAGAAAGTCTTTTGGAGTAGTTATTGTATCACATGTGGCTTTTTTCACAAGGGTTTTTGAGCACTCAAAATAATCGTATTATGTTGAGTTCATTTTTTATTGGTTTTTATTTTATTTTATTTTTGGCCATTCGTGTATCAGCTATTTATTGTCGCATGAGCTGCTCTAACAATATGATTTTATAAACATGTATCTAAAACACATCTTTCAAGTGGTATCAGAGCACCTGAAATCCATAGATCAAAAAGTCTAACATGGAAGGATCGAGAGGCGAATGCTCAACATGTTGTCTTCCATTGCTATAATTGCAGCAATTAGTCTCACTGGAAAGCAAGTGTTGGGGATAAAAAAAATATCCCAAACAGAAAACAACAACGAACATTAAAGGAAAGGGTCCTACTAACACAATCAAAGTCAATGAAGCAAGTCTCGATTGATGAGACTTGCGCCGAGCTGAGAAAACTACTGGACTTAGCTGGATGAATAATTTTAATTTTCTGACCAACATTGCCATGCCTTTGCCGGGAATTTTTTAATGAGCACCGGTAGTCCAAGTCAAGTGCATTTTTTTCGATGCATATGCTAATGATAAAGATTTAAATCCGCACCGTAATGGAACTGTCAAATTACGAAGCTTCATAATTTTGCGAATCCATACAAAGCAGCCAGGAAAGTCATTTATTCAGATATTTTGCCTCTGCAACAACCTCATAAAGGCAAAATTTATGACACATTTCAAAAAAGAAAATACAAGAGAATGAAGCCTAGTTACATAGTTTCAAGGTCGCCGTGAAAATTTTGAGAAATCAGGTGCTCTGCGTTCTACATATGCCGTCTTCCCTTCGTTACCTTCCTCAGTCCCATAAAAGATGAGTGTGGCATCCCCAGCAAGTCCCTACATTTTGTAATACAGAAAATGAAACAAGTATAGTCAACATGTACAATAAACTTACAAAATCGCTTGCAACATAGAAAGCTCTTTTTTAAACGTACTTGATGCTCAGAATATGCAAGGTCCGATCCAGTGTTAATCGGTCTTCAAGTTAGACCGGGCAGTTTTACACAAATTGAAATAAGTGAAATCCGACAGAACCAAATAATGATAGAGGAAAAGAAAAAAAAAATTCAGTCATACTAAATCTTTTAAAAACAACATGCTAATAACTAAGTAAATTAAAAAGATGAAATAATAAAAAATAAATAAACAAAGTAAAAGACCAGGAGCCGGCCCGGTCTAGTTTATACCGTGGTTTTAACACTTGAAACCTGACCATGCCTTTCAAACTGGTTTTAAAAACCGAACCATACTTTTTTGGGAAAATTATATATTTACACCAGAATGCCAATCCGGTCTGGTTTAAGAGTCTGGTCTGTTTTAGGATTTTTCCACTTCTTTAACACAATCCTACCTGTAGCCCCGCATGGCCATCATCAACTGCATTGAGAGCTGATTTCAGTACCCGAATCGCAGTTGGGCTGTTTCTCAAAATCTCTCTGCACCATTTTACTGTTTCTGTCTCCAAACTTACTAACTACATGCAAGAACAAACATATGATAAACAAGAGGTGCTATATAATGTTTCAATAAATTGGAGTTAGAAACAAATAAATAAAAAACCCACAGGAACAACAGTGTTGACAAGTCCCATTTTCTCTGCCTCGGAAGCAGAGTAAAACCTCGCCATAAACCACATTTCGCGTGCTTTCTTAGGCCCAACCTGTTTATTTACAATTATTAGTTATTTTTATTCTGCGGGTATAAAGTTTATAAATGGCATTTTTACTAGTTAGGGAAAGCTTACCAAGCGTGACATAATGGAACTTCCATATCCAGCATCAAAGCTTCCAACCTGGACATCATTTCAATCACCAGCAAAACCAAATCAGACAAAGCTTGAAGCTATTGAACTATGAATTCGCAAGGTGTGATTTGGGGTCAAATCAAACACCTTGGGACCAGTTTGTCCGAAAATGGCATTCTCAGCTGCGATGGTCATGTCGCAGACCATGTGTAATACATGTCCTCCTCCAACGGCATAACCAGCAACCTGAAAAGAGATTTCGGGCCATGTGATTGATATTCTATATAAGAAACAGCCAAGTAAACAGATATTGGAAAACAATTTAAACCATTGCTATCACGGGTTTTGGAAGACGGCGAATCTGGACCTGCATTTTTGTAAGAAAACAAAATTAGATAACACATATTTCTTCACGGGACTAGCGGCATGAACGATGTGGTGAGAAAGTACCTGAAGATCCAAAACATTAAGACGACCAAAATTGTCAAAATCGGCATAGCCATCAGATTTTCTTAAATTCTGGTCACCTCCACTACAGAAAGCCTTGGTTCCCTAATTAATTGAACAAAAGAAATAAAAAATGATAAGAACCTTGTTAGTTCACTTTTGATGAATTGTTAGTTCAAAAGTTCATAATAATAATAATAATTATAATTATAGTAAAAAAGAGGTGGTTACTACCTTTCCAGTGAGAATGATGACTCCGATGGAACTATCGTCCCTGGCATCATCAAAAGCGCGAATCATTTCTTTAATTGTCTGTGGCCGGAATGCATTTCTTCTCTCTGGTCTATTAATTGTAATCTGTAAAAAATAAAAATGCATAAAATTAATAGATATTGGACTGGAATCATCAGGACTCATAAGAAAACTAATTCAAATATCTCTTCTATAATAAATTATTTCTAGCTACATGATTATAAATTAAATTCTCTCACACTAAGCACATTATCTGAGTGTAAGATGACGTATATTAGCCAAGTCTTAGTAATTAACCAGAGTAAAAGGTCTTTAATTTAATTGCTAAACTTAAAAGTTAGTTACACGGGTTTATTGTAAACCAGTCTGTATCAGCATTGTTGCTCTCTGTAGCAATAATAGGTTCTGACGGTTTTGTATTAGTCAGAGCAATTAGAACGGATATTTAACCGAATAAATCAGTCAAACCACAAAAGATGTTCCAAGTCCTAACCTTTGCGATTCCTTCGCCAACAGATTTCTCATAGATAATATCGGAGAATTCTTTCCCGGACTCATCGCGAGCTGTCTCCCAAACTACGGGCTTATCGGAGACCTGGCCGTGAATCCGATGGTAAGAGTCGTTCTTCGAAGAAGAAGAAGAAGAAGAAGAAGAAGAAGAAGAAGAGGTATTGGCTAAGCAAATGCGGCTGAAAGTTGGCGATGAGTTGATCGGACTGAGGTGATTGGCAACATTCGTTACTCTCCTTGCCATTGTATCCATGTCTTTCTCGGCTATTCTCGTCGCCATTTTTTTTTATTTGCTGTCCCACACTAACGGTCAGAGATAAGGGTCACTCGGATAAAATTATTTATAAATCCATAGTACCATGTGCAATAAATATATAATAAGGAGTCTTCAGATTCATGTCAATTTTTTTGTATTGTTTTTTCGCCTCTCTATTTATTTTTTTTCTTTTCCCTTTTTATTTTAAAATTTTCTATTTTTTTTTTTTTGATAAAAAAATTTTCTATTTTTTTTTTAACTAACAGATAGACCTATCTGAAGAAAAAAATTAATAGATGATTAATTATATCGCTAAAAAAAAAAGGGAGAGCTATTCATATGGACACTTTCGACCTCATACGTTACAATTTTAATTAGTATAACTATTTGATAATTAAAAATATTTAAAACTAGATCATTAATATTTAAATAGTTATGATATAATAATTTAATTGATAATAGCTATTCAAATATTTAATTCTAGTTTTTTTTTTTTTAAATGGCACCCACGTCCAAATCCACAAAATACTTTCGTCTAGGCTTTGGTACTTTCTTCTCTCTTTATGGCAATATTGACATTATCACCTCTTTCTCTACTTTTTGGTACAGATTTAGTCCAAGGCGAAGATGTATACACTGTAGCATCAAATTCCATATTTTGATACACAACTCTAGATCATCAACTTAGGGCTTTCAAGTATAAGAGTGGTTTTTAATATTATGTGAATTTCTGTTCTGGTCTATATGTGATTATGTTCCACTCTATTCAAGGGACAATTAAACAGGTAGTCTAATAGTAAACCCTTTTTTTAAATAACCTAAGTTTCATTTTATTCACAAAAATAGTTCATCAAGTTCGTAGTAAATTAAAAATAAACTTTGTCTAAAATCTTAAAATGAACTACGGAAATGATTAATTGCAACAAATTCTTGTTTATTCAATGTATAATACGAGCTCCATCACAGGCTTAAGTTATCTATTTTTCGTCGATTTTGTTGATTAATTTATGTAGTTCTTCGTCAATTTTCAATGCAGATGAAAAAAAAATTATATCGAACAAAGTTTTCTACATCGGCTCGTCAATAACCTATAAACGAAAAATTTGGTCTATTTGATCTCTTGTTTTACAATCTTACTAATTTAAACTGTTCTATTTTTTCCCTTTCTGTCAGGATGATTCCCTTGTCTAAACTCCGTCGAACATGTATGAACAGAATCGAACCTATAAAGTAAGAGAAAGAGAAAGAGTCAGTTTTATAAGTGATCAAGTGAATTAGTTACAATTTTGTAACTAAATCAGTGGAATTAATTACGCGATTATCACTAATTACACAAAGTTAGTTATGAACGTGTAACTAATTCATCTGGGTTAGTTACAAAAGTGTAACTAATAAAGCGAATTAATTACATGTTTGTAACTAAAACACTGGAATTAGTTACACGATTGTCACTAATTTACGAATACAAAATGCGCAAAATCTTATATATAAAACTCAACGTAGATAGATATACCTCTTAATTTGAAAAATGTCAGTCTGCTTCAATTTATCTGCCCGAACAGCCCACATACGTCAGTCATCACGGTAAATGACGTGGAGATACATCGTACTTGAACTCCTTGTCTTGTACGTGAAATGATTGGTGATTGCAAACATGTCCAAATGTTTTTTCAACACAACTTTGGTAGCATATAATCCTTCTTTGAAAATCCTGGTTAGAGAATGAATATTCATGACGTCGATGCAGGTGGAATCAACATCCGTGCTAGTATCCACTCCCGGTGTAACACTACTTGGTTCCCCGGATTGCAGACCAAAGCTAGAAGAAAGAGAGGAGGTCTGATTCCCGCTTGTGTCAGAGTCGTTGTCATGGATTGAGATATCAGATTCACTACCTTCCTGGATAGGAGAAAACATTGTCGATTCTTGTTCTCGTTCAGTCTTAGGATAGCTACTCTCACTGGTGTTCGGAGTTGAACCAACGCGCGCAGAGTCGAGGTCTGCGTTCAATGGAAAAATATCAAAAACCAGTGACAGTTTTCTTTTACCTGGTCTCTCTTTCCAAATATCTAAATAACATGTCAAACTTATGTTGAAGTCAATTGTTACCGATTTTACCGCCGCTTCTTATGAGTTATCAGATTCTACTTTCTCCCCGAAGCCAAAATACAACAAGTTCATGAAATCCTCAAAATTGATTTTCGGCGTTATAACTATAAGCAGTGCATATGTAACACCAGCCTGATAATACTCATCTTTGAGCCATACACCAGCCTGATAATACTTACAGCATGCAATGCATATGCTTGACATAATGTTAGGAGTATTGTCCATTGAAGATAATAAATAAACATGAATGATTACTGAATTGGATAAGAACTTTACTTTATTAGCATCATATGGTTAGTGGGTTTTTTTTCTGAATGAGAATCAATAATAACTATCATCCATAGCCTCCGCATTAAACTGTAACACATGTTGGGCATCTGAGTTTGGGCGGTGAGCTAAAACATGATCGATGATCGATACGTGACTGGATAGCTATATCTAAAATCATATATGTGGAATACAAGTGAAGGTTGATCACTTTGTGGGAGCATTTTGCACTTGTGGTAAGTGTACAGTCTGGACAAACTTTGGTTGTTGATGTGTCGTTTAAGTACCGTTACGACACACTAAGCAGGGTCGCCATGATGGTCACGGTGAGACTTGCTCTAAATCCTGAAGTGATCATGGACTTCTAGGTCATATCGCTAGGTTCTTTGACTTATTCGTTAAAGGCTACTCAGATGCTGGGATACTTATGTCTTTGAAATCCGGAATGTGATCTGAGAAGAAAGTGGTTGACAGATATGGAATCCAGCCTTCCTGAAAGAAGGTCAATGTTCACTCACCTAAAGGTTGATTCCAAAACCGATATATTGCTAGCACTTTCGTAGTAAGTAACGTACGGAAGAATCTTTCGCTGGGGAAGCAACGATGCTTGGGGTATATATGTATCGAGAAATGTATAACGGAATAATTGACCTTACTCGATACGGGTTCATGCTTAACTACAAAATAGGAAAGAACAAAGGAGAATAAAATATCTCTAGGAGCTTTCTAGAATATCTTCTTTCTACCACAATAAATAAGGGTCAAGGAGAACGCAATAGACACAACAGAAGAAGCAAAAAATTCGCCCAACATCATAGAGGTCGACGAATTTTCTTCTCTCTCCCTCTCCCTCGGAATTTTGTGATTCCATTCTTAGAAAAATAAGAGTAGAACTGAATCTCCATAATCAGGTCTTGTGAGATTAATAGAGTGTGCCCACACTGTATTCTTGTTCGTCCGGAGATTACGTTTCAGAAGATTACAGTGTCATCCAAGGAGATCCAAGAGATTCAGAGATATCCCGGATATTAGATTGGAGCTCGGAGATTGGAGAGGAAGACAGAAGAATAAGGTGATCCTGTTTTAGAAGCTTAAGGAGCAACCCATAAGTTTTTCTGATAACTCGTCTATTTATTTCGGTTGCTTGATAATTGCTCTCATGGTTTGATATTAATTAAATAAATCTAGATCTTGTTAAATAACCTTAATTAATTAGCTAAGTAGCGTAATTAATTTATTTCGCATGGTTATGATGAGGTGAATAATCACCAACAAGTAAAAGTATCTACTTTCATTACTGCAAATATAACATCAAAGAGTGATTGATTAGGTATCAAATTTAGTCACATAGTCGTCACTAATTCTGGGTTTAGTGCATCATATTTATTACATTTTTGTAACTACTAATTTGACCAAACCCTAACTCGGCCCGAAAAAGGAAGAGCTTAATAAAGCTAAATTATGAAGTAGACCGACTGTAAATTATTTAATCCACCACTGATGAAGAGTTGGTCCTACATCGATGCATTAAATCTTGTTGGATGTAGATCCTTATACATAAAAAATTTAGAAAAACCCTAATTCCGAAAACCCAAATAAATAGAGATGAACCTTGATAAATCTGGGTTTCTGGCCAAGGGAACATAGAGAGCCGGAAAGAAGGGGTGTTGATTTTTGGCCAAGCATAGACAGAGAGCCGGAGAGAATGGCGGTGAAGAAGAGAGGTGGTGATTTCTGGTAGAGCAAAGACAGAGAACCAAAAAGAAGGAGAAACAGAAAAAATGGAGTGTAAACGCGTGAGGTGAAAGCTGAGAGAGGAGAGAGAATGTGGAAAGTAATGATGAAAGAGAGAGAAAAAAATTCTTTTATTGATTGGTGGAAAGTTGAAGTGGGAATTAATTGGAGGTAATTACTTATAGCTATTGAGGTTAAAATATGAATTATTTTCATTCCTTTCCTTTGACTCGGATGGGATTTGGTTTGACCACTCTTAGTATGGTAAATTTTTGGTTTTATAGATTTTTGTACAAGATCTAAAGATACTCTTAGTTAAGTCTAAACTCATATTTATAGACGATCTAGAGAGCTTAGATGGACGAAGTGGGAGATAAAGGAGAAAATTAGCTCATTGCATTTATAAAAAGTTGGTTTTAATTCTATACTCTCATCTCATTTTTATTTTCTTTTCCATTTATTTTTTCAGTCCAAAACATCAAAATTACTTATATGCCCATCATTTTAACATATTTTTAGTTCAAAATAAAATAGAAAACTGCTCCCGCTCTGTCACCTCTCCAGCACAAGAGACCTAGCACAACTAGGAACAAGAAGACCACCCGACCAGTAGAATCGGGAGAGAAAAAACTTTCGGCCAAGAGAGAGAGAAAGAGAGGCGT
This sequence comes from Urtica dioica subsp. dioica, assembly GCF_054948205.1. Lineage (NCBI taxonomy): Eukaryota > Viridiplantae > Streptophyta > Magnoliopsida > Rosales > Urticaceae > Urtica > Urtica dioica. Next base: position 14,648,273 of record NC_142764.1, on the reverse strand, counting down.
GGGGTGAGTGAGAGGCAGAGCGAGAGTGAGCGGAGAGAGAGAGAGCACGCGGAGAAGATATAAAAGTGGGCCGAGAGACACTGGCGGCACACGGAGGATGATGGTGGAAAGGTACAGTCCGACTGAAACTCAAGCGCGGAGAATCGAGGTAAAACCCGAGTCCTTTTAATTTATTTTCGAATTGGATTTCTGGGTTAACTGAATATTGGGATTTTTGGGGTTTTCGGATGACTCATAGTCATCGGATTCTCTCTATGGTTGAGACTTCACGAGTTCGTAAATGACTGTTCGATACTTGATATTCACATCCCTGAGACCAAACACTATACTCAAATCTCGTGTATCGTTTCTATGTATGTTTGTGTGTATGTAACACAGAGAAGCAAGTGAAGCATCGTGTACGATATATACCTTCTTTGGTTCAGCATTTGCTCAGTCTCCTCTACCTTCCGCACTTGTCCTTCAACGGTCTAAAGCCACGCATGTAATACCATTATCCAAAATTGTTCTACCATATATTAACTACCTTTTCATGTCTAGATGACCTTGTTTCCATATTAGAACTCCAATGTTACGGTTTGAAACATATAGTACACTAAAGATCTTTACTTTCATGTGTTTATGTTTGTATTAATATCAGTTGAGATGCAAATAATACATATGATAGCAGCAAAATAGTATCTCATAGTTTTTGACATTTGATTGCAAAACTCACCACAGACTTGGAGGTAATGGATCCAGCGATGGAGTTCATTTTTGAGATATAGTTAATAGATTGATTCAATGTCTATCCATTCATTCTACCACAAGATATAGATTCTTTTGGTGTATTCATTTGTTCTGTTCATATGAATATTCAAACTTAGTGATTGATCATGCATGGGTCTACTCTCACAATAATCTTGAGTTTTTCTATGATTTATCAGGAATCCTCTTGTTGTTGTTTATTTTCATTCATTACAAGTACTTTTTCAAGCTATTCAATCAGTATTCTTACCCCATATCAAACAGGCTATATCTTCTTTTTCTTCTTAAAACAACCAAGATCTTAGTAGGATTATAGTTTTTATTCTACCCGACCAAAGTAAAATTAAGAAAAATAATAATTATAACTTGTTTGCTACTATTCTTACATTTTTTCAGATCAAATATTTAGAACCATTGAAGCCAGTTTGAAAGAGGACGATTATATTCAATCAAATATATCGATTTGATTCAGCTGGAGTAGGATTTGAAGACATAAACGATGTTCACGTTCCACTCTTTAAGAAGAAAATGGTTGTTGATATTTTTGAAGGCGAATGGGACCCTTAACTTATATTTACGTATATGTACTACCAAAGTATGTTATATATTCTTTACGATGAACAAGTCCTTGAAAAGGCATTTTTGGATGTTGAACAAGTCTTTGAAAAGGTATTTTTGGATGACGAACAAGTCCTTGAGAAGGCATTTTTGGGCATTAGAGCTAATCTACCGATCAATAGATCAATGTTACTAGTCATTCTATTGAGCATTAGAGCTAATCTACCGGTCAGTAGATCAATGTTATTAGTCTTTCTACTGAGCATTAGAGCTAATCTACATGTCGGTAGATCAATGTTACTAGTCATTCTACTGAGCATTAGAGCTAATTTATCGGTCGGTAGATCAATGTTACTAGTGGTTCGATTGAGCATTAGAGCTAATCTACGGATGGTTAGATGAATATTATTAGTGGTTCTACTGACCATAAGAGCTAATCTACTGATTGGTAGATGAATATTATTCGTAGTTCTACTGAGCATAAGAGCTAATCTACTGATCAGTAGATGAATATTATTAGTACTTAATAATAGAATAATAAAGTCATATGAATAAATTGATGAGTTTTTCTTATATGTCATATGAATAAATAAATTAAAATTAATGAGCAATTAATCAAAATTAGTTTAATCTATAATAACAAAGTCATATGTACAAATTTATTAGAATTAGTTAGTTTATTATAGAATAACAAAGTCATATGAACAAATTGATGCGTTTCATTTATAATATGTCATATGAATAAATAAATTAAAATTAATGAGAAATTATTTAAAATTAGTTTCATTTATAAACAACTAGCCTACTTATAGAGGGGACTTTTAAATTATAGCCCAACTATCTATTTATTTAGGGAAATAGCCCATATTTTCATACTTCCAAAATTGCCCTTGCTTTCATAAAACTTCGTTCTTATTTGTTTGTTAATTCTAGATTTTTTCCAGTTATTCATCATCGGATTTGAATCATGGAATCGTTAGCCAAATCGGAGACATGTATTTTGTTTTTTCGACTGGTAAATAATATTTACTATCGGATGACCCGACTGTAAATATTATTTACCATTAAAATTATCCTGCGATTTGCAACCAGAATATTCGACAACTCATTTGGAATAGTAGGATCATTGATTTCGTAGATGTTCTTCTATTGTTCTTATATTATCTGTTCGTTTAGGTTAGTCATTTAATCCTTCTTAGTTTATGTTTGTCTAGTGTAGGTGTTTAGGTTCTTTAGTTTCTTACAACTTCGTTCTTATTTGGTTGTTAATTCCAAATTTTTTCCAGTTATTAATCATCAGATTTGAATCATGGAATCGTTCGTCAAATCGGAGACAAGTATTTTGTTTTTTCGAATGGTAAATAATATTTACTATCGGATGGTCGGATAGTAAATATTATTTACTATCGGATGGTCCGATAGTAAATATTATTTACTATCGGATGGCCCGATAGTAAATATTATTTACCATTCGAAAAAACATATTTTATAGTTAATCTAACAGAGAATTGATCGGAGATGCGGGGGAGAGTTTCGATTATGGTGTTCTATGGGTTAAATCGAATTGGAAATAATATATACTTACCATTTTTCCAAGTCTGAGAATGGAGACGCTTCGTCGGCTTCGGAAGTGGCAAAATCAGAAAATTGGTGGCGGAAAAGGAGGTCGGACGCAATATCGGAGGATCGATGGATTCGAAATCGACGGAGAGTTCGGAGGCAATATCGGAGGATTGAAGGATTTGGAGTCGGATCCGAAAATTTTGGTGTGTATTTGATGAGGGGTAAGATATGAATATAATATTGTTTGGTAGTGGATTTGGCTAGTTATCTAATTTAAGTAATAGTTGAGCTAGAATTTTAAAAGAGGTGGTCAATTTGGGCTAGATACCTAACTGGCCCCTATAATAACAAAGTCATATGAACAAATTTATTAGAATTAGTTAGTTTCGTATAGAATAACAAAGTCATATGAACAAATTGATGAGTTTCAGTTATGATATGTTATATTAATAAATAAATTAAAATTAATGAGCAAATAATTTAAATTAGTTTCATCTATAATAAAAAAAAGTGATATGAACAAATTTATTAGAATTAGTTAGTTTATTATAGTATAACAAAGTCATATGAACAAATTGATGTGTTTCATTTATAATATGTCATATGAATAAATAAATTAGAATTTATTAGCAATTAATTAAAGGGCTATTTTGAAGAATAGCCAAATTGGCTCAACAATATTAAGGGACTAGCCCATGTTTCATTTTATTTAGTAAATAACCCAACTTTAATAGACTACCTAAACTACCTCTATCATCCACAACCTCCCTTAACCCTAACTCTTTCCCTCTCACCGCCACCCCAAACCTATCCGACGACAACTCCTCCACCACATCCGCCGCCGTCACGCCCTCCTGCTCTTGGATCTCGAAGCTCTGGCGAGTCCAAAGACTGGATTTCTGGCATAGCCGTTTCACCGGCGAGATTTCGGCGACCGAGCTCGCTCGTCTCCCGAGACTGTTGACTCTCCGCCTCGAGTCGAACTAGTTCGACGGAGGCCTCGACGAATCCTCGCCGCAGAAAAAGAAGAAGAGAAAGAAAAATATCTGATTTTGTTGATTCACTGTAAATTCGCGAATAGGTTAATTTAATTAACGTACTAGAGTGAGTTAGGTTAATTAATTAACTGATTCGTGAAGGATTTGAAATTCACAAAAAATTTACAAAAATAAGAACTTAAGTCAATTGATATTCAAAGCATTCTATCAATTAACCTAATTCCTAATTCAATCATTTAGTAAATTAACTTTACTCACAAAAAAATCAAAACCTAAGCTAATATTCAACCAATAAGTTAATTAATTAACCTAATTCACTCCAGTACGTTAATTAAATTAACCTATTCGCGAATGAAGTGAGGGCATTATGGTCTGAGCCGAATATATGGGCTATTTGCTTAATAAAATGAAATTTGGGCTATTCCCCCAATAAGAATTACAAACTTGGCTAATTACAACAAATTTCACTTAATTAAAATTAGTTTCATCTATAATAACAAAGTCATATGAACAAATTTATAATAACAAAGTCATATGAAAATTATTCTATAGTTTCGTCTAGAATAACAAAGTCATTTGAACAAATTGATGAGTTTCAGTTATGATATGTTATATGAATAAATAAATTAAAATTAATGAGCAAATAATTTAAATTAGTTTCATCTATAATAAAAAAGTGATATGAACAAATTTATTAGAATTAGTTAGTTTATTATAGAATAACAAAGTCATATGAACAAATTGATGCGTTTCATTTATAATATGTCATATGAATAAATAAATTATAATTTATGAGCAATTAATCAAAATTAGTTTCATCTATAATAACAAAGTCATATGAACAAATTTATTAGAATTAGTTAGTTTCATATAGAATAACAAAGTCATATGAACAAATCAATGAGTTTCAATTATGATATGTTATATGAATAAATAAATTAAAATTAATGAGCAAATAATTTAAATTAGTTTCATCTATCATAAAAACGTGATATGAACAAATTTATTATAAGTAGTTAGTTCATTATAGAATAAGAAAGTCATATTTTTCTCAAGGTTTTTTATATGACTCTACTACATATTTGATTTGCTCTAATGATCATTAGAGCTGAATACTCTAACGATCATTTGAGTTTCTCTACTAACCAGTAGAGTTACCCATTTTATTTGATTTTAGTGAGGAGTAGAATTGCTGTAATGGTCATTAGAGTTGAATACTCTACCGATCATTAGAATTTCTCTACTGATCATTGATACTTCTACAAATTAATAGATTTATTGTATAATGGAGATTAGTCGAAGCAAAACACAATTTAATGTCATTACAATCATAGAAAATGAAACAATTCAAAATAGTACATAGAAGCATCTTTTTTTTTATCCCTTCTTACGCCTTATTGTTGGCGTTGACCGAGCTTCTCCTTCATTTAAAGGGCATCTAGATATGTTATGTCCTAATTGATTGCATTTTGAACATCTATTCTTCCGCATCTTCTTCCACTGAAAAAATTCTCTTTGTCTTCTTCCTACATTTTCTTTTATGAACAAGTGGAGGTATTACATCAACCAACTCTGCTTCTTTACGGATATCCCACTCACACTCTGATGGAACCGGGTAAATTTTTTCTGAGTACGCTAGCGACCATAAATCCAGTGTAATACTCAGAGTTGTAATCATGCACGTTCTCTAAAAATTAAAAATTAGAATACTAATGATAAATTTAATATAGAAATTCACTATATAGAGATAAATCTATTTTGTTCTACTGATATAACTATGCCACTCTACTGCTCTACTGATCTAACTCTGGAACTCTACTGCTTAAATCAAACTTTACTGCTCTAATGATCTACCTCTGGAACTCTACTGCTTAAATCAAACTCTACTGCTCTACTGATCTATTGCAAATGAACAAGTATCAGTAGAGTTCGACGATCATCTTCAACATTCGAAAATATTTTCCAATCAAAGTTTCATTGAGTTAGATACATATTCTTCTGGTTCAAATCTAACAAAGTTTTCAATCTAACACAACAAAATAAGTATCAAACTAGAAATATAAAAATTTCATTGATGAATTTACGCAAACACAAAACCCTAGTTTGTTTAGGCTTAAGTTTTTGCACCGTCAATACCGTTCAAGTACAGTCCGACCGTCGTTGAAACTCGCCGTCGCCGCTGGAATTTCGTCAATACCGTTCAAGTACGGTCTCAACTTCCGCCCGAATGAAGCTTCATTTCAATGGCTGGTGTGGTGAGAACCCAAGCACGGTGAGATGGGTAGACTGTTTTTTTTTTAAATGAAAAAGAAAATGGTATATTTGAGAGATGAGGTATTATTTGTTTAAGAGATTGTATTCACAAAAAATTAAAACTTTTAATGGTATGGAACAAAATGTTGCAACTTTTAAGGGCAAAAATCAAAGCCAAGATATCCGTGGATGATTCTGCTATGGGACCTATCGAATTTACACACTCGTGATGTTTTGGGCCTCGTTCCTACAAAGAGCTGGGCCTTGTGGTGATTCTTGCATAGGAGTGTCATTTTGCCAAAAAAAAAAAGGGAGTTTTCCAAAACTAGGAGTAAATAGAGGGCAAATGACTTTTTTGGACGTTTTTTTTAAAAGGTCAGCAATAGGACCTCTTCATTTATTTCTATTTATGTAATTACCATTATACCCTTATTTATTTTCTATTTATTTTTTTTTAAGAATCCTAAAAACTAAACCCTACTCTCAATCTCTCCTTTCTTTTCATTTCGGCTTCATCTTCTTCTCCACTGCACTTGTTTCATCTCCTCCATTGTCTCCATCGCATCACCTCCATTGGCGTCGTGTCCCATTGTCGTCGGGGTGTCTGGATCTCAGCCGGCGTCCGTCCTCTCTCTCAAACTTGACGGCCATCCCTCCTCTCTCTCTTAGTTCGCGCCGTCCGTCGTCTTCCAAGGCCACCCACCTTCGCCGCCGTCTCTCTCTGCCCTTTCCGGCGCAACAAGCTCCCACATTGACACTCTTTTCGCTCTTTATTCCGATAAGCTCCCTCATACATAGTCATTTCGTTACAGTGTTTGTGACCAACGTTGTCACGAAAGATTCAGCATGACTCAATATTTTCGTGACAATATAGTCACAAAACGAAATTATTTCGTGACTGTCACGAAACTAAATTATTTCGTGACACCCATAGTCACGAAAGCTTCAGCATGACTCCATATTTCGTGACAATATAGTCACAAAACGAAATTATTTCGTGACACTATTGTCACGAAATTAAATTATTTCGTGACACCCATAGTCACGAAAGCTTCAGCATGACTCCATATTTCGTGACAATATAGTCACAAAACGAAATTATTTCGTGACACTATATTTAATTTCGTGACACTATTGTCACGAAATTAAATTATTTCGTGACACTATTGTCACGATATTAAATTATTTCGTGACACTATTGTCACGAAATTAAATTATTTCGTGACACTATTGTCACGAAACTAAAGTCTGCAATGACAAACATGAACGATATTATATAATATGGATTCAAGTGCTTACTATATATCTGCGCATATAATAAAGTTTTATGAGAAAATAATTTAATGTGACTTTATCTCCACTATTTGCAGTTATGAAAGACATTCATACCTTCGTCAAGCATAGCGGTAGATGGGTGAAACATGAACGATACGAGGCTGGCCCTGGGTGTGCAGTGGGAATCTTAATACCGGCAAAAGCAACGTACGAGGTGTTTATGCAGCTATTGTATGCCACGCTCAATCGCTCACCTAAAAATCAAGTCCTCCGTGTTTCTTATGAGACAGAAGGGTCGGTACCCCCAGTAAGTATTGACTCCGACCTAAGTTTGAAATGTTACTTGCATCTTCGGAAGGAGAAACCGGACAGATCCAAATTTAGTTTGGTAGTAGATATGGAGCCATTGAAGCAAGAGCCGTTGGTTTCGGACTCAGGCGTTGGTTCAACTCCGACCACCGGTCAACCAGCACAAGCGGACATTCAGGCTAGTTCTCCTAAGTCGGAGGCTAGTTCTCCTAAGTCGGAGGCTAGTTCTCCCGAGATCCCCGACCCGAATCAGAGTCATTCAGGCACACCATGGCAGACCCCTCCGCGCTCAGGCACTCCAAAACGGTTTAGTACGCCTTGCTCTAGAACGAGGAGGACGAGTCAATGCGATACACCTTCCACGGATAACCAAAATATGCATCCTGACCTTGATGTGTCAGATATGCACTCTCCGCTGAGACTAGTCAAAGGAGGATTGTACGCCAACAAAGCAACTCTGAAGAAACATTTATGCATGTTAGCAATCACGAAACATTTTACGTTCAAGACGAAGACTTCTAACAAACGGTATATCCATGTTGTTTGTCGAGATGACTCATGCGCGTGGTCTGTTCGTGGAGTAAAAAAGACTACATCAGATCTTTGAAGTGAGGAGGTGACTTATTACTTATTTCTACATTGATATTATCGTGGTGACCCGAAATTAACATTGCTCTTACATTCTTGCAGGTATGATTCTGAGCACACGTGTGCTACACAATTCAGACAAGGAGAACATCCTCAGGCTACGTCCACATTTGTAGGCGAGACTATGAAACACAGGTACATCGATCCCTCATGTTCACCATGCAAACCCAAAGACATCATGTCCTACATGCAACAAGATTTTGGAGTGGACATGTCCTACAAAAAAGCATGGAGGTCAAGACAGGCGGCACTATCATCATTGTTTGGCACCGATGATGCATCGTATAGATCTCTGCCTAAATTCATGTACATGTGGTCGACTAACAATCCAGGTTCGTCATTCGACCTTGTCACAACTCCTCGATCCCACCGTTTCAAATACTTCTTCATGTCGTTTAGTGCTTGGAAAAGGGGGTGGAAGTATCTACGGCCCGTAGTTATCATCGACGGCACTTTTTTGAAGAGTTACTATAAAGGCACACTGTTTTCAGCATGTGGTATGGATGCGAATGAACAAGTTTACCCCCTCGCATTCGGCGCTGGTGATTCAGAATCTACTGAATCGTGGGTTTACTTCTTGACAAGGTTAAAGGAAGCAATCGGGGAGAGGTCACATCAGGTCATAGTGTCTGACAGGAACGCGGGAATCATTAACAGTGTGAAAAAGGTTTTCACTAACTCAGACCATGGTTATTGCATGTTTCATCTTTTGAAGAACGTGAAGAACCAAATCAAAGGTCTATCAAAAGAGGTGAATTGGACGTTCTATGCTGCAGCAAAGGCATACACGTATGCAGAGTTTGAAAAGTATATGCTTATGATAGATGAGGAAGATCTAAGAGTCCGAGCGTATCTTCAGAACGACGTAGGCTACGAAAAATGGGCTCGTAGTTTCTACACGGAGAAGAGGTACTCAATAATGACATCAAACAATGCCGAGTCGCTGAATGCAATGAATGTCAAACCGAGAGAGTTCCCTATTGCCAAGCTATTTGATTTTCTCTGGGAGAGAATGAGTAAATGGTTTTACGAACGTAGAGAAAAAGCGTTGGGAACATTGACGATCCTTTGCGTTGACGCGAATAAAAAACTTGAAGAATACCACGCTAAATCTACTGGACTGGGGGTACGTGATAGGCATTCAATTTTTAATTTTTTTTATAAGATGTTTTTTTATTATAACCCGTAAACAAAATGGTATTGGGTGCGGAACAGGTGCGTCCATCATCGGTGTACGAGTTTGAAGTCGTTGATAGAGAGGGGCAAAAGTGGGCTGTAAATTTGAGAGAGAAGACATGTAGTTGCCGTGTCTTTCAAACTGACAACTTTATCTGTCCCCACGGCATTGCGGCTTGCGGTGTTCGAAACTTCGCAGTTGAGAAGTACATATCAAATTACTACACCACCGAATATTGGAGAAGTTGTTATGCAGGTGTAATTCATCCAATTGGCAGCGAGGAGTCGTGGAATTTTCCAGAGGAAGTCACGCAAAAAATAGTAAATCCACCTCATGTTGCGGCTCGTGCCGCCGGAAGACCGAAAAAGAAAAGAATACCCTCTCAATGGGAAGGGGATGATGATAGAAGGAATAAATGCAGTCGCTGTGGTGGAGTAGGACATAATCGAGCCACATGTCGCAACGCGATCCCGACCCACCATAGCCGACCCCGAACATGAGCTCGATTGTTCCTTTTTTTAAAACTTTTTATTTGATGTACCAATTTGGATTTGTACTTTACTTTATTTCTCAACTAGTTTGTTATGTTTGTTATGGATTTTTATATTTCTCATTCGTGACGTTTTAGTCCCATTAAACAATTTCTCACTGACAGAGAAGTCACGAAATAACAATTCTTCGTGACATAGAAGTCACGACATCAAATTTTTTCGTGACAGAGACGTCACGAAATCATCATTTTTCATGACATATAAGTCACGACATCCAATTATTTCGTGACAGCGAAGTCACGACATCATCATTTTTCATGACATAGAAGTCACGACATCCAATTGTTTCGTGACAGGGAAGTCACGAAATCATCATTTTTCATGACATAGAAATCACGACATTCAATTGTTTCGTGACAGAGAAGTCACGATATCATCATTTTAGTGACAGAGAAGTCACGACATCAAGGGGCTTAAAGCATTTTATTTTATTTTATTTTAAAACCTCTTTAAACCATTTGTACGTATAAAACAATTGAGAATTATTTGAAACCCTAAATCCCCAAATTCGACCCAGATCTCTTTTGCTGTCTCTCGTCTGATCTATCTTCATCGCCGGTGAGGTTTCAACTTGAGAATGGCAGTGAACCGCGCTTCTTCATCGCAACACTCTTATTCTTCGCACACGAAGCACGAACGCAGAGACTCGACAACGACGAGAGACTCGACGACGATGAGAGACTCTCCAGGTGAATTTCTGTGTAAATGCGGCGTGCAATGGGTCGAGAGGACGTCATGGACCAAGGATAATCCCGGTAGGAGGTTCAGAAATTGCCACGTGACGACGGTAAGGATTTTGATTTTGAATGTTTGGTTGAAATTGATTAAAATCCTATTCTGAGAGTGGTTTGGATTTTTGGGTATTTGGGTTTTTCGTCCCAAAGGTATTTGGTTAATATTGGACTTGCAGTTGTCCACTTTGCAGCTAGCCCGGATATTGTATCCTGTTTGAATACAACCAGAACTCATATATGCTCTAATACAAGAAACAAATACCTGATTTTTGAGGCTATAATTGGTGATTTTCAGGCAGAGGGTGGGTGTGGTTTTTTTCAATGGGTTGATCCTGAAGTTTCTGAAAGAGCAAATAAAATCATTCCAGGATTGCTGAGAAGAATTGACCAGTTGCAGTTGGATATTGAGCATCACTGTCGAGCAAATCGGAGGCTGAGATTGATTATTGTGTTGTTGGTTATTATGATGTTTGCTGTAATATATGTGTGTATGATGTAAACAGATTTCAAGGTAACAGATTTATGTGTGTATGTGTTGTATTGGATTATGTATTGTGTTTTGTAACAGATACAAATTCCATTTTCGTGACATAGAAGTCACGAAGTTCGAGCCATTTTCATGAACCATGATATCTTTCGCTGTTTTGACCGACTTGGTAATTGGGATATGGATATTTAATATCAATAAATGGCATTAATAGCAATTAAATTACTGAACAACTAACTTTGGAAGTTAGGTAAGAAAATTTATTTTAGCATTTACGTACAAAAGTTAGGTAAGGAATCCTCATATTTATCCGACCTTAAATATTTACCTCAGATCAAACTGATAATATTGTTCGAAAGAGTCTAACGGTGAAATGGACGCTAAAGATCCAACGACGAAGGGAAGCGATTCGAGTAAAAAGGTGTCGACGGTGAATGAGACGTCGGAGATGCCTTCAGGAAGTAGAAACTCGACCGCGAGATATTACATGATTCCATATCCGCGCCCTCCCAGGAAATTAAAGAAGCGTCATGACATGAGCGACGCTGAATACAACGAGTATGTAGAGATGCATGCAGGTGAGGATTACAAATCTCCGGTTTTGATGGCTAACTCCGTTCTTGAAGAAATATTCGGAGAGAATTGGGAAAATTTTTGAAATCAAAGGGAGCTATTGTCGAAGACCATAAAGATTTGCCGGCTTGCCAAAGGGGGGTTGACGGAAAGAAATAAAATGTAGTTCGAGATGAGGTACTCAATATTTACAATGTTTTAATGTTTTAATGTTTTGATTTTAATTCCGTGACTGGTATGTCACGAAAACGTACCGTTTCGTGACTTGAAGACTTCATTTTCGTGACAGGAACGTCACGAAATCCCCATGTTTCGTGACGGGAACGTCACGAAATCCCCATTTTTCGTGACAGGAACGTCACGAATTCCCCATGTTTCGTGACAGGAACGTCACGAAGTCCCCAGTTTTCGTGACAGGAACGTCACGAAATCCCCATGTTTCGTGACGGGAACGTCACGAAGTCCCCTTTTTCGTGACAGGAACGTCACGAGATCACTACTTTGCGTGACGAGAACGTCATGACATCCCCTTCTAGACTCTTAAATGAGTTGTTTTGGGAGGACTACCAACGCTATTAATAAAAAAAATTCCAACGTTAAGGAGAAATTAGAGTTGAAAACGAAATGTCGGACGACATGACGTTCAACCTCATTCACCTATGTTCATATGTTTATTAGAGTACTTTAAATTCTGTCCCTTTGAGATGATGAAATGAAATGAGACAAATGAATGTATGTCAACAACACTTCACGATACAAAACACATTAGCTCGTCAAGATGTTCTAGGTAAGTAGAACTCACTTACCATTTATCCTTCTCATATTTTCTTGATATTCTAGGTAAGTAGAACGGCTGTCCATTTATTTTTCAAATTTTATCATTTTAATATTCATAACAACCATTTATCCCCTACGACGGATTTAATGAAAAGAATAAGAGATTTCTCATTAAATTCCATCAAAGGGAACAATTTCGTGACTGGTATGTCACGAAAACGTACCGTTTCGTGACTTGAAGACTTCATTTTCGTGACAGGAACGTCACGAAATCCCCATTTTTCGTGACAGGAACGTCACGAAGCCCCCATTTTTCGTGACAGGAACGTCACGAAATCCCCATTTTTCGTGATAAGAACGTCACGAAGTGCACAATATTCGTGACAGGAACGTCACGAAATCCACATTTTTCGTGACATGAACGTCACGAAATCCCCATTTTTCGTGACAGTAACGTCACGAAGTGCACAATATTCGTGACAGGAACGTCACGAAGTGCCCCTTTTTCGTGACAGGAACGTCATGACATCTTATAGACTCTTAAATGAGTTGTTTTGGGAGGACTACGAACGCTATTAATAAAAAAATTCCAACATTAAGGATAAATTAGAGTTGAAATCGACATGTCGAACGACATGACGTTCAACCTCATTTACCTATGTTCATATGTTTATTAGAGTACTTTAAATTCTGTCCCTTTGAGATGATGAAATGAAATGGGACAAATGAATGTATGTCAACAACACTTCACGATACAAAACACATTAGCTCGTCAAGATGTTCTAGGTAAGTAGAACTCACTTACCATTTATCATTCTCATATTTTCTTGATATTCTAGGTAAGTAGAACGGCTGTCCATTTATTTTTCAAATTTTATCATTTTAATATTCATAACAACCATTTATCCCCTACGACGGATTTAATGAAAAGAAGAAGAGATTTCTCATTAAATTCCATCAAAGGGAACAATTTCGTGACTGGTATGTCACGAAAACGTACCGTTTCGTGACTTGAAGACTTCATTTTCGTGACAGGAACGTCACGAAATCCCCATTTTTCGTGACAGGAACGTCACGAAGCCCCCATTTTTCGTGACAGGAACGTCACGAAATCCCCATTTTTCGTGATAAGAACGTCACGAAGTGCACAATATTCGTGACAGGAACGTCACGAAATCCACATTTTTCGTGACATGAACGTCACGAAATCCACATTTTTCGTGACATGAACGTCACGAAATCCCCATTTTTCGTGACAATAACGTCACGAAGTGCACAATATTCGTGACAGGAACGTCACGAAGTGCCCCTTTTTCGTGACAGAGAAGTAACGAAGTTGCCACTGTTCGTGACAGAGAAGTAACGAAATCCCCATTTTTCATATAAATCATATGAATTGTATTTCATATAATCACATCCAAAAGAGTATAGAGTTACATATTTAATAATTTACTGGCCCCTATACGTACTTATAAAACATAGACCATGTCTTAGTGACGACCTTGTCACACAAATTCTACAAAGGAGAATTAAGAGTCACACCGCCATCACAAAGACATTCCAAAACAATACACTTCACCCTATTTAAAAAGTTTGGATCACTAATCGCTTCTCCTACTTTCAATTCTCTTCGTCTGACTCAACATTGTTTGCCATCTTTAATGCCCCGTGCTTGTACAACTCGGTTGCCATCTTCTTTCTGTACATGGAAATATTGTCTTGATGCAAACTACTCACCGGAATCCCATGGATCATAAATTCGGCGGCCTTTACGCAAAACATGCCACAGTCTCCCCTGTTCATGGTTGCTTACTAGTATTAAATATACATCAAAATAGAACATGATATGAGAAGAGATCTTACCCATTGGATTGTTGTGGCATAGGCGTTATTACTATTTTAAATGGCTCCGAGTTGCCATCTCCCAAACCGACGACGGCCAACACAATGGGGATAAAATCCGCCATCATCTGTATGCTATCACGAACATTGCGTGCATACTTCGAGTCCATAGAGTCGTATATTGTTAGCGCTCTACGGCTTAGGGAAATTACGACAAGGAGCCAGTGGTCCGGCACATGGACAGGGACGTAGATAGTGTTAACATCTGCCCATGGAGTGTTTGCAAAACCTGTTTGTTTTTCGGCAGTTATGTAGTCAAGCACAACTAAATGGTCCGTCCAATCAAACACGTCCTTGTTCTTCGCTTTGGACCAAGCATCATGGCATCGGGTGAGCATTGGTAGAAAGTACGAGTTGGTTGTCGTAAACGGCTTTCGGACATTTCCATACTTCCCCTTCTTTCTCAAGTAGTAGAAAATGACGTCCATATGCTGCAAAATAAAAAATTCACATAAATCAGTGACATATAAGTGTTCACTTCGTGATAATATTGTCACCAGATTCTTATCTTCATGTGGTGACAACAACACAGTTTCTGGTGACAATGTTGTCACGTACTAAATATTAACAACAAATAAATGCAGTTGACTATTACATGAAGTTCAAAAAACCAAATAAAAAACAGGTCACAACAAATAAATCCAGGTTCAGAAATTCATTGTCACGACATATAGAATTTATTACATGAAGTTCAAAAAACCAAATAAAAAACAGGTCACAACAAAGCTAGAAAAATCATGGTTTTATCTATTTACATTGACACAAACAAAAAACAAAAAACGTCACGAAGTGCAGTGGTGTTTGTCATCCCTGGCTCTAAAAAACCTGGTTGAGCGGACGTACCTTTCCCGTAAGCCACTCAACCGGGGTCCACAAAGAGTAAAACCACGTCTTCGATGTAATCTCAACCACCGTAAAATGGAACGAGGGAGATAAATCTTCTTCTGGTGACTTGTACTTCGGACTGCTGAAAAATCACAAGTATTAGATCTCATTTTTATTTAAAATTACCAGACAATATATGTAAGAAGGAGAAAGATACTTACGCATTTTTGTGATTCGATTTAAGACCAACTTTAATCCATTTAGCCATTGCTGCAATATCTCCCACAGAAATCTCGTCTTTAGGGTAGGAGAATGGATAGACTGACGGTGGCCGAAGTGGTCGTGTGAACCTCGTAAACACAGCCGGCGCGGGTGTCGGTGTGAAGACCGCTGGCGCCCTCCTATGGCGAGTAGGCTTTTCATCAGATGATGAAATCATTATGAGCTTTCCAGGCATCTTCAACAACGAGGAACAGACCTCATCAGCCGCCTCTGGACGTCGCACAGGCGTTTTAGACTCCTGGGTCTCTTCAGCTCGGGCCTGGTCCTCGCCGGCTTGGGTCTGGTCCTCGCCGCCATCAGCGTGCGTTTGGTTCCTGTCTACTTCTTTTGGCCCTTCATCTTCAGGACCTCTCCCACCGTCTTCGTCATCTTCACTATCATCTTTTTTCTTCTGCAGATCATCTTCTTTACATTGGCCTCCAATAGATGGCTGATCTTCATCATTTTTCTCGGCTTCTTTGTTCTCCAACTCATTTGATTTGTCCACAACTACTTCTTCCTTCTCCTCTTCTTTGTCATTCTCCTCTTCTTTGTCCTTCTCCTCTCCCTTGTTCTCTTCTTTGTCCTTCTCATCTTCTTTGTCCTTCACTTCTTCTTTGTCCTTTTCCTCTTCCTTGTTCTCTTCTTCTTCTCCTTGCTTCTCCGTCACCTCCTCCTCATATTTCTGGAGGTTGACAAAATCATCATCCTGAGATTGTTGCTTGTCCAGAACCTCTTTCAAGGTTTCTGAAATGGATCGCATTTCAGTGGAAAACTGCTTCTTCCACTCAAGAAACTCAATTCTGAAATGTTTCAGATCCTTTTCCATTGCGGACATGCGTATCTGCAATGTACAAATAATTTTGTATGAGAATAGAATCACGAAATTAAGTATTTTCGTGACATACAAGTCACGAAATCAATTATATTCGTGACATACTTTCGTGACATAGATGTCACGACATCACGTATACTCGTGCCATAAAATCACGAATTTACTTTACTTAAGAAACCATTACCTCAATTGATGATGATGCAACAATGTCTTCTTTTTTCTTCTTCCCCCTCTTCTCAGAAGGGCTCACAACAGTCCTCGCAGTTTTCGCAGACTCTACCTCACCACCGATCGGCTTGAATTCGATCTGGAAGAGGTCCGAAGTTAATCAAAATTTAATTAAATGTACATATTCTTATCAATCATATTCATACCTCTTGGAATCGAATATTTTGTAGTTGGGACTCCAAGACCTTCCCTGATTTAGTAGCCCAACGCCTCATCAGCGGCGTTGCGTCGGCAACGAGTATTGAGGCGAACTCCAGCTCCACGAATCGTGGGATGCACTCGTAACCCCATATCTGGAGTGGGAGCACGAAACCCGGCAGGTGGAGTTTTGGGTTCTTACCCTCCTTGATGGTCTTGGCCTTGCTCACAAAGCCCACGATAGAACCTAGAAAGAAGTTCCAGGCGACGTCTCCCCATGGGTAGTTGTTGAAAACAACCGGGTCATCCACCATTTTGATGTAGCTATCGCAGGGGAGGTTGACGGTCTTCTCGGCCGCCAAGAGAACATTGTACAGAAAGTGGAGGAGGAGTAGTCTCACCCTCCTCTCATCTGGCCATTCGTGGCTACTCTCAAGGACTGCACCAATGTTGGCCCTTTTCCGGCAAAGAGCACCATTACAGAAGGTGACATTGTATAGCCCTCCCTCAACCACATTAGCGTACCGTGGTTGTTCTGCGTAGTTTTCGTTGAATCTTAACCCTGTGATCAGGGAAAAGTGCTCTTTGGTGAACTCGCGGGGTCTTCCACCAATCTCCATGACCAGAGAATCGTTAGATGCACCAGCCTCATCATAATAACCAGATCTCAACACCAAATGGCTTATTATTCTGGACGATTTTGTTATCAAGGGCATGTCTAGAAACTGCCCAAAACACGTCTTTTTGAATAAGTCTTTTTGGTTGGCGGTCATGCCGGTCTCCTTTTCGAAATCGTCCAAGTTCCCATGGAAGTTGAACGAGTAGCCGGACTCTATTTCATCTTCTTTTATCCTTCGTATGAAACCCTAAAAATTACAACATTAAACACATAAAAGTTAAAACATTAAACACATATGAGTTGGAACATTAAACACATAAACATTGTGGTTTTCGTGACAATTGTGTCACGACATTTCTAGGTTTCGTGACTCTTGTGTCACGAAACTTCTGCGTTTCGTGATAATTGTGTCACGACATTTTTAGGGTTTCGTGACACCTATGTCACGAAATTTATGGGGTTCGCTACAATTGTGTCACGAATTTCAGGGTATCGTGACATAGTTGTCACGATACCCAGAAATTCGTGATATAGTTGTCACGATACCCAGAAATTTCGTCACATAGGTGTCACGAAACCCATATATTTCGTGACACAATTGTCACAGAAATCCATAAATTTCATGACACAATTATCACGATACCCAGAAATGTGTGACACAAAACAATTCATAGAACCTACATCTAATATGAGCAAGCCTAGAAAAATCTAATTTTCTTACAAAATACACACATAATCCCCAATAACGTAAAAAATGAACACTTTTGTCAAACTAACAGTTACATGAAACACACAATAAACATGCAAACCCATGAATCAACACAAAATCCACACATAATCAACACAAAATTAACATGCAAGTAAAAAAACTCACCTTCTGATGTCTCTCGGATGTACAAGGAACAGAGGAGTCAGAATTTGAAGGCGACTCAAGAACCACCTTCCTCTTCTTCTTCGGCGGCGCAAGAACCTTCTTCCATTTCTTCGCCGGGGAGTTTTGCATTGGTGACTCCGAGCCAAAAGTCACGCGTGGACTCCGACGCGGGGATGCATGCGTCACTGGAGGTGGAGTTTCAGCCGATGATTGAGGAAGACTCCTCTTTTTAGGGTTAGGTTTTGGAACTTTTGGGGGGCGTTTGGTCGGCGACTTGTTCTTTATCTTCATTTCTTAGGCGAAGAATGGACGAGAGTGACGAAGTGAGTGAGATTATGGAGTTTGAAAAACAAATCGAGACGGTTTGGTTAAGGAAGTTGGACGGTTTTTTTTTTTTTTGTCGCTCGCTCTCACTCTCTCTCTCTCTCTCTTCTGGTTAAACTCGGTGAATGAAGAAATGAAGAGGAAGGTGACGTGGAGGCAAGGTAATAAATCCGGTCATTAATAAAATAGTAACATTTTTTATTTAAATTTTAATATTCACGGGGGTAAAAGGGTAATTACATAAATCAAAATTAATTACCAAGTCCTATTTGTGACCTTTTTGAAAAAAAATCCAAAAAAGTAAAAAGCCTTTGATTTACTCCTATTTAGAGCAATTTCCCAAAAAAAAATGATAACTTGCGAGTACCTAGTTCTAGTGCCTCGAGTTCTCCCTCCAAAAAACAATGAATTTGAAACAGTTGACTAGTGCTTAATTTGTTGGTAAAGTTGTAGTGCAACTTGTTAAGCTTATCGATCAATTGTCACTCTTATGTGCATAATTTTGATGTCAAATTTTTTCCTTCGCCATCTTGCCCCACGCCACTTTTCTTTCTTCTCGCCCAGGTTTTTCACGTTTCTCTCACTCTCTATATACCCAACGGAGAGAGGACGAAATCAGTTCTAGGAGAGCGATGATTTGGGAGAGACGACCGAGAAGCTCGTTCTGATCGGCGACTGGGTCAGACCACCACCACCACCAGAGATAGTTTTAGCGCAACCTGAGGCTTGCGTGGTGGCAAAACCAAAGTGGCATCCGGTGAGGGCGACAATTCCCAAATTCACAAGCGTTGTCTAAATTCCATGAGTAGCAATAAAAAGGTCTGAAATTTTCCTTTAGGCTTCTACATTCATTCTGAAATCCAGATTGACTTAGGGCTTTAGCTTAGATTTTGAAACTGATTTAACGGCTTCGCCGTGATAACTCTTATATTGAAATTGATCTGATTATAAAATCTATTTGTGATACTTAGAATAATACCTAGTGGTAATTCCACACCACCTCCTGTGCGGAAGTCGTGGGTTCAATCCCCACTGCAGCAAAGCTGCCTTAAAAAAAAAAATCATTATTTTTAATTGCTGTGATTGTGAAATCGTTTCTGTAGATGTAATTGTTCTGTAATAATTAAGAAAATGTTATGTGTAGTCAATTTTTTTTTTTTTTTTTTTTTTTTTAATTGAAACAACAAAAATTCTTCAAGATGGCATAACGTTTTCTTCTAGTCTTTGTTGAGTACAAACTAGAATATAGTCTTCTGGGACACTAAACAGATTTCTTATATACCAGATTATCATGAATTTTGTATCATTTTGTCCATAGAAATCAAAGGTTCTTATTGTGGATTTCAAATTGCAGACTTCTTCTCCACCTTAGCAAGTCAATTCTTTTTCTTCTCAAAAAATATTTTACATGCTTCCGAAAACCCAACTAGTAATTGGATCAGGAGACTTAAGTTTAGCGCCCATAAGAATCATTGACAACCTTTCTTCCTTGTTGGTGGTATTAGTGTAGTAGGTTTGTATTCTGGTGCTATGTATGGATTCCTTTTTTGTTAGGAGAGTTTGCTACAGGTAAACAAATCCGCATTTCATTCAAAAAGTGGTTGCATTGATTGATTTATTAATTTGGTAAGTCGTCAGGGATGGTTTATGATTGATCTTGTGGTTATAAACGGATTAGAGTTGGGATTTAATCCTTTTATGACACCACCAGTTTAATGTTTACTCTTTACTTCTGTGCTTGGTACTTGTTCAGCTGTTAAGTCAAAGCTTTTAGTTAAAAAAAAAACCTCAACTTATTCTGTAACTATATGGATTTCCAGTAAGAGGTTTGAATCTGTTTATGAACAATTTCCAAAACTAAATTAATTCATACATAGCGTGTCTTGCAGGGTAAACGTTAATTAAATCAGATAAAAATCTACATATATATAAAAAATAAAAATAAAAACAGAGAATTATAGGCCCCTCTACTAACTTTTACAAACCACAAGATTAAGCAGCAAGTGAGTTCGCATCTGACTTGTCGGGACCGACAGATCGGTGGTTGAAAACATGGAGCAACTGATCGCAAGCTTGTCTGGAAGAAGGCCTTTCGTTGGGGTTGGTTTTGGTGCAGTCAATGGCTATCTCGAGCACTTGAAAGGCTGCGAATTCCTCTCTGGGCAACAACGGTTTCATTGCGGGGTCCACGAGCACTTCGCGGCCCGACCCTTGTGTCTCCATGTGACTCTCGACCCATCTCACCATGTCGATGTCGGCCCCGAAAGCCTCGTCGGTCGGCATTTTCCCGCTCACAAGCTCCATCAGCACGATTCCCAAGCTGTACACATCACTCTTCTCCGACGGCTTCAGCGAGTAAGCATACTCTGCAGCAACATAGAATCATTCAGAAACCATTTCCATGGAGACAGAAACCAAAAAAAAATTTAGTACCTGGTGCCACGTAACCGAAGGACCCGGCGAACCACGTGTTGGATTCGGTGTTGGACTCCGGGTCCAGGACTTGCTTGGCGAGCCCGAAATCGCCTAGATGAGCCTCCAAGTTGGAATCGAGCAACACGTTGCTCGTCTTGATGTCTCTGTGGATTATCATCGGAACGCAGTCGTGGTGCAGATATTCGACTCCCTGAGCTACTCCGACGGCAATCCTCAGCCTCTCTTCCCAGTCGAGGCTCTTCTTCTTGTTCCCGTTGACAGGCGGTTTGTGGAGCCAATCCCAGACGCTTCCGTTGTCCATGTACTCATAGACGATCAGATTTGCTCCGGCTCCTCTTTTGCTGCAATACCCCAAGAGCTTCACCAAGTGCCTGTGCCTAACCCTCCCGAGAGTCTTGACCTCCCTCACGAAGCTCCTGTTGGCCATGAGGTCGTCTTTCGTCGATATCTTCTTCACCGCCACGGTCTCCCCATTGCTCAGCTCGGCTCTGTAGACGATCCCCGACCCTCCGGCGCCGACGACGAACTCGTCGCTCAGGTTTTTCGTGGCCTCCATTATGTCTTCCCACCGGAAATCTCGCTTCATCATCGAACCGTTTTGGAAGAGCAAGAGCCTTCTCTGAACCGTGGAAGAGCTCGATGAGTATATGTAGTTTGCGTCGCTCTCCTTTCTGAGGGACTCTCGCTTCTGCTTCAAGATTCTCGTGGCCACGAGGATCAGAAGAGCGACCGCGGATAATGTGCACACCGCGGAGATCACCACCACCGACACGCGGCTCAGACCCGGGTTTCGATCTGCCAAAGCGCACGCGCTGAGAGGGTTTCCGCAGAGTCCCGGGTTCCCATTGAAAGCCTCGACGGACCACCTTGAGAATCTCTTTCCGAGCCTCCCCTCGAGGGCGTTGTGGGAGAGGTTGAGCTGGACGAGGCTGCTCATCGAGCCGATCTCGGGGGGAACTTCTCCGGCGAGCCGGTTGCTTGAGAGATCAAGCGATTCGAGCTTGGAGAGCGACCCAATTGCCGGTGGGATTTCGCCGCTCAGATCATTGCCGCTCAGATCAAGGAGGCTCTGCAGGTTCCGAAGCTGCCCTATCTCCGTGGGTATTTTGCCTTGGAAGCCGCTCCGTGAGAACCGGAGTTCGTACACCTTTTCCAGCTTCCCTATGGCTTGGGGGATCGGCCCCGAAAACTGGTTTCGGTCGAGGTTGAGCACGTTCAGCGAAGCCAATGCACCGATCTCTTCTGGGACCGTCCCGTTGAGCGAGTTGTCGTCCAGAGCGAGAATGATCAGCTTGGAACAGTTGAAAAGCCCGAGAGGAAGCGGACCCGAAAGCATGTTAGACGAGAGCCTCAACTCTCCCAAATCGACCAAACTCCCGAGCCACGGCGGTACCACCCCCGAGAGGAGGTTCCGATACAAAACGACGTGGCTCAGTTTCTTACATAGCGAGAGCTCTTCGGGGATCGACCCGGTCAAGAAGTTGCCGGAGAGGTCCAAAAGAGACAACTCCTTGATCTTCCCCAACGTTCTCGGGATGTTCCCGGTGAACTGGTTGCTTCCTAATCTCAGCCTCTCGAGAGAGAGGGAATTCCCAAGCTCGGACGGAATCTCGTGGTCGAAGGAGTTTCCTGTGACGTCGAACGAGAGGAGCGAGTTCGAGGCGCACAGCGGAGCGATGGTGCCGTTGAGCCTGTTCCACGACAGGTTCACTCTCGTGAGGTTCGAGAGCCGCGAGAGCGAACCGGGGACGTCACCCTCGAGCGTGTTGTTGTAGAGCAAGAGCTGCTGAAGCGACGAGACGGAGCCGAGGGTCGCCGGAATCCCGCCGGAGAGACGGTTGTCGGCCAAGTCCAAGATGGTCATTCCGCGGCAGTCGCCGAGAGTGGCGGGGATTCGACCCGACAGCTCGTTCTGCCTCAGGTGAAGCAAGCTCAGCTCCGCCAGCCTCCCCACGGTGGCCGGGATTTCGCCGCTGAACCGGTTCCCGAAGAAGTCAACCATCTCCAGCTTGGTGCAGTTTCCGATCTCCATCGGGATTTCACCGGACAGCTGATTCTCGTACAGGTACAGAATCTCGAGGTTCCCGAGCATCCCGATCTCCCTCGGCAAATTCCCTTCCAAGCTGTTGTGGTAGAGCGTGAGCGTCTCGAGGCCGGTGAGGTTTCCGAGGGACGGGGATATCGAGCCGACCAGGGTGTTGTTGTTCAGCAACAGGTCGGTCAGACCAGCCAGCCTGTATATCTCGACGGGTATCGACCCGTTGAGAGCGTTGCTGGACAAGTCGAGTTGTTTCAGAGACTGGCAGCGACCGATCTCCGCCGGGATTTCGCCGTGAATCTGCGTGTCCGACAGAAACAAGTGCTCCAAGCTCGTGGCGTTTGAGCATATATCTCTGGGTAAGACTCCGGAGAGGTTGTTGTTCGACAGAACCAAGAAGCCCAGCTGACCCATTCCGCCGAACTCCCCCGGGACACCTCCGACGAGCCTGTTCCTCGATAAATCCAGAGTGTTGAGACTGCCGAGTTGTGCCAACGACCTCGGAATCGGGCCCTCGAGCTGATTCCCCGCGAAGTTCATGTAGATGAGTTGACTCAGCTCGCCTAGTTGCCCCGGAAGCTCGCCGGTGAGGCTGTTGTTGACGAAGTTCAGGTTTTGGAGGGCCTGTGCGCGACCCAGTTCCGGCGGGACTGTCCCGTTGATGAAGTTGTTGGCGACGGTCAGGATTTCGAGGCTCGAGCAGTTTCCCACCTCCCTCGGAATCGGCCCCGACAGCAGATTCTCCTGCAGAATGAGACTCCTGAGCCTCCCGAGCCGGCCGAGCTCCGGCGGAATCGGGCCGGTGAGTCTGCACGAGGCCAGACCCAGCACTTCCAGGCTGGACAGGCCGCCGAAAGAGGCCGGGATCGGACCGGTGAGCCCGTTGTCGCCGATTCGCATGACTCGGAGGCCGGAGAGGCGGCCGAGTTGACTCGGTATCGGGCCGGAGAGGCGGTTGGTGAAGAGGAGGAGAGAGTCGAGGCCGGCGAGGTCGGAGAGGCTCGGCGGGATGGGTCCCGCGAGGCCGTTGGAGGAGAGGTCGAGGAGTGCCACGTGGCGCAAGCGGCCGAGCGAGGGCGATATCGTCCCTCCCAGCGACGAGTCCGAGAGGTTGAGACCCACCACCCGGGCTGACCCGCTGACCCACTCGCAACTAACTCCCCTCCAATCGCAGAAGTTTCCATTCTTCTCCGACCATCCCAACAGAACGCCTTCTGGGTCTTCCACGAACCCCTTCTTCACCTCCAAAAGCGCCTCCAATGTGTCTTCTTTGTTCTTGTCGCTGTCGTTGTCTTGGCACAGAACTAGCCCCGCCCAGAGAATCGCCACGAAAACAAGTGGCAATAACAATCTCGTAGACATAACGGCTATGTCTGATCAAAACCAGGGTTATGTCAAGTGTGCAAGTGATAAATATGGGACATGGACGATCAGATGAGGTGAATTTGGACGTGTATGTATATAATGATAAGTATAAGGATTCTGATGGTTGTTTTGAGAGAGCATTAAATAGAAGAGCATGAGATGTGTAGCCAAGGCATTGGAGAAAGGTGGCGGTGGTGTTGGACTTGGAACAAAAGAGAAGTGGTGAGAGTAAAGGCTTTTCGGTTTGGTTTCTTTGTTCTCGAAGTGTACGAAGGTTTTTAGCTGCCCAATATTATTGATGTTGCATGGCAGTGGAAATATAAAGTTTCGGTGTTACGATAACTCGTGTAAATATAGTGACTTAATGACACCACAAGTTTGTCAGTCAAATTTCTTCTGTTATCGCCATTAATGTGTACACCCAGGCCCCAGCTAGCTATTTCTACTGTATTATTCGACAGAGAGAGAGAGGAGAGAGAGTAGTTGTCTTCTTTTTAATATTGTTAATTATATCAATAGGTGAAGGTCAAACCGGGTCTCAGACACAAGAATAAAATAACGCAAAATGATTTGTTAATTAAAAGTATTCAATTCAACGAGCAATGTAATAAATCAAGCGACTCATAGTCATAGACTCATAGTAAACAAAAAAAATGAAATCAAGCGACTCAAATACAATTTTAAATTTTTTTTAATTTTTTACCAAGACTAAAACTGTTTTTTTTTTTTTTTTTTTTTTTTTTTTTTTTTTGAGGGAAAGCATTGGAGTTTCATAAAACCAGAACAGAGGCATCAACGTCCTCTTCAATACAGGAATGTAGCCACTGTGGGCAAAGTAAAAATTCTACATCAGCCAAAGATCTTAACCGGAACTTCGCCACCGTGTTGGCTGCTTCATTGCATTTCTTAGGGATGCTGTTATTAGAAAGAAAAGAAGAAGAAAAAAATAAACTGCAGTACAATCGGTTCCTAACGATTTTAATTTAGTGGTCTCTTATTAATTTTAGTTTAATGTTCAGTCTTTTTTATTAATTTATTACTTGTGTGCTCTATGATAATTTTATTTACCTAAATTCTCCGTTATGTATTATATGCATCAAAATTTTGTTGTTGCGTGCTTGATAATAGCTTGATCTTATTTGCAACTTCAATTATATGCCCACATATAATATGTATACATACATATATTAACTATAATCACCCTTCAATAATGTTTGTTTTTAGCTAAAGATAAATACAATGATATGTCCGACTACAACAAGGGCTCAATAAGTCAATATATTGAAAGAAAAAAAAAACAAGCGTGTTTTTATTCGTCTTCTTATGTTAGTTGATTTTCTTATCTGTGTCCGTGAACAACCTAGTTTTTTTTTTGTTTGTGTTCACAAGGGAGAAGAATGTTACATTAACGACACGGAGTTACCTATTCGAAGATTTAACTAAAAATATTTAATGCGACACGGCCAAAATACGATTTTCAGATCAATATTGTGTGAACCGTGGTTCCCAATAATTGTTTCCGTGTGCTCGTTTCTATCTCAAAAGTCGCATCAGCCTTAGATTTTATTTTTCTTAAATTGATCTTGTAACATATTTTGGACTTATTCATCTTTGTGAATGATATTTGTATCAGTGAATTGACATTAGTGCAGAGTAAAAGCATTTACTTCAACAAAATAAATAATCATTTTAGTATTTCTTACTTTTGTCTCTCAATTATGTTAAAGTCCATTCAACATTCTAAAGGAAGTAACTTAAATATCTTTTCAATTATGCTTAGCGTCATAAGTTTGAATATAACGTATTTTTTTATTTTTTTTATTTTTATTTTTATTTTTTATTTTTTTTAGGATAGTCTTGTTGTCCGTGGGGATTGAATCTGCTAGGTAGTTTTTTTATTTTTTATTTGATAGAGAAATTACCTGTTAAATTATAACAAAAAGGCTTCAAGTTATATACTTTGCAAATATTTTAACCTATACACACAGAGAGAATATATATATATATATATATATATATATATATATATATACATATATATCATACTGACATCAGATCAAGAGGTTTTAATAGAAGATATGGGGTTACACAGAGGAAGATGCGGTGGTTGGGTGGCCAAATGAAGAACAAAATAAGTCAGCCATTAGTTTATATATATAAATTCAATTATAATTTATTTTTGTTACTGTATTTGCATCAAAGAGTTAGTCTCTACTTCGAAATTGAGTGGTTGAAATACTAACTTTTAGATTTCTGTTCATTCAATTTGAACCAAGGAGAAACTTGTTCATATTGAATTATTACAAAGTCAATGGAGTACGTTCAAACCCTTGTCATTCCTCACGTAATCAACAAAACTCCTAACTTACACACTTTATAAAAAAAAATTAATTATCTTTTAGATATATGTACTTTGCTCTACGTTAATTATTTATGTCAACCTAAGGGTTCATTATCTTATCATTATAGCACTAAAGTAACGATACTTATTGGGTTGAGCTACCGAATTCCAATGTCATTTTGTGGCCTTGCATTGTTTGATTGGTTGCATATTTTGATTAGTCTATCATTTGTTTCCTACTCCTAGTTGCTGCTTTGTTTATCCATACGCTTTACATTCTACCTTTTTCTATTAAATTAATACAATGTAGTTTGTATTATTTACATGTGTTCTGATTAAACTCAATATTCCTTGCAACCACCTAGTAAATTGAGGGTTTTATTTTCCTCTCTTTTTTTTCGTACTATGTACAAGAAAAACAAAACTCATCCAACTAACTTCAGCCAATTTGCGTGAGATACGCAAGTAATTTATTGTGAGAAAGAAGAAGTAATTTATGTTATGGTAAATCATGTCATCATAATATTGAGGCAGCTGTGTTTTTCCCTTAGACAAGTGGACTTTTTAGAGCACGTTATTTAAAGCTTATGGGTAACATTTCAATTAAATATCTAGGGTCATTGTGTGTGCGTGTGTGTTTTTTTTTTATTATTAAAATAGGGTCATTGTGTTTTGGATACCATAAATTAGACGAAGTGGATCAAAACTAGACGAAGCCGTGAATCTAAGCTACCAAGGATTAATATGCGAAAAAAAAAGAAAAATTAGTCGATCTAAGCCACATCAAACGTTGCAATTGTAATCTAGCCAACGTTTCGTTTAATTTTCGAATCTAGCCAAATTTGATGATGTGTCATATTTATGTAAGATGGTATTTACCATATTAGCCTTGGTTTGGTTTCAAAAATACTAGCCAACGTTTTGAAACTTGGTTTTGTAGCCGAATTTGTTATATTCGGTTTATATTTCGAATTTTAAAAAAAATTCTATACTTGGCAAAGTTGGTTATTGAGCGTTTTTTTTCTTTAATGAACATTATAGTCGTGTAAGCAAATACAGTGTAAATGTTCGTAAATTTTTGTTAATCTCCGTTGCTTTGTTAATTTCTGTTAATTTTGGTAAATTTACATATGTGCAGGTAGAACCGATTTCTTTCCTTTCCTTTAATACGCATTTAATACAGTATCTTTGTTTTCCAAATTTATTTTCTAATTTTGAACGGGATTTTATCATAATTACGTGTATTCATTATCTTGTTTGACTTATTCAATCAAATAAATATTTCATTTCCCTTTTAATTACATCACCGAATCTCATATTATGAATTCAAAAAGCTGAAATTAAATTGCTGAAATTAAATTGCTGAAATTATAGCCATGTAAGCAAAAACAATGTAAATGTTTGTAAATTTTTGTTAATCTCCGCTGATTTGTTAATTTATGTTAATTATGGTAAATTTTTTGTGCATTTATTGCATTAAATTTTCTGTTTTAATTACATCACCGAATCTCCTATTAAATTAGCTAAATATCCAATTAAATTGCGAAAAAATCTGAAATTAATTGGCTGTATACAATTCAAACCGGTCAAACGTGGGCTAGTGTTTTGATCAAGTAAGTATAAGAAAAAGGGTAAATTAGGTATTTTATATCCGTCAATTTCAGTAAATGGCTAGATTGCAAAATTTACCAAATGTTGGCTAGATTCCAAAAACTATGTTTCAAAATGGCTACGTTGCTAGTTTACCAAAAAAATATTAAGTGAAACTGATTTGAAAATTTTTAAGACAAAAATAAATTAAAAAAAATAATAAAAGTAGCAAAAAACACAAATAAATTTTTTTTGGGAGTGGCCACCTCAAAAAATACTTAAATTGATGTACTTAGACTAGCTCCACCCGATTACACCATTTTTTACTCTATTTTACAGTACATGTCACATCCAACACTACCTCATCTCCAACCGAACTCTATTTTTTTACACCAAATTGAAATATTAATTTTATATTCAACTTTCTCTTATTTATTTCTATACCCTTATATTTATTTAATATCTTTCAATTATACCACTTATTCATTATTTAATAATGAAGTATTACTCCGTAAAATTGTTCAAAATACAAATTAACACAAAGTAAACTTAATATTTATTAAAAACAAAATACAATACAAAACAAATAACATAAAATAAAATAAAATAAAAGTACAATTACACATCTGAATTATAATATATCTCCCACAAATGGTCGACCAATGAATTTCGGAGCGTGATATGTGCATCTTTGTCTCTTATTTGTCTGTAGCGACTGCAAAACTCTTGAAATCGTTTATCATCATTCTCCGCTAATTCAACCCTCAATGGTGGCGTTTCTATGTTAACTTCAATGGGCACGTTGAGATCACGCTCATCTTCTATTATCATGTTATGCATAATTGTGCATGTAGTCATTATATCTTTGAAGACATATTTTCTCCAAAATCTTGACGGTCCCGCCACAATTGCAAACCGTTCATGGAGAACTCCAAATGCACGTTCTACGTCTTTTCTACAAAATTCTTGCTTCATTGCAAAATATTGTTTTTTTTCGGCCACGGGGTTCTCGAATAGTTTGAACAATAGTAGACCATTTTGGATATATACTATCAGCCAAATCATAACTCATATTATACTCATTTTCCTGTATGATATAATGAGCGGGAGGAGCAACACCTTGAGTGAGATTGGAAAATAGGTGAGAAGACTCTAACACGTTGATGTCATTGTTGCTTCCCGGCATGTCAAAATAAGCATGTCATATCCAAAGATCATAATCAGCCACAGCTTCTAGAATAATTGTAGGTTTTCCGCTATGACCCGTATATTGGCCGGCCCACGCGGTAGGGCAATTTTTCCATTTTCAATGCATACAATCCAAACTACTCAACATTCCCGGAAAGCCACATCGTTGACCTATATGGAGAAGTCTAGCAACATCATTAGGTGTTGGTGATCTTAAATATTGCTCAGAAAATACCTCCACCATTGCTCGGCAAAACCTCTTCAGGCTTTCAATTATCGTGGGCTCTGCTATTTTGCAGTACTCGTCTGTGGCATATGCCGGAAGACCGTAGGCCAGCATCCGAAAGATAGCAGTTATTTTTTGAAGTGGTGACAACCAAGTCTACCAGCACGATCCAACCGTTTTACAAAATAGTTGTCGTGACTTTTAACAGCATCCACTATTCGGAGGAATAAAGAGCGAGACATTCGATACCTCCGACGAAACATGGCCTCGTTGTAGAGCGGAGATTCTCAGAAGTAATCATTGAAAAGTCGCCGGTGTGCACTCTCTCGATCCCGATTGATGAAAGCATGTCCTGGAATCGAGCCTCCTACGTTGCGCTCAATGGTTTGGTCGGCGGCATGTTCGTTGAGAATTTGCATGATCGTGATATTATTTTGGATAATTTGATGACATATAGCATCCTCCTGCTCATCAATTTGAGCCATTTGAAGTTGAAAATCATCATCAGAGGAAGAAGATGAAGAAGATGATGAATTAAAACTCATTTTGAGAGATGAATGATGAAAGATGAAGTGTGTTAGAGAATGTGAATTCAAATTCATTTGAACTGAGACTATTTATAGGGCGTTGAGTGTAGATGCCGGTTTGGGAAGCGCAAGATTCTTGATGGGTGATGTCATTGAGTGGTCACATCACGTCAGAACCCGGGAAGCGTGAGAACTTTGATGAGTAGTGGCATTGGTCACATCACATCAGAACCCGGGAAGCGTGAGAGCTTTGATAAGTAGTGGTCACATCACGTCAGAACCAGGGAAGCGTGAAATTCTTGATGGGTAATGGCATTGAGTGGTTACATCACGTCAAAACCCGGGTAGCGTGAGATTCTTGATGGGTGATGGCATTGAGTGGTCACATCACGCCAGAACTCGAGAAGCGTGAGATTCTTGATGGGTAATGGCATTGAGTGGTCACATCACGTCAGAACCCGAGAAGCGTGAAAGCTTTGATGAGTAGTGGCATTGAGTGGTCACATCACGTCAGAACCGGTTCGAGAAGCGTGATAGCTTTGATGAGTAGTGGCATTGATTGGTCACATCACGTCAGAGCTCGGGAAGCGTGAGAGCCTTGAGTGAGAAAATATTCTATAAATAGTATCTTCCATAAGTTGTGTTTTCATCCAAAAAATTACTGAGCCTTGAGTACGATACATTACAAGAAAATGACAAGTCGAGCTTCTGGATACTCTCATGAAGAAGACCGACTTCTTTGTCGAGTTTACATGGAGATTTCTCAAGACCCTATCATTGGTATATACCAATCATCTGATGGTTTTTGGAACCGTGTTGAAGATAGCTACAACAATGCAAAAAAACCAACTTCGGAGATGCATTCAAAGCGATCAATTCAGTCCCGAATCCAAGTAATTGATAAAGCTACAAGGAAAATGCATGCATGCATTCGGCAAATTGAGAATAGACACCCGAGCGGTGCTTCAGCTGAAGATGTTATGAGTATTTTAGCTATTTTTATCTTTGTTTTTAATATTATGTTATTGTAATTGGTTATATCGACTTGCAGATGGATCAAGCTAAAGTGTTGCTTGCAAATGATGAAAAATTCAAGAAATGTTTGGAAGTTTGATCATGTGTGGAGCATCATTAAGAATTTTGAAAAATTTCAAGACGGAGCCTCAAGTGCGAGACAAACATCTCAAGGTTTGCGTTCTTTTTCGGAGTCCGAACAACAAACTTCTGAGTCGGTTAGACAACCATCTCCTTCTGAGCGACCGATTGGAGTGAAAAAAGCCAAACTAAAAATGAAAACGAATGACAAAGTACCTTCCTCCATCAGCAAGGTAGATGAAGGAAATAAACTACTTCTTGAGCAGATGAAGAAGTCAGGTGATATGAGGGAACGCCTCTTAGAAAGTATAGATAAGGCTAATAATTTGATAACAATAAGAGAAGAAAATAAAATAATGAAAATGAATTTAAATAAAATATCAGATCCTCAGGTTCGTGCATTTTTGGGAAGCTGAACAAGCCAAAGTTTTACAAAAGAGAGCCGAACAACAACAATCTCAAACACCATTTTCCAATTCTAATTCATATTCACAATATTTCACCGGTCTTGGAGGATCCGGCGCTAATCTTCCCGACTACTAGTTTATGTATTGTAAATTTATGTTTAATTTTATTTTGTTGTATTTTGTTTATTTATTTATTCTAATGTTCTTTTTTTTTTACATTTCGATGTCGTTGTAACGTTATTTTATTTCTCTTTTAATATTAATGTCGTTTTAGTTTTTCCCAAACTCCAAATGTTAATGTTGTATTTGAAAATAAATTTAATGAATAATTTAAGGATAAATATGATATAATTTTATAAATCAATACAAATATATAAATTATAAACTTTATATGGACTAAAAAAAATATTTTGGAGTATGGAATAGTGGCACGCCATATTTGGCATGACACCAAACTCATTTAATATCCCACGTCATAATGGCGTGAGATATAACGTACGGCTTGAGGACCAAATAACGCTATTCCCACCATGTTGGTGAAAAATCGGATTGGTATCAGGCACGAACAATCGCTCTGACACGAGAAGTTGATGAATATTCACCTTATCATAATAACCGTGCGGAAAAATAATTAATTACGCTATCTTAAGCTATAAATTTAATGGTTACTAAAACAAGATCTAGTTTTGTTTAATTAATTTAACCATGAGAGCATAATTAATTTTTGCTTCCTCTTAGACCCTATTTATAGTGGTAGAAATGAGATATTCTAAGAAGATCCAAACAATATTTAATTCTCCTTTATTCTTTCCTATTTTGTAGTTAAGCATGATCAATTGGATCTTGACTATAAATCCTATTTTTTCTGTCATCCATCAGATCATAATATAGAATATTTATTTCCCTTATTTTTCTCATATATTTAAGGAATCTAGATATTTGATAATAATGAGGACAATATCTTATTCCTTATTTAATGGAGATAATATATCTACCATTATTATTCTCCTAGATATTAGGAAATTAATTATGAGAGAAAATAAATGAAAATATCTTATTTCCTTATTTAATGGAGAGAGAATATCTCTACCATTATTATTCTCTATCTTATTTAATTAGTTACCACAAATCTAGCAACTAATTAAAGAGATAATATTGGGTAATTAGGCCTATGAATTTCGAATTTTACAGTGTCCAAGAGGCCTAACTTAAAATTCAATTAATTATTTACTTGATCCAATAATAAGTAATTAATTCGACAATAAATATTTATTTCGGCAAATAGACAAATTTTCGAATGAATGCTGCTAAACAATTTACAACTCTAAGATTGAAATAAAAATATTCATTATTACCAGAGAGTTCTTATCCGTCTTTATCAGGGCCGAATTGGGGACTATGGACCTAGTAATAGAAGTTTAACAAATCCGATGAAAAAGACGAAAAAGTCATTTCTTTTTTTCCATTGATTCGTCTAATCTTAGTCAAATACTCCATTATGTAAGTCAAGACTGAACCCTCCTTTATACTAGAATTATATTTACTTCTCGTGATGAGTGTCCACTGATTTAGTCAGTTCGTGATCAAGATGTCAGGTTCAACCCGTATCGAGAAAGGTCAATTATTCCGTTATACCTTTCTTGATACATATATATGTACCCTAAGCACTGTTGCTTCCCTAGTGAAAGATTCTTCCGAACGTATATACTTTGGAAGTGTCGGCAATCTATCGGTTCTATCAACCACTTCCCACTCGAATCATGCTCCGAAACTTCCAAGACATAAGCTGTGATTAACATGATAGTAGCCTTTTAGTGTATGAGTCAAAGAGTTCGGTAACATCATCCTGTGTCCATGATCACTTCAGGATTTAGATCAAGTCTCACTGTAACCATCATAGCGACCCCGGTTAGTGTGTCATAATGATACTTAAACGACACATCTACAACCAAAGTCTGTCCGGGACGTACACTTATCACAAATGTAGAATGCTCGCACGTCGTGATCAACCTTCACAGTGTTCCGCATATATGACTTTAGATACAGCTGTCCAGGCATGTATCAGTCATCTACCATATTTTAGCAACACCGCCCGAACTCAAGTGCCCAGCACGTGACTCAATTTAATATGAAGGCTACAGATGATAGTTGCTATTGATTATGA
The DNA here is from genome assembly GCF_054948205.1 of Urtica dioica subsp. dioica. Taxonomy (NCBI): domain Eukaryota; kingdom Viridiplantae; phylum Streptophyta; class Magnoliopsida; order Rosales; family Urticaceae; genus Urtica; species Urtica dioica. The sequence continues at coordinate 14,614,240 of NC_142764.1, read as the reverse complement.
TGTTCAGAGCTCAACCCACTAATCATATGATGCTACTAAAGTAAACCATTATTCTATTTAGTAATCATTTATGATTTATTCATTATCTCTCGTGGGCAAGAATTCCTAACACACCACATGTCCACGAATGCTAAATCCAAAAAACGGCTTAATATTTTGTCGCTAGAAAAAGGTGATCCCGAGAACATCCACGTATGGGCTCTCCACCGAAAACTCTCTCTTCTCCGAGAGGAAAGCGCTTCAACAATAACGTAAAGAATCTCAATACGCAAGGAGATTATGGCGAATGGCTAGCCACCTAGCCATCGCCAAGGACAGCGCCCCTTTGGTGAGAGATGTCGCACTCGACACTAGAGCCCGAGCTCACCAAGCATGATAGCACAATGCTCCTCGATATGAAGCTCTCCCCGAGCCTATCCACGATGACCGAGATGGACAGATGGAATAAATGGAGATGAACCTCTTCCGCCTCGCCGACATCATAGAAAGGATCAGCAGTCGTGGCACCATCGTTGAAGACATCTTTGACGATTAGCTCAGGAATATATCCCACTAGAACCCGAGATGTAAGACTTGGTGCAAGATCTCGAAGATGGATACGTGGAACTTCGTCAAGAGGATAACGGCCATGCCCCCGGCCCTAGTATCCTAGATATTAGGCGCAACAAAACTATAGGAGCATGAGACGTTCACGAGTTTCACCGGCATCCCGAGGTACGGAAGGTTCGCTGAGCAATGATTGAACTAAGGGCTCGAGACCGCCCAACCGCTTCATGGAAGTCTCATTCCATCTTTGAGGCAAGAACGGAGAAGTCGTATATGTCAACCGTTGTTCGCTTGAGCCCCAGAGAACACATGGCGAATAGACGACACTCGAAGGTTTGTGCCAATTTGAGGCAACAACTCAATGCGTAATAGGAGATCCCACAGAACATCCTCCATCTGTAAGTGGAAGACATCAAGCGAGGACGGGACCGGTTCAAACTAACCCAGCCCCACCGCACATTGTACCTCTCGACTAAGCGTCACACGATAGAGAACACACCACTCGACTTGCTCTTGTAGCCACCCCGACGGGCAATGAGGAACTGACTAACGTAGTAAACGGACAAAGAGATGAGATCTGAGAGCTAAGGGCGACACAAACATGGACCCCAGTCGTAGGCGGCATGGTTGAAGATGTGGTTTCACAGATCGCTACCAGCATACTCATCGATGACGCTGTGGGGAATTTCCGTCCGCCGACTATGCCATTATACGACGGGAAAAGCGACCCACTCTACCACATCCATCAATGCCAGATGAACATAAGGATGACAGGACAGTCGCATTCGACCATGTGCCAGACATTTTGCCTCACGCTCATTTAAACCGTATTCGAGGGTTTCAACGGCTGGGGAGAGGATCAATCCAGTCTTTTTAGGATCTCCAGGAGAATCTTCTCACACGCTTCGCAACCTCGCGAGTGTAAAGGAAGGAGAAATCTTATCTCCTAACAATATGGCAGGGGAGCAACGAGTCACTCCAATGTTAATTGAACCGGTTCATTGAGGAATCAAATAAGGTGGGCAACTACGAAGAAAACGATGTTGTCTTTACTTTCACCGAGGGACTACAACCATGCGACCTTCTAATATCGCTGGTGAAGCAAAGACGAACAACTAAGACAGATTCATGGCCCGACCCGCACAATACATCTTCATCGAGGAATACTTTGAGAGTCGAAAGATCAAATAATGATGAAACCGTCGAAGGGAAGACGAAGAGCACGACGACTAGAAAAGAGAAAAACACTCGCCGATGTCACTAGCCATCCTCCGACTGACCGAAAACGCCTCCTAGTGGAGAAGTTTCGAGACCCCTGAAACTTCACCCCATTAATGCCAATCCCGAGAGAATCCTAGCGCTGGCATGCAACAAGTTCTTCTCTCTGGCACCCTTGCAGGGAGACCCCTACGAAGCTGGACTCGACCAAATACTTCGATTTTCACGAGTCACATCGACATGCGACTTCTAAGTGTTACAACTTGAAGAGACAAATTGAGTCCTTGATCCAACACCTAAAGGAGTTTGTACTCACGATGGTTAACTACGTTGGAGCCACGACAAGGTGACGACCGTCGCCACCGACGACAGAGAAAACGACTGCAGAATCCAGATGGGGAAGACCCCTCTAAACATCATCACTTGAGCATGAGAGGCCCCCGGTCAAGGATAGGTCCTACGTCAATCGTGGGCCCCCTGCTTACATGTCATTTTATTCAAGAACCACATAGGGAAAAACTTTTGTAATCTACAATGTGGAGAAAACTATCAATGAAAAATTATCTTTTTTTTCTCATTAAAAGGAAATAATAAAAAAATGAAGAAAGCCAAACAACTTAAATTCAGACCCATCATGGTCCGGACGAGCACGGATCCGAAAAACTCAAAGTCAGACATGTCGTGGTTCGGACGAGCACGCCAACAATTTAAAAGTAAGACCATTCGTGGTACGGACGAGCACGACCTTTAAAAGATCAAAGTCAGACCCCTTATGGTCCGGACGATCAAGCCAACAAGCTCAAATTCAAACCCATTGTGGTTTGAAAGAGCATGACTCCAAAAATCTCAAGGTAAGACCCCTCGCGGTCTGGACGAGCGACCCTACGAGCTTAAAGTTAGACCCATTGTGGTCTGGGTGAGCACGGCTCCAAAAAGCCTAAAGTCAAATCTGTCGTGGTCCGGACGAACACGGCTCTGAAAAGCTCAAAGTCGGGGTCTGCACGAGCAAGCCAACAAAGCTCAAACTCAAATATCCCTAGTTTGGACGAGCAAGGCTCCAAACAAGCCCAAATCCAGACCCCTCGCAATCCAGACAAGCACGGCTCCGAACAAACTCAAAGTCAGACCCCTCATGATCCAGACGAGCATAGCTTTGAAAAGCTCAAAATAAGATCTCTCGCAATTAAGACGAGTAAGACAAAAACCTCAAATTCAGGTATCTCTCATGGTCCGGACGAGCACGGCTCTAAACAAGCTCAAAGTCAGATACGTCATTGCCCGTACGAGCACATAAATGATCTAGATACAGATCAATGAAAAAAAAATTGAAAAGACTACCCTCAGAAAATTAAATTTCTCACACGACAAGTCACACGAGAAATTGGGGGTCAATGTTAAGTCAAACATTAAACATTCCCAAAAATAGACAACAAACATAAGATAGCCTAGTAGAGATGGAAACCCTTATCCACGTAAGTGACGCAGATTCGAATCCCAGCTAGCGCAAATTAATTTTGCATTTTCCCAAGCTCTCCGCTTGGCCCACCAAGGAACATGCTAGGCCCATTGCAGCTGTTCCACTTGGGTACTCGCCTAAACAAAGCCCAACTCACTCATTGTGGGCCCGCCTCATCCACCCAAAGAACCTACCCGTCCAAGGGGACAACAAGCTCTCTGCTCAGGAGTATTCTCCGCCATTTCGTCCGCTCAGAGATGACTTCTTCTCACTGACATGGGGTGTTGGAAATTGAGTAAAATTAAATAAGTGTTTTAATTAGCTCAATTTAATTTGTTCACTAAAAGACAAAATAGTGTGTTGTTGATTGAGAAAGTGAGTTTGTGTGTGGGAAAGAGTCCCACATGGAACAAATACTAAGGTAAATGAGGAAGTGACGAGGTCGACTAGGTGAGCTCGACGAAGTCTTTTCAGCTCGACTAGAGCGAGGTCGACTGGATGAAATGACGAAGTCATTTCAGCTCGACTGGGGGCGAGCTCGACCTCCAGGCGAGCTCGACCCCAGGTGAGCTCGACCTCCCAGGCGAGCTCGACCCCAGGCGAGCTCGACCTCCCAGGCGAGCTCGACCTCCAAGCAAAACGGCACGGTCCGCGGGCTTCTCGCGGCGATTCTCGCCAACGATCGCGCCTCCTCATTTAGCAGTTATTTGTGGTTACCGTTCGAACTAACGGTCACGTCGCTTCGAAACGAGCTATCGTTTGGCCAACGGTCGTGTCGTTTGCGACTATAACCGTAGTTCGACCGAAACAGTGCGTCTGTTCGTGTATGATTGATTATATAATCCGACTTCGGATTCAGTAATCAACACAGGTTTTCGAACCAACTTTCTCTCTTCCCGAAACACTTATCGAGAAACACAGTTCTTGCTTGTTTTCGGATTTTCACTCTGTCTTGGTGCAGTCCGAACTAGGCTTGTCGTATCCTGCGGTATTCTTGTACAATAAACCTTAAGACACTTTGGGGTACTCGAAATACTATAACGAAAGCGTTCCTATGCGTGATTCAAGCCTCGAAGTCTTCAATTTCGAAGAATTATCCAACAATCTTATAGCATCTTGTGCTATGGCTACCGAGGCGTCTGTTTCGAGTCTGAAAGTGATGAGCCAGGACTTCGTCAAGTTGGACCGCTTCGACGGCACCAATTTCACCCGCTGGCAGGACAAGATGCGTTTCTTCCTCACCGCCATGAAGATCTTCTACGTGCTCGACCCAACGTTGGTGCCCATCCCAGAGCCGACGGATGAAGATGATGACGAACTCAAGGCGGACCGGAAGAAGCGTCAAGAGGACGAGCTGCTGTGCCGGGGTCACATTCTGAACACATTGTCAGACCGACTCTACGATCTCTACACCGACAATCCATCGGCGGTCGAGATATGGAAGGCTCTCGAGTACAAGTTCAAGGCCGAAGAAGAAGGTACCAAAAAGTTCCTTGTCTCGAGTTACTTTGATTTCAAGATGTTTGATGACAAGCCTATACTTGCTCAAGTTCATGAATTGCAAGTTATCGTCAACAAATTGAGGACTGTGAAGATAGATATTCCGGAGTCTTTCCAAGTTGGTGCAATTATTGCGAAGTTGCCCAATTCGTGGAAAGGCTATCGGAAGAAACTTCTTCACAACACCGAGGACTTCTCTCTGGAGCAAATCCAGAAACATCTTCAAATCGAGGAGGAATCGAAGATGAGAGAGAAGACGACGGATGCCGGTACTTCCAAGGCCAATGCGGTGAGCGCTAAAGGCAAGAGGAAGTGGAATGACAAGGAAGGAATTTCGGGTTCCAAAAAGGACTCGAAGAAATTCAAGCATTCCGGCAAATCCAAGTCCGGTAACAAGCCCGGGTCCAAGGGGTCCAAAGGGGGCTGCTATGTGTGTGGCAAACCCGGTCACTATGCTCGAGATTGTCGACACCGCAAGACGGATGTGAAAGAGGTCGACGCCACTATGACCGATACTAACATAGTCGCTACGTTGAGCGAACTCATGGCGGTCAAATGCAAGGTTCAAGGGTGGTGGTACGACACTTGTGCTACCGTTCACGTCGCCTATGATAGGGCTGCCTTCAAAACCTATTCTGAAGTCAACGATGGACAAGCGGTTCAGATGGGAAACGAGCATCGCTCTCAAGTTGTCGGCATCGGGAACGTGGATCTCAACTTCACCTCCGGGAAGACGGTCACTTTGACAAATGTTCTCCATGTTCCGGATATGTGTAGGAACCTAGTTAGTGGCGATCTCCTAGGCAAACCGGGGATCAAATCTGTGTATGAGTCGGGCAAGCTTATCTTGACCCGTAATGGTGTATTTGTTGGAAAAGGCTATTCCAGTGAAGGGATTGTCAAACTTTGTATTATTGACAATGTGATTAATGAAATTTCTCCTTCTGCTTATATGCTTGATTCTGTTTCTTTATGGCATAGTAGATTAGCACATATTGGTTTTAGCACTATGAAAAGGTTAATTAAATGTGGATTAATTTCGTGCAAATCTGATAAATTAGATAAATGTGAAATATGTGTTAAATCTAAAATGATAAAGAAACCGTTTTATAGTGTAGAGAGAAATTCAAAGTTGTTAGATCTTATACACTCTGATATATGTGAATTTAACGGCATGTTAACCCGTGGGGGAAATAGGTATTTTATTACCTTTATTGATGATTGCTCTAGATTTACATATGTGTATCTTTTGAAACATAAAGATGATGCTTTCAATGCTTTTAAGGTGTATAAGGCTGAAGTAGAAAATCAATTAGGAGTTAATATTAAAGTCCTTAGAAGTGATAGGGGCGGTGAATATTTTCCTAGTGATTTTAATGCTTTTTGTGAAGAAAATGGTATTGTTCATGAATGTTCCGCACCTAGAACACCACAACAAAACGGTTTAGCCGAACGTAAAAATAGGACACTTCAAGAGATGATAAATGCCATGTTAATGCATTCTGAATTACATTTTAGTTTGTGGGGTGAAGCCTTACTTTCCGCATGTCATATTTTAAACCGTATTCCTTTAAAGAAAACCCAAAAATCTCCGTACGAGGTATGGAAATAGCGAAAGCCTAATATTGGGTATTTCAAAGTGTGGGGGTGTCTAGCCTACTACAAAAACATGGATCCTAAAAGGACCAAGTTGGGTCCTCGAGGGATACGAAGTGCTTTTATTGGCTATGTTACGAATAGCAATGCATATAGACTTCTAAACTTAGAGTCTAATGTCATAGTAGAATCCCGAGATGTGGAATTCTTTGAGAATCTTAACTCGAAAGGAAAAGAATCTCAAAATTCCACTATTGAAGAACCTCGACTAGGCGAGCTCGACCTCTAGGGAGGATCGACCTCAAGGCGAGCTCAAACCCCATGCGAGCTCGACCAGCAGGAAGGCTCGACCTCAAGGCGAACTCGAACCTCAGGCGAGCTCGACCTCCAGGCAGGCTCGATGCCTCGAGAGGAAAGTTCTTCTAGGGTAGTTGTAGAACAACCCGAACTTCGGAGAAGCAAAAGAGTCCGTAAGACTAAGGAAGTAGATTCTCGCCTCATTTCTTTTTACCTAGTAGAAGGAAATAGAGAGAGATTTGCTCGGAAAATTCCTATTATTCTTCTTATTGAAGATGATCCTAAGACTTATAATGAAGCTGTGGCTTCTCGAGAATCAGCCTTTTGGAAGGATGCTATCCAAGATGAAATGGATTCTATTATGTCAAACCACACTTGGGAGATTGTCGATCTATCTAAAGGGTCGAGACCTATTGGGTGTAAGTGGGTGTTCCGAAAGAAGTACCATAGTGATGGCACTCTTAACACTTACAAGGCTAGATTAGTAGCCAAAAGATTTCGACAATGAGAAGGAATTGATTACTTTGACACATATGCACCGGTAGCAAGGACAACAATAGTTAGAGTGTTGTTTGCCTTGGCTTCTTTGTATAACCTCAATGTTCATCAAATGGATGTCAAGACGGCATTTTTAAATGGAGATCTCGATGAGGAAATCTACATCTAACAGCCGGAAGGTTATGTGCTTCCGGGTAATGAACAAAAGGTTTGCAAACTTGTTAAATCCTTATATGGATTAAAACAAGCACCCAAACAATGGCATCAAAAGTTTGACTCAGTCATACTTTCGAATGGATTTGTTCCTAACGTTTGTGACAAGTGTTTGTACACTAAGGTGCGTGGTAACCTTGTGATCTTCCTATGTCTCTATGTTGATGATATGTTGATCATTAGCAATGAGATGAAAGGAATATTAGAAACGAAGAGGTTTCTATCTTCCACTTTCAAAATGAAAGATCTTGGACAAGTTGATACTATTTTGGGTCTCAAGGTTCGTAGAACCAGTGGGGGTTATGAACTTAGTCAATCACACTATGTTGAAAAAGTGCTTGATAAGTTCAAACATTTAAATTTTAAGGAAGTGAACACCCCATTTGATCCAAGTGTAAAACTTGAAAAGAATGATGGAAGGGCTGTGGCTCAATTGGAATATGCTAGTGCGGTTGGTTGTCTCATGTACTTGATGCAATGTACTCGACCAGACATAGCATTCGCCGTTAGTAAAATGAGTAGATTTACTAGCAATCCAAGTGCCGAGCATTGGAAGGCCATTGGGAGAATTTTTGGATTTCTTTTGAAAACCAAAAATCTTGGACTTCAATACGGTCAGTTTCCTGCCGTACTAGAAGGATATACTGACGCAAGTTGGATATCGAGTGTCGGAGATAACAAATCTACGATGGGATGGGTGTTTACACTTGCCGGTGGGGCAGTTTCTTGGAAATCAAAGAAACAAACATGTATCACTCATTCGACCATGGAATCAGAGTTTGTGGCTCTTGCTTCTGCAGGTCAAGAGGCTGAATGGTTGAGGGATCTTCTTTTAGAAGTTCCATTGGCTAAAGACAATATATCAACCGTGTCGATACATTGTGATAGTCAATCAACTTTAGCTAGAGCATACAGTGAAGTGTATAATGGAAAGTCTAGACATATTAGTCTTAGACATGACTATGTGAGGAAATTGATTAAAGATGGAATCATTTCGCTCACATATGTGAGATCAAGCTTCAATATTGCTGATCCGTTCACTAAACCTCTTGCAAGAGATTTGGTGAAATCGACCTCGAGAGGTATGAGTCTTAAACTCTTTGAGTAGCGATCTGACAATGATGGCAACTCAACCTAAGGTTAGGAAATGACTAAAAATAGGTTCAATGGGTACGTACAAGTCATTGAATTGGATATTCATAACATTATATAATAATGTTGACTGTTACAATCGGGAGGTTGAGTTTCTTAACTCTTAATGAAGTTCAGTCTTGAGGACAAGTATCTATACGTAACAGAGATACTGTAAGAACTTCACCTATGTGAATTTCGGGATGGTGCCGTCCCAAAGTGAGAGTTGGAGTTTTATCTCATAAAAAAATTCACGAGACAGGATGAGCACATGGCCATTAACGGTGCTAAGCGTGTGATATAGGCGAAGAACACTAAAGGGTGTGTGTTGAGTAACACCGATTTTATCACAAGGAAAATAGGTTCAAAGCCTGGCTACCTAATCTCCGATAAAGTCTTCTGTTGCTTATACTAAGGATAAGTTCAAATCGAAAGATACTTATCTGTACTAACACTCTTTGTTTCTTTTCTGGATTCTGTTTTGACTTTTCTGAACAAGTGGGGGATTGTTGGAAATTGAGTAAAATTAAATAAGTGTTTTAATTAGCTCAATTTAATTTGTTCACTAAAAGACAAAATAGTGTGTTGTTGATTGAGAAAGTGAGTTTGTGTGTGGGAAAGAGTCCCACATGGAACAAATACTAAGGTAAGTGAGGAAGTGACGAGGTCGACTAGGCGAGCTCGACGAAGTCTTTTCAGCTCGACTAGAGCGAGGTCGACTGGATTAAATGACGAAGTCATTTCAGCTCGACTGGGGGCGAGCTCGACCTCCAGGCGAGCTCGACCCCAAGTGAGCTCGAACTCCAGGCGAGCTCGACCCCAGGTGAGCTCGACCTCCCAGGCGAGCTCGACCCCAGGCAAGCTCGACCTCCAAGCAAAACGGCACGGTCCGCGGGCTTCTCGCGGCGATTCTCGCCAACGGTCGCGCCTCCTCATTTAGCAGTTATTTGTGGTTACCGTTCGAACTAACGGTCACGTCTCTTCGAAACGAGCTATCGTTTGGCCAACGGTCGTGTCGTTTGCGACTATAACCGTAGTTCGACCGAAACAGTGCATCTGTTCGTCGAACCTCTTCGCGAACAGGTACGATTGATTATATAATCCGACTTCGGATTCAGTAATCAACATAGGTTTTCGAACCAACCTTCTCTCTTCCCGAAACACTTATCCAGAAACACAGTTCTTGCTTGTTTTCGGATTTTCACTCTGTCTTGGTGCAGTCCGAACTAGGCTTGTCGTATCCTGCGGTATTCTTGTACAATAAACCTTAAGACACTTTGGGGTACTCGAAATACTATAAGGAAAGCATTCCTATGCGTGATTCAAGCCTCGAAGTCTTCAATTTCGAAGAATTATCCAACATGGGGCCCTATCTGTCCATCCAACAAGAAAAGTTCCCACGTGCGAGAGCCTTCCGTCTGCCAACGTGGAAACTCACCAAAAATGAATGGGTACAGCCAAGATGTGCAAAAAATGAGTTCCAAAGCTTATTTTGGAGCAAGGCCCACCGAAATAACACTAGCTTCACCCACACAACACCAAAAACACTATAAATACCTTCTTCACTCCATCATTTATCTTTAAGAAAAAAAGACATTTGCAAATCTTGCCAAATTTCTCTCTCTTGATTCTTCTATACCATAAGAACAATTGAGATAAAAATAAAAAATAAAAAACAAACAGAAAAGAATAACATAAGAAAAAGATAGGCAAATTTCTCTTATCTCATCACATATCTTACATAAAAACACAAAATCTCTAGAACGGGAGATAAATTTTGGCTATGTAAACCACCTAAACTATAGGAATTGTAAATTAGCCAACCTTTAGTAAATACTTTGTAAATAGCCAACTTGCATACGTGGCAGCCTATTAACTACCTTTTTTTTACATGTTTGGTTAGATTAAATAAGTCTTTTATTAATATGTTAATAAGTTAACTTGGCTATTTACAAGAAATTAACGAAAGGTGGACTATATCTCAATTCACTATAACCGTGTGGCTATATAACTTAATATTCTCTCTCTCAAAAACACTTCCTCTCAAACCAAGGCTAACCAAGCCAAATTATATTCTCTCTCTAAAAGTGTCTAAGAGCTTGAGAAATCGATTCTCATGTTCTTCACTTAATAAGAGGAATATTCCACCACACGCTTCATGTTTCTTTCCTTTTCTTAGGAAACTGTGGCGACGAACTCACTTTCGGAATGAAGTTGAGTGAAAAACCACCACTACACTCAAACTGTATTTGGGTTCTCATCCCAAATCACGATTTAAATATTCCTTTGAAGCTCTTGGACGCTTTAGACATTGTCCTAAACTTCTTTGAGCCATTTGGAATCTCGAAAAGTGATTTCGAGTTCATCCAACACTAGGCAGTGACCATTCCAAGTACACCATGTGTCCAAGAATGTTAAATTGAAAAAACAGCTTAACAACTATCTTTTTCATTGTTTCTCATTTTTTTTAAAATCGTTAAGATTATAATTGTAATTAAAAGTAGAGAAATTGCCTCAACTATCACCATTTGATAAGTTTTTTTCCAATTTCCCACCAAAAGCTTAATTTGGCCTAAAATACTACTAAATCACTTGTACAAATACAATTTTACCCTCAACAATTGACGTCAATAATTTATGTCAATTGTTGACATAGATGTCAACAATAGATGTCGATTGTTGACATTTCTATGTCAACAAACAGAAAACTCAAAACTCACAAATGTCAACAGTAGATGTCAATTGTTGACATCATGTTGGAGGTAAAATTGTATTTGTACAAGTGGTTTATTAGTAATTTTTGCCAAATTAAGCTTTTGATGAAAAATTGGAAAAAAAAAAAACTTATCAAACGGTAGTAGTTGATGCAATTTCTCTTAAAGTAATCATAAAACTATTTGAAACTATTTCTTTATATATGCTAAGTTATAAAAAATAGATAATGCAAGTAGACATCCTTTAGATTGGTCAAATCAAATTTTGGGCCCTTCAAATATTAGACAAAATATGCCCCAGATTGTCCGACTGCCATTTTAACATAATTTTATCTAAACAGTCCATTTTATCATATATTTTTACTCAAATTTTATCATATATATATTCTACTATGTACATACTCTCTTCAGCAAAAAAAAAAAACAAGAATATAATATATATATATATATATATATATATATATATATATATATATATATATATATATATATATATACCACGAAGTTTAGGTGGACTCATGGGGGTTTTAGCCCCTTTGATTTGACTTCTTAAAATATAAACATCCCTCTCATCATTAAAAAAAATTACAGTTTATAACATCAATAATAATTTTTTAATTTCCCTAAAAAAAAAAAATGTAATCGAATTATTTCATTGAATAATTAAAAATAATTATCGATCTACAATGCTACAAATTTATATTCCCCCCTTAAAAAATTATGACTTAGTCCCTATATATATATGGTGTGTTTGGATTGTTACGTGTCTAGTCTTGGACGGACTCAAAATCACGATTCAAGATTCCAAAAGGCTTGAAAAAGGTTACGAAAAGAGGAATTGCTCAAACTACCACCATATCAATAAGTTTTTCCAAAAATCCACCAAAGCATAATTTTGGCCAAAAATACAAGTTGGTCAAAAGTGAAAAACCAAATATACCCTCAACCTTATTTTTTCTTTCAATTTCACACCTACCTCATTTAATATCATTCCAAATTAAAATTTCTATTTTTTATTCAAAATTATTTATTCTCTCTCTCTCTCTCTCTCTCTCTCTCTCCCTAACCGTGTAAGTGTACTAGAAACCCTCTCCCCGATTTACTCTCTCCCTCTCTCTCTCATTCGAACTCACCCAGACCTCACCCAAACTCACCCTCCTGATACTCTATTTCTCCCTCCCTGAATCGCGACCGAGATCTTCTTCCCTGAATCGCGATCGAGACCCACCTCGAACCCGAATCCTTCACAACCAGTCTCTCTCTCTCTCTCTCTCTCTCTCTCTCTCTCTCTCTCTCTCTCTTTCTCTCTCTTATTCAAACTCACCCAAAATCGCGACCGAAACCCTTGCCCGAACTCGACTTCACTCGACCAATCCCTCAAGTCGCCATGTCTGACCCACTCAACCCTATTCTCGAACCCACAACGCGAAAGAGTCCTAGGACGATAGGGCCCAAACAACCGGAGGCGTCCGGAGCGACCACGCCAAACACTTCTCCGACTCGGAAAAGGAAAACGACTGCTTCGCCCAAGGTGAACATGAAGAAGGCTACGAAGAAGCCCCGCCGTGGCCTGAAACCCACCTCTGATACGGACCAGGTAATTTCTCAATCTCTATTGTTTTCCCGTGTATTAACATGTGGTATTAGATTTGTTGTTTTTGGGAATTTTAGGCTATGAGTTTGTTTGTTGGAAATTCTTGTCAAAACAATGAATTTATTCGCATGTATTAGATTTGTTGTTTTTGGGTAGTGAATTAATTCTGTTGTGGTAGTGAATGAAATTGTGTTTGAAATTGTTTTTGGGTAGTGAATGAATTCTGTTATGGTAGTGAATTGATGTGTTACAAAATCTTTCATTATGGTAGGAAATTGTGTGAAATTGTGTTTGAGATTGTGTGAAATTGTGCTCGAAAATTGTGTTTGAAATTGTGTGAAATTGTGCTCGGTATTCAGGGGTGGAGGAGGTACATTTATGAATCAAATGTGGTTGATCATAATATCAGTTTTTATGGAACGTTGGAAACGTTCGATAAATCAGCGGCTATGGGTCCAGAAGTGAAGGCTATGTTCATCAACTCTTGTTTTGGCCAATTTCTGGACGTCCCGAAGGTCACCCGATCCTCAAAGATAATTAACCATTTATTGATGAGGGTCGGTTACTTTATCGGTGAAGAAGAGAGGGAAGATACTCTCTTTACTGAGCTCGGGGGAGAACCGCGGGCGTTCACAAGAGAGGATTTTTGTTCTATCTTAGGGCTGCGCCATGAGGACGTCCCAGCCTTGGATTATACCGAGTCGGCCGAAGGTGGACTGTTCAGTGAATTGTTCTCCAACGGGACGACCAACAGCCGCGTCGTGCTTACAACAAAATTGGTGGAATCGCAAGGGTGGCCGCATGAGAAGCGAGTCAAGCTCTTGCTTCTTCATTTTCTCTTCAACGTACTTCTCGGTGCCCCTTTGGGTACGACCATTCGAGATTGGTCGTAGGTTAAATTGGTAGAGGACTTGGACCAATTTAACTCGTACCCGTGGGGCAATGTGGTTTGGAAGTTCTTCGTTGAAAACTGTCGTAACTACGTGAAGAATGTGGAGAAGAAGGATTCCAAGGCGAAGATAAACCTTCCTTCTTTCATGTACCCACTTCAAATTTGGGCGTACGAAACCATGCCCGTGTTCTCGACACTCTTGTATTGCGAGAGATTGTCTGATACCGATGTACCTCTCATGCGTCGGTGGAAATCAACGACTCATGTCGTTGACAACACGTTCCCAACCATTTTGTGGCAATCTGATAACTTTGTGTTCAAGCCAATGGGAGGAGAAGAGGTTAGCTTGAAGACAATGAAGAATCCGAGCCAACCGAAGCTGAAACAAAAGGTGATTAAGCTTGATTATGTGTTTTTTTATGGTTTTAACGTCAATCGTTGACATTGATGTCAACAATTGACGTCAATCGTTGACATTGATGTCAACAATTGACGTCAATCGTTGACATCGATGTCAACAATTGACGTCAACTGTTGACATCTGTGATTTATGATATTTCTGTTTGTTGACATTGATGTCAACAGTTGACATCAACTAAATAGGGATTATTCCTATTCTATGACTATTACAATTGTTTTGGACCAAAATCAAATAAGTCAAATTTAATCCTAAAATATGACTACCTAAATTGAGCTATTACATTTATATCCTTTTAATTTAGTTTAACCTTTTTCTATTAATTTTATTACGTATGTCAATTTGGAATTAATTTTTGAAACCGTCCAAAATTCCTCATTTCTTCTTCTGCGTTTTCTTTTCTTCTTCTTCTTCGTCCAAAATCTCTCTCTCTCGCGTCCAAAGTCTCTCTCTCTCTCTCCATATCGCTCACCATCTCTCTCCATTTCGCTCTCTCTCACCGAAACCTTAAACAAACACACCGCGCCTCTCTCTCACTCCAGTTCATCTTCCACGTTTCGTCGGCCGAAACCCACCACGCCTCTCACCCAGACCTCACTGACACCACCGCGCCTCTTTCGCTCTCTCTTTCTCTCTCCAGTTCTTCTCCATTTCTTTGGCAAAAACCACCCAAAATGACGAATACCCAGACCCCTAACGACGAACACCCAGACCAAAACCCTAAAACCACACCCATTTTGGCTGAAACTCAAACCCAAATACCGGACCCAAACTCAAACCCGAAGAAGAAATCCCCTGCGAAGAAACCCAAACCCTCGCCTGAAAAATCTCCCCCGGTGGTGCGTAGAAGTCCTCGCGTTTCCCATCCCTTGCCTGAGAAATCTCCTCCGAGCGTGGCGAAGAAGAATTCGAGCGCTGCGAAGAAGAAGCCGAAGCCGAGTGTTGCAAAGAAGAAGAGGAAGACGACCATCTCAAAGTCGCTGAAGTCTCCGGCCAAGCGACCAAAAATAGATACCAATGTGGTATCCGAAGATGATTCCTTTGACAATTTCGTCATAAAAATACCATCCTCTAAGCCTAGAATCACAAAGTCATCCAATAAAAATCAAATGGTTAGTGATTATGTTTTATGTTGATTATAGTGTTGATGTTTATTATAGTTTTATGTTGTTGAAGAAAGATCATTGGCGCCCAAATGTGAGACGTTAATTATAGTTTTAATCCGTTGGCGTTGATGTTAGTTTCTCATGTGTTTGGTGTTGCCGGGGTCGTTGACAGTAGCTGGTTTATTCACATTGATGTCAATAAACCGTATGTTTTATTGACATTGATGTCAATAAACTGTCTGGTTTATTGACATTGATGTCAATAAACCGTCTGTTTTATTTACATTGTTGTCAATAAACCGGCAGGTTTGACAATGGTACTTCAACGATATCATGTTCTAAGTAATGTTTTTTTCATTTAGGGATGGAGCAGAGTCTTGGACGATGACCAAATTGCCGGGGTTACGTTCAACTTTTTGGGCGGTATTCAAAAGTTCAATGAGGTCATGAAGAAATCAATGTCCGAGGAAGAGACCAATATATTCAGGCAGTCTTGTTTTGGGCATTTCCTTGACGTCCCCGAGATAGCCAATTCTTCGGCGATAGTCAACCATATTATCTCGCGGGCTGGACAATACAAGGACTCATCTTCTGATGCTTTGTTTTTTGAAATTGGCGGTGAACCTCGATCATTCAGTAAGGAGAATTTTGCGGAGATCATCGGTTTACGGTTTGTTGACGACTACACTAAATGTTCTTATTCGGAAGTTGTTAAGGATGATCTATACGAAACTGCCTTCCATAAGGGAGCCTTAAATAAGAGGGACGTCGTGCAGTCCTTGGTCTCTGAGAGCGAAGAATGGCAGACTGAGAAGAAGGTGAAGTTTAAAATACTATATTTTTTGCTGAACGTGCTCATCCCCGACAACTCGAATTGTTTGGTAATCATAGTAATTATGAGTATTGCATTTTGATAAACCTTTTTGTATGTCTAACATGATAATGTTTTGTTTAGGTACCGAACATGAACTATGTCGAGTTGGTGGATAACTTGGACGAGTTCAACCGATACCCGTGGGGAAATGTGGCTTGGAATTTCCTCCATGAAAAGATTACAACCTTCATTGAGAAAGAGTAGCTTGTCGACTCGTGGGCTCGGTACTCGACTCGAGGAGTGAACTCAACTCGAGGAGAAACGTAGAGTCGGCACGAGGAGTAGCTTGTCGACTCGTGGGCTCGGTACTCGACTCGAGGAGTGAACTCAACTCGAGGAGAAATTTGCGATGAGCGAGCCGTCGACGCCGAGACGGTCTAGAAGTTCCGCGAGCCACCAGGCCGTGTCCTCTCAGAGCGCGGCCTCGAGCTCGTTCGCCGGGCCTGGGGCTGGCTCTCGTTATCGGACAACTATTTAGGAGCCCAAAGTGCTTAGACCATAAATTTTGTGACACTCGTGTCACGAAACCCATGAAGTTCGTGACAATTATGTCACGAACTTCATCAGTTTCGTGACTTGACTGTCACTAAACCATATTTCTTGACTTGGACGGCTCGCGCTTTGTAAGTTTTTTCAACTGCGAGTCCGCCATGCTGTGTAGGTGCCTTACGTAGGTAAAGTGAGACTGCCGGGTTTCTTTTTGCCTCTTCAAATTTGGGCATTCGAGTCTTTTCTCATCTTCTCGGAGCAAAAAATCTGCCACAAAGTCTCCGACACGGTCATTCCTCTCATGCTCCGATGGAAATCTACATTTAAGGTTTCTGCGCTAAAGATGCGAGAAATCGATTTCTCAAGCTCGCAGGTAAATCTAGTAACATGTCCTTTGATTAATGTATCACCATTGTTTACTCATCATGTTCTTGAATTAATGTACCAGATTGTTTACACTCCAATTCGCTCATCCACTCTGACGGCGAAAGCAAGAGTTGTCGAAAGTCGTGAAAAAAAGTCAATGAAATCCACTATGGCAGCGAAAGAAGCCTCGAAGGTGTCACCGACGAGTAATGACAAGCATTCCCAGGTAAATACACACGTTCCTATTGACATGAATGTCAATAATTACAGGTGTTTATTGACATGTATGTCAATAATTACATGTTCCTATTGACATTCATGTCAATAAACATAAGTGTTTATTGACATTCATGTCAATAAACAGAAGGAACCTATTGACATTCATGTCAATAAACATAAGTGTTTATTGACATTCTCCGAGACAAAGGAACAGGATCGTCACATGTCTTTCTATTGTGTCCTTCTTTGCCGCACCTGCTACATTTACGCCCACTAGGCACTTCACCTTGGGATAGTATCCTTCTCTTCTTAGGTCTACCTGCAGGACGGCTGTTGAAGTGAGGAGGAAGTAATTTGATTTGTTTAACTTCAACAGGAATGTCTCATGCTTTAGCACTGCCATGGGGGTGGATGACACCTAAATAACACCCTTTCCAGTACTCGGTGGTATAATAGGCAGAACAAAAGTCCACAGGTGGAAGGTTACGAATATGACATGCCGCAATCGCATGAGCGCATACAAAACTATCTGTTTGAAATTCTAAACATTAGCATGTTTTATGCTGCAAATTCACAGCCCATATCTCTCCATCTTTATCTAATACCTCAAACTCGAAAACAGAAGAAGGTCTCACCTACAATGAACAAGTATTTATAGTGAGTTCTGGAACAATAAACATTGGAACTTATTGGTATTAATGTCAATAAAAAGTCACAGTGAGTTATTGAAAAATAATTCATTCCTGTTCTTTTTTATTTATATTAATGTCAATAAACACTGGAACTTATTGGTATTAATGTCAATAAAAAGTCACAGTGAGTTAGTGAAAAATAATTAATTCATGTTCTTTTTTATTTATATTAATGTCAATAAACATTGGAACTTATTGGTATTAATGTCAATAAAAAGTCACAGTGAGTTATTGAAAAATAATTAATTCCTATTCTTTTTTATTTATATTAATGTCAATAAACACTGGAACTTATTGGTATTAATGTCAATAAAAAGTCACAGTGAGTTATTGAAAAATAATTCATTCATGTTCTTTTTTTATTTATATTAATGTCAATAAACACTGGAACTTATTGGTATTAATGTCAATAAAAAGTCACAGTGAGTTATTGAATTTTTTTTTTTTCAGAAAGAGCATATTATATTAGTATAGATCTTACCAGCATTAAAGTAGAAAGAGCATGAGAGTCATTCATTCGCTTTTGAAATTTTGGAGTAAGCACCTTCGTTCAAGCCGTTGCTAATTCTCTTCAGTCGTAGAACCACTTTTTCATTTTCTCTCTCAACCAATCAATCAACTTCGAAATTGGAAAATCTCTAGCTTTGGAGTCCATTGCATTCATAGACTCAGCATTGTTTGAGGTCATGATTGAGTACCTTGTACTGGTAATGTAGCAACGAGCCCATTTTTCATGTCCCACTTCATTCTCAAGGTATTGTCGAATTTCAATATTTTCCCGGTCGATCATGCGCATATACTTTTCAAATTCCATACGCGTATATGCCTTTGCTGCACCATAAAACTTCCAGTTGAAACTCTTGGTGAGACCCTTGAATTGTTCTTCACGTTTCCAAGAAGATGATGCGCGCAATACCCATGTGCCGAATTTGGAAAAACCTTTGCCACAGCATTACATATTCCATTGTTCCTGTCAGATACAATGACTTGACGAGGCCTCTCCCCTATCGCTGCCTTTAACGTGCTCAAAAAATTCAACGATGACTCATTCGATTCAGAGTCTCCAACACCGAAGGCGAGAGGAAAACATTGTTCATTTGCATCCATCGCTACCGCTGTAAACAAAGTTCCACGATGATAGTTCTTCAAGAACGTAGCGTCGATAATGATGATAGGCCGACAAAACTTCCATCCTCTTATGAAGGGACTAAGAGACATAAAAAAAATTAATAAATCTGTGTTCACGGTCAGCGGTAAGCTCCAGAACAGACCCTGGATTTGTTGTCTCAATCATATACTTTAAGGTGGGCAGAAATGCGTACGACTCAGTGTCAGTTCCGTATAACAACCCAAGGGCCTTTTCTTTTGCCCTCCAAGCCTTCTTATACGTCGTACGAACTCCATAATCTGTCTCCATGTAACCAAGGATTTCTTTCGGTTTACAATTCATTTGTCGAGGATCCACAAACTTGTGTTTCACAACATCTCATGTGAATAGCGCCGTGGCTTTTGGATTCTTTCTAGACCCTACGGAACATGTATGCTCAGAATCAAACTTATATTAAGAATAAATGAATGTCAGTTAATAGATCACAAACCTATAAAATAAGATTGTTAATAAATCACAGTATTTAGTTACATTAAAGTCAATAAATCATAGTCTTTATTGACATTTAAGTCAATAAATCACAGTGTTTATTGATATCAAAGTAAATAAATCAGTGTTTGTTGAATTTAATGTCAATAAATACTGTGCATTAAGGTTCGTGAATATAACTAAATAATGATGTAAAAAAGAGAAAGGTAGGGAGAAACACATACCTCCTGATCTGGAAAACCTCGGTCTCCCTTAATCTAACCGCACGAATTGCCCACGCACAATTGTCACCCGGACAAACGACGTGGAGATACTTCTTACAAGAACTCTTTGTCGTGAATGCAAAGTGTTTACTTATCGCATACATGTTCAAATGCTTCTTCAAGGCATGTTTGGTAGCATATAGAGCTCCTAGCTCGACTCTTATAGGCGAGTTCAAATCCATCACTTCATTCTCCCCAATGTACTCACGGCCAATCCTGGACGGTTTGGTAGGGGGCTGTGGAGGTCGTTGTGTCAAGGGAGTAGGTTGAGAGGGTCCTTGTGTAGAGGAATGAGGTCGTTGTGGAGATGGTTTATGTGTCGGTGGAGTTGGCTGAGACGGTCTCTGTGGCGGAGAAGGGGGCTGTGATGCCAACGCACGCGGCTGTTCAAATGTGTATTCTTCCAATCCAAGTGTGGACGGAGATGTAAACTCTTCAAATCTAGACTCCCCCTTCATTGGACTTGATTCTAGGCGAGACGAGGACGGCTGATTTGCTGCCTCATCGGGCGTTAGCTTAACTATCTCAATAACAAGATGATAATTTGACATGGAAAGGTCTCGGCTCCTCAAATACAAGTAACTTTTGACGTGGCTATCGTTTGTAATCTTTATTGGCAATGCCGAAAATGGTGTCTCATATTTGACCACAATGGAATGAGTGGACGGTAAGAGCCCCATCTCAGCATACAAGGCGTCCATGAGATGGTTGTACTCAAAACCATCTGAAAGCACAAGTACAAACGATGCACCCTCCTTGTATACACATGGTTTAACCCATGTACCACTATGCTTGACATACACTAAAATATCACCCATTACTGCATAAAAAGAGTGTAATAGGGATGTTAATTTCATATATTAAACGTTTAAAATTCATTTATAAACATTTAAAATCATAACAAAAAAAATTAAAAAACTGTGAAGATTTATTGACATTGATGTCAATAAAATTGCATTTTTATTGACATTGTTGTCAATAAATCTTCAAAGAATTTTCCTAGAACCGTTGAAGATTTATTGACATTAATGTGAATAAAAATGCAACAATGTCAATAAATCTTCAACGATTCCCAGAAATTTTTCCAGATTTTTTGTGCTTCCAAGAATCGTTCTTTCATTGTTTTTTTAACTTCAAAGACCACAAAAACGTTTTTTTTTTCATGAAACCATTAAACCCTAATCAAAGTGACGAACTTTTTTTCATGACAAAGCTTTTCCACAATAAAAGTGATATAGATGAAGGAAAATGATAACAAACCTTCTTTCCACGAGCATGAACCCACTGAAAAACGAGTTGAAGATGACCGACAGAGACACGAGATGAGACAGAGTTGAGAGAGCGAGAGAGACGAACATGAAAACAGAGGAAGAGTTGTAAACACGCGAGAGAGAGAGAGAGAGAGAGAGAGAAGTCTGACTAAATAAAAAAATAATCCCAATTAAAAAGTAATAGAAGTCAAATACTAAAATAAAAAATAAAACAAAATGTCAATAAAAGTGGGGTTATTTTTGTAATTAAATAAAATAGGTAGTCATATTTTAGGATTAAATTTGACTTATTTGATTTTGGTCCAAAACAATTGTAATAGTCATAGAATATGAATAATCCCGTGAAAATATGAGCCAAAACACCAGGTCCATACAAATACTCTTCAGCAAACTTCTCAAAAAAAAAAAAAAAAAATATATATATATATATATATATATATATATATATATATATATATATATATATATATACTCTTCAGCAAAACAACAAGGTATAATTATATATACTACTATAACTATAATGAGAAGGAGAAAGGGATAACGCTTCTATAACTTGGCTCTATTGAATCTAATCCACACATGATTTAAGCTTAGAAGGAAACATGCACATTAAAAAAACAAATAATTAGCTGTTTAGCCATCTAAAACACTAGAAATTTGGTTTTAGCCAACCTTTCGTTAATTTTTCGTAAATAGCCTTCTTGCTTACGTGGCAGCTTATTAATTGAATTAGTTTTACCTTTTTGTCCTTACGCTATTTTAATTATGCATTTTTTTAAAAAAAAATTCGAATTAAATATTGAAACCGAAAAGGGAAGTTTTCAAATTTGAAATTTGAATTTTGAGCAGATTTTGAAAGATATCAACCATTAATTGTTATGTATTTGGAAATTTTCAACATTGACTTTAGGTAATTAGTTTCTATTTTTGTTGCAATTCATTAGGTAATTAATTTCGAATTAATTCTTCATTCATTGATATTATTTTGTCTTCCATATTCATAATTTCCAGAATTTTCGTGCTCAAAATATTTCCAGAATTTTTCAGTTTATTTACACGATTAACTGTAAATAGGCTTTGTATTTACAGTGAATATACTGTAAATAAGCTTCGTTTTTACACGAATATACTGTAAATTGGCTATCTATTTACACGAATATACTGTAAATTGACTATCTATTTACACGAACATACTGTAAATAGGCTATCTATTTACACGAACATACTGTATTTAAAAAAAAAAACCAGCGTATCCAGGCTCTGGTTTTCATAGCCTTCCTCAGATGCGCCGAAGAGAATAAACCCAGTTTCAGTTTCGACTCCGAGCAGTTTTTCTCGCTCCTCCGCGGCCTCGCCGAAGAGGGTCTCCTCCGAAAAAGCGACGGAGCCGCCATTGTCTTCCCCGGCGGCCTCAAGAACCCTCGCGCCTACGGTCCCCACACCGTGGTTGACCAGTCAACGCTGAGAGACGAGACTTTCGACCTCGTCTACGCCGGGAACTTGGCCCGGGACGCCGAGCTCGCGGGCCGCCTCGCGAAGAAGCCCGGCGGCATCGTCGCGTTCCCGCTCAACCAAGACGACCATCGTGGCCATGAAGAGGATCGGAGGAGAAGAATCAGCGGCGAAAGGACGGTCCGAGCGCAGGCTTCTCGTCCACAGCGCGCCCGAGGAGGCGTTGGAGGGGATCGAAGAGCCTCTGCTCGAGCCGCCGAGGCAAGGCTCGACGAGGGAGATCAAGTTTCTCCCGGAGCTTCTGGAGAGAGAGAGGGGCTGTTTTTTTTCTTCGCAGAGAGGTTCGCGTGCAGGGAAGTGAAACCCTAGAAATGCAGGCATTAATGGGGTAGGATAAAATGATCTTAATGACATTAATGGGCGGTTATATAAGAATATTTTGTATTAAATGTTTTATTTTCAGCATGTTAATGGGCGGGAACGGTTGGAGGTTATTTTGGTATTTTTATCTATGTAAATAATTTGGGCTGGCTATTAACACGAAATTAATCAAATGTTGGCTAAATCCAAATCTGTCTAAATATGGTGGCTATTTAGCTATATTACCCTTAAAAAAATGATGGGCAAGCAGGCCTGGCTTAAGAATGTATGGGCCTGAAACAATTTTCTCTTTGGTACCCTTTTCTAATTAGGTTGAGACTAAGGTTAATACCATAAAAATGACCCTTTAAATATTTTTGGACCAAAATCCATTAAGTTCAATTTTATCTAAAACTATGACTTATGATTTTGTGTAACTTATTTTTTACCTTTTTTTTTCCTTGCCCACTCATTTGTCCTCTCTCTGGAGTGATTCCTCTTCTTCTTTGATTCATGTTCTTCAATCCGTACGGCCCGCCGCTTCATTTCCTTTATAATATTTGTATAAGGATTCGTATGAGTATTGAAAAAATTGCAACAGGGAAGACATTGTTGCATATTTTTCTTTGGTTATGCTCTTTGTCCGTTTTTATTTGTTGGGCTATAAAATCACAGTGAGTTCGTATGTGTGTGTGTGTGTGTGTGTATATATATATATATATATATATATATATATTATATATTAATATTCATGTCAATAACTTTTGCTTTATTTTTTGTTAATTATTTTGCTTTTATTTTTTGCTTTTATTTTTTGTTCTTTCTATAACTTTTGCTTTTATTTTTTGTTAATTATTTTTACACTATACTTTTTTCTTTACATTACTGTTTACTAGTTAGTATCAAATATGTTCAAGTATGTTAATGAGATTTCTCGAATAATATTTACGGGATACGTGGTAGAGATTTGATAATATTTTTATGATTGTGTTCAATATTTTTACTTTGTTATATTTTTTATTTTTTCCAGAAATTGTTTTGTACAAAAATTATATATTACAAAAGAGAAATGTATAAACTACTATTTACAACTATAGTCTTAAATAATCACACACTAACACACTCCGTACTTCCAAAGCAGTTTTACACGAATGACTACCACAAATATAAAAAAGTCTATGTAATATATGTTAATTGAATAAAAATAACAAAAAATTGGCTACGTAAGCCACCTAAACTATAGGAATTGTAAATTAGCCAACATTTGGTAAATACTTTGTAAATGACCAACTTGCATACGTGGCAGCCTATTAACTACATTTTTTACATGTTTGGCTGGATTAAATAAGTATTTTACTAATCTGTTAATAAGTTAACTTGGCTATTTACAATAAATTAACGAAAGGTGGGCTATATCTCAATTCACTATAACCGTGTGGCTATATAACTTAATAACCCTAAAAATAAAACTACTTTCTAACACTGTAGTTTTAACTGATGAGTTCAGTAAACACTACATGTATTAGTTGTAGTAAAATGTTTTCAATGCAGTTTTATAAACTTAATACACTACGGGAAAAAAAAAAAACTGGAGTCGTAGACAAAGTGAAAAGACTCCAATGCGATAGATGCCATTCCGTAGTCGAAATAGAATGACTATAGTTTTCTACCGTAGTTACTAAGCCTTTTTCTGGTAGTGCTGAACCCTTGAGCCTTTTGAAAAGAGTTTTTTTTGGAAAGGTGAGGTGACGAGAAGGCGATAAGGGTCTTGGGTCTTGGATGTAATGCGAGATGACGAGAAGATGATAAGGTTTTGTTGGTGATTCACTTGATTAAATGAAACCAGAAAACAACCATGATGCAGCGGAGGCAATGAAATTACGCTAACAAGAGCTAATTAAAACATGGTTATTTATACAAGATCTAGATCTACGTTATTTAATGAGAGCAAGCAATATGTCAAGAAACCGATGAGAAAGACGAGTTTAAGAAAACTTACAGTTTTTAGCTCACGAACCAAAAGCTATCACAATTCGTCTTCGTCTTGAACGCACAAGCCTCCACACGATCAGGTCTGGAACTCTTCCTTCAATAACTCGATGTGATGACACCAAAGTCTTTCGAAACGTAATCTTCGAGGAAGATAAGACAAATGAGTGGGCAACGTTGTATCTCACTAGATCTGGAAAACGGGGTGTTTCCGATCTTTCTCTCTTATTTCTAAGAATGGAATTGAAGCAATTCTGAGGGGAGGGAGATGAAGCAAAAGTCGGCACATCCTAGGCATAGGAGGCCACGAAATTTGTGATCAAATTAGGTTAAAATTTGCTTCTCACCAGCCCTCTATTTATAGCAGTTCAAAAAGTATCTTGTAGAATATTCCAAATTATTCTAGAAAATATTATTTCTTTTTATTGTGTTTACACTAGTGGATTAAATCTCAGCCTTGGATCTCAACAAGTGAACCCTATTTTTCCTCTCATCCGTCAGATCAGTATCTAGGATTTTATTTCATACAACAGTATAAAATAGTTGCTGTTGAGAAAATTTAGGAAAATATATTATCCTAACTATTCTCCTAATATTTAGCCTAATTTAGGAGAGAATACATGACAATCATATTTCCTATATTTTCTCCTTTAATTTAGGAACAGAAAACAGAAAAAATACTGGTTCTACAACCAGTACAAAAATTGCCTATATCAATGTAGGGAGGCCCAAATTTTTGCTTTTTCAATGCTCAATAGCTTTAAACTCATTTAACACATATTTACTTATCCAACAATAAATATAAAGTTTATTTACTTGATCTAGCAACAAATAAACAGCATTGCCTTAAATATTTATTTAATTCCCGAAATACCCTTTTTGGAATTAATGTTGTCAATCACTATTACAGCAAGTGAGATTATAATAATAAAACATAATATTATATTAACGTTCTTATCCGCCTTTATCAAAGCCGAATTGTCTAGTCTCTTTCAATACTCCACCGTGTAATCCAAGACTGAACTCTTCTTTAATACTAGAATTATATATACTCATCGTAACGAGTGTCCACTGATTTAGTCAGTACGTGATCATGACCATGTAGGTTCTACCCGTATCGATATAGGTCAATTTGTTCTGTTATACATTTCTCGTTACATATAAACCCTAAGTATCGTTGCTTCCCCAGCGAAAGATTCACAACTTCGGAAGTGTGCATAATCAATCGGTTCTAGAATAAACCCTTAGGTGAGAGAACATGTGCCTTCTTTCAAGAAGGCTGGATTCCGTATCTGTAAAACACTTTCTTCTACAATCATATCCCGACTTCCCAAGACACCTATTTGGTCAGCGTCTTACTAGCCTTTAACGTGGTGAGTCAAAGAAGCCGGTAAGATGATCTAGAAGTCTATGATTACTTTAGGATATTAGATCAAGCGTCAATGTGATCATCATAAGCGGCCTCGGCTCATAACGGTCCTTAAACGACGCATCTATCTAACCAAAGCATGTCCAGGTCAAACACATTCTGCAAGTGTATAATGCTCCCACTGCGTGATCAACCCTCACTCATGTTCCATATATATGACTTTAGATAAAGCTTTTCAAGCGCATACCAGTCATCGACCAAGTTTTAGTTCACCGCCCGATCTCGGATGCCCAACATGCGATTCAGTTTGATACAGAGACTATGGATGATAATTGTTATTGATTCTGAATGTCATCAGACTTCAACCCACTAATCATATGATGCTAATAATTTATCTTATTTAGTAATCATCATCTTCTAGTGGGCAATATTCCTAACAGATTCTTCATGTCCAGTTCTTGGGTCATGGCCAAGGGGCGAGATGACTAGAAGACGAGAAAGCAAGAAGGGTCTTATGGTCATGGGTCTTTTCTAGGATGCGAGATGAAGAGAAGACAAGAAAGCGATGAGGGTCTTCTTGTGCTTGTCTTGGCAGGAGGCGAGAGAGCAATAGGACGAAGAGGTGAGAAGAGACTATTTTTTTTCTTGGGCTTTGCATCCTGATGCGAGATGGCGAGAAGATGAGAAGAGGAGAATGGTCTTCTCATCTTGGGCCTTCATCAGAGGACGAGATGACGAGAAGGTGAGGAGGGTCTTCTCGTCTTGGGCCTTGGTCTGGAGGCAAGATGGCGAGAGGACAAGGAGGCGAGACGAGCCTCCTTGTCCTAGGCCTTTGTCTTGATGCGAGGTTGCGAGAAGGGTCTTCTCATCTTGGGCCTTGTTTTGACCGTCGTTTTTTTTCGTTTGACTATCCGTTTTGTTGCAGTGGTATCGTTTTCACCTCATGAATTTGATGGCATAACAAAGGGTATGAAAAAAAAGATCCAAAACAATTAGATAAATCGTGTAAAGAGAAATATCATGTAATTTTTGTATTTGCATCTCAAAGAACAAGAAAAGTAAAATCAGTGTATTTATTTTTTGTCATATGATTATTTTAAATTACATTTAGTTGTATTGTAACTTCATATTTAATCATTTAATTTTCTTAGAATTTTATTATGTATCATTTTTAGTTTTTTAAATTAAATTGAAAACTACCCTAAAAATGCCCTTTATCTCGTAACATGCAAAGCCTCGAGTTAAATATGAGGCCGCCTCTAGTTAGAATTTTCATGAGGCCGGAAGGGCAACAATAACGCAAGGTAGTACAATCTATTGTCGTGCTTCTGGTGACCTCCACAAAGCGTCGAGTTCTTCTGCTGGAGACATGTGAAGTTGATAAATGGGTTCGGGAGGAAGGAGAGAGTTTTTAAGTGTAATTGTTTTTAGGGAAAATATCTAGAGTATCCCTCGTGTTTAATCGAAATGCGAGATTTATCCCCTCTATTTCTAGAAATATCAGATATATCCTTTCAGTTTAATATAAATGACATATACCTCCCCTAAAAAATGTTATATTACAAATATCACCCTTTTCGTTTATTTTTTTACAAAAAAATAATTTGAACTCCTCAAAATACCCGTAATAGAATAAATATTTATTTACTATTTTATTAAAAAAAATCAAAATCTCTCTTTATAAAAAAATCTTAACTTTTTATAAAGAAATTTTTTAATTTAATTTTTTTGTATATAGAATAGAAGATTAAAAATTATTTCATTAAGGGTATTTAGGGGATTTCAAATTTTTTTTTGTAAAAAATTAACGAAAAATGGTGATATTTGTAATATAACATTTTTGTAGGGGATGTATATGTCATTTATATTAAACTGGAGGGATATGTCTGATATTTCTAAAAATGGAGGGGATAAATCTCGCATTTCGATTAAACACAAGGGATACTATTGATATTTTCCCATGTTTTTATTAAGAGTATAGCGGTCTAAAATGTTTAGTTTGGGTATTATTTGACATACAAAGGTTAACTTCTTTATTTTTTACGCATTAATTAGTTGTTTTATTTTTTGAAAGCCTTTAAATAGATGTAAGTTATAAGGAATCATTACTCCTAACACTCATAGC
The DNA here is from genome assembly GCF_054948205.1 of Urtica dioica subsp. dioica. Classification (NCBI taxonomy): domain Eukaryota; kingdom Viridiplantae; phylum Streptophyta; class Magnoliopsida; order Rosales; family Urticaceae; genus Urtica; species Urtica dioica. Next base: position 14,585,995 of record NC_142764.1, on the reverse strand, counting down.
ACTATATAAAACCCTTGGCTATTTATATTATAGTACAAACTTTTCGACCATAAAGATGAGCATAAGTCAAATCTTAATTTTTTTTTATTCCTCTATTGAAAATGTCGAAATTCTAATTTCATTTTTTTTTCCTGCGGAACTTTGAATATTATCATTATAAAATTATCACATTCAACTGATCCTGATTAATGATTTTTTAAAGTACCGACGTGTATGCATGATCGTCTGTTTTTTCTATCATTGTGGCTCTCACGTTGTCATCACCCTATACAATAAATTAGTAAATCGAACATGAACAAGGCTATTAAGCCATAAAAAGCTTGGCTTTCATTCATTCTTTTCTTAGCAAATATTCTCTTCTACCAATCATGAGTCCATATTTGGTTTCCCTCACAGTACTTCTCATTGGATTCAACTTATTTTCACCCTCGTCGTCATATGCCTATGATCCCAAAGATCATTATACTCAAAAGAATGTTCCAGAAGTTGACGAAGATGAGCACGCAGTACCCGATGAGGATTCCTATGCTGTCTATTCTCTAACCGTTCCGACTTTGTACTCTGATCGCGAAAACAATGAGAAGAAGAAACTACCCAACTACGACGAAGAGTCACTTAATCCATCTTACTATTATGAGAGTTGCCCAGAATTCGAGTCTATTGTGAATCAAAAGATAAGGAGTTTGAAGGAGGAGGATGAAACTCTTATTCCGAGTCTTCTCAGGTTACACTTCCATGATTGTGTCGTACGGGTAAGATATTTCACTAATCTTTTTTTACTATTATTATTCAAGATGGTGACGATGAATATTAATTTTTACTCATAAGGGTTTGATGCGATCTCTATTTACTGTAAATAATGTAAAGGGAAATATACTATTAGGTGAAAAAGACATATTATATGCGTTATAATTTATAGAGACATGAAATGAGACACAAGATAATAATAGGAAAAAAAAAAAAGACAAAAATAAATCCGAAAGTAATGTTGAAACTTTGTAATGTTTGTAATGATAACCAAGACAAGATAAAATTTGGAGATAGCTATTAGTGTTCTCGCAAAAGTAAAATAGTATATGTGCTTTTTACATTCACTTCAAAGCGCTTTTGATTTTATTTTTTTTAGTTTGAGATATAGCTAGTTCGTATAAATTGTTAAATTGTGTTTGCATTATATATATTTTTTTTCATAAACACATATCACTAAAATAGGAGAAATAAAATTTCGTTTCCAATGCGTTTTGTTCTCCATAGGGATGTGACGCCTCAATTCTACTAAAGCACGAGGGAAGCGAAAGGGATGCCGCGGCAAGCAAGACACTGAGAGGGTTTGAAATTATCGACGAAATCAAGGCGGAAGTTGAGAAAAAGTGCCCGAGAACCGTGTCTTGTGCCGACATTCTGACCGCAGCCGCGAGAGATGCCACGGTGGTGACAAATGGCGAGTACTGGACGGTTGACTATGGCCGCAAAGACGGGTTTGTTTCCCACGCCCAAGAAGCCGATTCGCGTGTCCCCACCGGCCGCGAAAACATGACCGATTTGATTGAGAGATTCCAGTCCCTAGGCTTGGATATGGACGACTTGGTCGCTCTATCTGGTCAGTGTCTTGATTAATTATTCCATATTTCATCACATATTTCATTCAAAAGGTAAAATTTTGAATGATATACAATGTCTCGTGAAATTATCAAACATATGAGTTAAATTGGCAGTTCAAAAATCTAAACACAATATGCGTGCAATGTAATTTATTGAATTTTATATTAGTTTGGTTTTTGTATTTCATAATTTTTTTTTATCTTGTGATTTTGTAACTATAGGGGCACACACCATTGGAAGGTCTTCGTGCGGTGCCATTCAGCACTGGCTTTACAACAAAAACTACACTTCGAGCTCGCAATACTCGCCATCCATAAACGCTAAATATTTGGATTACTTGCAAAGAAAATGCCGATGGGCATCGGATTACGTTGAGCTGGACGCGAAATCACCGAAAGATTTCGACAATGAATTTTACGTAAATTTAGTTTATCGGAAGACCGGCCTCTTAACGACTGACCGGTTGCTATACTCTGACCCTAGAACTGGTTCTCTTGTGAAGTCTTTGGCTTACTCGCCCTCAAACTTCCAACAACAGTTTAAAAAGTCAATGATAAATCTTGGGAATGTGCAAGTCCTTACGGGTCCTAATGAAGGTGAAATTCGTGCAAATTGCAACTTTGTCAACTCTCATTATTGATTATTATGTATTTCTCCTCGAATGTATACGCCTCTATGTTTGAACATATTGGTACTCCCTAAATTTTCATTTAAGCTTTTTGTTGCCCTTTTGAGACATGTTTTCTAGATCTCGTGAACGTACGTTTTTCACAGTGTTGTCATTATTACATATTACTCATATACATATTTATTGGTATGTTATGTATTGTGTTATTCGTCATATTATTCAAACTCCAAAATATTATAGAACAAATCTGAAACTTAAGGAAAAGACACTCATTAGTCATAAGTCATAGCTCAACAAAAATGCAAAGCTACCGCACATATTTACCCTGACAAACAGGCAAAGAATTGAAAAACAATAGAACGGCTCACTAAACTACGATTCATATAAAGGTTCTAAATGCTAAATGCCGACGAAAATCGGCGACTTTCGCCGGCGCCGCCGCTTCCGGTGGTGTAATTTTTGTTTCGTTCGATAATCGCCGAAACGATGTGCCTAAGTAAAAAAATGACCGAGCGCTTTCATTGTATGCAAGAGATAAAAAACTGCAGAATCTCAGTGAAAATCGTCGATGTCGGCATTTTTTCCTTCCAATGAGAATGGTTTTTTTTTTGTTTTTATTCTATTTTATCGAAGACTGGTTCTTTTGTTTGTTGAAGAAACACTGAAAGACCATTTGAGAAGCAACAATGAGAAGAGAGAACAGAAGTCGTCAGCTTTTAATATTTTTTAAATTAAAAAATAAATTTTACTTATGTCTGCTGCTTAGGGAGCGATAAGATGACTTGAACGTTGAAATTACCTTTGATTTATTAATTAAATAAAAATTCCTTATATTTTCACATAAATTAGATTGTTTATCGTATTGATTAGTGTCTATTAGAGCAATTCTTTTATTTCCATCTGGTCTTTAGCTAAAGGCTTTAATTGTTTATCGTATTGATGATTCCCACCCATGTACTTATTATATGTATGTATTTATTTTATTATAATTGTTGTTTAATTTTAAGCTAATATACAATATAAAAAATTATAAAAAAGAAAAGAAATAATAAATTTGTTATATATTATTAATTAAATATAATAGTATTCAAATTTTGGAATTTGGACTATATTTACAATTACAAGTATCTTTCAATTAGTTTATTCCATTCGATTTTCCATGGTAAACGGCATTTGAAAACTCTCATCTCCTGTTAAAAAGTAGCTCAAGTTTAATTTTATTAAAAAACATAGATAACCAATTTTATTAACTATGAGTTAATTTAATTTACTGCAGACTTGGTGAGTTATTTTTTAATAAAATGAAATTTGGACTAGAATTTTAAAATGGGGTAGTGGAATGGGTAATTCCAACAACTTTTTTGTAAAAATAAGCTCTCTATAATATGTCTATATATAAGCATTTTTAAACTTAAAAAAAAGCTCTATTAATAGCCAAAATAAAGAAAAATTGATTATATTATGTGAACGTAAGATTTCTCATTTATTGTTATGAGTGATAAACATCATACAATTTCGAGATGACTTATCGATTTATAAACCATCATCATCTAAAAGTGAGAGTAAGAGCTTAGAAGAACCAAAGAAAATCTCGGTGTTTTCGGAGCTGAAACTCGCCGAAAAATACATCAACTGAGAGAGGTAACTCGATCATTTTCGTTTTTCGTATTTACGTGTGCATGCTTTTTAGAACACTCTAAGATCGTGTAAAAATACTTACGTGTCCATGCCATAATGAGAGAGAATGAGCCGAATCAATGAATGGGTCTCAATTGGATTATTTCGACCTGAGGTTGAAGAAGAACAAAAGAACATATAATTCGATTCTTATGTCGTTTGGCAAAGTTACAACACAGTTGTTGTTTTTCCTTGCTAATGTTTCATTTGTTGGTACTTGGCCTATTTCGTTATCAGTATTGGGTCCATATATACTTGTCTTTTATATGTTTAGACCGTATGGCTATTTCTTTTAATTTTTTTTATAGATCGTAGGAGTTGCTTTTACCCGCGCGTTGCTGCAGCTTGATTGAAAAAACAAAAATCATATTCTAAATACTTAATAATAATTATCATGAAATTATTATTTGTTTATATGAGACAAATACACCCATTGAAACTAAACCTATAAATTAATCTATTATAACTATAAAAATGAATAACTAGTTACCATTTGAAATCTAACTAATATACTCAATATTTATTGGGTCAGCTAGGTATCTAGCCCAAATTAGTCACCTACTTTAAAATTCTAGCTCAACTATCACTTAAATTAGGTAACTAGCTCAATCCACTACCAAATAATATTATATTCCTATCTTACCACTCATCAAATACACACCAAAATTTTCGCCTCCGTCTCCGAATCCTTCAATCCTCTAATATGGCCTCCGAACTCTCCGTCGATTTCGAGTCCTTCAATCCTCCGATATTGCTTCCGACCTCCTTTTCCGCCACCAATTTTCTGATTTCGCCACTTCAGAATCCGACGAAGACGTCTCCGTTCTTAGACTTGGAAAAAATAGTAAGTCAATATTATTTCCAATTCGATTAACTCATAGAACACCATAATCGAAACCCTAGCCCGCATCTCCGATCAATTCTCTGTTAGATTAACTATAAAATAGGGTAAAAATTATTTCCAATTCAATTAACTCATAGAACATCATAACTGAGACTCTGAAACTTTAATGGTAAATAATATTTACAATCGAATGGCCGGACTGTAAATATTATTTACCATTCAAAAAAAGAAAAATACCTATCTCCTATTTGGCGAACGATTCCATGATTCAAATCCGATGGTGAATAACTGGAAAAAATTTGGAATTAACAAACAAATAAGAACAAAGTTTTATGAAACCAAAGAACCTAAACACCTACACTGGACAAACAGAGACTAAGAAGGATTAAATGACTAACCTAGAAAAACAGATAATATAAGCACAATAGAAGAACATCTACGAATTATCGACAATCCTAAACATCTATTCCAAATGAGTCATCGAATATCCTGGTTGCAAATCGCAGGATAATTTTAATGGTAAATAATATTTACAGTCCCGCCATTCGATAGTAAATATTATTTACCATTCAAAAAAGAAAAATACTTGTCTCCGATTTGCCGAACATTTCCATGATTTAAATCTGATGATGAATAACTGGAAAAAATTTGGAATTAACGAACAAAGAATAACGAAGTTAATGAAACCAAGGACAATTTTGGAAGTATGAGAAATATAGGCTATTTCCCTAAATAAATGGATAGTTGGGTTATAATTTAAAAGTCCCCTCTATAACTAGGCTAGTTGTTGATATTAACCTTGAGTTGGTGTATATTCATAACAACATAAACTTCCTTGATGATAATCTTGATGAGCCTATCCTTCGGCGAGATGAAGAAATTGAGATCCATCAACCCATTCAAGTCGTGGACGAGGCTCAAGTGCAACCCTAGTGTATAAACGGAATAAAAGGCTGAACGATAAATTAAGCAGCAACAGACAGAAGGAATAATTATTCGAGAAAAGCGAACCACCCGGTCAGGACCAGCAACAAGGACGTCTTACACACAAGAAAAAAAACAAAAAGAATGGGAATGGAAACAACGACGAAGATCCTATCTCAAGTCAACCATCCTTCGATTTGAGACTATGAAAACTGTTTGGGATTAAGGATTAGACAGTGTTTTATTGGGTAAACTGTAATTGCCAAAAAATATGGTTTACGTTTTTTTTTTATGTTTTTACAATTCGGATTATATATTAAACAATACTTTTTGGGGTAAACTTAAGTGCTATACAATATGGTTTACGAATTTCTTTCTATTTTATATTACTTTCTGTAATGGATTTTTGAATCTTTCATGATTGCGGGAGTATCCATGTAGTTATGTTTTTTTTCATTATTATCGTTAATGAATGTTAATACCAGTATATATCAGTATATTTTCATTACTATTATTAATGTATGTTAGTGGATGTTAATATCATCCATGTAGTTGTGTTTATTTTCAATATTTTCAAGTTATTTATGTTACAAAAGGGTAAAATTAGCCGACAATTCTACATATGAATAAGTTCTATCATAAACCAACATAAACTAACATGATATACAAACAAAAAAATTGTTAAAATATTGAATTTAAAATAAGTCTCAAACTGACAAAGAAAATTACAATAAAACAGTCAAATGAAACCAACACGTGAAAAAGAAAAAGAAACAAAAAAAAAAAAAAAAAAACCAAACGTAGTCAAATGAACAACTAAAAAAAATGAAAAATGACTAAGGACACCGCCTCTTGTTGTGACCAGCTTTTCAACATTTCCCACAACGTTGATAGTACGGATGATTCAATTCAGCTTTAGAACGAAACCTTTTCATCTTGGGTTTTCCGGCTTGACGCTTTTGAACTAGAGGGTTGATAATTATAGCATCTGGCGGCAAATTCCAATCATTGTCGTGGATTGTCAAGTTAACATCCTGGGAATAAACAGCTTCAAATCCAGCTTTAGTGAAATTAAAAGGGATTTGATTTTAAAAAAAAAAGATGAAATTAATTGGCTTTAAATTCACCCTATAGAGAGCTACGGCAGCATGAGATTCATCGGAAAATTGGACAAATCAAATCCATCATACAAAATAGATTCAGAATCCTTTTTTTATCATCAGATGATGGAAGAGCAAATGATGATCCAGCCGATTCGAGATATTGTCTCTCAAAAAATTTAACTACAAAAAAATTTACCCAAAAAATGAAACTGGATAATCTTTGTTTAATTCAGGTTAGTGAACACAATTTTTTCGGAGTTTTAAAGGCCACACAGATTCAAAAATCAAAGACAAACACAAAACTCGTTTGTAATATTAACAGAAATCAACAAAAAAGATAGATCCTTATAAAAACATGAAATTCAACGAGAAAAAAATGGATGTTTACCCCTAGGAGCACAAAGAAGGCTAGTCATCCGCTTATCTAGCTCAAAGAAGGCTTTACTGCCTCGCTCGGCTTGAGCGTGTTAGGCTTCCTTCGGCATTGTTGAACAAGTCTTATTGTTGAACGAGTCTTATGTATTCATTTAGCTTGTATATAGGATTTATTTGTTTTTCTGTTTTATATTATCTGCTTACTATTAGGAAATTAGTTGTTATTTCCCACGTTTCTTGTATCAGATATTTGCCTATATATATGGCAACAATTCAATGAAATAAACACATCAGTTCACAATCTCATATCTCTAATTCTCACATGGTATCAGAGCATCTTTTTATATCCTGCGATTTTTTTTTCTCTGCGTATTCATTCATCAGCATATTAGAATCAATTTACTTTTATTGATATTTATTAAGCTATCAAATTTCCTTTTATTGCTATCATTTTATTGATTATCATAATCAATTTGCATTCACTGCTATTCATTAGCATAATCACGTTCATATCAGCATTAATGTGCTATTTATCATTTTTGTTTTCCTGATCAGTATCAATTCTCATTCATTGCTATTTATTTGCATATCAAAATCAATTTTTCATTCCTATATTATATTCACGTCCATATCAATCAGATCAATTGCTGAAATTTATTGTTTCTATAACATATTATTGTGTTGTCAATTTTTATAGTCTGATCTGTTTTTATTTTTTTGTAGACGTTCAATATGTCTGAAGATCTCAATCTCGAAGAAACCATTCCGGTTTTCAACACTGCTTCTCCGATGGTTGCATCCAATCTCTATGATGTTCACCACTCAGAGAGTCCATCTGTTGTTCTCGTTATGCCACTTCTCACTGGTGATAACTATGCCACATGGAGCTGAGCAATTGCCATGGCTCTACGAGCTAAGAACAAATATGGCCTTGTCGACGGAACCTTGCTGAAACCTACTGCTCAAGGTGATATCCTAAACTGGGAACGCTGCAATGACTTAGTGAGTAGCTGGATTCTAAACTCCGTTTCTCCTGAGATTCGGCCGAGTATCCTTTACTCCGAGAATGCCGCTCAGATTTGGCTCAATCTCAAGGATCGTTTTTCTCAGTCCAATGCGCCAAAGATTTATCAATTGAAGAAATCCATCTCAAATCTGAAACAAGAAGGTATGACCGTCTCGTCATATTTCACTCAATTAAAGTCCCTTTGGGACGAGTTGAACAACATCATTGTCATCTCTCCGTGCATCTGCGCGAACTCAAAATCCATTCTCGATCAAATCAATCAAGATCGAGCCATGGAATTTCTACAAGGACTCCATGACAGCTTCTCTTCGGTACGCCGGCAGATTCTTCTCATGGAGCCATTTCCTTCCGTTCAACGGATCTACAACTTGGTGTGCCAAGAAGAAAAGCAGCAGGAGCTGGATATACAGCCTCCGATCGTGGAATCTGCTGCTCTCCACACTTCCAGGAATTCAACGTGGAATAATCGCCACAACAACATGGAATCTGCTGCTCGTAACTCGGGAAAGCGACCACGTCCATTCTGCAACCATTGCAACCGTCATGGACACACACGAGTCACTTGCTACCAGTTACACGGCTTCCCCGACGGCAAGGAAAAATGCCCCACATCACATTACAACAACAACTCTCAAGCAGCCCCAATATCTTCCTTAACTAAAGACCAATACAAGAAATTGGTGGCTCTCTTAGCACACGACACTGCCGCTGCTGATACTTCCGCTGACCACTCCGCAAATTTAACAGGTACAATTTTATCTTGTATGTCTTCTTCTTGGATTATAGATTCTGGTGCCTCAAATCACATATGCACATCACTTTCATTATTTTCTTCTTATCATAAATTACATGGATCAATAGCATCAGTTACTCATATTGGAGTCATTAAGTACTCACAAAGTCTTATTCTCAAAGATGTATTTCATATCCCATCTTTCAAATTCAATTTATTGTCTGTTTCACAAATAACTAAACATCTCAATTGTGAAGTCACATTTTTTTCTTCTCACTGTGTGTTTCAGGACCATTCCTCGAAGGAGAAGATTGGTCAGGGTAGTCTCCAACATGGGCTTTATTTCCATGATAGGATTCCTGTTTTAAATAAAGCATTTTCTTTTAAGCATTGTAATAATTTTGACTTATGGCATTCACGCCTTGGTCATCCCGGGAATTCCCGTTTTAATTTCCTTGTTCGCAATTTTCCTTTTATTGTTCAAAATAAAAACTTCACTTGTGATGTTTGTCCACAAGCCAAGCAATCTCGTCTTTTATTTCCTTCTAGTTTTACTCATTCTTCCACATGTTTTGAGTTAATACATGTTGACATTTGGGGACCTTTTTCGGTTCCTTCTATGAATGGATCTCGTTATTTTTTAACCATTGTCGATGACTATTCACGTTGTACTTGGATATATCTTATGAAAAATAAATCTGAAACATTTCACATGATCACACATTTTCTTAATCAAATTAATCGACAATTCAATGGAAATATCTCTAAAATAAATACTGGAACTGGTGGATTTTTTCTCCCACAACTTCAAACCATTCGTTCAGATAACGGGACTGAATTTTTGTGCACCAAATTTCAAAATTGGTGTCATACTCATGGCATTATTCATCAACGTAGTTGTGTTGCCACACCCCAACAAAATGGAATTGTTGAACGAAAGCATCGTCATCTTCTCGATGTTGCTCGCGCCTTGCGCTTTCAAAGTAATCTTCCTTTATCTTTTTGGGGAGAATGTATTCTTACCGCTGCTTATCTCATCAACAAATTACCGACACCAATTCTTCAATATAAATCTCCTCATGAACTTTTATTCGGTGTTCCCGCATCATACCTTTCACTACGAGTTTTTGGATGTTTATGTTTTGCTAAAAATATGCACATTCAACATAAGTTTGACTATCGTGCCAAACCTGGTATCTTCGTTGGTTATCCTTTTGGTCAAAAGGGATATCGTATCTATGATCCCTCAACGCGTCGGTTTTATGTCTCTCGCGATGTTGTCTTTCATGAATCCATATTTCCCTACCGTGATCATACATCATCAAATACTCCTCCAATCAGCATTACTTCATTAAATGATTATCAATTTGATCCTTCATCTACACCACATCCTACCGAACCCGTGGCTGTTGAACTTCCGTCTCCTTCTCCTTCTAATCCAGTGGCTGTTGATTCTCTCCCGGATACGGTGATTCCTCTGTTGCCCGTTCGTCCCGTGCGAAATCGGCAACCTCCAGCTCGTTTAAGTGATTTTATATGTAGTAACGTCTCTACTTCTACTCAGTTTCCTCTTATCAATCACTTCTCTTTAACCGCTTTAAGCCCTTCTCATCGTTCTTTTATATCCACCATTATTGATCATACTGAACCACAAACCTACACTGAAGCGGTTAAATCTTCTCATTGGCGTACTGCCATGTCTTCTGAAATTAATGCCCTTGTAGCTAATCATACTTGGTCCCTATGTCCTTTACCTCCTGGAAAAATTCCAATCGGATGTAAATGGGTATTCAAAATCAAATATAACGCTGATGGCTCCATTGAGCGTTATAAGGCATGTCTTGTTGCAAAAGGATACAACCAAATTGAAGGGATTGATTATCACGACACGTTTGCTCCTGTTGCCAAACTTGTTACCGTTCGTCTTCTACTCTCCATCGCTGCTATTCAAGGATGGACGCTTCATCAACTCGATGTCAACAATGCTTTTCTCCAAGGTGATCTTCATGAAGAAGTTTATATGAAACTCCCTCCTGGTTTCGCTCATAAAGGTAATAATTCCGTTTGTAAATTACACAAATCTCTTTATGGGCTCAAACAAGCCTCTCGCCAATGGTTCTCTAAATTTTCTTCTACACTCATCTCACGTGGCTTTCGGCAATCTTCCTCCGATTACAGTCTTTTCACATATGTCCAAAATTCCATTTGTGTTTTTGTTCTTGTTTATGTTGACGACATTATAATCACTGGCAATAATTTAGCCGTCATTTCCGAGACTAAGAAATTTCTTGCTAATTCTTTCTCTATTAAAGATCTCGGAACCCTTCGATATTTTCTTGGAATAGAAGTATCTCGTTCTAAGAAAGGTATTTTTTTATGTCAACGTAAATATACTCTTGATATTTTCTCGGATTCTGGTCAACTTGGGTGCAAACCTTCTCAATTTCCTATGGAACAACATCTACATCTACTTCCTGATGATGGTACACCACTTCCCGATCCATCCATTTATCGACGTCTAGTTGATCGACTACTTTACTTGACTGTCACTCGTCCTGATATTCAATATGCAGTGAATACTCTTAGTCAATTCATGCAACTTCCTCGTTCAACCCATCTTGATGCGGAAAATCGTGTTCTTCGTTATCTAAAAGGGTCAGTTGGCAAAGGAATCCTCCTTTCCGCCACTAGTTCTCTTTCACTTGCTGGTTTTACTGATTCCGACTGGGCTGGTTGTCCTGCTACTCGTCGTTCCACTACTAGATATATAACCATGCTTGGATCAAGTCCTATCTCCTGGAAAACAAAAAAGCAACCCACTGTTTCTCGATCTTCAGCCAAGGCAGAATATCGGTCACTTGCTACCCTTACTTCAGAGATACAATGGCTCTATTGTCTACTCTCGGATCTTGGATTTCCTCCTCAACAACCAATCATCGTTCATTGTGACAATCAAGCCGCTATACACATTGCCAACAACCCAGTCTTTCACGAACGAACAAAACACATTGAGCTTGATTGTCATTTTGTCCGCGAAAAGATTATTTCTGCCTCATCTCCACCACCTATTTGCGTTCTTCAGATCAGCTTGCTGACATTTTTACAAAACCGCTTGGTGCAGATGCTTTCCACCTTCTTTCCAAGTTGGGCGTGCTCGACATTTCTCTCCCGACTCCAACTTGACGGGGGGTGTTGAACAAATCTTATTGTTGAACGAGTCTTACGTATTCATTTAGCTTGTATATAGGATTTATTTGTTTTTCTGTTTTATATTATCTGCTTACTATTAGGAAATTAGTTGTTATTTCCCACGTTTCTTGTATCAGATATTTGCCTATATATATGGCAACAATTCAATGAAATAAACACATCAGTTCACAATCTCATATCTCTAATTCTCACAGGCATGTTTGAGCGTGGGCTTGGGTTTGGGCTAAAGCACTAGTATTGGTTTGGCCCACTTCCAGACTTGATTGTTTAGGCTGTCTTTCCAAGTTTTCATTGTAAGAAAGGATATTGAACTTCACAATTTTGTATGTCACGGTTCCACGCTCTATACATGTGGTCTAGTGTTTACCTAAATTTAAGCAGCATAAAGTAAAGAAATACAATTTTGTGTATAAATTAGACTTGTTAAGTAACTCGAATAACTGAAGGTTTCGCATAGGTAATATTGAATAGCTAGACTACAAATAATCTTGCAGTTGCGATTCAACTCAATTTGTTTAGGAACTTTGTTTTTAAGTCTATCTACGCAATAAAGCCGCTTGTTAATTAAAGCTGTCTGTGAACTTGTGGTATTTCAAAAAATAAAAATAAATAAAGCTGTCTGTGTGGACTTGTGGTATTGTGCGCTCTCTCTCTCTCTCTCTCTCTCTCTCTCTCTCTCTCTCTCTCTCTCTCTCTCCCTGATTTTTTTTTTCTTTTGCGGTAAAAGCAAACCATCAATCTCAAAGACTAAATCCCTACATATCTGAACATCAGATATAGCTATATCGTCTCAAATTTTACATAGCTACTGCCAATATCTCCATGCCTTGAGAAAGATAAACATTAGCTATAGATATCTTAGCGCGCGCGGCAACTACTGATTTGTCAAACAAACACACTAGCTTCTTAAATAGCTTTCCCAAAAAATACATAAATATATACAAGATATAGATACATATTTCCCCCACATGCATGGCTTGTGGTCATTATAACCCCACTCCTATTATTCCTCGTATGTTTTTCTTCATCTTCATCATTCTGCTGACTCTTTCGTTTGATCCACCAATGGCATACACTTACACGAGTGTCAAGAATAAATCGTTCAGATCAGCAAGTGATCTATCAGGAAAAATGAACAGAAATGCAGAAGCCTCTACTTCAAGTAAAAGGGTTTCAAGTAAGACTAGTTCTGCCCAAGTAAAAGGGAATCATGAAGGAACAGAGTCATCTCGAATGGCTCGTAATAAATCTTCAGTGCTTCCATGGCAAGAAAGTGTCTTCAAAGCCAGTGCCCATGAAGTTCCAAGCGGACCTAATCCCATATCAAATAGGTGAGCAGTGAAAACCAAATCCAGTTTATTATTCATACACGTCTTCGTTTGCGTCTGGACTTGTGTATTCAGGTTTTGCTGCGTACAACTTTTTTATTTATTTATTTTAGATAGCGTCTAGAATATATAATATGTATGACTATAGAATTTTGTAAACATTAATGTGCGTTGCATGAAGATTCTTCTTTTAATCATTAATGATATTACATATATGAGTTTGATATGACCGGAATCGGATGTCCTTATTTTTTGTATTCCCACACACACTATCCTCTTCCTTTGTCAGTTCTCATTCCTGTTTTATGTATACTAATTAAGATAATTTCTACCCTTTTAATTAGAATATATTCATTTAAGCGTACTAAATATTTTTGCCCTTCATTTTTATTAAATAACGGTGAGTTATCTATTGAACTTGGAAGTGGATCACTGAAAAAATACAATTTTTTATTTTAATGGTTCCTGTTTTTGGAAATGGAAATTATGGGCACATAATTTGCGTTAACGGTAAATTAACTAATGGAAAATCATGGAATGGAAATAGGGGAGTCAAAAGAGCAATAAAAGTTAATTAGGTCTAAGTAGTACAGAGACATCATAATAACGATGATAAGTTCGATAAATGTGACTGTGGGTTTTTGGCTTTGGGGAGGCTTTTGGTTCTGACGCGACTGAATGCAATGATGAAAGTGTAACCCCAAAAAAGCAAAGAAGTTAAGGATAGATTTTGAAGGAGATTTTCATGCGCCCAATTTTTTTCGTGTAAAGCCAAACAACAGCTCACAAGAACTATAGCATATACCAATCTTTTGGCATACTAACCAGTTTCGGTAGTGCTCTCGTAAGCCACCTTTTCGTCTATTATAAACAGCAGAATGTGTGTTTGAATTCATGGACAGATGTTTCAATCTTACTTTGCTATCATTCCTGAATTATAAAATGGGAAATTCTAGAAAAATACCAAATTCTGTTTACTGTTTAATTAAAGGTATGCTTTTTTTCTTTTTCTTTTACATGAGTGGTAAGTAATTATTCATTACTTTAAGTACTTCTATTTTCTTTTCTTTTTTTCGCGTTTCTAATTGTATCCCGACTAGTTTTGTAAAATTATAAGTAATAAAATAAGGCTTATTATTTTGATTTAGTTAATTTTCACACAAAAATTTTAGAGTGTATAAATGTAGGTATATTTAAAATAGCTAACTATAAAATATAGGTAAATATGCTTATAAGTCTTGAGGAAAATGAGCCTTTTAATAATACGTAAATCGAACCCCATACCTATAAAACAAAGGAATAAAATGTCGGTTGCCAATTGTTTGATTTTACAACGTTAGTTGCCTAAATAAATTTTGGAAAATTTTAAAAATAAATTTGAATTTTTTTTCCCGTTTTTATTATTGAAGTTTGTTTATAAAATATATAGTTAAGAATACATCAAGATTTTATACTTTAAAATTCGATAATGATAGAATTTATTAGACATACCATGGCGCAAATGAAAAAGAGAGAGAGAGAGAGAGAGAGAGAGAGAGAGAGAGATTTGTCAGCCAATATTTCTCTATATTTAAGGATAATATAGCTAAATAGCCACTTAAATTAATAGATTTTCAAAATAATATATATTTATCTTGAAATAGTCAAAACTAAAAGAATAGTTTTTTTGACCTTGTCAATAAATTATTTCTACTGATAAATTACCTACGTCTAGGTTAATATTTTCATTGAGGTTGTCAAAACAATTTGAGCATTAACATTTACTACTTTATTAAAAACTTAAAAAGTGTGAAATTATTGATCCATTAGTTTCAAGTTGTAATTTTTACATTATTTTAATCCTACTTAAAAGGGGTCGTATTTTTTTTTTTCCCTAGAGTGACCTTGGTTTTATTCTTAGATACTTCTCAACCGCAATCACAGTACAGTACTCTTCTGTCTCTTACCCTAAAAACGTTACAAAGTACCATACTATGAGAAAAGCATGATCGTTGTCGTATACCCTAGTTTTCCTTAGGCCTTCAGGTCAAGTTTGTTTTTATCTTCTTGTTGTATTTCTTCCTTTGTTTGTTTCTCTGTGGATACTAGCTAGTGTCCCATCCTGGCTCTTCTTTTAATTTCTATATGGTCCTTAAAAAGCATACCTACGTGACCTTCGAACTCAAATTAAGGATCGCAAGATTTCGAAATTGGAGTGTGATGATCACTCTCTCTCCCCTTTATTTTATCCAATAAATATGATCCTTTGTGGTCTGACTATGTATCAGTGGGGGATCCTATTTCTTTTTTTTTTTATCTTTGAAACAGTCGTGCGGTGGTACTATTTCTATACACGAGCTTTATACTTTTAATAATGTATATACTCACGTTTGGTTAATATATCAAAACGGTTAAGTTAAATGGTTATAACTTGTGGTACCTAGATAGTCTAGTGGTAATTCCACACCACCTCCTGTGTAGAGGTCGTGGGTTCAATCCCACTGCAACACAACTGCCTTCAAAAAAAAAAATGATTATAACTTATAAATTATAATTGATTGAAACTCAACGAGTATAGCTAATATCACAATCAACGTAGTTGTGTAATTACCCATATTAGTGCACGGCGAGAAGTATTGTGTTGGCCCATCAATTATTTAAAGAAGGCCTCATATTAGCTCAAAATTCACATAATACCCTAGTCCTATGCCATAGGGCCAAGTTACATAGGGACCAATGGAGTGCGGGTCCATATCAACATTTGTAACTAGATTATCTTCATTGTTTACACAAAAATCATAAATACGTTTCTCATCTCGACTATCTCCACTTATTGGTTTATAATTAATAAAATTAGGGGTGTTCATCAAAACCGCCGAACCGAACAACCCAATCATCCAAACCAAATCGTACTTTTTTTTAAACCGCCCCATTAAAACCCAATGAAGTTTGGGTTGTAACCAACCCAAACTGCAATTGTTTCGGGTTGGTTTGGTTTTTTATAGTCGTGAGATTGGGTTGAACCAAACCAACCCGATTGTGTTAATTATTTAATTTTTGTAAGATTGCAAATATTTCATATGTACTTTTGGTAAAAAGAAATAATTTTTTTTTAATAATATTATAATAAAAAAAAAATACATAGTATTATACTTTATTATTTACAACTACATGAAAACTTGGTAATTAAAGATTTGCGTGATTTTTATTTTAATACGTAATTTTTTTAAAGATAAGTAAAATTTTAATTTTATTTGACAACACGTTCTAGATATAATATATGTATATGATTTTCATTCGAGTTATAAAGTCATTTGTCGAGAATTATGATCCGAAAAAACCAACCCAAACCAACCCGATTATTTTCGGGTTGGTTTGGTTTCGTTTTACCTTTCAATCGGGTTGGTTTGGATTTTAAAATTAAAAAATTAGTTGTAACGGTTCGAGTTGGTAGAACATGAAAAAACCGACTAACCCAACCCGATTACACCCCTAAATAAAATAAGTCTTTATTGTTGCAGTTGTGGCTTACCATGAGTTTAGAGGACCTCATGGACCAATCTTAATCTTGGGTTCAAGTTCTTAACTTGGCAGGTTTTACAAGTTCGAGGCAGATGCAACTATTTTCACTGAATTGCCATGAAATATGCGAAACAACAAAACAGATAATTCCTAGATTTCTTAGACGAATGAATGTCTTGGAGAACAACATTAAAACACTTACTATCCAAGCTTCATGGTTGAGGTTTGTTGTCATAATACTGTGTATTGTGTTCTTTATTGTTGTATGGTACATGTAAGTTTTGTAGATGTATTATTGTAATGTCTCAATTCCACTTGTCTACGTATACGATATGAATATTATTGAAAGAAATAATACGAGTTTTTTAACATTAATTTTGTTGATACGAGTCAACAACAAATACTAAATTTATCAACATACATGTCATCAAATCCACGATTTATTCTGGATATACGCGTCAACAAATCTTTAATTTGTTGATATGCATGTCATCAAATCCACGATATGATGTGTATATATATCAACAAATCCGCGATTTGTTACTATTCATTTGTTGATATACATGTCAACAAATCTACAATTTGGTGATATACATGTCATCAAATTCTAAATTTGTTGATATGTATGTCATCAAATTTATCTGTCATCGAGACTTTTTGTACATAGTTTACCTAAATTTCATGTTTTAGTTCCAAATTTCGAGATTAGAAAATTGCCCTACTTACTTGCCACTACATTTATACCGACATTTTTAAACTAGTAAGAAATAAATGTAAGAATTAAACTCAAAGATTGAACAAAATACACATCCCAAATTTTTAGATCGCAAACAACTCGCAACCACTTCTGGAACCGCAAGAAGCACATTTAATTGAATACTAGAAGAGAACAATTTGTTCATCGGGGAAGAAGGATAGGAAGAACCAGGCGACGAGGAAAACGAGGTGAGAGGCTCCACGAGCTCGCATCACAAATAAAATCGACGCATGAAGAGAAACTCGTGGAAGACATAATCGGAAAAGGAGGTTTTTCTTCTTCGCCCTAATTTGGATTCTGATATTGAAAGCGTGAAAGAGGGGGAGAGAGAGAATGAAGATAGTATCGGAAAGATAAGGCTTCGTAACCCTAATGAAACTTGGGACATAGTTTTGTTTGATTATATTTTTGGTTAATTTTGGTAAAAAAAAAATTAAATATCTTCCAAACTATAAATATTCTTGTCCAAAGCATGTTCATGGTAGCATAAGCTTACATATTTGCCTCAAGCCGCTCTTATCCGAGAAACAAATTACCCCTTTTCTAAGTAGGCTATGCGCCATTAAAACCACAGAAGATAGTAGAAGAGATCTAGGCACGACCTACTTGTAGTCAAAACTTCTACTCTATTTTCTACTGCTATCATCTATGTATAAATTATTAATTGAACGATCTACTTGTGGTTCAGATGTTTTCTATTTTTTTGGCACTAATAAATTGATCCTACAACAAAATTTGATCCGAACCTGGTTTTTTTTTTTAATTTCCTCCTAAGGCTAGGTTAAAAAATAGTCTACAACTTGGCTTAACCCAACCTGTTTCATAGGCTTTTGCTTTACTGAGATTTTTCCACTTGTGTTCGATTACGAGAATTGCGTGTAAAATAGTCCAGCCTCTGATCCAAGCCATGCCCCGTTTCCACAACTGTCCTCACCAGAGTACTCCCCTGTAATAAAAAATAAAATAAAAATTAAACAAATAAAAAGACCAGGTGTTCAATTAAATGAAAATGGAAGAAACAAATCAACGGAAAGAAGAATTATAATGATAAAATAAAAAGAAAATAAAAAAAAAATAAGAGCCTCGGAACCAACTTCTTTCTCCCCGCCAGGACACAGTTGAGAAAACAGTGTCGGCGAATTTTTCTTGAAAAATCAATTCGCCGGACTTGATACTCCAAATCCGCAAGTAAGAGTCCTCTCCTCCTAAAAGAGAAAATTATGAGAATTTTTTTATATAGAAATCTTCCACTGGAGTCGAGTTACAATTAATGTTCCTATACCTGACATGACTAATTTCTCAGATGGGTCAATTCCAAGCTGTATGTGGGAATGGGAATTCACATGGCCATCATAGGATTGTACATGGCCTCTTTTAATTAGCCGATGGTCATAAAGCTTTACCTGATACAAATGAGATCAAAGACACGTGATTTAATTCCAATCAAGCTTTATTGCTGTGACTATCTCTTATGAAATTTCTCAAATATCCAGTTAGAGAAAATATGCCAATACCCCATAGAAGCAAACATAAAAAGAAAGACAGACACTAAAGACCCGGACAAACAGAGCATAAAAAAGAAGACCTAGATTAGTTAAGAAAATAAGTGAAGCATTTTTTAATTATACATTCTATAATAACATTTTCATATGATAAATCAAAGACGGTCAGCGAAATAGTCAATCTGCATACGAAAAAATGAAGAAAATACCAACCGAGCCATCCATGGAACTTGCCAAGAAGTATTGATCATCAAACTGAAGGGCAGCCAAACTGTTGAGAGCAACCCAAAAATGGTTACATAACCGGAAGATGTAAAGAGGCTCTGAAAGAAATACAAAGCTGAACTAACCTAGAGATGGAGGACGGAAAAGTAATAGTACGCGAAGACTGAATATCTCCAGAAAGCTGTTCAGAAAGGTATCCAAATCATTAGTACCAAGTAGAACGAAAATACTGAACAGAGCCACAGGCAAACTGTGTTGTGCTTTTCTGAGAACCAGCCTGACGGATTCCAAGTATAAAAATATTGAACAATTTTTTTTCAATCCAAGTCCTGACTGAGTTTTTGTTCTCCTCTTAACGACTTTTTCACTTGCATTTCCCTGAATAACCGAGTACCTTAAACCAGGGTTTGCTTGCTTTATTGATAGGCGAATATGATATCTTATGTCTAGCAAGTCTCGTGTGTCTGCTACGAATGCTTGGATCTGTCTTCTCACGAGGATCAACCGTAACAATCGCCCCATTTCTAAGTCCACATATAATAGCATTGCCCTGGGAAAAAACAGCATCAGCTTCGAACCAAATAAAGAAAATATATATATATATATATATATGTATATATATATATATATATATATCATTTCTCTCTCGTGGAGGGGAGAGTGGCAGGAAAATTGTCGAATAATGATTGAAATGACACAAAAGATTAGTCATTAGGTCTATTGAGCCAAATTATAGCGCACTTAAATTTGGCACAAGCATGTCCATCGGTGCCTTGTAGCGATCATAAATTGTTTGTTTAGTAGATTTTCCAAACACAAGAGAAGATCACATAACTTTTATCAGTCTGGATTTTCCAGTTGGATCTTATGTCTCTTTTCAGCAATTAGAGGGATGACACCAATGCATTCTGATTATCTATGGATTCTAATGTGAGCATTGTAGTCTTCATTCCTAAAAAAATTCTTCAGATTATTGTAATTAAAAAGTTCAATTGAAAGTCCAAAAAGATATATTATATGTTTCCATAAAATTTTGTTATAAGAGAAAATGGAGGACGGAGACGCATCCTGATAAGCATAAAAAGCCTCTCTTCATATTGGTTCATAAGAAAATAAAAAACAAAAAGGTTTCATCAGACGGACTTAGGAAGTAATGTAACAGCCTGACTTTCTAGAACTATGCTGATAATATAGGGAATCCAATTATGTTTCCTTTACAGTCATTCGGGTTACTAGCATTTTACTATACCAATGAAATAAGAAAATCATTTGCTGATGTGGCTAGAGACTGGTTACCTTCTTGTTTCCTATGAGGATGGTTTGTACCATATCTACCATTTGAAATTAGCTTTATTATATAAAATTAAATAAAAGTGTTTTCCATTCAAATTAATTCATCTCACCCTACATGGAAGCTTACAACTAAACAAAAGCCAAACTCACCGAGCAAACAAATTGTTGTGCCAAAACATCACTTCCACTGCGCAACACCCATGTTTGTGTTCCAGTCTCCAAATCCACCAAAGCAGCACCAAGATTAGTTCCTGCAATACATTGGCAATAAAGAGTGATTAATCTGAGTCCTCTAACCAGATGTATGGAAATTAAAACAGCAGATGGTCCACCGTCTTTTACTTTTCCATTAAATATAGAAGCTAAAATAAATTGGCAACATAAAAAGCTCGGGCTGTTCTACCAGATATTTGAAAACTAGCAGCACTGAACTCTATGTTTCCAGTGAAGAAAACCAGAATTCAAGTTGATAGAAAGATACACTATGTGACTCAAAACTCTTTCTGGACAGTTCATCTACCATTTAAAAAAAGTCAATTGAAAATAGATTAATCTAATGTAGAGGAAAAATAATTAATAGTTTTTGTGAATGAGAGCTCAAGATTAAATAAACTTGCCTATAACTGCTTTATTCCTGTTAGGTCCACAATCTCCAGTCCAAAGGGTACAGTCTAGCGATGCAACTCTCTTTATCCTGTGTGTTGCAAAATAGTTGGGTGGATCATGAGAATCCATAATGGATTCCTTGAGATCAAGAACATAAATTGATCCCCCATTGTTCTCTGATCCCAATGTAGTTATCCTGTTAAATTTCTGTCAAGGATTTAAATGCACCATATTTTATGGCCTAGTGAACAAGCAATGCAAGTATGTCGGTCTAAAAAGCACATAAGAAAATAGGGTAATCAAATCGAAACTCCAAACCCAATAAAAAGGATACAATGCATGTTGACTATTGTCCTCAGTTCCCGCTGTAGAAGCAGAGCTCGTCCGAAACCTTTTTATACAAGAAATACGAGATGGCAGACCTATTGAAGCTATCTTTTTTCTCCTTAAAAATCCTGAAGAAGTGCTACATCTGGTTGGATTTTCTTTATCGGCTACGGGCCATACACAAGCTGGTTGCAAGCACTGTGCTCCATTATCCACGTCTTGCGGATTTTTTCCAACTGCAGTTATACTGCAAACAGTACAAACTTCAAAAGAAGAAACAAATAAATAAGCAGAAAGAAGAATATATTATGATGTCGAGAGAGAAAAGTTCTTGGAAGTTTAATGAAAATAAAAAAAGAATATACGAAGATGCAAATATATGTTATGACCTTCAGTCCACTGCTTGCTAAATACCCAAATTAATAATCTTAAAATGATGAAATTCGTTAGCAACAAATGTGTGTGCAAAAGAGAATATGGTTGTTGATAAAAGATGATGACAAAATCCAAAACACAATGGATGATAATCTTTAAGAACTCAGTTCACAATTCGAGAGAAGAGTTGAACCAATCTCTCGGATACAATACTTTACCTACTGAGGAACACACTAATTTCTGAGATTAAAAGAAAATTAAATAAAAAAAAATTAATACACTAATTGACTTGACAACTTTTCTAATCAAGCATGATGCTCCCTCATTTACCTTAACCCTTCCTATTCATAGACCATACTTCCTATTCATATGGCCTCACTCTTGACATAGACTGTTCTGTTCTCACATCTATTGTTTCCAGAATTATTTACAGCAAATGGTCAACGTATATTGTGTGAGAAATGTGGTCATCTCTATAGTTTTGTTTTCCTATAAATTTTTGTTTTCCTTCTTTCTACTCCGGTATCCAACTCTTTTATTTCCATTGACAAAAAAAAATTACAATTGATATGACAGACTAATAAACAAATTGATTGACATATTTATACCTAAGAAGTCCGAGCTTTCCGCCTGTTAACAGAGCCTCTGTATTCGTGACACCCTCTTCCATCTGCACATTAGCGGGTATTCGTTCCAACGCAGTTTCACCATCCATTCTTGTTTCATGGTATCTCCAAATCTGTATACACATGAATATTTATATAATATTCAGTTTTTGTTTCTTGTTAAAATTATAAGCTTAAAATCGCCATATTAAAATGTTTGTTTTCCTAAAGAAAAGGGCCAACTAAAATTACTGAAATATTACTCAATTATAAGACATAAAAGGCTCTTAAACTTTGGCAGATGTCACAGGAACGATTCTTCGGAGTTATATTACTCCTTATTTCTCTTTGTTCATGAAAATAAAATTACAAAGGCCTGAAAAAAGCATTTGCAATAGAGCCAGTAAAATCACAGTATTAATTTTGTCCAAGGCTTCTATATACTCTTTTTAAAAACATTGGAGCTCAAAACATAGAAATCAAGTCAACGTTTCTTTAAAGTATCGATCTTCCTGAAAAAATAGAAATTTCAGAAATTTAAAACAATTAGACAGTATACACGCATTCATTGCGAGAAGTAGGTTGCATAACTTCTGAAATAGCAAGCACACCTCAAATCTCCAAATTTGGTTTTGAATCAAGTACGCAATTTTATATACTAAAGGCAGTTCTTCTTTGCTGTAAAAAAAAGGTAATTCTTTGATAAAAAATAATAATAATAATAATAATAATAAAGTTCTAGCATATGAAACAATTGGTTCTGTAAGCACGAATTACATATAGGTTCATAAACAGAGGACACAAGGGAGTGAATGGTAATTTTCCCAGATTTAAATGTTTGCAAGACAAAAAAGAAAACTATCAATGAATGAATATATCTTTTTTTTTAAAAGAAACAGCTGACTATTAAAACCGCGGCAAAGCCGGAAAATCCAGGACAATGAATGAATATATCTTAAATCTGTCATACCTTTGGATGGGATGCTTGTCTCTTTTGAAATTCTTCGGCGAAGTTGTACTTCCCTTTACTTGATGAAATAACATTACCATATAACTCCCTAATTTGAAGCAGCTTCGATGTTCTTACTCTAGAATTACTACACGACTGTACAGCCTGAAAAAACAACGAGAAATGGATTTGCATGTATGAGAATACGAACATCTATTAAGTAGAAAAAACAGGAGACAAAAAATACAATGAAACACAAATAAAAACATTTATACAAACAAAGCAGCCAATAATAACTTCAAGATTTAAACGGCTCGTTATCCTTCAGTCTAAGGATAATCCTCATTAACAGTGTACCAAAGCTTATGGGCTTAACTCACCATATGAAAATTGGTTCTCGTCAATTTAGTAGAGTTTGGGAAGAGGCTTGAAAAAATTACAAACACTAGGGATGAATATTCTCAAAAGATACAACTAGAAGAGTAACTATCAAAGTGAGCTTCAATGGAGCTTCAATTCCCACCACGCCAATAGTAATTATCAATTTAAACATGTTTGGATGATGATGTGAAGAATTTGAAAGCTGGAATGTCACTTATCACAACTAGTAAGAAATTTTATAAAATAAAATAGACACCTAATCTCACATAACTTATCATATAACGTACACACACTGGGAAAAACAAAAAACCACATAAGTCACCAATTCGCATTAACTATTGCTTTGCACAAATTCTCGCTAAGTGAAAACGCATTCTCTGATATTAGGGCACATGTTTTCCGTTCAAAAAAATGAACGAGGGGCTATGAATAAGAAGAATGATTAGAGCAGCTATCAAAGCAGAGAGAGAGGAATGCGAAAGAAACTCCACTCATATGTTTTTCATCACCTTAGGTGGTTCGGCTATGTGGGGTTTGGAGGAAGAAGAAGAAGAGCCAGGTATTCGGCCCTTGATTGGGAAGTACCTGTTCTTCTCCGCATCGTAGTAAAACCCTGGAAGATCTGAAAGCACATTAACAGTCCCACCACATCATGAGCGAGCGAGAGAGAGAGAGTTTCCGAAACGGAAAATAAGTGAAGAAGATGGGCAAACCTTTGGGCATGGTTTTAGAGAGGGTGGAGGAAGCAATCGGTACACGCCGGGATAGAAGGAATTAAACCGGTCTCCGACTAAAACTGTTGTCGACTAGTCTTCGCATGGGCTGCGAGAGAGACCAACCCAACTTATTGTAAAACAATTTACTCTTTTTTTTTTCTTTTTCTTTTTTTTTTTTGAGAAATTGAAGCATCTATTAGTTTAATAACATCATTCTCATTCTCAACCAAAATACTAACAATAAATTACATGATTCTCCCATCAACTCGCACCACGATAACAATAATAATGTGTACTCTCAACTCGAATTTATTGCAAAAATTACCATGAACTCTTATTTTATTGTATTGTTACCCTTTCCATCAATATTTCTCTTTTATCTCAACACGTTTTTCTCACGTGAAAATGATTTTGTGGTATATTATCTTTCTATCCTTTAGCAATATCATTAATAAGTTTAATAAATACATTTGATAAAGGTTCCAAATATTACTTTAAAAAAAGGTTATCTAGACGAGAAAAAGCTTCAATCCACGATGATGGCGACAGAGGCTGTGTCGTCATCGTTATCTTCGTCGGCACTGCCTCGAGAATCTCACCTTCGGTCGGTGCTAAAGACGCTGATCTCGACCTCGCCGACGGTGGGATTTGGAGGAATTGTTGTTGAAGCTTAATCGATGGTGGAGGAATTCATTCCCATAAATTATAAAATAAATAAATAAATAACCTAAATTAATATGGCTTTGACTTCGTGAATCAGTTTTGACCACGGCCATGACATCTTTCGGATAGCCATCGCATTCTTAATTTTTTTTTGCAACAGAGTTGTTGGGCCGAGTCTTCGTCTTCCAGTGTCGAGATCGACTGCAATACCGAGGGCATGGTGTCCTCTTCGTCGATGCCCAGACCGACTCTATTGTCGACGATTTCAGTGACTAATTCATCATCCCCACTGTCTGTGGACTTGATCTCATGCCAGATCTCGTTAATGGCTTTCGAGATGAAGGCGGGCTCGCTGACCAGACTCAGACGAAGCCCTTTGATCATGTTCTCCATCATGCCCTGGAATAAAATTCTCCATTATCGATGAACCTGTCAGATTTTTTAAGCTGGTAACCTTCAGAAAGGTCAGTTTTTAATTCATGACCTCCTCTCTTAGCGTAATATTTTTTTATTTTTCTTATTTGTTTTTTCGAATTTACGAAAATGCCCTCTGAAAATTAGGTTCTTATTACGTCATTTGAACCATTTGAACGAATCCTTTGAACGAACCAAACCCCCCCAAAACCAAAACCCCAAAAACCCCCAAAAACACCTGTGAAACCACAGGGTCCAAAACCACATCCCTGAGGACGCCAAGGCCACCGTCGACCACCTTTCCGGCTTCAACGTCGCCAACCGCTACCTCATCGTCTTCTACTAACAGCCCTCTAAGAAGACCTCGCCAAGCTCCAGGAAAAATACGGCATCTCTACCACCAACAAGTGAGTATATACTTTTGGATTGGAACATGATGTTTGACAATTGATGATCTTAAACCTATATCTCCTCTGCTTTAAGGTTTTGAATTTTTGCATATTGATGGGATTGGATTTTATTTTTTCTTATCTAATGATGGGATTGGATATGGCTCTCAATGTTTATGGTTTTTGGCTTCTCACAACAAGCCAAATGAATATTGAGTGAACAAGTGATGTTTTGCTCTCTTTGTTTTTTTACACGATTTTGCTTTTATTGGAGCTGAACAATACAAACTCTAAAAAGCCACAGTCTCTTGATTATGCCGTAACTATTGGTAATTTAAAGGTTTCCATGTAGTTGAATTCCAAATTAGTGGATGAATTTGGGTGAAAGAAAAGCATAATTATCAGTGTTTGCAATATAACAGTAGGACTAGCAGCTCCAGTTTTACATTTTTCCTCTAACTCTTTATTTAAATCTCATAAGCATTGAAATTTCGTCTATTTGAATGTAGATCACAAAAAAAATATGTCGATACCAGAATTTGAAGACGACTCGGAAATAATAGGTTCAACGCCACCAAATTTATATAATAATGTCGAGCAGGTACAACTTTTTTATACTTTTTCCTTGCTTCATATAGTATGAATAAATACTCAAATAAAAGTATATAAATTACAAGTTCCGGATGCCGCTCGTCCAATATTCAAATTGGATGTCGATAGAAGAAACTTCAAATGTAAAGTTAGAGTAAAATGTCGATTGGCCGAAATTGTGGATTTCCTAACAGAAGTGTTGAAAGACTATCCTGAAGGTTTGCAATGGTTTAAGGATTCTCAATTCGGCCACTTGTTCGATGTCCCGGATCATTTGGAAACCAATTTGGCGGCGATGTGGATGATGTTATGTCGAGAGGTGGAAACAAAAAAAGAACATGAGAGTTGGTTTGTTGTAAATGGCATACCTATCCGTTTCTCTTTGGTGGAGTACGCTTTAATATCCGGCTTGAAATGTTCAGATTATCCCGATGGTTGGAAAGATTTTGGAAGCGAAGCCTTTAGAGAATTTTACTTTCCAAGTATGAAAAATTTCGTTTTGGTGGATATCAAAGACAAGCTGTTGCGAATGAAGATCGATTGTCAAGGAGGTCAAAAGAGAAGTAAAAAAAAACATTATTCTCAATGAAAAAATGAAAACGAATAAATTGAAGATGGCGGTGCTATTTTTTTTTGTCCTCGGTATTGCTTCACCGAGATAAGAATACGACTCATGTAGGAGATGTGGAGTTGAGAATCGTTGATGACTTGGAGGCGTGCCGCAACCTCCCTTGGGGAAGAAATTCTTTCGATTATCTCATGACGAATATTAGAAAATCTGATATAGTGAATAGGTCATCACTTGTTCATGACAAAGGGGCAGATTGTGCTACATGGAGTTTTTGTGGGTTTGTTCTACCTTTGATGGTAAGTTTTGTTTGTTTAGATGGTAAATATTAATTAATTGTTGAATATAGCAATTGTCTAATATTTTGTATTTACTTGACATTTATGTGCAGTTGCTACCGTTTGAGTGCATATCGAAGTTTTTACCACACATTGTTGATCGTAGAATCGATGCGAGTGATGGCTCGTCAAGAATCTGTCGATGGGAAACAGAATTTAAAAAGAAACAGCCCCCTCAACTATCTTCTATTTTTGAAGCACTTGGTGAATCAAAGGTTTGTCTAAGTCTTCAATGTTTTGAGTGAATAACTTGATTGTTGTTGAAAAAAAAAATAGATTTTTACGAAATAATTGATTTTCAGGATATAAAGAGTTTATTGAGCCCGACGTCAGAAGAGGAGCGGGCTGAATACATGGAGGGATTCACTCCATTTCAAGATGAAATTGATCCCATAGTTGATCAATAGATTTCAATACTAGAAGGCGGAGCGAAAGTGTATTGGGAAGATATTATGCACGATGATATTAAAGGGCGGAAAACATTTTTATTGACAGAGGAAAAATGCAATGAGCCACGTAATGTCATCGACGCAAATGAAAGCCACGGTGATCCACCAACTTCATCGACGGCAAGACCTCGATTGGAAGAATTGTCGGGGATGATTCCCCCATATAACCATATTAATGCGGAAAAGTGATTAATTACGCTAATCATGAGCTAATTAATTCAATGATTATATGACAAGATCTAGATTTACGTTAATTAAAAATTATACGAGAGCATATATGTCAAGCAACCGAAATAAGAGTAAACGAGTACTTACATTGATTTTCGGTTCACGAACTGAAAGCTTTCACAATCCGTCTTCGTCTTGAACGTACAACCCTCCACACGATCAAATAAGGGACTCTACTTCAATGACTCGATGTGATGACACCTTAGTCTTCCGAAACGTAATCTCCGAGACGAATAAGAAAGATGAGTGGGCACAGTCTTTATCTCACTGGATCACGAAACTAGGTGTTTCGAGATCTCTCTCTTATTTTACTAAGAATGGAAACGAATTTCCGAGGGGAGGGAGAGGCAGATGCACGGCCAAGGAGAGGCTAGGATGCACGAAATTTTTCACCAAATAATTGCTTATTTTGCCTTCTCATGAACTCATATTTATAGTAGTAAAATGAAATATTCATGGAATCTTCAAGAATATTTTATTTTATTTTATTGTGTTCACACTAGTGGATTAAATCTAGGTCATTGGATCTCAACAAGTGAATCCTATTTTTTCTCTCATCCATCAGACAATATCTATGGGATATTATTCTCTATTTAAATAGAGAATATATTATTTAGTGAGAGAATAAAGGGGAATATATTATTTCCCTTTAAATATATTTTCATATATTCTCCTAAATACTTTCCTTTAAATAAGGAGAAAATATAGGACAATATCTTATATTATTCTCTCTCCTTTATTTAAACAACTAAAGATAAAATATTGGTAAATACCAGTATTGAAAAAAGTCGAATTTTAGGCACACGGCCAAGGGGGATTTGCGCAACTCCTATGCCGAAATTCCCAAATTCGATTTTCATATTTTGTGCAAGGCCCAATTGCTTAAAACTCAATTAATCATTTATTTACTTGGTCCAACAATAAAAAAATAATTAATAATTGTTTATTTACTTGATCAAACAATAAATAAACAATTCTACCATAAATATTTATTTAATTCTGCGAATACCCATTTTCCAGAATTAATGCTGTCAATCACAATTACAGCAAGTGAGATTAATAATGATAAACATTATTATACGAAAGTTCTTATCCGCCTTTATCAGAGCCGAATCGGGGACTATGGACCTAGTAATAGAAGCTTAACAAATCCGATGAAAAAGACGAAATAGTCCTTTCTCTTTTCCATCGATTCGTTTAATCTTGGTCAAATACTCCACCTTGTAAGCCAAGACTGAACTCTCCTTTATACTAGAATTATATTTACTCATCGTGACGAGTGTCCACTGATATAGTCAGTTCGTGATCAAGATCCTCCAGGTTCAACCCGTGTCAAGAGAAGTCAATTTTTCCGTTATACTTCTCTTGATACATATCAACCCTAAGCATTGTTGCTTCCCTAGCGAAAGATTCTTTCGAACGTTACTTACTTCGAAAGTGCGCGCAATCTATCGGTTCTGGAATCAACCCTTAGGTGAGAGAACATTAACCTTCTTTCAGGAAGGCTGGATTCTGTATCTGTAAATCATTTCCCACTCGAGTTATGCTCTGAGAAAACTCCCAAGACATAAGCTGTGATTAGCATGAATAGCCTTTTAGCGAATGAGTCAAAGAGCTCAGTAACATAATCCAGTGTCCATGATCACATCAGGATTTAGATCAAGTCTCACTGTGACCATCATAGTGGCCTCGGTTAGTGTGTCGTAACGGTCCTTAAACGACACATCTACACCAAGACCTGTCCAGGTCGTACACTTACCACAAGTGTAGAATGCTCCCACATAGTGATCAACCTTCACTCATGTGTTCCACATATATGACTTTAGATATAGTTTTCCAGGCGTATATCAGTCATCGACCATGTTTTAGCACACCGCCCGAACCCAGGTGCCCAGCACGTGACTCAGTTAGATACGTAGGCTATGGAATAATGAATGTTTAATAAATCTCATTAAATAAGAAATAACGCTTTCAATTCAAATAGATAATAAATGTCAAACTTTATTTTATTAATAATTTCAACGAGAATTTACATAAGTATCTTCTCGTGGGCAAGAATTCCTAACAATCTCCCACTTTGACCTAGAGAAGATATGGCATGTATCTAAGGCCCATTCCTTCCACGTGTTTCACGAACACATGTTCAGATAGTCCCTTTGTCATTGGATCCGCAATGTTGTCCAACGTCGAGATCTTCATGACTACCACGTCTCCTCTTCGAACTATTTCTCTTATAAGGTGGTATGTTCGCTCTATATGCTTTCCTCTCTTATGGTTGCGAGGTTCCTTCGAGTTTGCGATGGATCCAGTGTTATCACAGTGGAGTTGCACAGGCTCGTTCATGTTAGGAACTACCTCCAGTTCGGCTAAGAAATTCTTAAGCCAAACAGCCTCTTTGGCTGCCTCAGAAGCTGCAATATATTCAGCTTCCATAGTAGAGTTTGCGATACTAGATTGCTTAACGCTTCTCCAGACAATCGCTCCTCCATTGAAAGTGAACACTGATCCAGACGTTGACTTCAACATGTCACGGTCTGCCTGAAAATCAGAATCAGTGTATCCTTGTATCACCAAGTCATTACTTGTGTATACAAGCATCATGTCTCTAGTTCTCTTAAGATATTTTAGGATATGCTTAACAGCTACCCAATGTTCTTGACCAGGGTTTGACTGGTATCTACTAACAACTCCCACTGCATAGCATATGTCGAGTCTAGTACACAACATGGCATACATCAGACTCCCAACTGCTGAGGCATATGGAACTCGACTCATATCCTCCACTTCTTGCGGTGTCTTAGGACACTGCTCTTTCTACAGGAACTTTCCTAAACGAATTGGCAACAACACCCCATGGGCATTTTGCATCGAGAAGCGAGAAAGTACCTTATCTATATAAGTACCTTGAGACAGAGCTAGTAGTTTGTTCTTCCTATCACGAATGATTTGGATTCCTAGAACAAAGGCAGCATTCCCCAAATCATTCATTTGGAATTGCTTTGCCAGCCACTCCTTTATGTCAGACATTTCTCTAATATCGCTTCCTATAAGGAGGATATCGTCTACATAAAGGACTAAGAAAACAACTACTTTCTTCGAGTACTTGTAAACACAAGGCTCAGAAAGGTTTTGTTCGAAACCATAGGTCTTGATCACCTCATCAAACCTTTGGTTCTAGGATCTAGACGCTTGCTTGAGTCCATAAATGGACTTCAATAATTTGCAAACCTTGTGCTCTTGACCCTTTTCTATGAATCCATCTGGTTGAGCCATATAGATTTCTTCTTCCAGATAGCCATTCAAGAATGCCGTCTTTACGTCCATTTGCCAAATCTCATAATCGTAATGAGCGGGAATGGCCAGAAGAATTCTGATGGATTTAAACATGGCTACAGGAGAGAAGGTTTCGTCGTAGTCGATTCCTTCTCTTTGGGTAAAATCCTTAGCCACAAGTCTAGCCTTAAAGGTTTCGACTTGTCCATCAGCTCCTTTCTTCCTCTTATAGATCCACTTGCACCCAATCGGTCTAATATGTTCGGGTGCATCTACAAGAGTCCAGACTGAGTTCGAGTGCATAGACTCTATCTCTAGATTCATGGCTTCTAGCCATTTTTCCTTGTCCAAGTCGACCATGGCGTCATTAAATGACACGGGGTTGTCGTCGTTCGCATCCAAGGCAATGACGTTTGCTTCAAAACCAAGATATCGGTCGGGCTCTCTAGAGACCCTCCCACTACGACGAGGCACTGTAGCACTTGGACCAACGTTCGTGTTTTCTTCTTCATCTCCCACTCTCACAGCACTTGTAGGTGGAGATGGATTCCCTTGGACGTTAGTCTTCGGGGTTGGTCTAATAGTTTCCTCGAGTATAATTTTACTTCGAGGTTTATGACTTTTAACATAATCATCTTCAAGAAAAGTAGCATGAGTTGAAACGAATGTTTTCCTATCAATAGGATCATAAAATATACCTCCTTTTGTCCCTTCTGAATAACCAACAAAGAAACAAACGTTTGTTCTTGGTTCCAGCTTGCTCGATTTCTTTTTCAAGACATGAGCGGGACAACCCAAAATACGGAAGTGATGCAAACCTTCAGGTGCTCCATTCCATAGTACTTTGGGTGTTTCGGATACAGATTTTGAAGGAACTTTATTTAAGATATACATGGCAGTCTTCAATGCATAACCCCAGAAAGATGTTGAAAGTGAAGAGTAGCTAATCATTGATCTTACCATGTCTAATAAAGTTCTATTTCTCCTTTCAGCAACCCCATTTTGTTGAGGGTTACCAGGAGCCGATAATTGCGACTCAATCCAATGCTCAAGCAAGTAATCGGTGAACTCAGTGTCTAAGAACTTGCCTCCCTGATCCGATCGAAAGGTCTTAATAGTCTTACCCAATTGGTTTTCAACACAAGCACGAAATTCTTTGAACTTACTAAAAGTTTCATATTTTTGTTGCATTAGGTAAATGAAACCATATCTAGAATAGTCGTCAGTAAATGTGACGAAGTATTCATAACCGCCTCTCGCAGCTTCACTCATTGGTCCACATACGTCAGAGTGAACAAGTTGCAGAGGTTCGGTGGCTCTTAATCCTTTTCCAGCAAAAGATCGCTTGGTCATTTTTCCTTCAATACAGGATTCACAAACAGGCAGAGTTCCCACTTGAAGGTGTTTCAACGGCCCAAGCCTTGAAAGCATCTCTAGCCTCTTTATATTTATATGACCAAGTCTTAAGTGCCATAAATAGGTTTGTTCATCACTAGACAGTTTAATTTTCTTATTAGATGTGGGTTTAGCTACTTTAAACATTTCAGCATTAAATGAACATTTATTTTCAGGAGTTAATACATATAAACCATTATATAATAAGGCATCACATATTAATCTTCCATCTAAAGAAACATTCATAGTTTTCTGATTCACAGATAAAGAAAATTTTTGTTTAAGTAATTCAGAAACTGAAATTAGGTTTCTACAGAACCCAGGAATAAAATAAACTGAATCTAATATCAAATATTTATTTCCGAATCGGAGTTGAACTATTCCTAAAGCTTTAGCCGTGACGGACTCTCTGTTCCCCACTCTAAGCTGTAATTCGTCTCCTTTCAGTTCCTCCCACGAGTCAAACACCTGTAAGGTTGTACAAACATGATTAGTTGTCCCCGAATCAATTATCCAGGACGAGAGAGAATCTCCACTATATAATGCTTCTAATACATGTAAGTGAGTGAACGGTACATTACCTTCACACGACTTAGGGCTGATGTCATCATCATCAGGAATCACTATAAGTGATGGCCTTTCCATTACGAGAACATTCTCTAATGCTAAATCTTATGGTGAAGGTGGACGAGGCTGTGGTGCCAAACTCGGTTGCACCTGATGGTAAGCATACTGTTGAAATCGAGCTCGTCAGCTCGCCCTTCCGCGTCGAGCTCGTCAGCTAGCCCTTCCGCGTCGAGCTTGCCTCGGAAGTCCTCTCCTTGGAACTCATTCCTCATGGGAAATTGTCGCATTTATTTCTCATGTTATTTCCGATGTCTTGCTCTCTGTGTATATTTATTATTCTCTTTTTCCTAGAAGTAGTTATTACACATATATTTATTACACTCTCTCTTGTACCCACCATATGTATAAATAGGTGATACAAATTAATATTAAATATAAGAAATATTCAAAGTCTCGGAACACTCTCTCTCTTCTCTGATTCTCTCTTTCTTTATCTTCTCTCCAGATTCGACTCTCTCTCTCTAAACTTCAACATGGTATTAGAGCAGGGAAAATCAACCACCATGAACACCACTCAAACCACGCCCACTCAGTCGCAATCTGAATCCTTCTCCCAACATATCACGAGTCACAAACTCAATGGCCACAACTTCCTACAGTGGTCCCAATCTGTGCTCATGTTCATATCGGGACGAGGTAAAGATGACTACCTCACAGGCGTGGCCACATCTCCTGTGATCGAAGATCCGACGTTCAAGAGTTGGAAGGCCGAAAACAGCATGGTGATGTCCTAGCTCATAAACTCTATGTTCCCCGAAATCGGAGAAACCTTCCTCCTTTACCGAACGGCAGCAGAAATCTGGCAAGCAGCTAGAGAAATCTTCTCCAACTCAGAAGATATGTCCGAGCTGTTTGAAACTGAGAACACTCTCCACGACCTACGTCAAGGAGAGATGTTTGTTACTCAGTTCTTCAGCTCGCTCACACACCTATGGCAGAAGATCGACCTCTACGAACAGCACCAGTGGACCAGCTCCGAAGACTCAAAAATCTACCGCAGGATAGTGGAGACCAAACATGTGTTTAAACTACTATCCGGCCTCAACCAAGACCTTGATGAGGTCAGAGGTCGGATACTTAGTACAAAACCACTACCATCTCTCCGTGAAGCCTTCTCCGCGGTCAGACACGAGGAAAGCAGGAGGAAACTCATGCTGGGAGTTATCAAATCGAGATCACTTTCGGGCTCATCCTCAGACTCGTCCGCCCTCACCACGCATGGACACGAAGTTCTTGCAGCCCGCGTCTCAACAGAGAAACCTCGCAAACCTCGCCCCTACTGCGATCATTACAGACGACCTGGACACCTCCGAGAAACCTGCTGGAAACTGCATGGGAAACCACCAAGCTCGAAGTCTACCCAAGATACTAAGGATCCTAACTCAGTCGGAAACTTAGTATCCACCTCGTCCGCTGCCTCGACCTCGACCTCAGACTCCTCTCCCTTCAGCAACGACCAGCTCGCTATTCTCCAGAAGCTTCTTCAACAAGTCCAACTCAGTGGAGAACACTCGGGCATTGGCCCTCTAGGTAACTCTCCTAGAGCCCTCAATGTAAGCTCAGAGAATCCCACAGCATGGATTGTCGACTCCGGTGCCACTGATCACATGACTGGTAATCGAAATCTATTCACAACTTACTCCGCTTGTAATAAAAGCATATCAGTCACCATCGCCAACGGAGCCAAAACTCAAGTCACTGGTATTGGCACCGTTGTCTTGATGAAGTCCATGAGGCTAGACTCGGTGTTCTTTGTGCCTAAACTACAATGCAATCTCTTATCTGTGCATAAGATCAACCAAGACTCTAAGTGCCGAACTGTTTTTGATGGAAGTTCATGCGTGTTTCAGGAACAGGCCACGAGGAGACAAATTGGTAATGCCGAGCTGAGTACCGGACTCTATGTCATCAAGCCAGATCAGCCCGCCATGTGTCAGCTCGCCCAACATTCACCCCAGTACAAAGAGATCATGCTCAATCACCTTAGACTAGGGCATCCAAATTTCATGTATCTCAAAAGAATGTTTCCTTCTTTGTTTATCAATAAAAATATCAATTCCATTCAGTGTGACATGTGTGAGTTCGCCAAACATTCTCGAAGCTCGTATCACCCTACCTCGTACAAACCATATCGTCCTTTTGCCACAATTCACAGTGATATATGGGGGCCCTCAAAAGTTCCCAAGATCACTGGAGTTCGATGGTTCCTTCTCTTTGTTGACGACCACACTAGACTCAGTTGGATATACATGATGAAACAAAAATCTGAAACATCCAATCTATTCAAAACCTTTCCCAAAATGATCCAAACACAGTTCGACACATCCATTCAAATTGTCCACACTGACAACGCTCGAGATTACTTTAATTCTGAGCTCGGCGATTTCTTCAAAACACATGGCATAATTCACTCCAGCTCGTGCGTTCATACCCCGCAACAAAATGGGGTAGCCGGGCGGAAAAATCGACACATTCTCGAGGTCGCCCGAGCCATCATGTTCTCCTCAAACGTCTCATCTCATTTTTGGGGAGAAGCTGTCCTCACAGCCACCTACCTCATAAATAGAATGCCATCTCGTGTCCTTGGCTATAAAATCCCATCTCAAGTCCTTCTAGAGACATACCCTCACTGTCGACTCATCTCAACCCTACCTGCGAAAGTGTTCGGCTGTTCAGTCTTCACCCATTCTTATGGCCAAAGTAAACTTGAACCAAAATCGCTCAAATGCATCTTCCTTGGCTATTCAGCAACCCAGAAAGGCTACAAATGCTATGAACCCCGATCACGAAAATTCATAGTCTCAATGGATGTATCTTTTCATGAGTTCAGTCCTTACTTCGCCAATTCAGCTCGTCAGGGGGAGAATGACGAAAATGACTTCCCAAATTGGCTCATTATAAACCCAGAATTCAGCTCGCCTCAAAATCCGACCTCACCTGTCTCAGAAATTCCCAGCTCGCCCAGCTCGCCTCAAAATCCGACCTCACCTGTTCCAGAAATTCCAAGCTCGCCGACCTCACCTGTTCAAGAAATTCCCAGCTCGCAAGCCTCTGAACCCTCTCCATGCGAACTGAATATCACCCAGAGTCCGGTACAAGCTCGCGACCAAGATGTCTCTCCGAACTTGAACCACGATACTATTGAACAAGGTAACATCGAATCTCCAGACTTACCCATTGCATTGAGAAAACCTCCTCGGTCGTGTGCTCAATACAGGATGGCGGATTACGTGTACTATGGAAATTTATCTACAAGCTACCAAGCCTCTGTGGCGAAGTTAGATGAAGGAAAAGTGCCGAACTCCATCGAGGAAGCCCTTCAAAGTTCCGAGTTGCGAGACGCAAGTCATGCTGAGATCCAAGCCCTCGAAAAGAATGATACGTGGGATATCGTCGAGCTACCACCAGGCAAGCGAACTGTTGGATGTAGATGGCTCTTCACCATCAAACACAATCCAGATGGGACAGTGGAGAGATACAAAGCCCGACTTGTCGCAAAAGGGTACACGCAGGCGTATGGCATTGACTATCAAGAAACATTCGCTCCAGTTGCAAAGTTCAATACCATCAGAATCCTCCTTTCACTAGCAGCCAACTTAGATTGGCCTCTCATCCAGCTCGATGTAAAGAATGCTTTTCTAAACGGCGAACTGGAAGAGGAAGTCTACATGCAACTCCCACCAGGATTTGACAAAGATCAAGGAGCCAATAAAGTTTGCAAACTCAAGAAGTCACTATATGGACTAAAACAGTCCCCTCGAGCATGGTTCGGAAAATTCACCAACGTGCTCAAACGTTGTGACTACGAGCAGAGTCAAGCAGATCTAACACTCTTCTCAAAAATCTCCACACAAGGCAAGCACACCATTCTTAGTGTGTATGTGGACGATATAGTCATCACCGGAGACGACCTGGAAGAGATCAGGAGGCTGAAGCAAACTTTGTCATCTGAGTTCCAAGTCAAGGACCTCGGCAGCCTACGATACTTCCTCGACATG
Source organism: Urtica dioica subsp. dioica (assembly GCF_054948205.1). Classification (NCBI taxonomy): domain Eukaryota; kingdom Viridiplantae; phylum Streptophyta; class Magnoliopsida; order Rosales; family Urticaceae; genus Urtica; species Urtica dioica. Next base: position 14,548,374 of record NC_142764.1, on the reverse strand, counting down.
GAGGTAGCTCGATCAGAAAAGGGCATCTCTGTTTCCCAGCGCGAGTACACGTTGGATCTCCTCAAAGAAACTGGCATGCTTGGCTGCAAACTAGTTGACACTCCGATGGATGCCAATGTGAAACTTCTAGCTCGCACCAACGAGGCCGCCACCGACAAAGAAAGATTTCAGCAGCTCGTAGGAAAACTCATCTACCTAACTCACACGAGACCAGATATTGGATTCGCATTGAGTATGGTAAGTCGATTCATGAGTAATCCCTCAGAAACTCACATGGACGCAGTCATGAGGATTCTCCAATACCTCAAATCTGCCCCAGGGACTGGTCTCTCCTTCAAGAAAAGACGAAGTCGAGTTGTCGAAGTATTCACAGATGCAGACTAGGCCGGATATGTTCCAGACAGACGATCAACATCAGGCATGTGCACATACGTCTGGGGAAATCTTGTTACCTGGAGAAGCAAGAAGCAGTCCGTTGTCTCAAGAAGTAGTGTTGAAGCCGAGCTCAGGTCCTTAGCAAGTGGAGTATGTGAAGGCATCTGGCTGAAGAGAGTTCTCGACGACCTCAAGATAATCATCGAAGGTCCAATCAAGCTCTTTTGCGATAATCAAGCTGCTCTCAGCATAGCCAAAAATCCAGTCCATCATGACAGAACAAAACATATCGAGATCGACTGATACTTCATCAGTGAAAAGATTGAAGAAAAAATAATCAATATGGAATACATTCCGTCAGGTCATCAGCTCGCCGACATTCTCACCAAAGCCCTTCCGCGAGCAACCTTTTCCGAGCTATGTAGCAAGCTTGACCTCCTCAACATATACAGTCAAGCTTGAGGGGGAGTGTTGAAATCGAGCTCGTCAGCTCGCCCTTCCGCGTCGAGCTCATCAGCTCGCCCTTCCGCGTCGAGCTCATCAGCTCGCCCTTCCGCGTCGAGCTTGCGTCGTAAGTCCTCTCCTTGGAACTCATTCCTCATGGGAAATTGTCGCATTTATTTCTCACGTTATTTCCGATGTCTTGCTCTCTGTGTATATTTATTATTCTCTTTTTCCTAGAAGTAGTTATTACACATGTATTTATTACACTCTCTCTTGTACCCACCATATGTATAAATAGGTGATACAAATTAATATTAAATATAAGAAATATTCAAAGTCTCGGAACACTCTCTCTCTTCTCTGATTCTCTCTTTCTTTATCTTCTCTCCAGATTCGACTCTCTCTCTCTCTCTCTCTCTAAACTTCAACACATACTCTATCAAACCATCACTCCAAGAAAGAAGTTCGCTTTGAAACTTCGTCATCTTATAATCCGGGCCAAAACTCCAAACTTCGTCATCTCTCTAAACTCAAAGAAAGTAAATGACAAAGTCGGCGTATTCCTCGGCGAGTGAATTCAGAATGATTTCAACCCGAGTTACCTCATCAATCTTTGTGCCCCGAAAGGCGGCTAGATTCATCCAATCCGTCATGTTTCTCATATAGAGAACTACGCATTCACCATACTTCATTTTGTTATCCATAATATACTTCAAGAGATCATAATTCGAAGTGATGCTGAAATTAATAAAATACAAGTACATAAATTACTATTGAAAAGAAAAACATTCATCATATAAATTTAGGAAATAAAAAACATAATGCATAAGCACGGGGAAAAATACTAAAGATTTAAAAGACCCAGTTTTTTATATTCCAAGGTAATTCGACTAATAGTCACAGTCCGTTTCACTCTGGTGACGTAACGGAGTGCACCTAGTGAAAATGAGAACCATCTCAGATTAGTGAACAATCACAGTACATGTACTTTCATAACTATGCTCACTAACTACCATTTTAATAGGAATCGTTGGCCACATGAGCAACCACCGGTTGGTTCATGCATGAGTCGACCCAACATTTCAGTGAAAGAAATCTAGCCCATACGCACTAGCGTAACTAGTACACGCAGAGATCAACCCTCCCACCTATCGTCAGAGACACAACCTTGGTATTGGAATCAGAAAAGCCCTTCCGAATGGAACTGACCACCATGTTTAGAAAACCGCCGGTCACGAGGGGATCTTTCATCCTCACGGTGTTGTGTCAATGTTGGAGGCCTAAGACTCAATATACTTTTAGTATTTTAATTTTCTAGCATTAACTTTAATCTATGTGATACACTCGTGTTTACTAAATCATATTAAAAGCACGAGCGATTCTAAGCTACCCTTAAAAACAATAAGTTTCGATATAGCTTAGTGATTATGAAAAATTGTGACATTCTAGTCTTGATTATCCTAATAGTATTCCTTCACGGTAAAGCTCCCAGTAGAGAAGGTGAGACACAAGGTCTTATTAAGTACCTCTCAGCTTAGCCTCTTATCGGCTTGGTGACAAAGCTCTCCGATCCGTTCAACTCATTCATTAATTAATATCCTAATCCAATTAGAAAATTTTAATGAATGAAAGCCCATGACAGCCATAAACATACGATACATGATCTAAGTTATAGCATACAAGCATGACAAAGCAATTAAATAAACAAGCATAGCAAGCATGGTTTGATTCGTGTTGATCGTATCATAATTGACTCTTATAAAGTAAATCATGATGAGCCCAATCATATTGGCCCATGGATTCAATTGGGCCCATTCTTATGTCCCTTAGAAAAATAAATCAATATCAAATTATTTAATTTTTCTAATTTTTATCGAAAAAATTAATTAAGTAAGGGCTCATTCCAATGTCCCATTTAAAATAAATCGATATCATAATCATTTATTTTGTAATGTTTTAAATAAAAATCATTATGGCTCAACCCATACAATTAATTAAATAAAACATTTAAAAAACATAATTTTTTTTTCGGTAAATTTTTTTTTTTAATGAGTGGGCCCACTAGGGTTTTCGAAACTTGTCACAAAATTTTGTGACAAGTTTTCTTGTGGCGTAGTCGTTGAGGCTTTCTTCATCCGTCATGCTTCTTCGTTGTTTGTCCGTCTCATCTCTCGCCGATCGTCGTGATCATGAACGTCGCTCGTCGGATTACAACAATAATAGTAATAATAAAAGATTTACAAAAAATCATATACCCTTTGAATTTCGGGTGTACAAAAAACTAGAAAAGCGAGAATCAAAAATTCTACGATCAACCACAAATCACAATTCACATAATCATATATTGAATTGCATGAACTTCATATCAAAATATAAATTCATTCAAACCATGTTAAATTTAATCACATGAACGAATCAATTAATTACGTAAATCGACTAGCTCTGATACCACTTGTCGGGGATGATTCCCCCATATAACCATATTAATGCGGAAACGTGATTAATTGCGCTAATAATGAGTTAATTAATTCAATGATTATATGACAAGATCTAGATTTACGTTAATTAAAAATTATACGAGAGCATATATGTCAAGCAAACGAAATAAGAGTAAACGAGTACTTACATTGATTTTCGGTTCACGAACTGAAAGCTTTCACAATCCGTCTTCGTCTTGAACGTAAAAGCCTCCACACGATCAAATAAGGGACTCTACTTCAAGGACTCGATGTGATGACACCTTAGTCTTCCGAAACGTAATCTCCGAGAAGAATAAGAAAGATGAGTGGGCACAGTCTTTATCTCACTAGATCACGAAACTAGGTGTTTCGAGATCTCTCTCTTATTTTACTAAGAATGGAAACGAATTTCCGAGGGGATGGAGAGACAGATGCACGGCCAAGGAGAGGCTAGGATGCACGAAATTTTTCACCAAATAATTGCTTATTTTTGCCTTCTCATGAACCCCTATTTATAGTAGTAAAAGAAGATATTCATGGAATCTTCCAAAATATTTTATTTCCTTTTATTGTGTTCACACTAGTGGATTAAATCTAGGCCATTGGATCTCAACAAGTGAATCCTACTTTTTCTCTCATCCATCAGATCAATATCTATGGGATATTATTCTCTATTTAAATAGAGAATATTTTATTTAGTGAGAGAATAAAGGGGAATATATTATTTCCCTTTAAATATATTCTCATATATTCTCCTAAATACTTTCCTTTAAATAAGGAGAAAATATATGACAATATCTTATATTATTCTCTCTCCTTTATTTAAACAACTAAAGAGAAAATATTGGTAAATACCAATATTGAAAAAAGTCGAATTTTAGGCACACGGCCAAGGGGGATTTGCGCAACTCCTATGCCGAAATTCCCAAATCCGATTTTCATATTTTGTGCAAGGCCCAATTGCTTAAAACCCAATTAATCATTTATTTACTTGGTCCACCAATAAACAAATAATTAATAATTGTTTTCTTACTTGATCAAACAATAAATAAACAATTCTACCATAAATATTTATTTAATTCTGCGAATACCCATTTCCAGAATTAATGTTGTCAATCACAATTACAGCAAGTGAGATTAATAATGATAAACATTATTATACGAAAGTTCTTATCCGCATTTATCAGAGCCGAATCGGGGACTATGGACCTAGTAATAGAAACTTAACAAATCCGAGGAAAAAGACGAAATAGTCATTTCTCTTTTCCATCGATTCGTTTAATCTTGGTCAAATACTCCACCTTGTAAGCCAAGACTGAACTCTCCTTTATACTAGAATTATATTTACTCATCGTGACGAGTGTCTACTGATATAGTCAGTTCGTGATCAAGATCCTCCAGGTTCAACCCGTGTCAAGAGAAGTCAATTTTTCCGTTATACTTCTCTTGATACATATCAGCCCTAAGCATTGTTGCTTTCCTAGCGAAAGATTCTTTCGAACGTTACTTACTTCGAAAGTGCGCGCAATCTATCGGTTCTGGAATCAACCCTTAGGTGAGAGAACATTAACCTTCTTTCAGGAAGGCTGGATTCCGTATCTGTAAATCATTTCCCACTCGAGTTATGCTCTTGTCACGCCCCGGGAAAAGTGGGGTGTGATTATTGTATAAAATGAAACACTAATAAACTTTACATAACTAACCCACGGTGCATACCCAGTTATTTACTTTACAAGTCCAAAGATAAAAGAAAGAAAACGAAAATAAAACCAACCTTCGACACTTGATAGACTATCCAGCGGAAACCTTCAAACTCTCGACCACACTTAATCCCGAGGTCTTCCTAACCCTTCTCCTTCTTACATCCTGATTATAAGAAAAATTTGAGGAAATAGGGGTGAGCCTGAGGCTCAGTAGGTGCTATAGTAATGGTTTGATTTTTAAAAAAAAATTCGAAAATAATACTTACCGTATAATAATAATATTCTTGTCACGTGTAAATCACCATACACGTACAAGTATACCTTGCAGAAATGTAAATTGCAGAAATATAAATGACAGAAATTTAAATGTGTCCCTAGATACTTCTAAAACGTGTACTATCTCCTGAGCCGCCTGCCAACTTAACCCGTGGCAGTCCTCTGATCATAGCAAGGTGCACTCTCCGCACCGTATACATGTGTGTGTGAAACCGGCTTGTCAAGGATATACGAAACATTTCCTTTCGTAAATACGGGATATATGTATAATATCGAAAATATTCTCAACTTCATAATCGGATATACCGAATTGAAGTTCCGCCACATTTTCTAAAAACGGTTCTAGGTTACGTGGCACGGTCACAAACATTTTCATTTCGAAAATAATATATACTTGAGGCCAAACCATAAAATCAGGAGAGAAGGGTTATAATAACCTACCTCTAGAGTAAACGTCTATGTCGCTCTTCCACGAGACATTCGCTCGTCTTGTGAACCTGAACGTTCACCAATACCGAGAATCCAGATGTTCACTTACTCCGTGAACCCTCTAAACGACTTTCAGTCTTGAGTCCTATCACGGTAAATCAAACCGATCCTGAATCAGAATTCTATGAGTAATCCACAATACTCAAACTCAAACGTACGATTTACAAATCGTAAGACCCAAAGGCATATCCACTATAAGGAATCCAAGTTCTCAGAACAAAACTTCAAACGATACGAGAAAGTGTAAACTCGAACGAAAAACTACGCTCAATCTCAAAACCGAGAAAGTAATTCTAATAAGTAAGTTCGTTCTCCTTTGAACGAATCTAATCTCGTTTCTCCATAATGAAACTAGAAAATAATTCCAACAAACGAATATCGTTCCTTTTCTTTTTCCGGATTCCAAAAAAAATATCAAATTTTATTATTACTAAGCTCGAGTAACCGAGAAATCCAACCTTAACTCACGATCGAGTCTTTAACTCTTAAAATCCATAAACGAGCTTAATAACAATAACGTATAACCTATTCTTTTTTCCAATCTACATCGAAGCGGGCTTTAAAACAAATTAAACGTGCTAACGTACTAGCTCGGAAGAATTCTTACAAAAACCTTAAACTTTATAATTACAAGGTAATAATAATTAGATGACTCGTTAAATTTTTAAAACGGGCGTTCCGCGAGTCTCCGAGCCTAAACCGAAATGCCGTCATTCACCCGGTCTCGGTCTCGCCTCGTCGACACTCGCTCGATAGCTCCGTCATGTCTCGGACCGCGTCCTCGTCATCCCGAACTCGCTGTTTTGGGCTCTGCGTAGCCCGCCCTAATCGAGTGTAGACCCTCGATAACAAAACTCAAACCAAGACCAAACAATTCATCAAACCAACACAACAAATCTGAAACTCAAACTCAGCCAAACTAAATCCATAACAACTGTTACACACGGCCAAAAAACAATATACACGGCCAAAAATCAGCAAATCCATGGTAAATTCATCCAAAATTCGAAAACAGCCCAAATCAACAATCCCAAGCATAATTCCAAACACAAAATCGACTCACAATATCAACAATTCTCAAGATTATCAAAACCCCCAATTTCTAATGAACATACTCTGATTTTCGGCCAAAAATAATCAAGAGAAAATCCAAACAATAATCTTAATCCATGAATCCGAGTAACAACATCACAACCAAGCTTAAACAATCAATCAGAGTCAATCAATTTTACCCAAACAACCCGAAATCCAAAAAGCCCCAAAATCCACTTCAAACCCTAGAATTCACGAAATCAATCCTGGGTTTTGATTTCTTACCCAATTCTTTCGTGGATTTGGACTCTCCGGGGTGTGTTCTCTCTCTCCCGGTGGTTCTTTCTCGGGTGGCGGCCACGGCGAGCTCGCGGCGTTCTTCTCTCGGCCTCAGCGGGCGCGCGTTGTCTCGGCTGGAACTGGTGGCCGAGCGCGAGGTGCTGAAGAAGAAGAAAGAAGAAGAAGATGAGGAAGAGGTTGGAGTGGTGAGGATCGGCCGGAGTTCTTCGTTGTGGTTGCGTGGTTTTGTTTTTTTTTTCTTTGCAGGAACCGCTCGAGAGAAATGGAGAAGAGAAGAGGAAGTGAATCGAAGAAGAAGAAAAGAGAAGGAAGAGAAGAATGTAGAAAGTTCTTCCAATTTTGCAAATAAATCCTTCCTCACTTCCACCTCAAACAAACCGACCCTGAACTTAACTTTTTATTTCACTGAGCCCAGAAAATCATGACAACCACGTCCTTGTCACAAAATTTTGTGACTTGAACCATAACCAAACGAACATTTAATCAAATGATTCAAACCGAGAATTTTCTCGTCCATTCTCGATTAACTCAAATATATTCAAGGTTTCTCGGAAATAATTCTCGTCCTTGAGAATTTATTTTCTTAAATCAAATTCCGGAATATCTCATCGGAAAATAATTTATTATTCGCGTCGAACTCGATAAATCCTTTATTTTATTCCGAGATTTCTCCTTACCTTAATATATTTCAAATCCAAAAATAATGGAAATACTTCTTAGAAAATTAATTTACATAATTTTCTCGTCCTTTGATTAACTTAATTTACGACATTAAGCTTAAATTTTGAGTCGATACAGCTCTGAGAAAACTCCCAAGACATAAGCTGTGATTAGCATGAATAGCCTTTTAGCGAATGAGTCAAAGAATTCAGTAACATAATCCAGTGTCCATGATCACTTCAGGATTTAGATCAAGTCTCATTGTGACCATCATAGTGGCCTCGGTTAGTGTGTCGTAACGGTCCTTAAACGACACATCTACACCAAGACCTGTCCAGGTCGTACACTTACCACAAGTGTAGAATGCTGCCTCATAGTGATCAACCTTCACCCATGTGTTCCACATATATGACTTTAGATATAGTTTTCCAGGCGTATATCAGTCATCGACCATGTTTTAGCCACCGCCCGAACTCAGGTGCCCAGCACGTGACTCAATTAGATACGGAGGCTATGGAATAATGAATGTTTAATAAATCTCATTAAGTAATAAATAACGCTTTCAATTCAAATAGATAATAAATGTCAAACTTTATTTTATTAATAATTTCAACGAGAATTTACATAAGTATCTTCTCATGGGCAAGAATTCCTAACAAGAATCACATTTCTTGCCTGAGCTTATGGCTTATGTTGATAAGAAAGTAGAAGAATTAAGGGCGGAGAACATGTGTCGTCATGTAGAAGTTATGACGAAGAACAAATATGACTTTTCTCGATTAGAAGCCAAGGTAGATTCATTGATGGATCTTATCAAAACCAAGGCATGGAGCATTCTGATTCTCGCGGATTTGATAGTAATGCACATGGAAACAATTTGGGTGAAAACAAGGAAGGTGTTGATAAAGTCCCCGAAATTGGTGATATTGACTTGAACGGCGAAAATGGTCACAAAAGCCAACGAATGCAACATGATTCTCCCAAAGATGGTAGTAATGCACATGGAAACAATTTGGGTGGAAACGAGGAATGTGTGTTATCAATAGTGCCTACAAGAAGAGTAGTAGTCTTTATTTATGTACATTTGATGTAATAAACGAGGACTGTGGAAACGAGGAATGTGGAAACGAGGAATGTGTGTTATCAATGGTAATTTTGTAAATCTCATCTAGGTTATGATATTCATGAAGGGTAAACATAGATAATATTCAATGGATCCACCCATTACAATTAAGTAGAATTTTTTAGTAGAAAATTTATTCATTTGAACGGAGATATTTCAGTGTCAACTCTTTAGTGGAGTCAGTTGACATTAAGCTAGAACTTGGAAAAGGTTGGTGAACTTTTGAGTCCAAGTATGCTAGCTCAAGCTTTGTTCATTTGGATCCATGAGGTCACTACGACAAGTCATTAGAGAGGATTAGTTAAACTAGAAGCTAAGTCAAAACAAGAACTAGACAAGTTTTACGAAAATTGTCCAAAGGGTAATTTTGTCTTTTTGGAAACATGATGGAATGAATGTCAATAAATAAGTTTTTTTAACATTGTCATATGATGACAAATGAAATATGTCACACGGCCATATTAGTGTAATTATGCCTTGAGGATTAATTTCATTTCATGGAATTTTATATGAAAATTATTAATGGGCTTTTCTTATGTTGTCATGAACAAATGAAGAAACATCTAGAAACTCCTTCTAGAAGCTCAATTTCGTGCACCATCATAGAAGAAAGAGAGATTATTTTGTGCATTGATGTATGAAGATACTTGCCAAAAGAAAAAGATGAAACAAATTTCCTCTAGAAGGAAACCATATGGGCGGCAAGAGAGAGGCAAGACAAATGAGGAAACAAATCCAAGGCTTCTAGAAGCAAGCTTGGACGTCCATGAGGTAAGGAAGAGGAAATGAAGATTTGCTCATGAATATATGATATTCTATAGAAAAGAGGAAACTACTTTTGAAGGTAATCATCCTCCTATAAATTCTCCACCTCATTCACAATTCACGACACACAATTTTAGAGATTTAGAGCTTCTCTCTCTAGAATTTGGCCGCCCATATCGCTCTCTCTCTCTCTCTCTCTAACCCTTCTTGTTCTTTGTTTTGGCACCTAGGTCTTCATTAGACCTAGCATTTATTTTAGCTCTTTGGCTCTAAGACTTGTTCTTGAGTCATCGTGTTTAAAATTGCCCACACACTAAATTCAACCATTCTCTTAAGACTCTTGTGGTAGAAACTTTTGTGGTTTCTCAACAGGTTCAAGAAACTAGTGGGAGAGGCGAGCTGCGTGGGGAGATGAACATTTCAACCTTTCTAAGGCTTCTCAACGTTCAAGCTCCATTCGAGGTTGGTACTGAGTAAAAACTAAATGTAGTTTTAAAATTTTAAATTATATGTTCATGCACTTTGTCTAGGTTGTAAAAACTTTTACATGTTTTAAAGAAATTTTTCATATTCCGCCGCTTGCTATAAGCGATAAAATTTTTCTTAACCCTAGATCTATTCCAACAATGTGTTGATCAAGTTCCCGGAATTGGTGACTTGAATGGGGAAAATGGTGAAATTAATGACCAAACTAGTGACTCTACTCCAACTTGTGTTGATTTGTATTATTCTACTCCAGCTTGCTCAAGCAATGAAGAGATTCATACTCAGATGGATATTGTTGACGTTAATTCTGTTCAACCAAGGAAGTCGATAAGAGTACAAAAGAAATAAAATATATAAGAACTCCATTTACAGAGCCGCGCAGGAAGAAGATAAAGATTTTGAAAGGCTCGTTGCCTCACTTCGATCCATTGCGTGTTTCCAAAGACATAGAATCCTCGTTTCTTGAATATTTCAATGTTTATAAGAATATTGATCATCATTGCGGGCTTCGGGTGCGAAATTGTGAATTTTTTTAGAAGATCATGAAATCGAATACTTGACTTCACAGTGAGGTAAGTTTTTACTTGCATCATTACAACTTGCATGTTATTTCTATTAATACATATTATTTATGTTTCAATGCTCTCTTTGTAGTACTTGGATGAGGCTATGTACGGTATCAGGAAGAGACAACAAAAGTATCCTGACTTGATTAAGCAAGATGTTGTTTTAGATGAAATCTTTTGGCAACTACTACGCGGAAACTACAATGAGAAAAATCGGGAGATCATAAATGTTGCATTGATGGCATATGTTAATGGAAAAAGTCCAAAAATGGAAAAATCGTGGAAAGGTGCAAATGCACTCTACTTATATCGAACATCGGGGACAACCATTGGATTACGATTAAAGTGGATTTGATTAATCTAGAATTGGTTGTTTATGATTGTACGCATCGAATTCTGAAAAGAAAATGGATGATCATATGGTACAATTTCAGAAGATGATTCTATATTGCTTCGAGAATATGGATACTTCAACCATATTAGCGAGTACAACGAGACTACTTGGCAATACAGAAGGTCACGTAACATTCTACAAAGTTCTTCGTAAGTAATTTTTCATTTAAATGTTTGTTGTTAGTTTTTTTTTTTTAATCTTTTTGATGTTTTACATAAGTATTGCTTTTAAACAGCGGAGATTGTGGTATATTTGCTATCAAGTACATCGAGTTTGATATGCAAGGACTTGAGTTTCACGCGATTGATGATTCAATGATGGCTACCTATCGGAAGACGATGGCAATCGAGATCTATCATGATGATTGGCTACCATAATTATGCTATGTGATTATTTTAATTGTACTCGAATTTAACTTACTTGAATTTACTTAGTAGGACGAGTCGAACATGTTAACAATACTTGTAGGACCATTTGGATGTTTACATATTTGACTTAAGCTCATTGAATATCTATAAATTATATTCAGTTGGATCAGTTGGAAGAAGCAGTAGGACTGGTTGGACATGTTATATCACACTTGAGATGATTTGATATTTTATAAATTATAAACAGTTGGACATGTTAACTATAGCAGTAGGACCAGTCGGGTATTTAAAAATTATAATCATTTGGACTAGTCGAACATGTTAACAATACTTGTAGGACCATTTGGATGTTTACATATTTGACTTAAGCTCGTTGAATATATATAACTTATTCAGTTTGATCAATTGGAAGTAGCAGTGGGACTGGTTGGACATGTTATATCACACTTGAGATGATTTGATATTTTATAAATTATAGATAGTTGGACCTGCTAACTATAGCAGTAGGACCAGTCGGATATTTAAAAATTATAATCATTTAGACCAGTCGAACATGCTAACGATAGCAGTAGAAACGGTTAGATATATTAGACTTAGAACCATTTGGATGTTCATAAATTTTACTTAGTAGGATGAGTCGAACATGTTAACAATACTTGTAGGACCATTTGGATGTTTACATATTTGACTTAGACTCATTGAATATCTATAAATTATATTCAGTTGGATCAGTTGGAAGTAGCAGTAGGACTGGTTGGACATGTTATATCACACTTGAGAGGATTTGATATTTTATAAATTATAAACAGTAGGACACGTTAACTATAGCAGTAGGACCAGTCGGGTATTTAAAAATTATAATCATTTGGACTAGTCGAACATGTTAACAATACTTGTAGGACCATTTGGATGTTTACATATTTGACTTAAGCTCGTTGAATATATATAACTTATTCAGTTTGATCAATTGGAAGTAGCAGTGGGACTGGTTGGACATGTTATATCACACTTGAGATGATTTGATATTTTATAAATTATAAACAGTTGGACCTGCTAACTATAGCAGTAGGACCAGTCGGATATTTGAAAATTATAATCATTTAGACCAGTCAGACATGCTAACGATAGCAGTAGAAACGGTTGAATATATTAGACTTAGAACCATTTGGATGTTCATAAATTTTACTTAGTAGGACGAGTCGAACTTGTTAACAATACTTGTAGGACCATTTGGATGTTTACATATTTGACTTAGGCTCATTGAATATCTATAAATTATATTCAGTTGGATCAGTTGGAAGTAGCAGTAGGACTGGTTGGACATGTTATATCACACTTGAGAGGATTTGATATTTTATAAATTATAAACAGTTGGACATGTTAACTATAGCAGTAGGACCAGTCGGGTATTTAAAAATTATAATCATTTGGACGATTCAAACATGTTAACAATACTTGTAGGACCATTTGGATGTTTACATATTTGACTTAAGCTCGTTGAATATCTACAAATTAAACTAGTAAGACTAGTCAATCATATTAGTAGATGATATGAAATAGTTGAATACTATATAAATTAAATATTCCTATGAGAATAACATATTGAAGATAAACATATTATTAATATTGTATAAATATATTCTAAAGTTTTGTTTTGTATATTATTAATATTGTATAAATATATCATTTGACTAAGAAGAATGTCATTGCTATTAATTGCATTATTAGTGCATGTTTTTTTTTTATTGTGCTAAAGTTTTATGTTTTTAAGAACTCTAAATAATTATACAATGTATGAATCAAGTATTTTATTAAGTTGATCACATAAATCGAACTAGTGTAACCAGTTCGACATGATAAAGTTCGCAAGTAGGACCGGTCTGACCAGCCGGATATGGCAAATAACATTATTTGGACTAGTCAGACTATTATGACCAGTCGGACCGGTTGGACATGGTAAAGCACATCAGTAGGACCGGTTTGACATGGTAAAGCACAACAGTATGACCGGTCTGACCAGTCGGATATGGCAAATAACATAATTTGCATGGACTAGTCATACTAGTATGACCTGTCGGATCGGTTGGACATGGTAAAGCACATTAGTAGAACCAGTTTGACATGGTAAAGCACAACAGTAGGACCGGTCTGACCAGTCGGATATGGAAAATAACATAATTTGGACTAGTCAGACTAGTATGACCAGTCGGACCGGTTGGAGATGGTAAAGCACATCAGTAGGACCAGTTTGACATGGTTAAGCACAACAGTAGGATCGGTCTGACCAGTTGGATAGACAGTTGGACCAGTTGAACCTGTTAAAAATAACAACAAAAAATTGACCAATTTTTTTTCGAAGTTCCCGGTTCATCAAATTCAAAATAAAATAATAGTCTAATAACAACAAAAATAACAACGAAAAATATTTCAAATAAAGAAATAGACCATTCTACAAACTCCCGTCGGTGAATTTAGCTTGGCATGCACGAATGGGTTTACGTCCTCGTCGCTCTCCAGCGGATGGAAATCTTGTTTGTTGGATTCTTCCGCGCTTTCTCTTATAATCTGGAGGTGATACGCTTATCACTTCTACATCATCGGGAATCATCCATTCAGATAAAGAAGGCACGGGGTATATATTTTCCACATACGCCAAAGACCACAACTCCTTCAAATAGTATTTTGAACGCAATGTGTGAAATTTATGTGTTCCATCAATAACGGCTGCCAACGCATGTGAGAACGGAATCTTAATACTTTGCAAGTGCAAGTTTTCCTATGCAGATCGACCAAGAAACAACCCTTTGTTCCTGTAATGTAATACTCAAGTGTGCTCCTGTTTCACTCTTTCACAGAGTAAAACGTGGATAGCTGGTACCTTTCATGCAATACTTTTTTATGCTTTAGGAGTCAAGAATTGTGAAGAAGATCCGGATGCCGATTCCTTTTGATGCTTGTTAAACCATTCCGAGATCTTGTCAATGATTGCATCCATCAAAGAAATCAACGGGTACGTTCTCGACTTTCTCAGCACGACATTGATTGACTCAACACCATTCGTGGTTAAGACATTGTAGCGGTTGCATTGAAAGAAGCACCTTGCCCATTTCTTTACATCTACTTTTTGCTTAAGATACTCACCAATATGTGGGTAGCTAATAGATGATAATAATAAAAAAAACAGATTTAGAAGATAATTTAAAATAAAATAAATGAATAACCATAATTTTATCATACCTACTCTTCAATTATGAGTAAAGCTCATAAAACTCAACATCCGTATACGCTCCAGCAACTTTCATGAACTTTTTCACAACATGATCCTTTTGCTTACCCTTGCCTTTATCACTTCTGTTTTCCTTGCCTTTTCCATTTTCATTCCCTTTTCTCTTTCCCTTGCCATTATCGTTCTCATTGTTAACGTTGACTCGTGATTTAATATTTTGAGACAGGTGCCACGCGCAATATCCATGCTCAGCTTCCCTGTAGACCTAACGAACGGCATTGATTATACTTTGGTGTCTATCTGAAAGGATGACCAGCTCCTCACTATCCGGTATAAGCTCTTCAAGTTTGGTCATAAACCAATTCCACGAGTCATCATTCTTGGAATCAACTACTCCCCATGCAAGTGGATATTGATGGTGGTTTCTGTCTTGTGTAGTAGCGATGAGCAATGTACCTTTGTATTTTGTTTTCAGAAATGTTCCGTCAACAACAATTACTTTTCGCATTGCTTTAAATCCGTCAATGCAAGCTCCCAATGCTACAAAGAGATACTTGAACTTCTGATTTTCGTCAACCTCTAGATGTGTGATTGTGCGAGGATTAACCATCTTAAACATATACAAGTATCGAGAAAGGTTCAGAAAACTTTTCTTAGGGGCTCCTCTAATATCATCGGCAGCAATCTGTTTGCCCTTCCAAGCTTTATAGTAGCTCACTGTCACGCCGTGATTTTTCATCTTTAGCATTATTTGTCCCGGGACAGGAGTGTCAAGGTGACCTAGGTACTCATTTGCTAGCATATCAGCAACGAACCTTGAGATTGCTTGTCGATTCCTCTTGTCTACTACACTAGAAGAACAAGTATGAGTTTTGTTGTACGATCGGAGGGAGAAACGACTTGAACCTTTTACTTTTACTGCTCGCAATGACCATTTGCAATCTGAAACTATATACTTTACCACGTAAAGCTCCGGTGTCGACTGACTATATGATAATCAAAACAAGCTTTCAACGACGCATTGAGCACCAAATTTTTTACCTCATTTTTGCTCACGTATTCTTGACCCATTGAAATATCCATACCATCTTCGAAGGTAAAAGATGAACAATTTTCTTCAATTTCTAACGTCTCACAATGATCATCGCGACTATCCTCATGTTCATCAAGAAGAATATCCTCAGCTTGAAACACATCTTGTTGATCCGGAGATGAAATAGAGTCATGCGCACAACTTGGTGTAGAGGCAGCGCCGTAAGGGCTCAAGGGCTCTAAGTCAACATCAAAATGTTCATCTTGAATTATATCTTCGTTTTGATTGCAACCTGCAAGTTCACGAGAATGAGTATGAGTGTGAGTATCGTATTTAAAGTGAATTCAAGACTTATAAGTATGATATTTTGTCTAACCTTTGTCTTGGTATTTCGTAATTAGCTCAACATGCAGCATCATTTTGCATTGGGACATGTCACGTCGATCAACAAGATAACATTTGACATCAATGTCATCCAAAATAAATTTAAGCGCTATCTTTTCTGACATTGGACACTTGTAACTCAATTTCAAGTCCGTAACTTCTTTATCAATATGAAGTCTTTCGGATACCCTATCGAGTAGATATGAAATTGTCGCACACTTTTCATCGTCTAGTATTATGCTCTTAATATCTCCATTCTTTGAGAACCATTCATATGAGCCTTCATCTTTCTTTTTCCACTCTCCGTCGTATAAAAAATAAATAACAACCTCAACCATCATACCTATAAAAATGGGACGAGTTATAAAAGAGGAATTGCATCATATAAAAAAAAATAACATTAGATTCATAATATAAATTCAAATACTAAAATAATTGATTTATGTCATGATAAGATAACTGACACATTCACCTATCAAAAAACTGTGATAAAATTATTGGTTACTAAAAAAATTTAAAATGATAAATTTTTATGGGTTAATGGCATCACAGACCGGTCCAACTGGCCCGACCGGTCCGACTGGTCCAACTGAACTAGCTCTAATCGACCCAGTTAGACCAGTTGACTACTGTTCGTGTTCATAACTTAGGAATCGCGAAAATCATGAAAACTTGAAAATTTTCATAATTTCTAATTTATTATTGATTATGGATATAGAGAGTAATGTTACTATTTTAAATATTTTGTAGTGTAAGCATCTTTAACATTACCATAAATTTCTTACAGGAGATGTTGGCGGCGGAGGTCGCCGGAATCGATTACGATGGAGGTTGCTGAAGAAGTTGACGGTAAAGGTCGCCGGAGATGGCGACGGCGACGTTGGAGCTTGGGGAATAGGGCTGCGTTTTTTTTTATCATGATTTTTTAAAATAAAATATTATAAACTATTTACAAAAGAAATTGGCATTTGTGTGATATTATAACTTTTATTTAAAGAGGAGGTTATGGACTTAAATTTTGTTAAGAAAGAGTCATTGATTAAAAAAAAATCCATTTTAAGGTCAAAAAACAAAAGGACCCGAACCTGTCATTGATTTTGATTTTTGGGGTTTGGGGCATATGGGAGCATTATTTTTCGCTCACTTTTTTGTCATTTTTTTATGTTTAGATTGTTTCCTGCCATAGAAGAGAAAGCACAGAGAGAGATGAATCGATATGGGTCGGTTAAATGTCGTTGGGTGGGGCCGGAGAAGAAGGAGATACGAAGAGAGGCTTGAAGAACAGCAGTCGGGCCGTGGCAATATCTTCGGCGAGACTGATCGTCAAGTCGAGGAAGAGCAAGGTCAAGGCTTTGTCGGGACTTTTGAGACTATTATTTAGCCCCAAGAACACAGTAAAGCTTCTTCCAATAACAATTTATTTTTCATTTTTGATTTTTTTGGTCGGAAAGAAAATATAGACATTCAATTGAAAAAAAAATGTTCACTTGGTTCGTGTAAATTTGTGTAATAATTTTCTTTTTTTATTTTTCTTAATTTTTAAGTCTATTTGTTTTATAATATTTTTTATTATTTATTTTAGAAAGATTACTAGTTTGTCCTCTAAATATTAATCATGTGAGAGTCACATGCTCAAATATTGGATGGTAATGGAATTTTTTGGACGGAAGAACCACCACTGCAACAAAACAAGAGTTAAGAGTAATTTCTGTAATAAATTTGAGTTGATGGTGCACATTGTTATCGCGGTATGAGTTGAAGGGGCAATCTTGTAATTTATCCAAATACTAATTTGAATAAATCTATTAGTAAGTTTTGGAGAGAGATTATTTTGTAACTATTTTTATCTTCTTGAAAATATCTTCTGAAAATCCCCTTCCAACTTCTTTAATGAGCATTCAGTAAAGAGTATAAATTCAGCTGGGCAATTAATAGTCCCCAACTTCTCTCTCTCTCTCTCTCTCTCTCTCTCTCTCTCTCTCTCTCTCCCCTTTGAAAGTCGCAACTTAGATATTTCTCTCTGAAATCCTCGCGCTCTCTCAAGTTTCACTCTCTGAAATCTTAGTCCTATTCTCCGAAATTTCTCTCTCAGTTATAACAGCTCTATGTTGCCATTGCTTCGCTCAAGCTCAAGCCATTGCTTCACCCAAGCTGAAGCTCAGTTCCGACGACCAGATCTGCATTTTCTCTCTCAAGCTGAAGCTCAAGGTTCTGTGTTTTCTTTACTTTTGAATTTTTCAGTGTTTTAATATCTTCAAATACCTCCCTCTCTCTCTCTCTCTCTCTCTCTCTCTCTCTCTCTCTCTCTCTCTCTCTCTCTCTTTATTTTTAGGGAAAAATTATCTGTCATTTTTAAAAGTTCATCTAGATTGGAAAAAGGTCGTGGCATATACTAGATATGTTTAAAGGTTTTATGAACAAAGTTCATTATTTGTGTGACAATGATGCCAACAAATGCCATCATTTGTTGACAACTATTGTCAACAACTAATGAACTTTGTAAAGTTTAATGTCAATAAATGATGGCATTTTTTGACATCTGGTGTCCCAAGTTCATCTACCAGGAAAGGCGCAAACTTGGATTACACTAATGTTTTGGATGTTCATTCTCCTGTATATATTGAGCTTCATGCACTATACGCAAATAAAAAAAAAGGCTTTACAGAAAAACTTGATGTTTGCCATAAAAAAACAACTTCACATTTAAGACAAATAATTCGTCCAAAGAATCCATGCATGTAGTTTGTCCGGGATAGCACTGTAATTGGGCTGTTCGAGCTGTGAGAAATGCTAAAACGCCAATATTTCTAATTAGAAGGTGAACTGTTTTTGTCAAATTATGTAGTAAATTGAATTATGGTAATCTGTTATTTATTTATTGACATTTATGTCAACAAATGCTATCATTTTTTTACATAGATGTCAACAACTGACATCATTTGTTGACATCCATTTCAACCATTGACCTCATTAGTTGACATCCATGGCACTAGCGAAGATGTTTTATTTATTAGTTTTTTCATGTCACTCAGCCCATGTAGAAGGGGATGTTAGTACCTTGGACCTGTGATTATCATCAATGAGACTTATTTGAAGAACTACTAAAAAGAACGTTGTATACAACGTGTGGGATGAACGAAAACAAGAAAACTTTTCCACTAGCCTACTATAAGAACCTAACGAGACTTGAATTTACATCTTTGCCAAACTAAAGGACGCAATTGAGGAACGAGAGCATACATAATTTGTATCTGATAGGGACGCTAGAATAATCAATAGCATCAAGATGGTATTTCCAAATTGTGAACATGGTTTTTGCATGTACCATCTCCATGGTAATTTGAAGACTGCTTTCAAGGGTCTGACCAAGGAGGTGAAGTTGAAATTTTATAGTGTTGCAAAGCCATATACTCGGCAGGAATGGGAAAGTTACATGGTCATGCTGGACGCTGAAAATTTTTGAAATACGTCGATATTTGGCCAATGATGTCGGACACCAAAAGTGGGCACGGTGTATGTTCAGGGGAAAAATGTACTCAATCATGACGAACAACAACGCAGATGCATTGAATGCATTAAACATAAATGTGAGAGAGTATCCAATTTCAAAGTTGATGGATTGGCTGAGGGAGAGAAATATGAAATGGTTTTATGAATAACGGGAAGCTATGGCAAAAACACAGATGATTCTTACCAAAAAAAAATATCAAGGCAAAGTAGACAAGTACCTGGGACACGTTATTCTCATGATTGTAAGTGTTAATTATAATTTATTAATATTCCTGCATATCAATTGTTGACATATATGTCACGATTTGTAAAATATGTTAATGAGATTTTTTTTTTATACTACGTGAGGCGCCATCTTCAGTCAACGAGTTTGAGGTAGTAGACAAAGAGCATATTGTATTTGCTGTTAATTTAAATGATAGAACATGTTCATGTTGGCGATTTCATGCTGATAATTTTATTTGTCTACACGCAATTGTGGCTTGTCAAATTCGCAACCTTCCAGTTGAGAGCTTTGTTTCAAATTTCTATAATACGGAGTTTTAGCAGGCAAGCTACACAGATGTACGTCATCCTCATGGCGACATTTCGACTTGGCTGATTCCCCCATAGGTGGAGAACACCGTAGTTCTTCTGCCTCAACACAAAGCACGTGCTGCCGGTAGGCGAAAGAATAGAAGAATACCTTCAAGCGGAGGATGTTATTAGGCGTAAGTGTACGCGTTGCGGAAAAATTGGTCACAATCGTCAAACTTGCAATAGTGCTACTCATTTGTTCCAACAACAAAATTGACTTTTCTTCCTATTTCTACTTTCATTAATTTCATACTTTATTGTTAATTTCAAACTTTATTGTGTATGACTATTGTTGATTTCATACTTTATTTGTGATTTCAGACTTTATTGTGTATGACTATTGTTGATTTCATATTTTATTTGTGATTTCAGACTTTATTGTGTATGATTATTTGTGATTTCACAATTTATAGATGTCAACAAAAGATACAATTATGGACATAGATGTCAACCAAAGATAGTAATTGTTGACATAGGTGTCAGCAAATGACAGTAATTGTTGACATAGTTGTTCAACAAATGACAGTAATCTATGTCAACAACAATTATTTGTTGACAACTATGTCAACAAATGCAGTTTTTGTTTTAAAAAAAAGCTTTTAATAAAAGAAATACAAGTTTAACTCACCAAAATACGCACAAAAAGAGTACGCACATAATCAAGTTTAACACACTAAAATACACACAAAAGAATACGTACATAATCAAGTTTAACACACCAAAATACACAGAAAATAGTACGTACATAATCAAGTTTAGCAAACCAAAATAAACACAAAAGAGTATGTACATAATCAAGTTTTAATACAAGTTTAACACACCAAAATAGTACTTAAATATTACATCTTCTATTAAAAGTTTCCAAATTTTCAAACATCATCAATCTCTATGTATGATCCCATATCAATCGCTATTTTCACTACCCCATGTCGGTATAGTTCGATGGTGAGTTTTTGTCGGTACATGGACATGTCTTCTTGTTTGACTGAGAAATATCAAACCCGTGGGTCATAAACCCAATAGCCTTTATCACAAACATACCACAATCGCCGCTGGTTAAGAACTAGTATTAGACAACTTGTGTATTAAAATGATATTAAAAAAAATAGTCATAGATGTACTCATTATCTTGTTGTGGCATTTCGTTGAAAGTTTCACGGGGCTGAACTCGTGTCTTCAATTCACAGTCGATCAAACGGATGAATAGAACAGAGGACTAACGTGATGAATTCAACAATTTTTTAGATGTGGGCTGTTACCTGTTTTTTTATTATGTTTGATGCCCAACATGGAGTCCTAGATCGTAATAGTGTGTTTTAGAATGTAGGCACGCGAGGAGAATTCCTTGTCGCACCAACGCGGAGTACTCAGGGATGGCGTGCCACGCCAAGGCCCCTACGCGCCGCCCGCCTTCTTCTGCGCCGCGGGCGCAGCCGCTATGTTCGAGCGTGGGCTCGGCTTGGGCCCGTTTTTTATTAAAAATAATAATCCAACACTAGGGATTAAAAAATTGACCTTAGCTCCAAGCACAGTAACGCACTCATCCGCACCTAGGTCAAACTGAGATGTTGTATCCACGCTGAAGATGCTCTCAAACCGTATCATCAGATGCTCTCAAAATGTTAAACCCATGTATGTCTCGTGGTTCATGATTAGGCCCTAGAATATTTATGCAGCAAATCTAAAAAAATATATTGCAATTATACTGAACTTAATTCCTAAAAATTACATAAATATCTTAAAATGGTCACAAAATTTTCTATATCCCTCGCATTTGAAATCATGCTTAGAATACTTCATGAGCTATATATCTGTACAAAAGTGTCCTTAAAACTATACTAAGATCTACTGCATAAATATAAACTCTGCTTTGTTTCGCAGATATCATCTTTCATCAATCGTTGCTGGAAAGTACGAAAAAAGAATGCGTTTGTTAAGGCGAAGAGGAAGAGAGGGCATATACAAAATACACATAGGGAGTGAGTTATTCTCAGAATAAGATTTAGGATCGGTGTATTGTAAGACAAAAGTTTTGAAAATGAGATAAATCAAATAATTTCCACAGTTTTTCCCCACGACGGTTGGTCGGGCCATACAGCCCAATTGTGGCCCGCCTAGCCCTTATAGGACCGCACGTGGGATTGGATATGATTCCCCGTGAGCAAATAAGCAGTGTTCCACAAAATCAGACTAGGCCACTTCTGTGTTTTACTTATCTGTTTGGGTGTTGGTTTTGTTGGTTAGTCGGTTAATTAGTGGCAGATGCAATGAGTTCGTTACCATTCTCAGTTTCTTCTACGCGCAATCTCCTATCTCACGCCTCGTCACCGTCGAGTCGTCTCAGACTCACCAGTCAACTCGTTCCTGTCCACAAACAACAAACCAGCAATGCTCGGCAGAAACCGAAGCCAGAGGCGAGTGGTTTGCTCCGGAGAAGAGAAGCGATCGGGCTCGGGATTTCTTTCGGGGTTTTGGAAACGCTCTTTGAGCTGAGCCGTGACCTCAGCGCTTCCGCTGAAGGAAATGGTCCGTGTGAGTTCACCGTGGCTCCTTCTGGACTAGCTTTCTGCGACAAAGTCCCGGGTTCTGGTCCTCAGGCTGTCCAAGGACAGCTCATCAAGGTAATGCAAAATAATTATTATCATTATCATTCCTAGAGAAACCCAGAAGAGCTTTTTTACTTGGATTATTAAGTGATAGATACTAAATGGACTATGAATGTGAATCATGGATTTTGTTGCTTGATTATCATCACTTTTGAAAGGGCTATCTTTAACACAAGATACACACAACAGGCACACTATGTGGGGAAATTAGAAAACGGTAAAGTATTTGACAGCAGCTACAACCGTGGGAAGCCACTTACATTCCGCGTCGGTGTTGGTGAGGTAATTTGAATTCTCTTCTCTAACTTTTTTTCGCCGATTTCGATTTCGATATCATGTCAGTAAAGTTCAGAGATGATAGTTTATGTTGCTCAAATTATAAGGGGCCTACATATTAAGTTTCCATTGTCATGCTGTTCAAAAATGACTAGTTCCACTGATATCGCCGATATGACTACTATGAAAAAGATGTTTTCTGATACTAGTGAAATTCAACTTCCTAACTTGGCTACAGGTCATCAAGGGCTGGGACCAGGGCATCGTAGGTAGTGAGGGAATTCCTCCTATGCTTGCTGGTAAAAGATTGAATTTTCAAGAATTTGTTTTCCTTCGAGACCTTTATCATTGGCTCGTAGAACTGAAGATTTTCCACATTGTTTCAGGTGGCAAGAGAACCTTAAAGATTCCTCCGGAACTAGGGTATGGCGTTAGAGGCGCTGGGTGTAAAGGAGGTAAAACTCTTGTTTCTTAAACTTGTTTTTCTTTTATTTTGATTTTTTTTTTATTTTGTTTGATTTTTTTTCATCACGACACTAACTCAAATGAAGTGGACGTTAAATTCACTCTTTTTCTGATTTTGTTACTGCAAACGAAACACAGGTTCTTGTATTATTCCTCCAGATTCAGTTCTCCTCTTTGATGTAGAGTTCATTGGCAAGGCTTGAGTTTATACAGACACGGCTTCAAAGATATATATAAACCCACATAATTTTTTTCCCCTTTTTATTATTTTTTGAATGGTTGATCTGTATTATTCTGAATGTACACTAGACAAGAAACAACAAGGCTTTTACTTTGTATAATCTGTAACATCCATGAAAAGAGAACCAACACGAGACTGAGATGTATTTTTCAAAGTAGACATGGTCACTCAGAATAATAGGCATATCCAACATAGATGCGGGATTGAGAATGTGAACTAACACTAGGGTTCAGACAAGATGAACTGGCAGAGGGAAATTGATTCCGCAAACAGGCTAATTTGACTAAAAAGTAATACGACTGCGATCTAGATGAATTTGCAAACGCATTCGCAACAAATGTTAAAAAAAAAAACACAAATAGGATTCCCGACAAAAACAACACATATTGTCATCTGGAGTTCAAGTCGAACTCGGCGGTGTCGCGCCAGGTGTGGTCGTGGGTGCTGGTGTCCCCGTTGTCGGTCTCCTCGTCGTTCAAGAAATCCTCGGAGGGCTCTTTGTCGTCCCTGTGCAGGGGGTTGGCCCCCCAGCCGTTGGGGATGTCGTCGGCGGCGGCGCCGGCAGGGGGGAGGTCGGTGCCGTGGGCCCCGAGGGCGTTGGCGCGGATGGGGCCGCGGGACATGAGCTCGGCGCGGGCGTGCTCGGCCATCCGCATCTTGGCCTTCTCGCGGGACTCGATCTCGGCCTTGAGGTCGAGGTAGGCGCGCTTCTCCTCCTGGCACATGGCCTGCTCGATCATCATGCGCTCCTCCGACCGGAACTCCCCCACCGCCCGCTTTCGCGATATGATGTTGAAGGCCAGCGCCTGCTTCTCGAACGTGGCCGTGAACTCCGCCACCTTCGCCGATATGTTGTGGTCCCACTGCTGCGACCGCGACGGCATCTGCCCCGTCGTGTCCGAGTCCAGGATCCGGTCGTCTTCTTCCGCCTCGTAGTCCGCCACCACGTGGTACGCCAACAGCCTGCACCCGATCATTTTGTGCCATTCATAAAGATAAACAGGCTTTTAACATAAAAGAAACATCGTTCATTGACTGGGGTTTGGGTTTTGGGTCCTATTGTGACAAAGATTGTGTAAATGATTTCATTTCAAATTCTAGCAATCTTCTTGCTCGTGTCATGGGAAAAACAAAAACAAAAGAAAGTTGAGAATCATAAAAGAAAGCAATTTAACTATGGAAGGATGAGATCGAAACGAGA
The DNA here is from genome assembly GCF_054948205.1 of Urtica dioica subsp. dioica. Taxonomy (NCBI): domain Eukaryota; kingdom Viridiplantae; phylum Streptophyta; class Magnoliopsida; order Rosales; family Urticaceae; genus Urtica; species Urtica dioica. Next base: position 14,523,416 of record NC_142764.1, on the reverse strand, counting down.
GTGGAATTACCTGTCGCAGGCGTCGTGGAGAGAGGAAAACGGGCGTTTGAAGTCGGGATGAGAAACGCGCCACGCATCCTGGTAGGCCATCTGCACCTCCACGTGGTTGGATCCTCGGATCGCTCTCTGCTGCAGATTCTGATTCTGATTCTGATTCTGCAGTTGTTGATTTTGGGGAATGGGATTAGGGCTAGGGTTGGGGTTAGGGTTAGGGACATTGACGTTGATGGAGGACGACGGAGCAGAGGAAGGAGGACGGAGTGGACGAAGGTGGGCGTCGATGTTGGAAGGGAAGCGAGACATGGCTGAGGACTGTAATTGGTGCTGCTTTTGAAGCTGTTGCTGAAGAAGCATGAACTGTTGTTGGTGTTGATGTTGTTGCTGTTGTTGTTGATGAGATTGTTGTTGTTGTTGAAATAACAATTGCTGTTGTTGTTGTTGAGCCATAGCCTTGGCTTCTTCCATCATTTCTTTCGATTCTCAAACTCTCTCGTCTTCTTCGCAAATCGTCTGTATTTTTCTACTTCTTCTCTCCTACTCCACCTCCTCTCTCTATCCTCGGAAGTGTCGCGAGCGGCTCCTAATCACAACGTTGTCGTTTACAGCACACAGAAACGACGTTTGCTGCGTCTTAGGTTAAAACGAAGCTTTGGTGTAAGATGGACTTGAGGGCAAAGTAGTTCATTAGTGTTCGTGGTATTTTTATCATAATTAAAAAAAAAAAACTATAATTGAAATGGTTTTGTAGTATTTTTTTGTCCATTTGGAAAGATTTTTTTTTTTTATATATGAAATTTAACACTAAACAACATCAAACATATTTACAAGTAATTTTGATAAAAGAAACTAATTATATTATGAAAAACTCGTACAAAATAGTCATTCGAAACTTATTGATTAGTAAAATAGCCAAAGTTTTAACTTTTCAGCAAAGTAGCCAAATTTACGTTTTCAAAAAAAATTTGACTGCCAAAATTAAATTTTTTGATAATTATTGTAAGCAATTTATCACTTTAAAAAAAATTACTTTTGGGATAAAACTATTTTCGGGGAATTGTAATTATTTTAATAACACACTTGCTATAGTGTCGTGTAAGCAGTTTTACACAAGAGTGACAAACTCAAGCCCAAAATAGCTAGCATAGTTTGGTCCATCCCATATTCTCCAAGGGCCAGCAAGGAGGGATAGCCTCTCCCTATCCGACGGCCGACTAGGACGGTTGGTCTAGGCCTCCTCCGGGAGCCGACCATGGTCTCCTCCGGGGGCCGACCAGAAGGGCCGTGTCCGAGGGATCAGTCCCTGCCCTGCCCCTGTTCGAGGAGTCGACCGGGAGGGTTAGTCCCTCTCTTTTTGTTTCGGTTGGGTCTATTAAACTTTGGAGCAAATCAAAATTTATCAGTCATTCGTTGTTATTTCTATCTTGAGAAAAAAAATTTCAATAAATATTCTAGAGAAAAAAAACCTAGAGAAAGAAAAAAATAGTTAATGGGGGATAGTATTTTTGAGGAAAAATATTATGGTGAAAAAATTGTTCGGAGGAAAAGTATTTTGGAGACATATTATTATTATTTTTTTAGTTTCTCTTTTTTTTTTTATGTTTTTATTGGAGTTGTAAATGTTGATACAAAAGAAGAAGAAATCAAAAAGTAGAAACTAAATAAATAAACTAAAAATTAGAATGAAAATTAAACTTTGATAGAACTAAGTTATGATACAACTTGAACTCGTCGGAGGAATTCGTCGACGTTCAATTTTGAGCGTACCGTCTAGCAAAAGGTTTGGATAGAGACGAAGTTCTCATGGTCGAAACTTGCGAATTATAATTGATCGAATAATGCCACGATGAATTGCAGAATTCTCATCGATGAATCGGATGAACGCCATACGAATTCCGAACACAAATTCTTGGTAAGTTATAGAGTTAAGAGAATCATACTAATAACACAAACACACACACATATATATATATGCGCTGTTACATCAACCACCACCTTGGCATCACTTAGCAGCCACACTGAAAAAGCCGAGCACCTTCATGCGCTGTTACATCTGGGATTTCCATATCTGCTTGGAAGTTTCGCACTCATCGCCAAATCTATCAGCGCCTCAGAGCCAATACGAACGAGTACCCGTCCAAATCCACAAATCCGAACAATCACCTCTCCGCCATGAATATCACTCTTAACTTTTTCTTCATCCAAGACCTTAAAGCCGTCCAGGAATAATTAGCGATCTCCTTTATACATTGTCTTTGCTTATGCATATAAATAGTAGCGGATTCAACGATTATGTTACTCAAATGTGAAAGAAACAAGGGAATCCAAAGGTAACAGATATGCATTATACTACCAATTCCAACTAGAAACCCCAAAAACAATCCAAGATTCAAAATTCAAGTACATGACGATTAAATATATAAAAGTAGAGTCATCGCGGTGATAACTAAGTTTTACAACAAAATGCAGGTAGTCGAGAAGCAATGTCTAAACACGACCGTCCCACAAGCACTGGGAGCGAGCATCGGAGCCGAGATCAAGAAGCGTGCGAACATCTTTGGGAGGATTCAATCCGAGACGACAAGCACGGTCCCACCGGTCAAGCCTGCTCATCCCCAGGCACGGCCCGTACGCCATGTTCATGTCAAACTGCCTCAACACTTCCTCTTCCTTGTCCTCATATTTATCAACTATCCCACAGACACACACACGCATAGATTTCAATTCCAGAACCCTAATTTACGCCCCTAATAATAATTCGATTCTTCGCTCAATAGAGAAATCACGAGCGCTGACTGTAATAATGAAATTGAGAGAGAGAGAGAGAGAGAGGGAATAAACCTTGGATGTTGGTGGAGGCGGCGTAAGGGAGAGAGAGAGCCTGAGTTACGTCGGAGCCGAGAGTGGCTGAGGCAGAGTCGGATTTCTTCGAGGAAGAGGAATGAGAAGATGACTTTGCTTTTACGGCGTCGCTCTTCTTCTTTTGCCTGTAGAACGACTTCATCTGATTCTGCTGGTTCGATGACATTCTTTGATTTCTCTTCTCTTCAAACAAAGTCCTTCAACTACTTGATTTTGAATTTTGAATTTTGAATTACCGATATCAAGAAGATTGTAGAAAGACAAGGTAAAGTTGTAATTTATAATTTATAGTAAGCCGGACATGGCATTGGTAATTGGTTCGATATTCCCATTTTCAAATGGAACAGTGTGTATTTTTTTTTTTTAAAGAATGGAACAGTGTGTATAAGTATAACTTGTAATTTTATGTTGTCTTTCAAAAAAATAATAACAATAATAAAAATATTCTCCTTTAAAAAAATAATAAAAATATTCTTGTGAAAAATATCGCTCATGTATTAAATGTATTAAATATAAGGATAAATTATAATATTGTCCCCTCAACTATATGATGTGTAACAATTCACCCCCTAATATCTGAAATCGTGCATCAGATGACCTGAAATCCTACAGTATAACTATTAGCTCCTTCTGTTAACTTGTATCGACGGTATTCGTTACCTTTATCACGTTTTAAGCACACGATGGGTGAAATTTTTACAATACCCTTATTCGAATCATTTAGATAAAATTGGGGAAACAAAAAGATAAAAGAATAAATAAATTCGAAACCATCAATCTTGTGTTAGTCCCAAAATCGAGCAAACGAGAGGCATGATTCTAGCGATTTCAGCCGAGGAAAATGGATGGGAGTCAGTCTTGGAGCAGCGAAACGTTGAATCGTTCTCGACCCGGTACAAACGATGAAGCTCAGTCATCTGGCGAAGATCGTCGACGACCTAGTTGTCAGTGCAAATTGCCAAGCATCCAACGCACTTCATGGACCGATGAGAATCATGGTCGTCGATTTGTTGGGTGTTCTCGATATAAGGTATGTTGTTTGTTTTGAATGAATGTGTTTCTCTTCTCAATTCGAGGACTGGTCTTTTGAGTGTTTTAATTTCGCAGAAAATGATATGTAATGGCTATGAGTTTTTAGAGTGGATCGATCCCCGGATGTGTAAGAGATCGGTTCAAGTTATACCTGGATTACTGCGGAAGAGAAACAAATTTGAGCAGGAACTCGGGCATGGAAAAGAATTTGATCTTGCTGATGGAGTTCAGAATGTGGGCGAATCAATGGCGAAATTGGGCAAAATCGAAGCCGAAGTCAAGAGCATGAAAGTTATGTTAATCATCATAGTTCACTATTGTTTTATGTCATTCTCTATAAGTAAGGTTATGTTGTGAATAAGATTTGTACTACTGATTTGTATTGTATGGGTTTTTTTTGGTACTAAATGAATCAGAAATGGCAATTTGAAGCAAAACTTTGTTGAAATGGCAAGTAAGAGGTCTGTTTACATACATAAGTGATCTGTATCTTGGAAAACTATACTGAAATGGCAAGTAAGAGATCTGTTTATAAAATATATTGAAATGGCAATTACAAGATCAACATTCATTGTACCAAAATCAACATTAAGTTTACATACATAAGAGATATGTTTCTTGGCCAAAATATATAAGAGATCTATTAATCATCAAAATATATAAGACATATTCATCAAAAGTGTACTAGACCACAAAATAGTCATCAAAATAACACAACAAAACAGCCTTCTAGAACAAGACTCTTGGCACTAGTCTTGATCCGTTTCTTGGCCCCCTTCTCGTGTGCAATCTCGGGCTCCTCTGCACAAACACAATGTACACGAATCAACACATAATAACATTGTCCAAAAACAGTTAATGTCAACTTACCCTAAGGGTTTGGGAGGGCTGACTCGGTTGGCTTGGAGCCTGTGTGAGTTGACCCTGACTCGGAGCATGTGTGGGTTGACTCTGACTTTGGCTTGGGTGGTTGTGGGGGTCAAAAATCAATTTTCTAAAAATAAAAGTAACAAAACATTTAAGTTGGGCTTAGGGCCGACCAAAGCCAAACATCAGACCAATTCGGCTCTCAGGGATGTGTCTGGATCCAGCTCGACTCATGGATCTCGGCCCAGGCCCAATAAAGAACCCAGTTCGCCACAGCAAGAGCCGCCCATGTTGACTCAGCACTAAGAAGCGATCTCAATCAGATAGAAGACCTCGCCGCAAAGACCGGATCTGGGATAGCTTTGACTAGCGACGCGACAGAGCCGAACTGACGAACACACTGTCCGGTTCTACAGGCCAACCTCGATTATAAATAGAAGCTGATATGTTAAATTTCACACACGCAAGCCATTGATTACTTTCGATTATTCATTACTTTATTTCTTTGAGTTCGTCCTTATCAAGTTCGGCACTTCGCCTCCCTCCGGTTTGTAATTCATTCAATTGTCAATAAAAGCTTCGAACATTCATATTCATTTCTGTCCATTTTCTTCAAGATTTCTTTTGCTTCTTATACGACGTCTTCTGAAACCCCAATTATAATAAATCAAATATAGATACTATATTATAATTTGAGATTGTTGAAATCGACATCAACAATTTGGCGCCGTCTGTGGGAAGACCAGAGAGACTAACCTCGAAAGAAGTAGATTCGCCAGAAAAACAAAATCATGTCTTCCACCCCAACTCACTATGAATCGGGAGAGGAAATCCCTCCGGGGATCAAGGCAATCCTGGATATGCTGAACAAAAAAAATTGAAAGTCAAAAGGAAACCAACCGGAGCCTCAACGCCCGGCTGGACTCCCTCTTGACCCCTCAAAATACTCCGGGTCAACAGCCGGGACCCGGCGAAGTGACTGCCTTAGATTCCGCTCGCAACGCGGCGTCAGCTGCGCAAACAAGCCGGACTCTTCCTCCCGGAATCCGTCTGGACTTCTCCGGGATCCAAGTTCCTCAGGGCACGGACCTACCACCGGATTCGAGTTCACAGCCCAGAGGGGGAACGGAAGAGGTCCCTACAGAAGCCGCGATCGATCTGGAAGGACTGCCCCCACCCCCGCCAGCGGGTGCACCTCAAGGATCTTTCCCGACTGATTTCGGACCTCGCCCTGCAACGACTTTCCAGATGTTCACCCCCCAATATTTTGGCGGGCAGAACCAGACGCACACTAACCGGGGCGAAGTCACTATGGTCACACCAGTGCGCACGGGACTTCGCCATTTTCCAGAAGGCGAACCCAGCACGACCGACTTCGAAAAATTCAAAGAGTCAGTAACAGCCGAGCTAAAGGCTGTTCGCTCAAAATTCCACAGTGCGACCAGCTCGGCCCCAGAGATAGACCGACTTGTCGCCGAAACGGGAAGAACCCCTTTCGCAAAAAATATAACCGACGTCTTTATTGGGGATGCCGGGAAAGTTCGGCTCCCGCGGTATAACGGGACCTCGAACCCGAAAGCTTACATCCTGTGTTTCAGGATTGCGATGGGACGAGCCATGCTAACAGAGAAAGAACAAGAGGTAGGGTACTGCCAGCTGTTCCCTGAAAGCTTGTTTGGAGCTGCCTTGGAATGGTTCTCCAGACTCTAGCCGAACTCCATCGATAGCTTCGCCAAACTGTCGGCAACCTTCCTAAAACATTATTCGATGTTCGTTGAAGACGAACTCACGATAGCTGACCTATGAGGGGTTCAACAGAAGGAAAATGAATCCTTAAAGGATTATATGATCCGCTATAAGGATGTCCTCTCGAAAATTTCCAATGTCGACCCCGAATCAGCCATAACCTCCCTGAGGAATGGACTATGGTATGAATCGAGGTTCAAGTTAGAAATGACTGTGAACCGGCCCCTGTCACTAGAAGACGCAATCCACAAAGCCGCGAACTACGCCAAAGCCGAGGAGGAGTTCGCCTTCTTGGCAAAACAACGTGTGGCTGAAAAGAAACCTCACGCTAACACATGGGTACGCCCCGTAAGCGCTGGGAACAATCTCCGCAGGCCCAGTCCTCAAGAGGTCGGACCGCAAACCAGGAAGCAGCACGCCCCTCCAGGTTTCGCTTTCAATATAGGAGAAGAAAGCAAGGAGGGAGGTCCCTAAGCAAAAAAATGGACCAGGGATCCGAACGCGCTCTGCAAATTCCACCAAGCCACCGGCCATGCCACAATAAATTGCGAAACTATGCGCAAAGTACTGGCCGAAAAGTATGCAAAAGGGGAACTGAAAAACGTCGACCTGGGTCCCCCGCCCAAAAAGTAGGTTTTTAATAACCGCGGCAGAGGCAATCCCTCGCCAAAAAGATCTAGGCCCATCGAAGAAGGGGAGCCAGAATCCCCACCGACCGCGGCAAAACACCGAGTCGACTTCATAATGGGTGGATCGAAGTTTTGCAAAAGCTCGGTCAACTCAATCAAGGCTCATCAGCGTCAGCTAATGAACAGGACCGTCAAGATCGAAGAAGACCAAGATGTCCAAATCTCATTCTCCGAGAGAGAAGCCGCCGGGACAGCGGACCAGCATGACGATGCGCTCGTAATAACAATCGACGTGTCCAACTGTGAAGTTGCCCGAGTCCTAATCGATGGAGGAAGCTCCGTAGATCTAATCTTCAAAGATACCCTTAAGAGGATGGGGATCGAAGAATCAGAGATCGAGATAGAGCAGACCCAATTAACAAGCTTCTACGGGTCGACCACTCCCTCAATAGGAACCATCAAGCTGCCCGTTAAAACCAATGGTATAAATAAGATAGTCGAATTCCAGGTCCTGGAATGCCTCTCCCCTTACAATATTATCTTAGAGCGACCGTGGATACATCGGATGTGGGCCGTTCCCTCTACCTTTCGTCAGTGTATCCGGTTCCCCACACCTGAAGGGGTAGGCGAGATAAGAGGTAATCAGGCGACCTCCCGAAGCTGCTACCTCACTAACCACAAGCAAAAAATTAAAGAAACTAGTGAGAAGCAATAGCAATTAACGAACTTAGAGCCAACAAAAAATGAAGGTTCTAAACTAGAAGAGCTGGACTCCCCGAGTACTGAAATGACGGTACAAATACAGCTCGACGGTCTCGACCCCTCCAAGTGCGTGGGAATCGGAGCCGAGCTAAAAGGGGGGGATACGACGAGAACTGATTTGTTTCCTAAAACGGAACAAATCTACCTTTGCTTGGACCACGGAAGATATGCCAGGGATTAGTATCGACGTTGCGTCCCATCAACTTAACGTACACTACTACAAAATACCTATTAGAAGTCGCTATATTTGCGTCGGGTACATTTTTGAGCGACGCATAACCTTATTTTTTGGAGCTCGTTTGACGTGGAAAAGATTGAAATTAATGCATTTTAATTTGATTGGGCCACGTGGCCTGGCGTCGCTCAAAAAGCAAGCGACGTGGGGCGTCGCTCGCTTTTTGAGCGACGCCAGGTATCTAAGCGACGCCAGATACACGTGACGTGGCGTCGCTCAAAAAGCAAGCGACGCCCCATGCTACGTGGCCTGGCGTATTTTTTAAATATTAAAAAAAAAACCTGGAGTCGCTCAAAAATTGAGCGACTCCAGAATTTTTTTTTTAATATTTAAAAAATACGCCAGGCCACGTGGCATGGGGCGTCGCTCGCTTTTTGAGCGACACCCCCCCCCCCCCCCCCCCCCCCCCCTTTTTTAAAAAAAAATGCATAAGTCTCGAGATTTCGCACAACAGTTATCACTTCATCTTCTTCTTCGACATTTTCTCTCCAAAAACCCCAAAATCCTCCATTGAAATCCACGTCCACCACCATTACACATCTCCACCGACCACGTCCACCACCATTACACATCTTTAGCACTTTACTCCGCTCGGCGTCGTGGTTTTGGTGAATGTTTTCAGTCGTGACGCACGGGTAAGAGATTAGTTTTAGGGTTTTTTTTTAGGTTTTTTTGTTTTTATTTTTTTTTTATTTCATGATGTTATGAGTAAAGATCCCTAGGTTTTTTTTTATTGATTTCGGTGTGAAGGATGTACATTTGTTGTTATTTACCGCCGTCCATTTTGATCTTCTTCATCATGCTATTCCGAGAAGCAAGAACGCCGCGAGCCATCAAGGTGCCGGCTCGAGAAAGAATCACCGGGAGAGAGAGAACACACACCGGGGAGTCGGAATCTCACAGAGATTTGGTGAGAAAATCAAACCCGAGTTGGATTTTTGGAAATCTAGGGTTTTGCTCTTAGATTGGGAATTTTGATTTCTGGTTGAGATTTGTAAAATTGAAGTGGATTTGATATGGATTAGTAACCGAATAGTATTGATTTGCGCTCGGAATTGTGAATTGAAAGCATTTGTTTGAGTTTCTCATGAATTTTGGACAAGATTTTAAATTTAGGGTTTATGAATGTTTGAAATTGGGGGTTCTTAATTTTGAATATGATATAGAGATTCTGAGATTATTTTCATAATTATTGGGAAAATTATAGTGGGTAAACGTATTTTTTAATATTAAAAAAAAAAAATTTGGAGTCGCTCAATTTTTGAGCGACTCCAAACTGGCTGGAGTCGCTAAAAAATTGAGCGACTCCAGGTTATTAAGCGACACCAATAAAAAGAGCGACGCCCAATTAAAAACAACACGCCAATCTAACGTGGCGCTTACGTGGAGCGTCGCTCGATCATAAGCGACGCGCAAACCTTTGGGCGTCACTAGCATATGCGTCGCTCAAAAAGTGACGCCCAAAATATAACGCGTCGCTTTTTGAGCGACTCTAAAAGGGTATTTTGTAGTAGTGGTAGACCCAAGCTTCAAGCCAGTAAAGCAGAAAAAGGCGTAAACTTGGTCCCGACAGAGCATCAATAGTTAACGACGAAGTCGAAAGACTCCTGAAGGCTAACTCAATCCGCGAAGTCAAATACCCGGACTGGTTGGCAAATACCGTCGCCGTGAAAAAGAAAAATGGAAAATGAAGGGTGTGCATCGACTTCACTGATTTGAATAAAGCATGCCCCAAAGACAGCTTCCCCTTGCCACGCATCGACCAGCTGGTAGAGGCAACCGCGGGACACAAAATGCTTTCGTTCATGGACGCATTCTCTGGATACAACCAGATCCTAATGCACCCGGACGATCAAGAGAAAACGGCTTTCATAACTAACCGAGGCACCTATTGCTACAAGGTCATGCCATTTGGACTAAAAAACGCCGGCGCAACCTATCAAAGGCTAGTTAACGAAATGTTCAAAGAAAAAATAGGAAAAACAATGGAGGTGTACATTGATGACATGCTCGTCAAGTCCCTAAGAGATTGTGATCACGTAGGGCACTTGCAGGAATGCTTCGAGGTATTGAACGAATACCAAATGAAGTTAAACCCCGCCAAGTGTTCCTTCAGGGTATCGTCTGGGAAATTCCTTGGGTATCTGGTCACCCAACGTGGAATCGAGGCAAATCCAGACCAGCTAAATGCCCTGAGGGAAATACCCTCACCCCGTAATAGGCGAGAAGTGCAGCGACTAACAGGCCGCATTGCCGCCCTCAATCGCTTCATCTCTTGATCTACCGATAAATGCCTCCCGTTCTATCGACTCCTGAAAGGAAATAAGAAACTCGAGTGGAACGAAAAATGCGAGGAGGCATTCAAAGAACTTAAAGCGTACATGGCGGACCCCCGATTTTAGCGAAACCTGTGACAGGGGAACCTCTCTACTTATACGTTGCCGTCTCCCAGGCAGCGATTAATGGAGTGCTCGTTAGGGAAGAGCAAGGCGACCAACGACCCATATTCTATGTAAGCAAGTCGTTAGTCGACGCCGAAACTCGATATCCTATAATGGAGAAATTGGCATTAGCCGTAGTTTCCGCAGCGCGAAAACTTCGGCCGTATTTCCAGTCTCATTCCATAATAGTGATGACGACCCAACCGCTAAGAAGCTTTCTGCACAGCCCCAACCAGTCAGGGAGATTGACCAAATGGGCAGTAGAACTAAGCGAGTACGACATTGAGTACCAAATCAGGACCTGCGCTAAATCTTTTAGCGGATTTCCCCATCGAACTCCCGAGAGATGACCCAGCCGTGACCAAAGATGATGACACTTGGACACTGAAAGTGGATGGCGCATCATCGAAGCAAGGGGCAGGGGTAGGAATACACCTGATATCGCCCCACGGCGAGGTCATCGAACAATCATTCAGACTCGACTTCGTTGCATCCAATAACGAAGCCGAATACGAGGCGCTGATAGCCGGACTAAGATTGGTCACAGCCGTGGGAGCAAAGCAAGTGCAGGCTTACTGCGACTCGCAGCTTGTAGCAAACCAATACTCCGGCGAGTACGAAACAAGGGATGAGCGGATGGAAGCCTATTCAAAGGTCATGAAAGACCTTGCGGCGCAATTCAAGCAATTTTCCTTAACGCGAATCCCCAGGGGCGAAAACACCTCTGCAGACGCACTAGCTACATTGGCATCTACTTCGGACTCGGACCTCAAAAGGGTAATACCAGTCGAGACAATCAAACAACCTTCCATAGCCATCACTGTCACGGCAGTAATAACTATAGAAGGGGGGATTGGAGAGATGAAATCATACATTACATCACGACTGGTACGGTCCCGTCCGGCAAGATGGCAAAACGAAAGCTGATACTAAGGAGCGCAAGATTATGCGTAATAGACAGAAATCTATATAAAAGAAGCTTCGCAGGACCATACCTTAAGTGCGTCAGCACGGACGAGTCAAAACGAATCCTGGAAGATGTACACGAAGGAGAGTGCGGAAGCCACACAGGGGGTAGAGCACTCGCCCTCAAAATAAAAAGGCAAGGCTACTTTTGGCCGACCATGCTGGCAGATTGCGAGGCACATTCGCGCCGCTGCGACCAATGCCAACGTCATGCTCCCAACATAAAAAGACCCGCCGAAGAGTTGTCTTCCATCTCGTCTCCATACTCATTCATGAAATGGTCAATGGACATCGTGAGACCAATGCCGTCCGCTCCTGGCGGATTAAGATTTTTACTGATCTTAACAGATTATTTCTCAAAATGGGTCGAAGCAGGCGCTTTCGTCTTGGTCAAGGACGTCGACGTAACCGCATTCATCTGGAAGAATATAGTCTGTCGGCATGGAACCCCCCACGAGATCGTAACAGACAACGGGTCACAATTCATATCAAAAAAATTTAGAACTTTCTGCTTCCGCAATAACATAGAATTGAGGATGTCGACACCTCGGTATCCTCAAGGAAATGGACACGCGGAAGCAACAAACAAAACTATAGTAGACTCAATACGAAAGAGGCTCGACGCCAAGAAAGGGCGATGGGCAGAAGAGTTGCCCGGCGTGCTCTGGGCATATCGAACCAGTCCCCGACGACCGACAGGAGAAACCCCGTTCTCCTTAGTTCACGGGGTCGAGTTGGTCATCCCGGTCGAGCACCAGGTGCAAACCCTTAGGGTGACACACGCACCTGAGGACTAGTCGAAAAACAACGAATCATTATGCGACTCCTTGGACTTTGTGGAAGAAAGGCGGGATGCGGCCCTGGCACGAATGTCCCTCTATAGGCAATCCATTGCCAGATTCTACAATAAGGGAGTCAACGCAAGAAGATTCGACGTAGGAGACTTGGTTCTCCGAAAAATATTCCAAAACACTGCCGAAGCAAACGCGGGAAAACTTGGTGCGGATTGGGATGGCCTTTACAGGGTCACGAAACTAGCACACCCCGGGGTCTACGAACTCGAGACGCTCGGCGGTGATCCCGTTTTGCGATCATGGAACGTGATCAACCTCAAAAAATATTACTGCTAAGCGCAAGAATCGAACTACGACTAACTTGATCTTCGCATAAGGGTACGTAGGCAGCCTTTCCTTGCAAAGGCACAGTCCCAAAAATATAACAATCTTACTCGCCCGTCGAGTAACAACCGCAAATATATAACGAAAGGGTCCGAAGCCTGCACCTCGTCCTAGGACCACGGAGTAAATACCTCACAATCGGGGCGAGATCCGAAATCTCACCTCGCCATCTCACGTGGCATCTGAATCGGAGGACGCATCTCGCCCGAGAGGACCTCACCCGGACGGGATTCATTTGTTCACTCTAGCCTAATGGAAACATTTTAGATCCGGAATATCTAAAAGACTTAGCAACTATGAAAACGTATGGCACCGCGACTCCGGCCTAGGGGAAATGTTTTAGACACTGCAATGGTCTAAAAGACTTAGCCACTTATAAAATACCGCCATATGACCTCGACCTAAAATCTTAAGGGAAAAATTTTAGATCCCGCCGATCTAAAAGACTTGACAGATTTTACAAAATCCGAAGTGATCAAGACTTCGGCCGGGTAACATTCTACGAAGGCCCTCAGAACGCAAAGGCGACCTGAATGACTTGGACAATATGCACACATTCAAAACTTTCTCGAAGTAATTGAGCGAGCTCAAAGACTGAGCAAATATTGAAGAAATAAAAGCTGCATTCAAATAAAGTAAATAAAAACGATAGTAGGCATTCCAAAATAGATAGGGGTACCGAAGCCCCGTATAATTGCCTCAAAATAAATCGAAGTTTCGCCCAAAACAACCGGGCCCAAACCAGGAAAATAAAAAAAAATAATAATAAAACAAAATGAGTGAATAAAAGCAACAAATCGCAAAATTTTTTTATTAATGAGACCGCGATGAAGGCCGCTCTGAGCTTAAGTCTCGGGATGCTCGGGAGACGGGTTGGATTGCTGCGCCTCTTCCTCGACCTCGGCGATCGGGTTCAGGACCTCGTCTGCCACGCCCATCATCGAGCCATGCTCATCAAAAGGAGGAACCTCCGGCTCGGGAACCTCGGTGGAAGCATCAAGGACGGAGTTGTTGTCAATGGTGCCCACAAGAAGAGTTGTAATCCTTATATTGTACATTTGATGTAATAAAGTCTCATGAAGACTCTTGCTTGTAATTGCTTATTTATTAATAAAAGTTGAAACGTTCATTCAATCTTCCTTGTCTGAAGCTTTATGATAAAACATTAGTCTTTAGTCCATAAACAAACTAAACAACTTACGAAGAGACAAATGTAGATTTGCATGAACAAACTCTTCGTAGTTTGCTTAAAACGATATATTCGCAATCTAAGGGTCAAAGGACTATTGACCTCAGTATGATTGTTAGAAGAATCTATGATGTCTGGTTATGAGGCATTGAGAGTTGGAGACTCTATAGTTCTTCTAGGTATCTTCCGAAGGTACTGAATTGACCAGTGCACTTCTAGAGACAAGATAAGAACAAACCATTTAACCTCTTATGTCTCGAAGTCACTACGTATGAATTGCATCGTGCTTACCTTAATCCTGAAATGAGACATGTCATTTCACACCTTAGTATTCTCATTTGAGAAAGTCAGAGTTCGAACTCACTATGTGATTCCGAACAAGACCTATTGGTGAAGTACTAAGTTGTGAGAATGTCATGAGTAAACTTTGTGAAGTTCTCATAGATATGGAATTCATGTACAAGATTGCTGAAATGCAATGTATATCACCTCATGCTTTGTTCCTTGGAGTGTGAATAAATGAACTGGCCAGTGTCCAAATTGAGTCTTGACTCTTTTGGATGAAACAATGTGACTTGTTAGCTCCTCTTCAATACATTGTTTCTAACTTATTCACAAGCGACAAAGGAGTTGAGGAAATAACAGCTAGAATGGTAAAATGGTAATTTTGTAAATCCCGACTAGCTGATGATATTCATGAAGGGTAAACACTGATAATATTATGTGGATCCACTCATTACAATTAGGTTGAATTCTTGAGTAGAAAATAAATTCATTTGAACCGAGAGATTTTCAGTGTCAACTCTTTAGTGGAGTCAGTTGACATTAAGCTAGACTTGGAAAATGTTTGTGAACTTTTGAGTCCAAGTATTTTAGCTCAAGCTTTGTTCATTTGGATCCATGAGGTCACTGTCACGAATCACATCGAGTAGGAATAGTTAAACTGAAAGCTAAGTCAAAACAAGAACGAAAATTGTCAAAAGGGTATTTTTGTCTTTTGAGACATAGGATGAAATGAGTGTCAATAAATTTTTTGACAAGTTCATTTGATGACTTAATGTCACTCGGCCAAGTTAGAATAATTGGGCCTTGTGAATTAATTTCATTACATAAGAATTTTATTGAAAATTCTTAATGGGTCTTTTTCATGTTGTCATGAACAAATGAAGAAGCTTCTAGAAGCTCCTTCTAGACTTGAAATGGGCGCCTACCCTATAGAGAAATAGGAGAGATTATTTTGTGCATAAATGTATCAAGATACTTGCCAAAAGAAAAAGAGGAAAGAAATTTGCATATGGATGCATAAGGGATTCGGCCAAGAGAGAGACAAGGCAAGGCAAGGAACAAAAAAGGAAACAAATCCAAGGCTTAATGAAGCCTATGTTGGCCGAGCATCTCAAGAGAAAAAAAGAGGAAATTGACTCATTCTATAGAATAGGAAACTACCATATTGAAGGTGAGACCTTTCCTATAAATAGGAGCCTCATTCTTCTCATTTTTCTCATTCCACATAAGTTAGAGATTGAGAGCCTCTCTCTCTAGACCTTGTGGCCGCCCCTCTCCTCTCTCTCTCTAGTCAATTTCGTTTTATTGTTTTGGCACCTAGGTCCTCATTTGACCTAGTGTTTAGCTCTGCGACTTCAAGACTCGTTCTTAAGTCGTAGTGTTTAAAAGTGTCCACTCACTAATTCCTTTTATTTCGAGTGATTTAGTGATAGAAACTTTCGTGGTTGCTCGAGGTGCCGAGGAAAGAAAGAGAGACGTGCTGCGAGGAGACGAGCGTTGCAACTTTCCAAAAGCTTCTCAAAGTTCAAGCTTCAAGAAAGGTTAGTAAACTTCTATGCTCATAATAGTTTTTATTTATATGTACTTGCTCTTTGTCTAAGTTAGTAAAAACCGTTTTTACTTGAAAAGAAAATTTTAAAATTTCGCCGCTTTGCGAAGCGTTAAACTTTTTCTTAAACCCTAGATCAATTCCAGCAGGAGTCGGGTTGGGCCTCAGGAGGAGATCGATCGGAATAGGGAGTGAAAGGGACGTCCTCGACTTCGGGAACGACGACGGCGGCGAGATCTGCCTCGTACTGAGCGATGTCATCTTCGATGTCCTTCAGTTCGCCCGACCAGTCCGAGATGTCCCCCTTCAAAGCCTCCGAGATCAACTCCCTATTGCCTCGGCATTGCTCGAGCTTCCTCAGGATAACGACGGCTTCGTCCATCTTCTTCTTCTGAGCACGATACTTCAGTATCTGCTCCCGATAGCGCATCGAGGTCGCCTCCCGTGCCGATAAGATCGCCCGAGCCTTCTCGACGTTTGCCGATCTTTTGATCTTCCCCAGCTCGCTCAGAGCAGCGGCCAGATCTCGATCCCTATTCCTCACTTTGGCCTCGGATACGTCCAGCTTCTTTTTCAGCTCTGTCGAGTGGACGCCCCACTTCTCGATCGCGGCCTCCTTCCTCGCGACCTCAGCCTCTAAGCCCTTGGCCTTTGCCACCAGGTCGGCTTGGGCGGCTTTGTACTTGGCCAAGAGCGCGTCCTTGGCAGCGACATCCTCCTCAAGGGAAGTGACCTTCCCGCCAACCTCCTTTAGCTCGGCTTGAAGGGACTCTGTCCCCTTCTTCACCGTATCGAGCTCTTCGAGAGAGGCCTTCGCCTTTCGAAGATGCCTCTCATACCGGTGGACTCCCCGGTTGAACTGGGTACACAGCTGCCAACAAAAAAAAAAGTGCTAAGTTGTCCAGTTCGACCATTTTGGAAAAGTTAAAGTATTTCAGTCCGGCCATTTCGGCGAAACTGGCTGACTAAAAACTACAAATACACTTACCCCGGTGATGGTCGACGCCATGCATCGATACCAGTCCGACTCCAGCAGCTCAAGAACCTTGGGCAGCTCAAGAACCTTGGGCAGCTCGTGACCATCCATGGTCATCTTCCTGACCATCCCCGCAGACGAATAAAATCGTCACAGAGAAGGTGATCCTGCTTGTAGTGAAAGCTGACGCAGTGCATCTTCTTCTGTCTTGAAGAAGAAGCACCGAGATCACCTCCTCGCGCCCTCTCAGGGCCGCCCCGGGCCCTCGCCTCGTCGCTCCCAACTGCCGGCGTGCTCTCCCCTTGAGCCGCCCCGCCTTCAAGAGCTGTCCCCGGTTCAACCGGGGCAACTACGGGCTCCGGGTCCCTGTTCCTGTCACCCTTGTTCTTCTTCTTACTTTTCCTCCGAAGAGGAACCTCTTCTTCTTCTTCTACATCTCGGCCCTCGCTCCGGCCGGCAGAATTTTTCCTCTTCCTGGGCTCCGCAGCGGCTCCATTCGGGCCATCCGCTCGCCCCGCAGGCGCGACAGAAGCAGACCCGGGGGCTTGATCGCCCTGAACCTCTACGGCCCCCACAGGGGCGACCTCAGCCTCGACATCCACGACAGGGATATCGGCATGAGAGCGCTCTCCAACGATCTCGACCTCGGGATCTCGAGGAGGATCCGAGGGCGCAGCAGCCGAAGAGGATGCAGCCGCGGTCTTCTTACTACGTCTCGCGTCCCGGGCGCTGAGTGGCACGTTCATCGTTTCCTCGGTGACTATAAAATATATATATATATATATATATATATGGACGAAATAAAAATGAAGTAAATAACGATAAGAAACTCGTCTAGCAAAATCATATAAAGGCGCCGAGCTTACCGACTCTGGGAGAAGGAGGCCAAAGTCCGGCTGAGATAAACCTTTCCGGAGTGAAGCTCGGCCAATCGTTAATGCCTTCGCGAAGTAGGTCGAGCTTGATTGCGAACTCCGCAATCGAAGGAGCCTTGATCTTTTCTGCGAATAGCAAAAATAATGATACACGGTTCAGACGCCTGTATAAAAAACATACATAAATAAACAATACGAATTTTTAAGACCGCATACTAGGAGAGCTCGCCCACTTCGCCGAGAAGTTACGAGAACGGTTCCCGAGGGATTGTTCATTGACGGCGAAGTAAAAATAGCGCCGTCCCCAGTTCTTGTCTTTTGAAGGGAGGCCGGAAATCACTCCCCGGCCCGCGGCCTTCGAAAGATAAAAGCACTTGGGGTCGTGCTTCGAGTTCGCCTTGACCACGCAAAGACGGATCAGGTCCATCAAAACGAGGTCAACTTTCTATTCGTGGGCCACGACCAAGAGACCCATGACCATTCTGACGAAGTTAGGGCACATTTGGGGTAGGGTTAACCCCAGCGCCACAACGAAGTCGAAAAGAAGATGATGGATCGGGAACCAAAGTCCACACGATTCCAACCAGACTTCATACATACAATAGTACCCTTCAACTACGGTATCCGCTGTAGCAAGAGGGAGAGGTAAAAGAAGCCCGATCTCCGGGGGCTATTTGATATTTGTTACGAATGCTCATGAGGTCAGAGCTTCTGACAGCCGATGGCATGGGGATGTCCTCATTACCCAAAGGATTGGGTCCCGACTGCGGAATCTCAGTCCCAGACATCGTAACAAATGAAAGTTTAAGCTAAGAAGAAAAGGGCGAAGTGTTCAAAGATGAGAACTTTTCGTCTAAGATCACTAACAAAAATAAGGACGAAGCACTCAGAAAATAAACTTTAGCCTGAGTTCGCAAGACGAAATGAAGAACTTTAAAGGCGAAGTCGCAGAAAACGAAAAGCGTTTGAGAGAAAAGAGAGGAGAGTAATTCAAAAAAGTAAAAGAAATGAGAAGTTACCTTTTCGCTGAAGCCGCTCGGAATATAAATGAAGTGAAACGTCCCTTCGAATCACTCTTATTTATAACCATTTATTTTAAAACCGAATTCCGAGAATATCTAATGATTGCGAATCAAATCAAATATTCTGAGATAATACCCGACTCTTCGATTTCGACTGACGTAGTGCAACTGAGATCGCGCAACGCGTCACAGAAATCTTAGGTGTGCGCACCACGCGCCAAAAGAAAGAGTGATCGAAGCAACTTTTCGGGTTCGGCTGATGAAGCGCGGTTAAGATCGCGCCACGTGTCAAAATAACCCCGGAAATATGTACCGCGCGCGCCCAAAACCAAAAGTTTGAATCTTTTCCCCCAGTTTATTTCGGGATTTCAAAAAATACGCTCAAGTATTCTAAAAAATATTCGAAATATTTTTCAAAATATTAGAGGGCTAATTGTGGGGGTCAAAAATCAATTTTCTAAAAATAAAAGTAACAAAACATTTAAGTTGGGCTTAGGGCCGACCAAAGCCCAACATCAGACCAATTCGGCTCTCAGGCATGTGTCTGGACCCAGCTCGACTCATGGATCTCGGCCCAGGCCCAATAAAGAACCCAGTTCGCCACAGCAAGAGCCGCCCGCGTTGACTTAGCACGAAGAAGCGATCTCAATCAGATAGAAGACCTCGCCGCAAAGACCGGATCTGGGATAGCTTTGACTAGCGACGCGACAGAGCCGAACTGACGAACACGTGTTCGCTTCTACAGGCCAACCTCGATTATAAATAGAAGCTGATATGTTAAATTTCACACACGCAAGCCATTGATTACTTTCGATTATTCATTACTTTATTTCTTTGAGTTCGTCCTTATCAAGTTCGACACTTCGCCTCCCTCCGGTTTGTAATTCATTCAATTGTCAATAAAAGCTTCGAGCATTCATATTCATTTCTGTCCATTTTCTTCAAGATTTCTTTTGCTTCTTATACGACGTCTTCTGAAACCCCCATTATAATCAATCAAATATAGATACTATATTATAATTTGAGATTGTTGAAATCGACATCAACAGTGGTTTAGTTGACTCTGACTTTGGCTTGGGTGGTTTGGTTGACTCCTTTGACGTCTTTGTGAAAACTGGTAATAAGCATTTGGATTAGGGATTATTAAACCAAGCTTATATCCATTTTTGAAACATTTAAAGTATAAATCTCACTAGTTCTTCCTATTTTCTTCTGAAACAAGTCTTGACATTATGCACCCCCTTACTCTGACTTTGGCTTGGGTGGTTTGGTTGACTCATTTGACGTCTTTGTGAAAACTTGTAATAAGTATTTGGATTAGGGATTATTAAACCAAGCTTATATCCATTTTTTAAACATTTAAAGTATAAATCTCACTAGTTCTTCCTGTTTTCTTCTGAAACAAGTCTTGACATTATGCCCCCCCTTGCCGCACTAAGAGCATGTCGCTGTCACGTATTTTTTGGAAATCCTAGTTGCACCGGATGGGATAACCTCATCATGTTCCACACGTCTCAACTTTTTGGGCCTTCCTGGCTCGGCTTTGTCAGGTGGTCTTGAAAGGGTGCTTTACCTGTCTTTGGTCGTTGCTCTATTGGATTCATTGAAAATATTTTGTACTTGTACGTGGCCACATACGTCTCCTTCTTGTACCATTTTGTGACGTAGTCAATAGGTTCCTCATGCTTCCGCCATATGCAAGCAATTGCATGGTCGCATGGTATACCTGTATGACACATTACACACATGTATTCAAATACGTGATTATGTCAAGTACATGAACATATACGTGATTATGTCAACTACATGAATAAATACCTGATAGATCCCACCTTTTACAAGAACAAGTCTTATTTCTCAAGTTAACCGCGTATATCCCACTATACATGTTTTCAACTTGATAGTCAGGTCCACCGGACCATTGTGCAATGTTTAAAGATGAAATATCTTTTTTTTTCCAAAATTTTAGAAATCCTGGGACCTATACCAACATGCCAATTCGCCACAGCTAGTCTTTGCTTTGTGAATCGTTGGAGTAGATACATTCTAATGATTTCAAGCATTGACAATATTGGTTTTTGTCTTGCAATCAAAATAACCCTAAATCACATAAAATAAAGTGTAACTCATAAAAGAAACTCAGAAAAATAAACTGTAACTCAAGACAATAAATTGAATCTGACCTTGTGCCATTGCAGCATTCACACATGTTATTCAGTAACATGTCGCACTTAAGTGTTGTTCTGAAACCACTTCTGACCCAGTGACTTGTACTTTTATCAACAAGCCAGTCACCTTGACATACTCGGCTTTTATGAACTCCATCTTTGTTGGAATAGATCTAGGATTAAAAAAGATTTATCGCTTCTATTAAGCGGCGGGATATAAAAAATTTATTTAAAAACTCGTAAAACGTTTTTACAACCTAGACAAAGTGCATGAGCGTATAATTTAAAATTTTAAAACTACTTATAGTTTTTACTCAGTACCAACCTTGACTGGAGCTTGAACGTTGAGAAGCCTTAGGAAGGTTGAAATGCTCGTCTCCCCACTCAGCTCGCCTCTCCCACTAGTCTTCTTGAACCTGTGAGCAACCACGAAAGTGTCTACCACTAGAGTCTTTAGAGTTTAGGTTGGATTTAGTGTGTGGGCCCTTTTAAACACTATGACTCAAGAATAAGTCTTTGTGCCAAAGAGCTAAAACAAACGCTAGGTCTAATGAGAACCTAGGTGCCAAAACAAAAAGGACAAGAAGAGAGAGAGATAGAGAGAGAGAGAGAGAGAGAGAGAGAGAGAGAGAAGGTGAGCGACTAACAAGTCTAGAGAGAGAAGCTCTCAGTCTCTAAAAAATGTGTGTTGTGAATTGTGAATGAGGTGAGGTATTTATAGGAAGAGGTTTTGCCTTGAAAATGTAGTTTCCTCTTTTCCATTGAATATCACATATTCATGAGCAAATCATTGTTTCCTCTTTTCTTACCCTTGCATGTCCAACATGCCTACATGGCACTTGGATTTGTTTCCTCATTTGCTTTGTCTCTCTCCTTGGCCGCCCATGTGCTTTCCTCTTAGAAGAAATTTGTTTCCTCTTTTTCTTTTGGCAAGTATCTTCATACATCAATGCACAAAATAAACTCTCTTTTCTCTCTTGGTTGGACGGTTTGGTGCTTCTAGAACAAGTTTCTATATGTTCCTTTATTTGTTCATGACAACATAAGAAAAGCCCATTTAGAATTTTCACATAAAATTCCATGAAATGAAATTCAATCCTCAAGGCCCAAATTCTTAAGTATGGCTGTGTGGTTTAAATTCATTGTCATCATATGACAATGTAAAAAAAACTTATTGACATTCATACTATCCTATGTCCAAAAAGACAAAATTACCTTTTAGACAATTTTCGTAAAACTTGTCTAGTTCAACATTTTAACTTCTTTTGACTTAGCTTTCATGTTTAACTAATCCTACTCTAATGACTTGTGGTAGTGGCCTCATGGATCCAAATGAACAAAGCTTGAGCTAGCATACTTGGACTCAAAAGTTCACAAACTTTTCCAAGTTCTAGCTTAATGTCAACTGACTCCACTAAATAGTTGACACTGATATCTCTCGGTTCAAATGGGATTTACAAAATTACCATTTTACCCTTCTAGTTGTTATTTCCTCAACTCCTTTGTCGCTTGTGAATAAGTTAGAAATAATGTATTGACGAGGAGCTAATAAGTCACATTGATTCATCTAAAAGATTCATGACTCAATTTGGACACTGGCCAGTTCATTTATTCACATTCCAAGGAACAAAGCATGATGTGATATACATTGCATTTCAACAATCTTGTACATGAATTCCATATCTATGAGATCTTCACAAAGTTGTTCATGACATCTTCATAACTTAGTATTTCACCAATAGGTCTTGTCTATATCACATAGTGAATCTAGAACTCTGACTTTCTCAATGAGAATATGTAAGCTATGAAATGACATGTCTCATTTCAGGATTGAGGTAAACATGATGCAATTCATACATAGTGACTCTGAGACAGAAGAGGTTAAATGGTTTGTTCTTACAATGTCTCTAGAAGTGCACTGGTCAATTAAGTACCTTCAGAAGATACCTAGGATGAACTGTAGAGTCTCCAACTCTCTATGCCTCATAACCAGACATCATAGATTCTCCTAACAATCATACTGAGATCAATAGCCATTTGATCCTTAGATTGTGAATATGCTGTTTTAAGCAAACAATGAAGAGTTTGTTTATGCAAATCTATATTTGACTCTTCATTTGTTGTTCGGTTTGTTTAAGGGCTAAAGACTATAGTTTAACATAAAGCTTCAAACAGACAAGGAAGAATGAATGAACATTTCAACTTTTATTAATTATTCAGCAGTTACAAGCAAGAGTCTTCGTAAGACTTTATTACATCAAATGTATATAAGCCATGACTATTACTCTTCTTGTGGGCACCAATGCCAACAATCTCGACATTAAATCTGTCTGTTGAGTAAGCCATACCCGCTGCCATCATCTTTGTCTTCAGATATTGGCCATGATAAACATAATATATCACTTAAACACAATACAAAATAAAATGTATTAAATTGTATTAAATCAGATGAAAGTATACCTTGGTGAAGTTACTTTGGAGATGTCTGGCACAATGTCGATGTTCTGCCATTATTGAACCATCTTTCGACATCCCATTCAAAGGCTCTTTTAGACCTTTTTGCTTGTCGGTAATAAAAGCCCAGTATTACTCATTTTGTATGCTCATGTCAATCATTAGCCACTTTAAAAACCAACTCCATGTTGCCTTCCCTTCGGATTCCACAACTGCGAATGCAATTGGGAACATGCCATTATTAGCATCAACCCCTTACTGCACTCAATAGTTATCCTCTATGATGCCCTTTGATGTGGCACCCATCCAGACCAATGATAGGTCTACATGATCTAAAACCAGCTTTGCACGCCTCATTGCATGTATACAATCTCTTGAACATAAATTTAACTTCAGAGTCAACTTTAGTCTCAAACTCTAATGTGGACCCAGAGTTTGACCTTTTAATATCTGCGCCATAATCCCACAGAACAGCGTATTGATGCTCGTAAGTACCTTGAATAACTAGCTCAATAGGTTTTTTTGTTCTATACACCTTCATTCTTGAACACTCCAATACAAAATCTTTTTGTACGCGACTCATGAAATTTGTGGCTGACCAGGATTCATTGTCTTGAAATTCTTGACAGTATGTCTTCGACAACCAAGGCGCTTTTGCGAACTTGTTCTTATTTGTCCGGGCACATGTATGCTTACCTTGGTACGTCTTGATCATCCATGTTGATGACTTCCCAACCACTGATGCAAAACAAATCCATTTACATTTAGGGTCCCTACACTCTGCACGTACTATATTAAGGTCATTCTTTTTTAAGAACACTTCTTTCCCAGCCCTAATTGAGTACACTCTTTAATGGTTTCCTTAAATACTTTACCGTTAGGGAACACTAAACCAAGCTTGAATTCTGGTTTATGCATGCCAGTTTCGGGTCTAAATTTAGGAAATTTTGGCAACTTCTTCTTGATAAAATCACGTGGCATATTATGTATGTCGTCGTCGCTTAATGAAACATCACGCTCCCCAAACTCATCTTCATACTCATTGTCTTCAACTCCCTCAACTTCTATAGCCTTCCCTTTCTTCTACTTCAATACATCAAGGCCAAGGTCAACAGCTTGCTCATCTACAACATCATCATCACCACTCTGTTCGTATCCACTTTCTTGCTCACGTTCTTCATCATCATCAACCTGTTCTTCATCATCTTCTTGAGAATTCACTTGCTCTTCACCATCTTCTTGAGCATTCACTTGCTCTTCACGGTCTTCTTGAGCATTGACTTGCTCATCATCATCTTCTTGAGCATTGACTTGCTCTTCACGGTCTTCTTGAGCATTGACCTGCTCTTCACCTTGTATTGCTTAAGCATGTTCCTTTTCTACAAGTATATGTACCGGGTGCTCGCAGTAGAGGTCAATTACTCTTGTTGTTTCCATTAACTCCCCAAGACTTGCAAGAAGATCCTCATCTGTGTCAACGTACGTACTCCATCTTTTTTCCCCTACTGCAGGTAAGAAATAGAATGCTCCAGCATCATATCCTAAGTCCTTCTTCAACATACCACTTATTATCACTATTGACATCATATCCAAGTCACAATAGTCAAAGTACGAGACTTCCCCATCAACGTATACCATCTCTGACTCCCTCGTAGCCATAGTGTCACAGTGATGAACTTTAAAAGTTAATAGTATCCAAGAATCATTTAAGAACCATTGAATAAGAAATATAATGTTACAGTAAGACAATAAATATGAATGGGGACCACCACCACCAAAAAAACCCTAACTCGGGACCACAACCACGACCCGATATAAACCAGACAAAACCCAGACGAAACATAAAGTTTGGGACCATCACAAACTATTATAAAATACAAAGTCGGGAAAGCAATAAGCATGGGACCACTATTACATATAAGTACTTATCATAATCGATTTTCCTCCTTTCATTCTCTTCAGACCGTGCGCTCGGATCTTTTTTCTTCACCGCTGTTTTAAGCTTCGTCTTCGCCTTCGATTTCTGGCCTTTGGTTTTCTTCTTCGGCGAAGATTTCATCTCCACGTTTGTTTCGAGTTGATTTTTTGTTCTGAGAAAATGAACAACAAGTTTTTAGGGGTATTAATATTTTAATAACCTTTCATTATTATATCCTTATTATTTCATATTTAATGTTTATTATTAAGTAAAATTACAGTATTACCCATGACTTATTTTCCAAGTGATGAATACAGTCGACACAAGTTAACAAAAGGAGCTAATCGTTACATTGTAGAATTTCAGGTCCTCTGATGCATGATTTTAGATATTAGAGGGTAAATCGTCACACACCATAGAGTTGAGGGGGAAATATTGTAATTTATCCTAAATTTAAATACAATCAAGGAATGAGAGAACTGTTTTTTACATGAGGAGTCAAATATCTAACCTTCTAAGAGAAATTTGTTTGTTGAATTTGTTTAAGGGATGACAAATTCGTGTTCGTGTCGTAATCGTGTTTATGAAAATATGATATAAAATCAAATCCAACCATTTATTAATCGTGTTTGAAACTTAGATTCAAATTCGACCATTTAAATTTTACAAAACCATATCCGTTTAAATTAAATCATTTAATAATCGTGTTGAATGGTTAATTTAATCGTGTTTTAATCACTTTTACTCATTTTGAAAAAACTAACTACACAAACTTGAAGATCTATCCATTAGTTTGGACAAAAGTTTGGACCGAATATCAATAGGAAAAGGGAAGGGAAAGTGTGGAGGGTAAATAAATTAGATTGAAATTTCATTGATAAAAATGGACAAACTATGATAGAAGGAAATCGAAGCTCAATATTAATGTAAAATGAGACTAGATCTTTGCGTTCTTGCGATATATATATATTTTTTTTTGGAGAATAGAGATCGAATAAATTACTACCGTTGAAGTTAAATTAAATTATATATTATTATTTTATTTTTAACAAAAATAATTATGACTCTTAGAATTAAATAAAATTGAATATCACTCTTAAAATTGAATAAGATGTATTATAACTCTTTAAAATTAAATAGACTTTAATGTTAAAACTATATCACATTTATATTCGATATAAAAATTGAGTACTCATAATAAATAAAAATATATTAATGCCGAAGCTAATTAACTATATTGATCTATATATGTTATTTTTTCAATGATATTGCAAGTATACGATTCAAAAGTTATTGCTCTTGAAGTCAATTGGTATATGTTAATAAAACTAATTATAATTTTTAAAGTTAATACAACATTTGATGCTAAAACTATATAACATTTACATTTGATATAATAATTATCTATTAATAATAGATAAAAAGATATTAATGTAAAAACTAATTGACGATTAACAAAATAAATATATGATTAAAAAGTTATTACTCTTGAATTGTAATTCTTCCTAATTGTGTTATATAATCTAATTGATTGAAGAAATTATTTGTTTGTTCTACATGAATATTTAGGTTTAACTATTTTTAAAACTATTTAAATTATTTTTATATAGGGTTAATGGAGGTTTTAGGATTCTTAGTCGCGATAGAGGAAGAACAGAGAAGAAGACGAGGCAGGAATGAATGAAACGATATTGTACTGTGTGAATAATTCAAAAATACTGACTGACACATACACATGTCGTTTTGTTATTGGACTATACTTTAGACAACACTTATATATAAGCGTTGTCTAAAGTCTCTGACTGACACATACACGTGTGGTGTTGTTATTGGACCAAACTTTAGACGGCAGCTATATATAAAGAAAAAATTTCGGTTAAAAAAAGAATTTTGATTTAAATTTTAATCGAAATTGTTCAGTTAAAATTAACCGTACGGTTAATTTTAATTGAATTTTCGGTTAAAATTAACCGTACGGTTAATTTTAACCGAATAAAAACCAATTAACCTAGGTTAATAGACACACACAGTGACACACACAACCACACACACACTGACACACACACACACAGCCACACTCCACACACGCTGACACACACAGCCACAGCTACCACACACAATTGCCCACTTTTCGGTTAAAACAATTAATTGCAATTAATTGTCCACTTTTCTATTTCGGTTAACAATTAACCGTGAGAAACAAAAATCGGTTAAAGGTTAATTGAAGTTAACCGAATTTTCAACTTTAGCTATATATAAGCCCCGTCTAAAGTCTCTGATACGCCCACGTGGTTGTTTCTGGTTGGGCGAAAAGTAATGACTGCGTTTGCAATGAAACGCCTTCTTTTATTTACCACGATGCTTCTCATCGAGCTCCACCTGGATTGTTTCTATTCGTCGGTTTGAAAAAAACACTTTTAACTATGCTTTTTTCATCAAACGCCGTTAAAAATAGTGTCGTTTAAAGCACATTTTGTAGTAGTGAAACCATCATGAGAGATTGTAGGGAATATATTATTTTCTTTATTTAATAGTGAGAGAATATCTCAATCATATTATTCTCTCTCATCATTATAATCATAGATTTTCTTCACAAATCTAGGAATCAATAAAAGAGAAAAGATCTGGGAATAAATCCCAAAGTAGGTACCCAACATACAATATATATAAGCCTAAGAATTTCGAATTTTACGGTGTCCAAAGTGCCCTACTTAAAATTTATTTTAATTAATTAATTAATTACTTGATTTAATAACAACTAATTTTACAGGGAATTGATTAATTGTTATTAGATCAAGTAATTAATTCCACGATAAATAATTGATTCGGCAAAAAATAATTTTTGAATATATGTTGCTAGACAATTTACAACTATGAGATAGTAATCAATAAATCTAATTATTACTAGAGAGTTCTTATTCAACTTAATTAGAGCCGACTCGGGGACTATGGACCTAGTAACATAAGGTCTCACAAATCCGAATAAATAGACGAAAAATATTTTCTCTTATTTAAACGATTCGTCAATCTCGGCGTCGCTCCACAATATGAGCTGAGATTGCACTCTTCTTATTACTAAAAATATGATTTACTCGTCAGTGTCCATTGATATAATCAGTTCATGAGCTTAATCCTCCAGGTTCAACTCGTATCGAGAAAAGTCAATTATTTCATTATACCTGTCTTGATATATGTGAGCCCTTATCATCGTTGTTTCCCCAACAAAAGATTCTTTAGTACGCACTTACTACGAAAATACGCGCAATCAATTGGTTCTACAATCAACTCTTAGGTGAGTTAGCATTAGCATTCTTTCAGGAAGGTTAGATTATGTATATGTGAGTCACTTTCCGCCTAGATCATATCCCAAGCTCACAAGACATAAGTATTTAGGGGTCTGAGTAGCTAGTAACGAATGAGTCAAAGAACCCAGTCATGCAACCTAGAAGTCCGTGACCACTTCAGGATTTAGATAAAGTCTAACTGTGACCATCATAGCGATCATAATTTGTGTGCCGTTACGTTGCTTAAACGACACATTAACAACTAAAGTCTCTCCAGGCCGTACACAGACAAACTGTGTAGAATGCTCCCCCCAAGTGATCAACCTTCACTTACGTTTCACATTTGTGATTTTAGATCCAACTATCCAAACTTGGATTAATCACCGACCAAATTTTAGCTCACCACCCGAACTTAGATACCTAGCATGTAACTCAGTTTAATACGAAGGTGGCTAAAGATAAGACTAACGTCGATAAATCTATAATAGAAATAAATCTTTCGATTAACATAGATAAAAATGTCATAACTCAATTTCATTGATAATTTTAGCGTCTCAAAGATTACAAATAAATCTTCTCGTGAGCAATAATCTCTAACAGATTGCAGGGTCCTTTTGATGGATTTGCTGAACCGGTAGATACTCTGGAGGGTAATGGTAGGAAGATGTTAACACGGCCCTTTTATATGGTCACACCATTGACGACTTTCATTTTTGCAACTCGTGGAGGTGCAATTGGGCCTTGATTGGGCCTTTCATGGGGACAACGAAATTACCTTCCACTAAAACAATCATTAAAAATTGATAATTTTTTAAATTTTCCCTAATAACAAAGAGTAGAAGTACAAAAACCTAGTGAGTTGTCTATATACACGATGTTTCATTGTCATGGTCTATGTCGTCTTGTCAATGTGGGAGAAAATGAACAAAGGGGTCTCCAATAATACACTGCGGGGTCGTTGAAGACAAAGAAGAAATCAAGCTCAGTTGGCCCGAAATCATCACATAAGCCAAGCTAAATGCGATGCTGTACATCCCCTAAATCTCAATACCAATATCCATATTTAATTTTTTTCGCAAAATAACATAAATAATAAACCGCAAGATATGCACAAAAAGTAATACAATATCCCGTTTCAACATAGAAGATTGTTGGTCTAGTAAGCATTTGTATATTCAACATAAACAGAGGTGTCTACGAACTCTCCATTGAACAACAAACGCTACACTACACTTTACACCAACTAATACCACTTTTCGCTAGCGCACTCTTTGAGTCTTGACCAAAATCAATCAATCTTGTTTTGAGGATGTTTCCGACGATGAGACATGATGTCGATCGTCATCATCGTCATCGTCGGGGATACAGGACGACCAATAAAGCGGCAAAAGCGTGAGAACCGCCTGAACGAGAAGCCCTTTCGGCAACCCAGAGAAGTCATCGCCAGAGTCAACTCCGATGGCCGCTGCGAGCGCCACACCGAGGTAGCCGCTCACGATGAGCGAAAGCGCCACCGCAGAGTTCACCACAGCCATCACAGAGCCCTCGCAGCCCGGCGGGCAAAGCCTGGCCATGGCCACGCTGAACGGCAATATCTTCGCGGAGAAGAGAACCTCCGACAGACCCGACACCACCACCACATAAGCCGAGTCGGGAACCCCAAACTTCCGGTAAAAACCCTTCACGAACAGCGCGTCCGACACCATCAGCGCCGACATCACCGCCTGAACTCCGACGATCACTCTCCTCGACGGGACCCGCCTCAGCCACCGATCGTACCCCACGCTCCACGCCACCATCGCCACCTGTCCCACCACCTTCGAAACCCCCAGCGCCGAGCAGCCGATCCCGAGGAACCGCGTCTGGTAGAAGAACACGGTCCCCGTCAGCGCCGGGATCACGGCCGTCGACGCGGCGAACCAAACGATGGAGCGAGAAACGGACGGCTGTCTCAGCGCCAGCTGGAGCTTCGAGAGCCGTTTCGGGAACCCCTCGACCCTCGAGGAGGAGCTCGTCCTCCCGCGGAGCGCCGTTGCTGCGGCAATCGAGGATTGGAGCGACGCGAGGATCGAGAAGAGGAGGAAGATTTTCTGCGGAGAGACGCGGTTGATAATGAGTCCCCCGAGGAGGTTTCCGAGGACCCCGCCGGCCGAGGAAGCCGTCCACACGAAGGACTGAAGCTCTCCTTTGCTTGCCTCCGCGACGATGGCGTCGTTGGCTACCTCGGCTATCGATGCGCCGACGTTGCTGACGAGGAGACACGTGGCTATGGTGGCCAGTGAGAGGCTCGAATACTCGGGGATCGCTATCGCCGACCATGACACTGCCTGTAACAAAGCTGCATCATTTATTTGGATCAAACAATTTAGTCTGCAAATTTTTATGCTATTGAAGTTGGTTAAAATCGATTTTTCATTGGCCTATGTTTCCATTTTACGGAAATTTAGATTGCCGAGGGATATATTATTTACAGATGAAAGAGTAAATTACCGACTAAAATGTCGACAGCAATTGATATAAAAAATATTAAATAATGATTTATTCAATGTAGTTGATTAATGCACACGCCAAAATACTTAACTACTCGATCATGATTGAATTTAATTTATTATTGAAAAATTTACCAGAATTTTCACATCCATGATGATCATACTTCAAATTATATTTGTAAAAATATGTTTGGACCAAGTATTATATCCGGTAACTAAACATAATATATAGTTTGATTAAAAGAAAAGAAAAAATTCTATACCATAAATCAGAAATTATTTTCTAACGATGTCGACTCCCAATGAAAAAGTTGAGTCCTAAATTTTGACAACCCGAATTCACTTCAAATCAAAATAAATCTTTAAGATGCCTAATTTTCGATCATCAATTATTCCTTCCATTTTTTTTTCTCTCTGCATTCAGGAGATTAACTAATATAATGCATACTACATGATAACTACTGTGTCGCGTCACAAAGAAAATCAACAGAAAGGTTAGAAAGATGGTAGAGAAAGTGAGGACAGACGTACGAAGAAAAAAAGAAAGATTCCAAGTGCGCGCTTTCTTTACAAAAAGTTAAAGAATATGTTAGAACTACTTTTGCAAACTAGAGTAATATAGAAGCATAATTGGGCGACGAGTCCAAATGAGAATATCGCGTAGCTAGGTAAAGTAAAAGATTAAGCTAAGAAAATGAAGATACATAAGGAGAGTGATTGAATTACGTACCGGCGAAAGAGATGAAGAGGAGACGAGAATTGAGATTGGAAGCCGAGAGAAGAGCAAAGAGAGGCTTAGCGAGCATTGGAAGGTTGGCTGAGTTGAGAAGAAGCTGGAGAGTTGAGGGGTCCACTGCCAGCGTGTCTTTCAGGAAGAAACTCACTCCCATCCATGGAAGACACCTCATTCCTTGAACCCAATAACCCATCCCCAACATCCACTTCTCTCTCTCACTCTTCCCCATTCTTGCTTCTTCTAATCAACTACGATATTAATTCTGTCTCTGTGTTTTTGTTTATACTTTTATTATAGTATATATATATAGCGATCGTCGACACGCGTTTTTGTCTTCTTTTTTTTAACCTCCCTCTCTCCCTGCCACGTGTCTTCTTTATGACGATGTTCAACATTGCTAATACAAAACAGATTATGTCGTTTTCACGACATTAATTAAATTTTAAACCTCATTATTTTAACCCAACTGAGCTCAATAATCATGAGTCCCAAGTTCATAAACACGCTTTGACCTTTGATTCGCGCGCGCTATAAATATCTTATTAATTCTGTGCAAAAGAAAAAATCTTATTAAAATATCGCCATTTCATTTTTCCTCTGTTAGCTTTCCTTCGATTTATTCTTTAAAAAAAAAAAACACTCGGAAATTACTTAGTTTTGGTAATGAGAGTGACCTTCAAACAAACAATACATTAGTAATGGATAAAAGCTGCAGAAAATTGTCGTTGGCAATGGCAAAAGCATTCATCATAACATCTCAAATCTCATGGCAACAAACACTAGGTAAAATAAAAAGTATATCTATATAACAGCTTGAAAAAAGATGTGCGCCTGAGGAGTTAAATGTGACGTCTCTTGACCTTGCCCTTGCCTTTTCCCTTCCCACGCTTCCTCTTGCCCACCTTGAACTGCCTTTTAGACTGTTTTCCAACACCACCGAGAGCGCTCTTGTCTCCACCAACTGCCTCAACATCTATCACAACAAGTCATTCAAGCACCATAAGTTTATCAAGTTGTCAATCAACCCAAGTACAAGAAAATTGCACAGAAAAAAGCTACAAACACTTGGGATCCTGTACTAACAACAATGAACTCCACAGGAGAAACAAACGTGTGATATATTTTCTGGCCGTAGCAGTAGAAACAAACAGCTGTATAGGAATATATATTTTGCCTTAAAATCTTATACCCCACGGGAATCTGAAAGAACCTGACGTGTTACTTCTATCAAACTTACCACACATTCACTTCAAAGCGGTTCTATGAAAAGAACAATTTTTTTTTTCAAGCCAGGTGATGAAAAAGGTTTACTAACCGGCTTCTCGCTACTATATGTTTTTCAAAGGAACGTAAATTTGCATTCTAAACATCTTAGTTCTAGGCAAGCTAGTGGGCTATTTCAAGACCAATAGCCTACTGCAATGTTGTGGTTATAACGTCCAAACAAAAGAGCGTTTGTAAAGGGCAGCTAGTTCTATCATAGAAAACCTTGGTTTCTTTCCTTTACGCAACAATCTAAGGGCAAGTATAAGACCTGAGCCTATTGCTCATTCACCACACTGAGTGGTAGACATTTTGTGAAAAGGAAAAAAAAAATCCCACTGTAGCTAGTTTCTGTTGTAACATTGATGACAAGATATACTATATACAGATATATACACAAAGACTGGATTCAGAATATGAGCTAGACAGCAATGTGAAAACTCCAAAGGGTTGAACTCAAAACAGAACATTGCCCAAGCCAAGGTAATTAAAAAAAAAAATCAAGGGGCAACGGGACAACCCATGTCGATGGTATCAATCAAAGCTAAGTTTAGTTATAGGAGAAATTGATTATTTTCTAACTCAATATTAGTTTACAAAAAAAAATTATTCAAGGGACGAAAATACATTCCAAGATTATCAGCAGTGCCAAATGCATAGCTAGCCTATGTTAAAGTACGGAAAAAATAATTATCTATAAAAGATAAGAGCAAATACCACCAAATTATTTTCACTTGAAACAAAACGCCCAAATTCTAGTATAATTTTCTCTAGTTTTTCGAATCAAGTCGTATCATTTTTTTTATCTACTTTGGAAAACCTGTTATAGCTTCAGAAATCTATACACATAACAACGTCAGCTGTAACTCGAGCACTGATTTGCTACTTAACTCAGAAATCTTCCTATAGAATCTTAAAAACCTAAAAAACTAGCACCGATAGTTAGAGATAAACATATGTAAAATCAGAATCAGAACAACAACAAAAAACAGAAAACAAAACTTAAGAATTCGAGTTAAACAATACCCATAGCACTCGCGTTCGCTACCGGAATGGTGACGTCCATAGCGGAGTCAGGCGAAGGCTTGACGGCAAGCTTAGGTGCGTTCATGGCGGCTTCCTGGGCAACGAGCTTGGCGGCATCTTTATTCTCGTAATAAGGCTCAATCATCTCTCTCCTAATAGCTCTCAGCCGTTTCAATTTCTTCGATCTCATTGATTTCGCCATTTTTCCTTTGACGAGCTCGAGTTTCCGTGGAGGTTTTGGCGGTTGCGAGGAATTAGGGTTTTTCTACGAGATAAAGAAAAGAGGGGTCTCGAAGGTTTAAAATTATGTATTTATATTAATAAAATAAAATAAAATAAAATAAATTAAATTAAATTAAAATATGAAGTTTACGACTAGTATCGGTCTCTTCGTTATAATCAAGAAATCAAATGCCGGGGAATTTCCACGATTTTCACCAAAAAATTCGTTTCCGGTGAGTCAAACGGCCGTCGAAAGCTGAATATGTCGTTTCGT
Source organism: Urtica dioica subsp. dioica (assembly GCF_054948205.1). Taxonomy (NCBI): domain Eukaryota; kingdom Viridiplantae; phylum Streptophyta; class Magnoliopsida; order Rosales; family Urticaceae; genus Urtica; species Urtica dioica. The sequence continues at coordinate 14,488,971 of NC_142764.1, read as the reverse complement.
CGTCGTTTTTCGCCGATTTTTGTTTTTGTCGTTTTTTGTCGTTTTCACTGTCGTTTTTTTTGTTGTCATTTTTAATGTGTCTTTTTTTTTTTTTTTTAAGAAACAAATTATAAAAAATATTATATACAATGTATCAAGTATTACATACAAAATATTATTATATATTTTAGTCTTCAAATATTTTGTGAAATATTTTGTGAAGATTCTATTTTATTTGAAAATATTACATACAAAATATTATATAAAAAACATTACATACAAAATAGGACAAATTTATAAAATATTTATAAAATATTATATATATATATACAATTTTCTATTAAAAAAATTATATACATAATGTATTTAAAAATTGAAAAATATATGTAATTACATGTATATATTTTAAATATATTTTGCCACATTTTTTCCGTTCAGTTTTCCATCGGCTAGTCGGTTTTCCATGCAAAACGGCAAATCAAATGCCCTTTTTTCACAATTTTTTCCGTTCGGTTTTCCATCGGCTTGTCGATTTTCCGTAAATCAGAAGGCTCGAAACGGCAACGAAAACGGCATTTTTTTCCTTGGTTATAATTAAACTAGATTTGTAAATAAATTAAATATTTCCAGCAATACTCCAACTTTTTTTTTAGGGAAAAACCGAGAATTCCATTAGAAAGAAGTGATTACAATCACTAATGCAGATTTTGAAAGTCCCAATACAGAGATACACATGATCTCGGACTGAATCGAACCCATCGATATGAACATATGAAAGCGATCATGGGGTTTAAATGTGGCTTGGAATCCAACAATGGAAAACCAACAATGCACACAACTAATCGAGCACAACATCAGCTCTTTGACAAAAACCTCTATGGTTGATAGGCAAACCCGAACAAACAAGAGCAAAAGACCTCGAAAGAGAGTCTCATAACACACCAAAATTAAACACATAACACACCACCCAATGAACCAATCGTAACCAAGACCCTAACAACCTGTTACTCGGCAAGCTTCAACGGCTCGAACCCACGGCGCGGAGCACCTCCAGTAAGCGACGACGATGGAAACGCGGGGAGCCGGGAAGATGTGGGGATGAAGCAGAGGATCTTGACGGACGAGTAGACGCAGCCAAGGAACCAAGGCGACGGCGTATCTGGATGCAGATCTAATGGCGGGAGAGCTGCGAGACCACATCGGAGGCCGGCGTGAGAGAAAGAAACCAACGCGAAGGAAATGAGATAAGGAGAGGGTCGCTGGGGGAAAGGTCCACGACGGAGACGATGACGACGCCGACCGAAGAGAATGGGAGACACCGAAAGAGCGGAGGCACGCAGAGAGTGTATCGTCCTCCCCTCCGGGTCGGAGCCGAGCCGCAAGATTGCTCCAGCGCCGACAACCGAAGTCCAAAGGGGCGGCGGCAAAAAAAACTTTAGGGTTCTCTGGGAGAGAGCGTTTTGCTAGAGAGGATCTCTTAATACTCCAACTTATTAATTTGGATAAATTTTATTTTTGTCCCTGAACTATAGCACATGTAACAAACTCTATTTTACTTTTTTTTCCCTTACAATCGTTCTCTTCGAATTATACAAATATTTTAACTTTACTCTTTCTGTCTATTATTTTAACAGAGTTATATACGTGTCAGCATATAAATGAGTTTGAAATAAAATATACCAATATACTCTTAATATATGTTATTAATACCTTTTTGTTAATCAAAATACTATAATATATATCTATATATATTAATAAAAATTTAAAACATCATCTCTCTCTTTTGAACATGCAAAGAAAAATTTATTAATAAGTAGCCACTTAACATGGAAGCAATTAAAATAATAGCCAAAGTATCATTTTTGTTAAGAAAATAGCCCAAAATATTTTAGGTTCCAAAATTACCCTTCTATTAAAAATAAATAGTTCAACATCAATCGCCATTCTTTTCTCTCCGATTCTTCGTCGTCGTTGAACGCCGCCAGAGAAAATCTCGCCGATCTGATTTTCCTTCCCACCTCTAGACCGTCTATCTCTTCTCCATCAACTCCTCATACGAGAGCGCGGTTAGGTCCACAATGGCGCGTCTCGCGGCGTGTTCTGAAATCAGCCTCTCGTTGCTTGTTCTCAGAAAGCTTTCGTCGATCGCCTCGAAGTAAACCCTAAATCACCTTACACACACTCGTAATCCAGTGACAAAGGACTCTCTGTCGCCGGAGAAGTCCAGATCCCCTCTTCCTCGGCGATAGTGACGATCCTCGTCCCTAGACTCCAGATCGAGCGAAGAAAATTGCTTCTCCGGTCGCCGACGTCAGAGATGGAGTGAAGCGAGTTGATCAGGTTGATCGTGAGGGCTTCATCTTCCAGGAAAGGGAGATCGGCCGGATCTAAATCAGATAGGTCGCTGGAGTGGGTGAATCTCCGCGAGGACACGGATGAGGGAGAGAGGGATGACCTAGCATCGTCTCCGATCGTGCTCGATGTCGATGGAGAGCGTCCAGGCGGAGCCGCCATGGATGGATCTATTGGGAAATAATGTGGTATCAGACACGAACAATCTCTTTAATACCAATTGTTGGGGAGCCTAAGGTTGTTAGTATCGGACACGAACGATCGCTCCATTGCCATTTGATGGGTAAATTACTTCTCTAGGTTATTTGCGGTTCCCATGTATTGAACACGATCAATCGTTTCAATACTTCTTATCGGGTAACCAATCTCTTAACCCTAACAATATGTTTACTGGTGCGGAATAGAAGAATACATGAACAATCGCTAATCTTTAACGTAAACATTAATTACCAGGATACTCAAAATTATTCAATGACAATAGATGTAATGTTGAAGCAACATAATCAACAAAAACCATAAGAGGATTTAGTTATATACATTACGGCTCAGCTACAGATCCTCTACGCTCCTAGCTTTTGGATCTCCTTGTTTCTTGTGTAAAGCTTCCAGGGATCTTCAGATCTCGGATGCTCCTTGCTCCTTTGATCTTTAGATCTCCAAGCCTTTGGATTCCTTGGCAGCTCCTTGGATCTTCGGATCTTCAAGCATTCGGATTCCTCAGTGACTCATTGCTCCTTGGATCTTCGGGTCTTCAATCTTGTGTTGATCGATACCGTAGTGTCACGACCCGCGAGCGACAGCTCGCCCACGAACCGCGACTGATCAACTCAAATCTATACATAACTCATAATATAAACACATTAATTAAGCATAATATCTCATAAGATTATATAATAAAATAGTTTGCGAAAATTCGGGGAAATTTTTCGCTTTTATAACTTAGAGTCTTATAGCGACTCCTATACAAATATGTTTCGGAACGTTTCAACAGAAGACAATAACCCCCGATTAAGAAACCCCATAGCCCATAGGTCAAGGCAATACGCGCTCGGTCTCGGTCTTCAATCTCGTGTCCCGCTTACCAGCTTTTCCCTTATCTACATTACCAAGGGTCATAAAACTATGAGTCGATTGACTCAGTAAGTGGGAGTCTATCTATAAAGTAAAACGACTAATGCCATGTGACGTGCAAACAAATATACAAGAATGCAGAATGCAGATACATATGATTCAAGAGCATGCCTAACGCGGGGCCTCGCTCTACGCTATCACTTGCCATTCCACAAGGTTATAAAACATCCCCTGCTACAACCCTTGGAATGACAAGAAGCCAACCTCAGACTTCGAGCAGTAGTCATCAGTAGCTTAAGTGTTTTAAGACTGTCTGGGATCCACTAGTGGTACCATCTTCATTTGGGCGCCGGCGCTACGTGTCGTCATGACACAGCAAATGGGCTCGCCGGGGCGACCTTTCCCATTGCTAGAACGGGGTGCTCTCAGCAGCTCCCGTGGAGTACTCAGCGCCATCAGGACCGTCTTAGTCCTCAACACGAGTCGGAACTCATGGGTACCACCGACAACATTATTTATTGTTTGGATACTCTAGCTTATAGAGTATACAACTAATTACAAACATGAGAGCGTCTCGGGATAAATCCCGAAAGAATTATGGTTTCCCTTTCATGCTCGTTAAGTGTTTTAGATTGAAGACTCAGGACGTGACTCCCGGTACTTCTACCCTCGGCTCGAATCCGAGAGTCTAACATGCTCTCCTGTCACCTCCGATCTAGCCAAACTCTATGGTTAGCAGAGGGATCTATCAACAACAAAGCAACAACAAAGCTGGTTCAAGTTAGCATTTGAACCTAACGGGCGTACCCGAACTAAGTTTTCAAGCAAGAGTGGCCGAAGCCTTAACTTTTAAGTTTATTCATTTTAGGGCTTTCACCTACTCTTGTTTACTAGCAAACAAATGCACAAACAAACAGGGTTATTCCCTTGGTAAGTAGTTGACTTAGGTCTCCTCACTTACCTGGAAAAGATCGTCTGAAAATTGGTTGACTTCTGGAGTTTCCTCGCTTTTCACGCTTCCTGAGACTCTACACATCCTGGAGCGTTATCACGTTCTGAGGCGTCGAGAAACTAAAACCCAAAGTTGAAAACTCATTAGTCAATGATCCGAAAGGTGATGACAAGCTTAAGGTTCGTTATCGAGATTCACTGCGAGTCGGTTCAGGGGTTCGAGAATTTAATTCACTTATTTCCCGGCTTTTCGGAATTTAAACTTATTCAAAACTCGTACGAATTCGTACCAGAGAATGAGTACGAAATAAAATCCAAATCATTATTTAACGAGTCTTAAATAAATTAAATGAATAATCCGAAAATAGTACAAACCGAGAATTCTAAATGAATTAACCAAAAATTAAATTCTCGAACATCTCTTAATAAATAATTAATAATCCTTGAGTACAAATCTCAAATCCAAAATTAAGACTCGAGTCTAACGCTATAAAGCGATAAACGACTCACGAGTGAGATCGAGCTTTAAAAATCTGTTCTGAATTCACTACTTTTCCGGCTTCAACGTGTTCAATTCCGCCGGCTCTCGCTCGATTCTCTCTGATCTGTAACTGAGCTGTGAAATAAAAACGAATATCGAGTCAATTTACAAACCCAAACTCCCGACTCGACTTAGAATCCGAAATCAAACCACTAATAACATCACTTGTCACAAAACCCAAACTTGTCAATAAATTCACATTTCAATCTCACAACGAGCTAACCAAACTCGAAACGAACCAACTCATCTCAAAACACAAACGACGATTTCAAATTCACATAACTTCACAACCCGAGAACTAACTCAACCAACAATCAAACCGAGCATTAACCACAAAATAAATCCCCGAGACTCAGATTTTATCTTCACAAAGAATCAAAAGGACTCACAACTGAAACAAGTCCCTCGGCCAAGTAAACTCACGGCCACAACAAAGAACCACACGGCTAAAATCAAATAACCCAGCCAAGACTCGTTTAAATTCATACCAAATCCTTAATCACTTGATAAATTCAAGTCTTAATCATCAAAACACGAGCTCAAAAAAACAACCATCTTCAATCAATTCCTCTAAACACCCCCGGAATTACAAAATCCCCAAATCAATCTCATGAAACCCTAATCTTGAATTTCAATTTGGGTAAAAGGAATTTCACCTCGTTTCTGGAGGAATTGAACCCTCCGGTGACCACCCTCTCACTCTCTGGCGTCTCCTCGTGGCCGGCGTAATCGGCGACTCGCGGCGGTCGCGCGCGGCGATGCTCGGTCTCGGCTGGATGGTGCGCGCGCGGCTCGGAGCTTCTCGGTGAGGACGCGCGATGAAGGAGAAGGTAGAAGGAGAGGGAGAGAAGATGGCGGTGAGGTAGCGCTCGGTGGCGACGATGCTTTGGAGCTAACGAATTTTTTTTTTCTCGTTGTTATCCTCTGCAGGTCACGCGGGTGAAGAGAAGAAGAAAGAAAAAGAAGAAGGTCACGTGAAGAAGGGAAGAAGAAGAGTAGAAGATAGAAGAAGATAAGAGAAGAAAAAAGAATCCCTTATTTGCTCATAGATCCCTCCCATATCCTCCTCTCTAAACCGACCCCAAACTCAAAAATTCTTATAAATGGGTCCCGAACTTTCATTACAATCACGTCCGTTGTAATGTAATTATTTAATTAAATCCGTGACTGATCGGATTTTAATTAAATAACTAAACCGAGAATTTCCTCGTTCGTTCTCGATTAATTTAAATATATTTAAGGTTTCTCGGAAATAATTCTCGTCCTTGATAATTTATTTTCTTAAATTAGCTTCCGGAATATTTCCTCGGAAAATAATTTATTATTCCAGACGAACTCGATAAATCCTTTATTTATTCCGAGATTTTCCATTACCTTAAAATAATTTAAATTAACTCTCTAAACTTCAACGTCCATAATTCATTCAAGAACTTACTTGTAACACACGAAAGCTCATTTATTAATCGTAAATTACAAACGGCGAGATTCAAAAGTTTATCCTTTACACGTAGTCTTCCAAGATGTAATCTCCGGAAAGAAAGAGACCAGAGTGTGGCCAACTCTTTTCTCACTAATTACTCCAATAAGGTGTCGAAATAATTCTTTCTTTCTTTGAGAGATGGTATGAACGAATTTTCCAACTCGGAGAGAGAGGAAAAACGTCCAAGCCAATAGGTGAGGGGCTGCCGAAAATTCCAAGTAAGGAACAAGGTTGTTGGGCGAATTTTCCTCTACCTCAAGCCCTCTATTTATAGATTTCTAGCTTATCCAAAATAGAATATGCACTTACTTGATTTCATTTGATCTTATTCTAATTAATGTGAGAGATTTATTCTATGCATAGAACAAATCAAATATCTTTAAGATACTTTAATAAATAAAATATCCAGTTTAAATCTGATATTTATTTACTTCTCACTTTAGAATATATTGATCAGTTAACTGATTAATATGGAATATCTCCATGATATTATCAATAAATAACGTCATTAATATTTATTTATTTCTCACAATAAAAGATACTATTCTATAAATAAGATAGTAGAGAATATATCCATGATACTCTCAATAAATAACATAATTAATATATTATTTGTTTCTCACAGTAGGATATACTATTCCATAAAAGGAAAAGTAAAGAATATCTCTATGATACTCTCATAAATAATTTACTACATTAAATAATCACCAAATCGGATAATATTTAATATATAATATTTATTTCCTATTTGAGAAGAGCTTCATTCCTATTGGGCTTTGATCAAACAAATTCAAGCCCCATGTACATCTATGTACACACCTACCACAATTCTTATTGAGCTTTGTGGGCTGATTTAAATTGATCTTTTATAAGCTCATATTCCGAAGTTACGTAAACAATTAATAACTTATTCGTAAAATACTTTATTACGAATGCGAAAGATATTGCAACCAAGTTGCAGTAGTGGGAGTGTAGTCAATTATCTAATTATTACGAGCATCTCTATCCATCTTATCAGAGCCACTTTAGGGACTATGGACCTAGTAACTGAAGCTCCTACGAATCCGAACAAAATAAACGAAATCTATGTTTTCTCTTATTCATTCGATTTGTCAATCTCGGCGTCACTCCACAAGATGAGCCGAGACTGCACTCTTCTTTATTACTAGAATTATATTTTACTCGATGTATATGAGCTCCATTAATATAGTCAGTACATTAGCTCAATCCTCCAAGTTCAACTCGTATCGAGAAATGTCAATTATTCCGTTATATCTTTTTTGATATATATGGGCCCCTAAGCATCGTTGCTTCCTTAGCGACATATTCTTTCGTACGTACTAACTATGAAAGAACGCGCAATTAATCGGTTTTGGAATCAATCCTTAGGTGAGTGAACAGTGATCTTCTTTCCGGATGGCTGGATTCCGTAACTGTGATTCACTTTCTGCTCAGATCTTATCCCGAATTCTCAACACATAAGTATTTAGGCATCTATCTGTAGCCATTAACAAATAAGTCAAAGAACCTGGTAATATGACCTAGAAGTCTGTTACCACTTCAGGATTTAGATTAAGTCTCACTATGACTATCATAGCGACCCCGATTAGTGTGTCGTAACGGTGCTTAAACGACACATTAAAAACCAAAGTCTTCCGGGTCGTACACATACCAAATGTGCAAAATGTTCCCCCCCAATTGATCAACATTTCACTTGTGTTCCACATATGTAATATTAGATCAAGCTATCCAGGCATGGATCAATCATCGACCATGTATTAGCTCATCGCCCAAACTTAGATGCACATCATGTAATTCAGTTAAATATGGAGGCTATGGATGATAGTTGTTATTGATTCTAACTAGAAAACAACCCACTAATCAATAATGCTATTAAAGTAAACATTCTATTATATTAATTAATCATTCACGTTTATTTTATTATCTTCAGTGGCAATATTCCTAACAGGATCTATGTTTTCTGACTCTTCACTTCTGCAAGTCCAGTTTGGCGATATTTAATCCGATTAACTGTCACAGTTAATACGATTAACTATTACAAACCTTTTCTGAAAATGATCTCGAACAGCGACGAGTTTTGTGGTTGCGCCGATCCGACTGTTCGAATGTCGCAAGTCCAGTTTTGCATATTAATTGTGATAGTTAATCGTATTAACTGTGACGATCCTCTTCCGGAAATGATCTCGAACATCGGCGAGTCCCGCGATTGCGCCGATCCAACCGTTCGAAAGTTACAAGTCTAGTTCTGAGTGTAAATGTGGCAGTTAATTCGATTAACCGTGAATGGTAATCGGATTAACTGTGTGTGGTTACTCTGATCGTTGCTCTGTCTCGGTGACAAAAAAAGGACTCATCTTTGCTCTAGCGAGTTAGATCAAGCTCGGCGTGGGTTCGGAGTAAGATGTTCATGAAGCTTAGGGTTTCGAGCTTCCGTACAATGGTGAAACCAAATCCGACGGCGTCAGAGTCAATCTTGATGTCGTTCAAGTCTTCGAAGGCCAAGAGAGACAATGATGAAACTTTGGAGTCGCAGATTTCTATTTGACGGAATTTTTAGGGTTGATGACGATGAAGACGTTGTTGTAGAAGAGTATAATTGGTATATTGTATTGTTGTTTGAGTTTGGACTATTTATCCAATTAAACTCATAATTTTACTATTATTTTAAAAGAGAGGCTTAATATGGGCTAGATAGCTAGCCAAACTTGTATAAGAAAAAAAAAATCAAACGCCCTAACACTTCGAATTAATGACTCTATTTTTTTTCTTCTTTTTATTTGTTCAATTATCTTTAAAAAAAATTATAATATCGTCTTTTTTTTTAAAGAGAGAGTAAATTATGTTAAATATTTATTTTTAATATAAAAATTATTTAAAAAATAATAAAATATGATTTAAATATTAATAATGATTAAAAAATGAAAATATGATTTTACCTTTAAATTCTATTAAATATTTGACGGAGTACTTGTTTTGAAAGAAACAAAAATGTTCCAAGAGAACGGTTGTAAAAAAAAGGTAGGATATATGTTGTTACATGTGCTATAGTTCAGGAGGCAACTATGAAATTTATCCAGTGCACGAAAATTATAATAGAAATATGATATAATACTATTTGATACAAGAGAGAAACATATAACCAGAGCCGGCTCAAGGAATTTGAGGGCCTTGGGCGAGAGGTAAAACATTTATTTAAATTAATTTTAAAAAATTATATAATATAAATTTATCATTAAACAAAAATATTAAATATGAAATAAAAAACATGTCGAATTAATAATAATAAAAAATATTACAAAATAGAAAGCAAGAATTTGCTTGAATTTACTTGATCATCTTTATTACATAAAACAAAATTTTTGCTCCTTCATGTGATTTGACAAAGTTTTCTAATTTCCTTTTTTCCCCAAAACTTGTTGGATATTTCTAAGTCAACATATCTAACACTTGCTAATTTGTTGACAAAAATTTGAAGAGAAAAAACTGCACAAATAAAAATTATTTGACACTAATTACCAATATTTTAACAAGAAAAAAAAAACACATACACACAAAAACTAAAACTAACAATACAAATAGAAAGTAAAGAAAATTAAGTATTTATATCTTTCTTTTAACTTTAATCACTTTTTTTTGCTATTTGAATATTATAAAATAAATATAATCAAGAATGTATAAATAGGAGAACAAAATAAAACTTTAATGTTGTAAAAAACGTTTTGGTTTCTTAGTATTTTGTTAACGTTAAAAAGCTATTGTGCTAGTTTGGTATTGTTGTGCTTTTAAAAAAAAAGTGATTTTATATTCAAATAATTGGCTGCGTAAGCCACTCAATGTCTAGCAATTTAAAATTGGCCAACGTTTTGTTAATAATCCGTAAATAGCCTAGATGATGACGTGGCAGCTCATTTAATAAGGTTTTTTTTTTACTTATTTGCCCTTGTTTGACCGATTTTGGAAGTTTTTTTTTAGGCAGTTTTTTTGTTTGAATTTTGAAAAAAATTTCGGCAAGTTTTAATTATTCAATATTCAAAATGGCAAGTTTTAATTTCAGCAAGGTTTAATTATTCAATATTCAAAATTTCGGCAAGTTTTTAGGAAGTTTTTTTGTTTGAATTTTGAAAAAAATTTCGGCAAGTTTTAATTATTCAATATTCAAAAATGGCGAAATTATTGAAGAAGTGGATGCAGTTCAATATTCATATTTTCCAGAATTTTCGTGCTCAAAATATTTCCAGAATTTTTATTTCAGTTCAAATATACTGTAAATATACTGTAAATAAGCTTCTTATTTACAATGAATATACTGTAAATATGCTTTGTTTTTACAATGAATATACTGTAAATATGCTTCTTATTTACACGAATATACTGTAAATATGTTTTCTATGAACAGCAACCACAAAAAAAAAATGTTCTTCTTATTTAATCATGTCTGTCTCTTCCTACGCGGACCTCGGAGGTCACCGGCAGCGATGGTGACGTGACCGCCATCAAAATGGACCGGCGTTGGTGACTTGCTCGCGGCTTGGATCTTGGATCGGCTCGTGGTCGCTCAACAACGCTCGTGGACGCTCGGATCTGCGCTTCACAGCCATCGCCGGCGCGCGTCGCTCGCGGCTTGGATCTTGGATCGGCTCGTGGTTGCTCAACAACGCTCCTGGACGCTCGGATCTGCGCTTCCCAGCCATCGTCGGTCGCGATCTCCTTCGCGCGCGCTCTCCGACGGTCCGACGCGACTCGATCTCCGCCGTCGTCGGTCGCGGCGTCCCTCGCGTGCGTCGCCAGCCACTGCAGCTTGACCCGGTTGAGAGGATATTATCGTTTGGCCTCGTTTTTCTTCTTTTTTTTATGGAAATTAATGTGGGCGGTTGTGTGTGAACGCATATATACGGTTTTAATTACTTACTAGATTTTCGCCAGCATTAATAACGAATTTTTGTGCTGATTAGTAACGAAACTGGGCGGGAAAATGAAAAGGGTAATCTAGTCAAATTTTGGCTGTTAATAAATCATCCGGGCTATTTACCACTTATTTACAGAACGTTGGCTAAAAATAAATTGGCTATTTTCAGGAGGCTACTTAGCTTAATTACCCTTTTATATTTTGTTTTAAGAAAAAAATTATTGTTGCGAAAAGCAGTAAAGTGTTTGGTAAATTGTTTTTAAAATAGTTGTTGATGTAAGCAGAAGCAGATTTAGTGTTTAGTAAAAGTGGTATGATTATAGAAAATTACTAATATGGACATGTTATTTTATAATTAATTATATATATAATTGATTTATATATTTATAAATAAAATATCTAATAATTGTTAAACAAAATATGACAATTATTATAGAAAACTTCATGATATGATCACAAATATAATACTAAATTATAACGTGGAAAAAATAATTATATTAATTTAAATGAATGATGTGAAAATTAACTATTCATTTATCATCTCTACTAAACTTGAGACAATATCATCCCTCAAGTTATCCATTATTTGAGATGTACTACTCGTAGAAGTTTGAAACTCTTCTTCTTGATCTTCACTTATGTTGTCTTCACCATTTTGCTCATCGTCCGTCTCTTCAAACATCTCATCATATATCGCATGACTCCTAATGTAGTTATGTAGTGTCATAGTTACGATAACTATTTTAACTTATTTTTTTAATGGATAAGTTGGCATGTCTTTAAGAATTCTCCATCTCTTCTTTCATACTCCAAAACTGTATTGATGATACTTCTAAGGGAAGAACGTGCGCAATTGAAAATTTCCTTGGGACTAGTTGGTTGTGTTATTCTCACGCAGAATTGTTCAAGATGGTACATTTGCCCCTTATACAGCCTAAGTTACAATTATACAATTTATTTTAAAATTAAATGACACACATACTTTAATACCTTATGGGGGGCTTTGGAAAATGAAGGGTAGTATCACGAAGAGTAGCGTAAAATACTCGTGTATCATGTGAACTGTCTTTCCAATCAGCATATGCATACGTGAACTGCATATTGAAATCACAGACTGCTATTATGTTTTGAGTCAGAATCTTTTTCCGACCAAGAAATGATACTTAGATGTTCTGGCGGCAACGAAGCTGGAAGATGAACACCATCTGTAGCACCAATGCAATCCTTAAGAAAATAAAAATAGGTCAATTTTCTTATATATATCTAATTAAAAACTATTATGAAAACAATGAACACAAAATTTAATAATAATATACCTTAAAATGTGTCATATATCTTAAATCTCTTGTTATTTTTTCTGGTATATCTTTAAATTCCGGATAAGATGGTTTGATAACATCTACCACCATGAGACATAATGCTAGCGTCGATGTAAAATATCGACTGATGGTCTCGCCTGAATGTTGAAACATCTCTTACACTAATCGATTCACCGATCCAAGTCCTAGAATGCTCAGAGTCATTCCTAAAATCTACAACGCACATATTCTTCTTGATCCTTTAAATCCATAACTTTTTTCCAAGTCGTTGCATAAATTTAAGAGTACATGTTTCTCCATTCGAAATACGCTTTGACACCGACTTTCATTTCCTCTTAATATTTCTTGCAACCTTATGTGTCCCGCGTGATTAGAATCCATACAAGGAACTTAGTGTATATTTAATTTGTAATATCGTTCAATCATATGAACAGTGCTGCATACGATGTCATTGAAGTCATCGTCATTCTTTTTTACAATGACTTCCAACTCTTCGTCTTCAATCACATCCATATATTCGTGGAAATAAATATTATTATTAATAAATAAAACTTATTACATCATTTACTTCATTGATTATTTGACATATAAAACAAAGCAATTTATAAAAAAAAAAAAAAAAAAATTAGTACCCTCCGGGCCTATGTTTATACTTATAATTAAGCCAACAAAATCTAAGTCTATCTTCTTTTATGGTCGCAAACATTTCCCTCTTCTCTTTATTTAGAAACAGTAGAGTAGCATAGTGCCACAGCTCATCTCCAACTTCTATTTTGGGTAACGATTCAACAATTTCCATCACTTCAACAATACTAGTAACATGCATCTCTATGCGCACTACATATGTCTTGTCACTTATCGCTGCAATTGTACTTAAGACGATCAATTTGAGTTGATAATTTGGCTGCACTACCAACTTTGTTCCTTCCGTCGACTTTTTTGAATTTCCGACTCTTGGTAGTGTTCATGATATTTTTGTTTTTGCCGTTTGTAGTATTTCTGAGATTTGGCTTAGGTGAAGACTCGTATGCTTCGTCGCTACTTTCGTGGAGGGTTTGAACATTAACAAATGTATCAGCTGTCTTGTACTGAATATGGTCTGATGCTGGTGAGAAAACATGTACTCCAATTGAACATTATATCCAATTTATCTTCCATTTCAAGAAAAATACCCTCTTTGCGAAATTTTATAGATTTGGGTATGCCTACAAGGAAATTAGTATTAATGTACTACTAATTGGCTTTATATAAGTTTTATTTATTTGTTATGGTGAGACAAACCTGTATTTAACTTTTCCACCACTTATCAGATGCATCAACCGTATTTTTATACTCACTCCAACCGAGACCGATTTCCTTTCCGATAAGTTGCTTCTTTTTTCCAATAAACTTTTAGGGAATCCCATTTGTTCTTCGGCTGGGCCTTTATGTATACTTTTTTAGTTTTATGATTAAATTTTGTCACCAAATTCTCCCATGCTTTGGAAAAGTGTGTTCCCGGACAATTTCCAGCTTCTACCTCTTCAATATAGATGTCCCAGAATAGATGAAGAATGCCTTGATGTCATATCTCTTTTAGTCGCGACCTGCTATTACTACTTTCCGTCATCTATATGTATGAAATACGTGTACGTCATTTCGTTAAGTAAAATGCGTGTATATAATATTGCGTAGGAAATTTAAAAATATATCTGAATGGTTAAGGAAATAGTATGAAAAAAGAGACCAATGCATGTATAAATTTTAATATTAAAGAATGAATAATATTTTAATATTAAAGAATGAATAATATACTAGATGTACACATTTATGTAGGAAGTGGGTATATTAAATATATTATTAGTAACTTCAAGAAAAAAGAATATAATATTATTAGCTACCACGACTTTTTTTTTTGTCAAAAATTTTCTAACCACTATTAGTATAGGACCTACATTAGGCGATCGGGAAGAGGAAAAAATTTGGGAATCAACCAAAAGTAGCTACCGTAGGCAATTATATTTATATCTGACATGTTGATAATATTGTAATGAATATTCTAGAGGTACATTGGATATATTATTATGAATTAATAATATAGGACTTTTGATATTTTTTAGGGTGGAGAAAGATGAACCTAGAGAGCAAATGGGAAGCAAAAGATAATAAGTATTGAATTGAGAATTGTCAAAAAAATAAGTACTTGCTGTAGAGGTATCTGACATTTCGGTAACTTAAACATTTGATAATATTATTATTACATAATATTATTATGTAATAATTATGATAGAATATTACATAGTTATTAGGAGATCATTACGTAGTTATTAGACATAATTATAGAATATTTTGTAAACAATTATGTTACTATATATGTGTATAAATACCCATAATCGTAAATGAGAAATCTTAACTTTTCTTCTCCAAAACTTTTCTGATAACATGGTATCAGAGCAAATAGAAATCCGAAATTAGCCACCCCTTTTTAGGGTTCAAAACCTTCAGAAATTTGCCTCTTTTTCCATAAATTCGAAATTCCTTTTACCAAATTTCTAGGGTTCCAAAATCCACTTCAAAACTCATTGTTCTCAAGCATTTAAGTCTCACCACCCATCCAGAAACATCGAAAACAAATTTTTGACCAAGTCTGTGTCGCTTCCCGACCCATACCTCCAGCCACGCGCCGACGCCTTTCGCCGCGCGTGCAGGCCACGCGCCACCTTCCGCTCTCCATTTTTCGGTTCTTTGCCTCCAACTCCTTCGTCATCCTCTGCCCGTCCATTTCAGTCTGGTCCGAGCATCGTTGGTCAGAAGTTTGATATGTGTTTGCCTTGCTTCCAATCTCTTTGAAGTTTCATATATTCTCTGTGTATTCTCTTAAATTTTCGTGCTCTTTGACGTGTTTGTATTGTTACTGAATTTTAAAAAAAAGCTCTCTATTACTACTTTGCTAAAAAAAAAATGGCTGAACCAAAAGCCATCGCTGTATCGGAGGTGGTGCCGGTACTCTCGAAGATTACGGACCACAAGCTAAATGGCTCGAATTACCTCGATTGGAGCAGGACCATTCGCTTGTTCCTCCGAAGCATCGACAAGGATAATCACTTGACTGACACTACTTCGAGTGACGATATGCGACAAACATGGCTTCGTGAGGACGCTTGTCTTTTTCTGCAAATCCGAAACTCAATCGGTGATGAGGTAATTGGTCTAGTCAACTACTGTGAGTTTGTCAAAGAATGAATGGATTACTTGGACTTCCTGTACTCTAGAAAAGGAAATCCATCTCGCATGTTCAATGTGTGCAAGGCCTTTTATAGGGCTGAGAAGTAGGACCAATCACTCACCACCTAGTTCATGGAGTTCAAGAAAACATATGAAGAGCTCAACATACTTTTACCTTTCAGCGCCGATGTGAAAGTTCAACAACAACAACGAGAGCAAATGACCATTATGAGTTTTTTTGCGGGACTGCCTTCGACCTTTGACATTGGGTCCCAGATCATCTCTGGCTCCGACATTTCCTCTCTCCAAGAGTTGTTCAATCGCGTCCTTCGCACGGAGGGAACCCCGTCTAATCCTGTCAGCAGAGCCCTACTATCGCGAAACACATATGGCTCAAGTCATCCTGCTACCTATAAACCTAGAGGCCCAAGAAATCCTGAATCTCGTCCTAAAGATATTTCCGCAATCACTTGTAACTATTGCAAGAAACCGGGTCACACCATACAAGAGTGCATAAAACTTCAGTACAAAAGTTAGAAGAACCAGTCGGCTCATGTTGCATCCTCTTCTGACACCTCAGTTCGTATCCCTGCTGATGAGTATGCCAAATTTTTCGAGTACTAGGAATCACTAAAGACTTCAAAACCATCTGTCACTGCCATTACTGAATCAGGTAATCCGAATGCGTGTCTTCTTTCCTCATCCTCCAAATGGGTCATTGATTCTGGTGCCACAGATCATATGACGGGTAATTCAAAACTCTTATCTACCCTTACACATCATGCTCCTGGTTCTACGGTTACTTTAGCCAATGGATCTCCTTCCAATGTTATTGGTTCTGGCACTATCACACATACTCCTTCTTTGTGATTATCCCATGTCTTGCATTTACCTGACTTATCTTTTAACCTCTTGTCTGTTAGCCCACTCAAAAAAACATTAAATTGCTCAATCTCATTTTTTCCCGACTCTTGTATTTTTCAGGATCTCATGACGAAATAGACTATTGGTAAAGAACACAAATATGGAGGTCTCTACATCCTCGACACATCCAAATCCATTGCTTGCCCGAGCGTCACATCTGCCCTTGAAGAACATTGTCATTTCGGCCACCCTTCGCTTCCTCTATCTCATATAATCTTTTGTCATCATCTTCATATGCCTTTGTTTCATCCCTCGACTTTATCACCATTCCTATAACTATTCAAGAGGCATTAGATCATCCAGATTGGCAGAAAGCAATGACAGAGGAAATGAATGCCTTAGATGACAATGGTACTTGGGAGTTGGTTACTCTTCCTTCAGGGAAACGAGCAATTGGATGTTAATTGAATTGATCATCAAGCTTAAGTCAAAGTCATTTTTTTAAAATTATTACGATTGAATATTTTGGGTCAAAACAGTGTAGGTTTTGTGAACGCCCTCTAGCCTCAATTATAACACTTTATTTAACATGACAATATTTTCGGTTTACGTGTTGGGAAATGGTCTCAAGTAGCAGTGGCTTTAATATTTTGGAAAAAAATAAACCAAACTATGTTTTTGGACACTTTTAGTAGTATGTCTAGTGTGCAATGTCTATTTTACCCTTAAATTTAATTTTTTTTTTTACATTTTTTTTCCTTTTTCTTTATTTCCCTCTATTTTTTTTTTCTTGTTTCTATTTTTTTATTTTTTCTCTATGTCCTCTTTCCCTTTCTCTCCAATCAAATGAGAGAGAGAGAGAGAGACCTTGGGAAAGAGAGCGAGAGAATGGACGAGCATGATGTAGAGCGAGGACAGAGTTAAGTCGGCGGCGACGGAAATTGATGTTATCGCCGTTGCGGCGGAAATCACGATGTGCTCACTACCTACTAGAGACAAGGCGTCGCTCCCTGTCAGCCTCTCCGTGTTGACGTGCGGTGGGTCTGAAAGCGCCCCGCCGTGAGCCCCGGCGCCGCCCTCTAGCTCCAAGTCCACCACCGCCTCCTCTTTCTACGCCGCGTTCTTCAGATCCACGTTGCTCGTGAACAATTTTGTCAGCAGGTCGTTCATCTTTGTAGAGCATCATATTTTCTTCTCTTCATCGTTGAAAAGATTTCATCGCTATAAATAAAAGAACCACCAAAACAGATTGTTATGCTTAAACTATTGATAATCAATTGAGTAATCTTCAAAAACCATTTTTAAAATTCAAGCTATCAATGAAAACTCGTAGGAGAGGTAGAGAAAATCACAAGCGATGAACTCTTTTCAACGCTATAAATAAAAGAACCACCAAAACAGATTGTTATGCTTAAACTATTGATAATTAATTGAGTAATCTTCAAAAACCATTTTTAAAATTTAAGAACCACCAAAGAATCGCTCTCTAAGAATTGCTCGCTCGCTAGGGCTTAGATCGCTCACTCGCTAGGGCTTAGAATCGCTCTCTCTCTCTCTCTCTCTCTAAAAAATGTCGATGATGATAAGTCCACCGAGTCACAGACCCACTGAATGAAGCAAAGGGTATATCCTTATTTTTTTTTATTGGGAGAGTGAGAATACTAGCCCAATCAACCCATCAATATTAGAATAATAGCCTAAGTTTGAATAAATTAAGTGAATAGCTCAATTAATATTTCACTACCTGAATTACCCTCATATATAAGAGCAAAACTCAATTTTCCCAAAACCTAAACCTAAACTCGTTCTCATCTTCGTCCATTTCACGACACCGATCCACTTCACGCCGTTGATCGCCGCCGATCCATTTCACGCCGCCGCGTCGTCACCAATCGTCGTCCATCCTCGTTGCTGATCCCTAACGTCGCCGGCGAGATCCGCCATAGACGCCATCAAGATCCGCCATAGACGGCGTCGATTCCGTCGAGCTCCGGCGGCGGCGATTCTCGGAGAATTGACGGCTCAGATTGACTCGAAAATCGGTGGGGGAGAGGAATCGGCGGCGGAGAGGAAATCGGCGGCGATGGAGGGGATTGAGGAGAGGCACTTTGTAAATTCGCGAATCGGTTAATTTAATTAACCTACTGGAGTGAGTTAGGTTAATTAATTAACTGATTCGTGAAGGATTTGAAATTCACAAAAAATTTACAAAAATCATAACTTAAGTCAATTGATATTCAAAGCATTCAATTAATTAACCTAATTCCGAATTCAATCATTTAGTAAATTAACTTTACTCACAAAAAATCAAAACCTAAACTAATATTCAAGCAATAAGTTAATTAATTAACCTAACTCACTCCAGTAGGTTAATTAAATTAACCTATTCGCGAATTTACCAAGGCCGTTATGGTCTGAGCCGAAAATATGAGCTATTTGCTTAATAAAATGAAACTTGGGCTATTCCCCCAATAAAAATGACAAACTTGGCTAGTTACAACAAATTTCACAATTCAAGCAAAATAAATGTATATCCTTATAATTATCAGAATAGGTATGGACAACTTTTGATAAAACATTTAAATGAAACTTATTTTCAAATACGTATTGATTTTTATTGAGCTTTTGATAGTTTTCTCAACGCTTTTTTTTTTTAAATAAAATATTATAAAAATTGAAACTCTCTTAATTAAATATTTACTATATTTATATGTTATATAGTAAAAATAATTCATTTTTAAATATTATTTTATTATTATAGTAAAAATTTATATAAATTAAATGTATACTTGTAGATGCCTGAAAATCAAGAACCACGTCCTCGAACAAAAGCAGTCTGGTATAATGATGCGGTTGAAATTTTATGCGACGTATGTATTGCGGAGATTGAAGCTGGAAATCGACCGGGAACAAGCTTCACCAAAATAGGATGGGAGAATATGGTGTAAAATATTTCCGAGAAAACACAAAGAGGATACGATAAAGCTCAGTTGAAAAATAAGCTGGAGTTATTGAAAGGTGAATGGAAACTTTGGAAGCAATTAATCGGAAAAGAAACTAGCCTTGGATGGAATGGTAACAATAATACCGTTGACGCAAGTGAAGAGTCGTGGCGTAGTAAAATAAAGGTTTGAATTGAAAATCAAATAAATTTACAAACTTAAAATTTAAATTATAACTAAGATAACCATTTTTTTTTGTAGGAGAATAAAAAATTCGGGAAATTTCACAAAGAAGACATTTCTCCTAATTTCGAAGATAAACTAGATACGATGTTCAAGGATATAGTTGCAACTGGAGTATATGCATTTTCATCTACAACTAACCCTTGTCATTACGATGGTACTGAGACATTTCCTAGTGCTGACATCTCAGAAGAAAGAAGTGATGAATCAGAGGATCCTGTATCTCAGCCAAATACTCAAAAGAATGTGAATAGCAACAACAAAAATCCCCTAGACCTCAATAATTTTCCAAAGTTCAAAAAGACTGGTGGAAGGAGCAAAGTTAGTGGAACGGCTAAATTATCTTCTCAAATCGAACGTCTTGTGAAGGCGACGAAAGAGCGAAGCGACACCATATACGTAGTACGTAAAGACTTGCCTGGTTCTAGTATCGCTGAACTAATGGAAGTTGTTTTGTCACTGCCTGGTATTGATGTCGGACATCCAATGTGGCTTTTTGTGACCGGACTATTTCAGAGTCGCGAGAAGAGAAAGATGTTTGCAATGATGACAGATCCACATACTAAAAAATATTGGCTCACTTACGAGTATAATCCAGTTTATGGCTCTATTCTAGGAGGAGATCCAAATGTCTCGAGATTTTGAATTTTTAATCCATTGTATTTAATAAGCGTTCCTATATGAGAACTACATTCATTGTTTTGCATTTGTTGTTTATTTTGTTTTACTATAATAATCAAACAGTACTAGAACGCTAGTCTCGTTTATTCCTTGGTTGCTTATTTTTTTTTACACATTAAGTTACGTGTTTAGTACTAATAATGATTCCATCGAATGTTACTTAGTCTTACGATATTATATATTTGTTTTCAGGAACAAATGGATATCACATCAGATGATGAGTTCGAAATAATTGCCAAAAAAGAAAATAACGAACGAATTGTTCTTATATGGAAAACTGCTCATTTGATGCAAATTTATTATGATACATACATACATAAAGTTCCTTGTATGGATTAAAAAAAACGGGGTATATTTTCCTTCAAGAGCTGTTGAGGGGAAACAGAATTCGGTGCCAAAGAATGTTCAGAATGGAAAAAGAGGTTTTCATAAGTTTGTGCAATAACTTGGAAACAAGTTACGGATTCAAAGGTTCAAGACATATGACTGCTTTGGAGATTTTAGGAATGACTCTACTGATTTTAGGACATGATCTAGGAAACCGGTTAGTGCAAGAGATGTTTCCACATTCTGGTGAGACGATAAGTCGATATTTTTCGGAGACGTTGGATATATTATGTCTCATGGGAGTCGATGTCATAAAACCTGCTGATCCAGAATTTAAGAGTACTCCCAAAGAAATAGCAAACGATCCAAGATATATGCCACATTTTAAGATATTATAATCATATTTTTTATTTATTTATTTTCATCAATACTTTGTATAAATTAATTGATAAATTTGTTTTTTTAAAGGATTGCATTGGTGCTATAGATGGTGTTCACGTTCCAGCTTCATTACCTCAAGCAGATCAAGTACCGTTTATCGGTAGAAAGAAGATTGCTACTCAAAATGTTATGTCTGTATGTGATTTCAATATGAAATTCACTTTTGTGTATGCTGGTTGGGAAGGTAGCGCGCATGATTCAAGGGTATTCTCTGCCGCTCTTCGTGATACTGAGATTAACTTTCCAAAACCTTCAGAAGGTATGACTTTAATTTTTTTGTAGCTTTGTCTTGTATGACTTCAACTTGATATGTCACAGGAAAGTATTATCTGGTTGACGCTGGTTATCCTAATTTGCCTGGATATCTTGGTCCGTATAAAGGTCAAATATACTATCTTGAGCATTTTTCGTGTTAGAAGAACTCAACCTACTACAAGCAAAGAAATCTTCAATCGCACGCATTCTTCTCTAAGAAGTGTCATCGAGCGGAGCTTTGGAGTATGGAAAAAAAGATGGAGAATCCTGAATGTCATGCCGAGTTATCCATTCAAAAATAAAGTAAAAATAGTTATCGCAACTATGACACTGCATAACTATATTCGAATGCATGCAAGACAAGAGATGGATTTTAAAATATTCGGCGAGACGGAGGGCGATGGCAAGGGGGATGAAAACGACACAACTGAAGATCACGATGAAGATTGTCAGACTTCTTCGAGTAGTATGGAGAAGTTAAGAGATGAGATTGCTGCAAGTTTAGTAGAAACGATAAATTTGTAGTTTAAATTTTTTTCAATAATTAAAAAACTTTATATTAAAAATAAAATAAATTTTTGTTGTCCATATTTTTCTAGTTTGTAATTATAATTCATATATATGCATATAAATAAACATATTAATAATTATTATTTAATTTTTAAGAACATATCTATTTTAGTCTTTTGACCATAATATATTTATTTTACCAAACGATAAATCAGCTTTTGTTACTAGCAACAACTGTTTTATAAACAGTTTATCAAACACCTGTCAGTTTAAAAAAAAAAAAAAAAAACTTAAATTAAAAGCATTTTTAAAAAAAACAAAGCTATGCCAAACGGACCCATTATCTCTATACCTTATTCATGTACATAGTAATGGATTTTAGCGTACAAATCTTTTTTTTTTAAATTTTTTTTTTATAATTATTATGATTGAATATTTTGAGTCAAAATAGTGTAGATTTTGTGAATGGCCTCTACCCCCAAAACACTCTATTTAACGTGACAACATTTTCGGATTATGTCTTAGTCCTATACGAAAGTTGGTTAACTCCAAATTAATATTACCCGCCAACCAAATTTACCAGGAAATGTTCAAAGAAACCGGCAGACTAACACATTTCAACAATTTTATTTGTATTTCCTCTCTTGCTTCCATCGGCATTTTCAATTTCCAGCTCACAGAGTAATCATCTTTGAAGCATCAACAAACCAATCCAACGACGAAGCTAACAAATGTCAACCAATTTTGTCATCGACAGAGTGAGAAACTGAGCTCTGAAAGTTGTCTTTATTGTTTCAGGTCACGCAAGTCGAGCACACACCGTCCACACAAAGTAAACAGCTTATTCTCTGTCGACGGTGATGAGAGGTTAACTCCGAGCTCGAAAGCCGCCCCTTTGTTTCTGAAGAGTCTCACAAACTGTCCACACAAACAAGTTATTGTGATTCTCTTTTTTTTCTTTGTTAAAAGATGGAGAGATTTGTTTCTTGGTTAGGTGCCATTACCAGTTCTAACGTTCAGATTGGAATCTTATACTACAATCAATCTCGTATCTCTGTTTTGAAATCCATTTAATTTTGGCCTTCAGATTCTTATCTAGCGTCTGAATAAAGCAGTTGCAGTTAATATTACGAATAAACCAGTACACCAAAAAAAAAAAAAAAAAATTAAACCTTCCATTCATATTACATTGCATGGTAAGCTTAGGAACAAAGTTTGACATTTGTACTGCTAAGTGATGACATCATCGGTCTTATTTAGTTACCATTTATGCTGAATCTGGAAGCCTTACAGGGTCTTGCATTTGGTTGCAAGAGGAGCTCCGCAAAGCAGCGGATTCCCCTCGAAAATCGAAGCATCGTTGAAGCGTGGCAGAGCAGGGATTTTTCCTCGAAGACTGTTGTACGATAAGTTCAAGTGCTTCAAGAGAGCCATGCCAGACAAGCTCGCGGGGATCGATCCGGACAGTTTGTTATGCGACAAGTCGAGCGTTTCCAGGCTCATATTCCCGATCTTGCTCGGAATCTCTCCGCCGATTTGGTTCCTCGACAAGTCGAGCCTGGACAGACCGGACAGAGCCGCGATTTGCTCCGGGATTTTTCCCGCCAAGTTGTTCCCTGAAAGGTCGATGCTCTCGGCCTCCGCGACCATGTCGCTGTACTCGGGCTCTCTTCCTCGCAGCACGACGTAGAGCTGCCCTAGAAACCTCGTGCTGCTTCTGGTCGACACCAACGCCGAGAGATTGTTCAAGCACTCGGGGATGGCTCCCGAGAGATGGTTTCCGGAGAGATCGAGCGAGTGGAGATTCGAGAGACTGCACAGCTCCGAGGGAATGTGGCCCGAGAACTCGTCGGAGTCGAGTTTCAGCCTGAAGAGTGAGGCTAGCGATCCTCCGTTGATCCACCGTGGTATGCTTCCCGTGAGATTGTTTTTGCCCAGATCGAGGGTGGTCAGACCGGAGCAGCTCTGCAGCGAAGAAGGAATTTCTCCGCTGAGATTGTTGTTGCTCAACATCAAGACGGCGAGTGTGCGGAGCGAGCTCATCGCGCTTGGAATAGCGCCCGATAGATTGTTGTCTGAGAAGTCAAAGCCCCAAAGGGTGTACTTGTTCTTCCAACAGGAAGGGATTGACCCAGAGAGTTTGTTGCCTCTCAGGGAAAGAATGTTTACACTCTCGAGATTGCACAAGGACGACGGTATTTTTCCGTTCAGACGGTTCCGAGCCAAGTACAGCTTCTGCAATCTGGGCATGAGTCGATCGAGATCTTCAGGGACGGGCCCGGAAAGCGAATTATCCTCGAGAAACAGCTCGGTCGCGTTGGTGGTCCAGAGTGGGAAAGCGCCGTTGAAGCGATTAGAGCTCAGGTCAATGCTCGACAATTTCGGAAACGTCAGTCTGCTCGGAAGCTTCCCTTTAATCTGGTTCTTTGAGAGGTCGAGACGTCGAATCCGAGACGATAGAGAGGGAATCCAATTCTCCGGGATGCGGCCGGAGATGCCGACGTTCTTCAGAGTCGTGGAGGTGAGTTTAGTCTGGACTTGAAGCCACATCGGAAAAGAAGGACCGAGCTTGATGTTCTCGAACTGGATTTCATCGAGCCTGAAAGGCGGAACCCACTTGTCTGCAACGTCGAGAACGAGCGACCTTGTCGGCTCCGTTGTGAGTCTAAGAGTCTGTAAGCTCTTGAGATTCGTCAGCTGGGATTCCGTGAGCGAACCCTCCCACGAATTCATTACCAAGTTTGCGTCAACTAGCTCAGAGAGCTGACCAAAACTCTTGGGAATCGTCCCGTTCATGCTGTTATAAGACACATCTAGAACTTTCAGAGATGATAGATTACCGATAGACGATGGAAGCGAACCTGAAAAGGAATTTCCGGAGAGACTAAGGCGTTGCAAACTTTTGAGCCTTCCCAACGACTCGGGCAACGAACCGGAAAGGGAATTGGAGAACAGAATCAAGGACTCGAGTTTGCTTGTTGAGTCCCCGGAGATGCCATCCAAAAATTTGTCAATCCCTCCGGTGAAAACGTTCCCGGAGAGATCTAGCCGCTTCAGCATAGCCAGGCTTCCCAAAACCCCCGGGATCGGACCTTCCAAAGACAAATTGGAAGATAAGTCGAGGTCTTCCAGAAGCTTCAAGTTTGTGATTTCCTTGGGAATCAGACCATGGAAAAAGTTCCAAGTCAGGTGGAGAACCCGAAGTTTGGTGAGGCTGAACAGCCATAGAGGAATTTCTGAATTGAACGAGTTCTCGGACAAATCAAGGACTCTGAGCGAAGTGAATTTTATGGCGGGAACTGAACTCGGCAAGCCTTGGAGCTCACACCAGTTGAGATTCAACTCCAATAACGAAGGAAGCAAATTGACTTTCTCGAGCCATGCCTCTCCGACCTTCTGGAGTTTCACATGCCCCAAGTTGAGGTGTGTCAGCGAAGAAGAGAGACCCGAGAGCCAATCCAGACTCTCGGCTCTCAGTTCTCCGCTGGAAATGCCGAGATATGAATCTGCAAACAAATCAAGAATCTGCAACCTCGCTAACTTCCCAAGACTGATCGGAACCACTCCAGAGAAGGACGAAAACGAAAGGTTGAGATACCTCAAACTCGCGAGCCCGCCGAGGAAATCGGGAATCGAGTTTCCATCGAAATTGTTCATGCTCAGGTCGAGGTAGCTCAACTCCTTCAGCGAGAGCAGAGAAGGGCTCAATGAACCGCCGAGGCAAGACTTTTTATAAGCCACGGTCTGGTCGGTAAACTCGTCGCCATCGTTGGCACGCCTGAATGGGTTTCTGAGATCGACCTTTGACACGTGTCCGCTCCGATTGTCGCACCCGATTCCTTCCCAGCTGCAACACTCTTCTCCGGCCCATGAAGAGAGTCTCCCAGAAGGGTCGGTGAGAGACTTTTTGACGGCAAGAAGTGCCTCCCTCTCATCTGAATTACACCTCCCAGTAGTGCCTGAACAGAGTTCAAGGAAAGGAAACAGCAGCGAAACGAAGATGATACTTTTCGTGAGTTTCATGGTGAATGGCTTTTAGTGTGTGTGATGAGAATGGAAAATGTGGTTTCTCCACTTTCATATTAATACAAGCTTGATTCCTATGAGTTCCGAAGTTTGTTTTGTGTTGCGATTGCGAGTGTGAAAGGAACGAACGCACTCGCAAGTCGCATACAAAATATAAACGGTAGTGGGGTTTAAGATTGCTCAACTAAATTCTCCACTAACTGAAAAATCTGCATTTGAAAAACTAATAGGTTTAGTGTTGTGAGCTGTGTCTTAAAATATCACCGACCGAGATATTAATTTGGCATAAGATATTTTAAAATATACGCACATGGAAGGTATGAAATTGCATAGGCAGCTTGTATGCCAACGCACAAATAAAAAAATGCGGAAAAATGTATGGCCAACGGAAATCAGTGGTCGGTGAAAATATTCTGAAAGAAAAACGTTGCAAATTTATTTTAAAAAAAACGTTGCAAATAATTTTATTAAAAAAAACGTTTTACATTTTTTTTATATGTCTATCTTCATTCCTACATTCACACTAGGCATACAATATAATTATTTATATTGGATATTTAAATATTTAACGGTTTTTGTCTAATCTTGTCCGATCCGATTTTTTAGATCGGTCAAAAATGGTCCGGTTCGGCTTGAAAATTTTAGACCGCGGTTTAGATCGGACCGGACCATCTTAATTTGTAAAGTTTTTTTTTAATAATGCTAAAACATTTGAATGAACTAATTTGAGTTGGACATTTAAAAAAAAATACGTAAAACGGGTTAAAACGGTATAAATCGGACCGGACCGGTCTATAACGATTTGATATGGTTTTATTTATTTCTTAAACGGTCTCGTCCGGTCTAAAAAACTTTAAATCGTTTAAAATTGTTCAATCTAGTTTGGAGGTCGATTTTAGATGGGACCGGACTGTGTACACCTTAATTTTTATAACAATTGAAACTTCCGTGTCTAGCGGTTTAAAGTCTCGAAAAAAATTGGATTCATCAGTGCCTAGGTCACAAAAATGACCATCTCCTGTGAAATGAGATTTAATAGCTTTCAAAAGTATTTTTTTTCCCAAAATATACCAAAAATCCAATATTGCAACTATAAAACTATCAAGTCTAACAATTTTTTATAGCTAAAATGAAATTTCTCTTTAAAAAAAAGTTAGTAGTCCTTTCTCGTGCCTATTCCCCATTTTCATCCGAAATTCGAAGTTAGGTCTAATTTTGTAATCCAATATAGGTGTAATTATGGACTTCAGGCTTTAGAAGTGCTAAACATTTGTCGTACCCATTTCCTCAATTTCCCGCCAAATTATTTACAGGAGAAGAGAAGAAAAAATGGCATCCAAGTCGAAAACCCTAACAGACTTCTTCAGGCCGCTCCAACCACCATCGGCGAAGCGCTTCAAGCAGACGATCTCTTCTCTCGGTGCCACCAACAGCGGCGAGGCCAACAGGGTCCCCAGCTGCGACGCCGACGGTCTCTCGGACAACGACAAGTCGCGAATCGAGTTCCGAAAATCGCTCGCCAAAGCCAAGCGCAACCTCCAAATCTGCGCTAAAAAAGTCTCCGGTTCCAAAAGTAGATAAACTTCATTTCTTCACTTGCGACAAGCAGATAATTTTGAAGGAGAGAAAATATCGAACTAATAGATTGGTATGGTCGGTCATCGATGTTAATGGCAGGTGAAGGAGGTAGTGGAAACGTGAAATTGGAGGAGCTTTTGGTGGAGGAGACATGGATGGAAGTGATTCGAGGGGAATTCGAGAAGCCATATGCGAAAAGCCTTGGCAAGTTTGTGGAGACGGAGATATGTGGCGGAGCAGTTCCAGTGTACCCTCCGCAACATTTGATCTTCAATGCACTGAATTCGACTCCTTTCGATGGGGTCAAGGCCGTAATTCTGGGTCAGGTGTGTTTTGTTTGTTCTAAGCTACATAATTTTTTTTTATATGATGATTTAGGAATACAAAATAATCAAAGAGTTTATTTGCTTGTTATGTTTATGCGCTTACATTTTGGGTATGAAGAATACAAGAGTCAACTTTAGCTTCTTTATACTGATGTAAACGAATGCAAAATAATCCAAGGAATTGCTTCTTGCTTGTTGGTTCATGCTTTTAGAATTTTGTAATCAATAATAAATGATTGAACTTTATTTTAAATTTGTATCCCTTGTTAGGAGCTATGCTTGTTTTTTTGGTCTCTTGCACTTTATTTTTTTATAATGCTTTTGGCTTTATTAGGGAGAAACACATGAATGATGTTGAGGAATGGCGAGGTTTCGTATATTGAACCATGGGACATTCATTGATATCGAAATCATAGATAATAATACGGAAGAGTTACAATGTCTGGGAGTGCTTGTTCTCTCTCAAATCAATCATCCCGATTCTCACTCAATATTTGTTTTGACTCATTTTCTTAATATATCCCTCGTGAATCATCCGGAGGTTCCTAATGCAAGGCTGATATGTGTAAGAGCTTAATGCAAATCGCATTCCTACTGTCTCATCTCATGTTAACAGAATTAAGATGTTGCTTTTTGAATTTTTTTATTTTTTTATTTATTTTTTTATTTTTTCATAATGTAGGCAGTGTAATGTGAAGAAAAATTTAGTTTATTGTATTTTTCTTAAAAATGATACATGTATTGTGAAAAAAAAATCATTTTTATCTTTCGATATTGTAATTTGATCGTTTTTACTCATTTTTCCGGATTATGTTTACTGTTAGGATCCATATCATGGTCCGGGTCAAGCAATGGGTCTATCTTTCTCTGTGCCTGAGGGGGTTAAGGTACCTTCAAGTCTCGTCAATGTTTACAAGGAACTCAATAAAGACCTTGGCTGTTCTATTCCTTCTCATGGGAACCTTGAAAAGTGGGCTGTGCAGGTACGTCAATAGAGGTATTTGAGAGACTCCCCTCTATGCAAGATTGATTTAGAAAAGCAAAAAGATCTAATCATGCTAAATTTCATTGAACCTTCGGATCCTATTATGTGTGAAAGGATCAAAGATGGACCAAGTCGTTACATTAACTTTTTTTTTTTTTTTTTTTGCTAAGTCAGTTTTATCTTTGCTTTGTAGGGTGTTCTCCTGCTCAATGCTGTTCTGACTGGTAATTCTGAAATATATTGTTACGTGATTTAATTTTTTTTTTTTTTTATAACAGTGGGCCTATTGATACGTCCTAACTCTCGGCCTTACCACTAGACCAACCCTTGTGTTTATCTTACATGATTCATTGATAAATTATTCATTGTTCTAACTAGTTGCTCTGCTTTTAGTTATTTCTAAAACTCAAGAGGACACTATGTAGTTGTATTTGACGTTTAATAGTGGTTTTGTAAGCCATGATTAATTGTTTGATGTTTTCAATCTTCTATTAAAGCAATAACTTCTGTTGATTGTCTGGAAAACTTTTCAATACTAGGCATGGTAGTGAATGCCTGTTATATCATTTTTAAGGAAACTTTTTTTCTCTCCTTTACTATTATAAATGCTTTTTCTATTATTTGTAAAATCAAATTTAGTTTGCTGCTTACTCTCATGTTCAGTAAGGGCACACCAGGCAAATTCTCATGCTAAGAAAGGATGGGAGCAATTTACTGATGCTATTATTAAAACCATTTCACAAAGGAAGGAAGGGGTGGTTTTTATTCTATGGGGAAACTCGGCCCGAGAGAAATCCGGGTACTGTTATTTTATTGTTCTAGTTTTATAAGTTTTATAATAAATATTTTGGTAGAATGCATGCAAAAAACAGCAGGTTGAGTGAGTAATTGAATGATATGAAATTGCAATAAGATGAAATTGCATAACACGTTTTCATCATATTTCTGATGACTTGTGAAGTAATGAGGGATTTTCTAAGCAGTATATTGAGATTACGTTTTTTCATGGCTCTGAGTCTGAACCCCCTCGTAATTTTTTTTTCCAGATTGATTGATGAGTCAAAGCATCATATCTTGAAATCAGCACATCCTTCTGGTTTATCTGCTCATAGAGGCTTCTTTGGATGCAGGTTGGTACTTTAATTATTATTATTTATTTGAAATACAGTAGCTAGACCACTAGTAGCTTTAGTGACCCGTTGATTTAAGCATCTCCCCTTGTTAGGATTTTGTGAAGAAAAAGAAAATTATGATCCAACTAGAAATCTGTTCAGAGCACCTAACAATAATGTAACTTAAAAAGTATTATAATAATTGTTACAGGGAGCACTAAATAGATTCCAGGTTTGTTGACTTGAATTTGCAACTTAGAAAAGGTAGGAGATTTATTCAGTGAGCTGAACTATCTTAATTGTCACTTGAAACTCGGAGCTGGGTCTCATTAGATTTGTGATAAAAAAAAAACCCTATAATTCTTCTAAGGTCTTTTAGCACAAATAGTTTCAGCAAGTGGTATATTGAAGTTAGCAAATATGTTTGAAGTTTCTGAGGTGATAGATTTCATGAAAAAATTAAATATTTTACGAAAAAGACTAATCTACTGCGAAATCAATAGTTTGAGAGGACCATTATGGTGGTCATTAAATTAATTTATGGACAAGATTGTCATTCACATGACAATTTGAGCTATTTAATTTTGAACAGGCATTTTTCTCAAACTAACGAGCTTCTGGAGAAAATGGGCATCACCCCAATAGATTGGCAGATTTGATAGTGAAGAAACCAACTTGTGCCCAACTCTTCTAACCCATTTTATTTTATTCTGAAGTATATGCAATATGCATTGAAACCTTACTTATTTAAAAAGCCCCGGCTCTGTTTTAAACAAAAGAGCCTCTATATATAACATGCTTCTTATTCCCAGTTTCTTTGTACTTTGACCCTCTTAAGAAACATCAACAGCAACCTAAGTATGTCCAGTTCGAGTTGAATACTTATTAATCATCTCGAGTGCAACTTAGAATTTGTCCAAAAGCAAGATCTGTGTTATACGTCTCCCACGAAATAGGATTTTGTCACGAGCGGTGAGACCAACGTTGAAGGTTCGATTCATAAACAAAAATCTATTGAAATATATAGATGTCCACAAATCCTATTGTGACATACAACTGTAAAGATTTGTTGATGCCAATTTGTTCGTGCATATAACCAAACACAAACAAATTTGACCGAAATCGGGTAGCATGTAACTAAGATCCTAATATAATTTCTATAATAATGGTCGACGTTTGCAGTCAATTTTTTTTATGTGGTAAAACTTAGTATGAGTAAGCAACAAAGCCATGGCTAAATTACTTGTGGATCCACTCCCTGGCTCGGCCTCCAGACTCGTCCATGTCTATGAAAATGCTCACTGCCTGCAACATTTATTAAATTTAAAATTTATTCACGTCGAAATGTTGTCCCGTCTTTGAAGAAACGTTACCTTTCCAATTCGAGGCCTCTCCTTGGAGTTTTCAAGGCTGTTTCGAATGTGGGACACAGCTCCCCAGCATTTCAAGCTGTTTGCCACATTGTCAAGCCTCAGTATGTACTCTTCTTCAGTCAATGGAAATGATCTCTGGTGAATAATATAGTATATACGTCAAAAGACTTGGACATCCTTTAAGAGAATATAATATCTGAGTTGTTTTAGGATTTTGCGTACCTGTTCCATGTACTTCCACATGACATTCATGGCCAGCAGGTTTCTTCCCATGAACTCCTAAATTTAAGTCATTTATGAACTAAATTAAATTCTCAAGTTAATTTTTATTTTCACCCTAGGCTCACGGTATATCAACTCCAGGATAATAGGTAAACGAGGAAAGCCAAAAATAAAAGAGAAATTAAACTTGAATGCTGCAGCCTGTATGCGTGCAAAGAATTTCTATGTGCATTGACTAATTTTAATATTGTATCATCAACCATTTTATACATGTATGTATATTCCATTAAAACACAAGGGTATGTTTGATCTTCCCACATTTTTCTTACATGCATATAAATAAGTATGTCCTTGATGTTTTGATGAAATATACCCTTGTATATACTCTATCATCATAATTTCCAACAATACAATGTATACTCTATCATAATCCCGTCCCTTGTGTTACCAACATATTCCTTAATTAACCCTTATCTTTGAATATTATCAATTTTTCGGTTTTCAAAAGACTATAATATCCTTATATATTGCGTGTAAAATACCCTAATTCATTATGAAATTCCACATTATATCCGGTTGTTGCAAGTCCTCGGCAGCAAGAAGAAATCGCTAGTCGAAAGTAATCCACTTCATTTGTCTCCGTTCAATATTTTAATCTAATTCACTTTTGGTATATAAGCCCAACTCTCGTACTAATAGTAAGAAAACACAAATAAACAATTTACTTTACATGGTGTATATGTACATTTCCATTTGAGCATGGGAACGAGCTTTTATGCATTTCCCCAAAGAATATAAATACAGGAAAAAGAGAATAATCCATAATACCTTCTTTATGAGCTGAACATCGTAGGACTTGCCGTACTTTTTCCTAATAAGAGTGGCTAAATCTATCCCACTAAAGCTTGAATCATCTTTCCCAACCATTTTCTCCAGATTATCTCTGATACTTTCCTGAACCAGAATTAACCTAATAAATAACACTACTACAATACTGCTTGACCACTCACCACTACTATACACACACACACACACACACACACACACACACACACACACACACACACACACACACATATATACATACCTGGCTATAATCTCCACGCTTGGATGCAGATTCCGATTCCTTAGGATCAACAGATTCATCTTCTTCGGGATTATCTGGGCCAATGGCGTCGCTCATAGCGCGTGGTATCGTACATTTCTGTGGCCATGTCCGACCACTTTGATGTAAGAAGTTCAGTCCTGGTTTCGAATGCCTACAGAAATACGAAACCTTGTTCGTTCGGTTTGTGTTCGATCTTCCATTGAAACTGTGAATTGACAGATTACAATTGCAGTGCTGGCTTGCTGCGTTGATATTGCTCATATCCTGCGTAGATGGTTTTATTTTTATTTTTTGTTTTTTCCTTCTTCCTATGGAATGATATGAATATTAACACATTATTGATGGGAAAAGAATTCAGTAGCATTATAAGGAGGAGAAATAAACCTGGGAATTTATGGAGTATCAATATCAAACGAACCAAAAAGAAAAAATAGTGAACGGTGTTGTTTAGCCTATATCTGGATCTTGTGGCTGTGGAGCTGTGTTAATTATTTATTTAATTGAGCAGTGCTTTAAAGAATAATCAAACAGCTGCTGTGAGATTTATCTTGCTAGAGAATAATTAATTGGATACGCATACACAAATAAAATGGTGTTATCAAATGCGACTACTGGCCAATGACAGCCAGTTACGTGGAGCCACACACTCCCGTGTAGATATTTTCTTTGGATATAAAACATATCAATTGAAGGTCTAAGACATGTAAATATTGGTCGTATTTATTTATGTCTTGACCTTCAATTGATATGTTTGTTCTATTGGTGCTCTTGACCTTCAAAAGATGAAATATAGAATTGTGAAAGTCTACCATTGAAAGCGTATACGCAATTTGAAAATGTAAAACCCAAATGCAATTGAGAAATTTCATTTGGTAGATTTTAAAAGTTCAGAAATATCAAGATTAGACCCACTAATTAAAAATATTCAAAATTGGACTTTCGACTCAAATTCGGACCAAAATATCCCTCAACTATTTTCACTCTCTTTTCTTCTCACATCTCTTTCACTCTTCATCTCTCTTTCTCTCTCACACCAAGTCTGCCCAAATCCGACGAATTTCGACGTGCTCCGACGAAATCCGACACAATTCGAGTGATTCCGATGAGCTCCGACAATGTTCTTTCGGGGTTCAACGTTCTTCGCGTGAGTGATTCCGATGAGCTCCGACAATGTTCTTCCGGCATTCAACGTTCTTCGCTCTCTTCTTTCGAGTTAAAGCTTCCGCGCTCAAAAGGACCAAAAAGTAAAATTTTCATCTTTATTTCGTGTTTTGATTATTGTAGGATAGTTTTAATAGTGATTATAGTTATTATAATTATTTGATTATTTGGATTGATTTGGGTTTTTTTCGATGATTTCCGATGAATTCAAATGAAATTGATAGGATATTTTGACCTCACCGGAATTCAAATGAATTCCGATGTGTTCATATGAATTCTAATGAATTTAGATGAACCGATGTGTACAGATGAATTTAGATGAATTCTGATGAATTCAGATGAATTCAGATGAATTCGGATGTGTTCAGATGAATTTCGACGAGTTCAGATGAATTATGATGAATTTCGGTTCAAATAAATTTCGATGAGTTCATATGAAATTGATGAATTCAGATGAATTCGGAGGAATTCATATGAAATTGATAGGATATTGATGAATTCAGATGAAATTGATAGAATATTGATGAATTCAGATGAAATTGATAGGATATTGATGAATTTAGATGAAATTGATAGGATATATTGATGAATTCATATGAAATTGATAGGATATTGATGAATTCATGTGAAATTGATAGAAAAATCGATTTAAGAGGATTAAATAAGTGAACTTACCCATTTTTCAGCGAATTTCACTAAATGGAGAGATGATTAGATGACAGAGATAGAGAGAGAATAGAGGAAATGAGAAAATTATAGAGAAATTGAGAGAAATAAGGTTAAATTGGCTTAAAGATAATTTTTGTCCAAATTTGGATCAAAAGTTTAATTTTAAATATTTTTCAACTAGTGAGTCTTGCTTTGATATTTATTCACTTTGAGGTCTATAAAATGAAATTTCTCGTTTTTGTACTCTTGAGGTGGTTCAAATACAAACCGACGTGTAATCTCCGCAATGGCAACTACCCTTTTTTCAAATTGAAAAAAATATATATATATTAACTCGTCGGCTTTTTTGTTTAACTTTTACATTAGTATACTTATCTCATTCATCAACCATAATTTTTTTTTAATCAAGTCGGTCTTTGTTACATTTATCGTGACCAAACTCATGAATGATCTCATATGCCACCATTGATTGCATGACTCATATCAGGATGTGCATGTGTGCATCATAATTAACTTGATCCAAAATGAAGTTATTATGCAACGATTTCCTAGTACGGAACTCGGCAAGACCAAAAATAACCTCAGTTCGGCCACAAACTAAAACACAATTTTTTTATTTATCTATGTGTGTGAAAAAACATTTAAAATTACAAATTCCCATTAAAACCAAATATGTTCAAATGACATATGAGAAGTGCGCTCATGAAATATTTTGTGTTGCAACCCATCAATGAGCAGATCTTAAAACCATAGAGTTTGTACCAATGCGTTCTATGAATCGATATAATTTTCCTAGAAAAACTTGCCTCGTGCACTGAGTCAAAATATCACTAAACCCCGCACCATAAAAGATACGATGTTGGGCGTGTTCGACACATTCCATTCTCAAGAGAAAAATAGCAGAGGGAAGAGAGAGCAAATAAGAAAAATACAACAACTTTATTGCCCTCAATAGCCATCCCACAGGAACTTTTTCTTTATTTGTATTGGTATTTTTTGTTTCCTTATGTTACTGTAAGAAAGGATATGTTTGTAAGTTCTTGGGGACGATGCAGTTGCAGACAAAGCAAAACATAACAATGGAGAGAATAGAATATAATAAATTTATTAAAACCAAGCAGCAGAAAATGGATAGAAAGCAGAGTCCCATTACACTTCCCAAATACTATTTAGTAGGATTGTGAAACATCCATAAACTCGAGTATATTTCCTATTTTTTCCCGTTTAAAAAAACCGGGATCAGCTCGACTTCTCTCACCAATAGGCTATATATATCAAACCCAATATCCCATATGACTATACACAAGGACCAATCCTCTCTTAAGAAACTACTAATAGAAAAGAAACAAAGAAAGAAAAAGCCGAAATATATAAAAGCCGCCTTTAGGAAATGCAAAAAAACCACGCCAGTAAGAAAGAAACAGAAAGCCACAAACTAGAGTCGACTAGTGAACCCCGTTGCAAATGGTATAAATACCATCTAGAGCACCGTTTGCAGCGCTTCCGTTCGGGTATATTTTGCTTGTCGGGTTATCGATATTACCCGCTGACATAGGGATGATTCTTTTGTTCTCCGAGCTTTTAGCGAGCAGACAATCCAGCTCGCCGCACGCTGCTGCTATAAGCCCTGTTTTATAGGCACAAATATCAATATCTACATGTGATACAGCCTGACAGTGAGAAATCTAAACTCAAGGCGCAGAAATTTGACACTCATAACTAAAGGCACTAAGTGTAAAAAAATTTAAACAGCAGCCCTGTTTTACAGACAACCTTCAGTGAAAAAACTTTACGGCCAAAGAATCAACCATGATAGCTAACGTGACAGACATGTCGGTGTAAAGGGTACCTGAGAATAAAGCAGAAGGTTTTCCCGGTCGTGATTTATACTCGGGATGGAATTGAGCGCCGACATAGTATGGATGACTCCTTAACTCTACAATCTGCATATAAATACATACAAGAGCTTGGAATTAAATCTCCGTTTAAACAAAAATATACATCAATGGAAAGGAACCGTGGGTGTTAAAGTTCGGACCTCCATGCGTCGACCGGTTATATCTTTCCCCGTGAAAGAGAGACCAGCTTTCTCAAGACGCCCCACCATTTCGGGATTAACCTGCATTAAAAATAATTTCTTATCTATCTTCCTGTTTACCCTGAAATTAGAGTCCAGAGTAAGAGATACTAATGCATCCCATAACATACCTCATATCTGTGTCGATGTCTCTCGTCAACAAAGCTTTTGTTTCCATATCTGACCACAATGAACAATTCAAAAAGTGTGATGAAATTATACATAATACCCTTATATCTGAAAATAGAAACTTCCTAGTTTAAAATACATCTTTTCCCTCAAAAAATCTTTCAAATGATATTGATGACGACTTGGACATACGACCACGAAATAAAATAAATATGAAGTTAATGCTTACAGCTTAGCTGATTTGCACTCCATTGTTTGAAAAAACGTT
This sequence comes from Urtica dioica subsp. dioica, assembly GCF_054948205.1. Taxonomy (NCBI): domain Eukaryota; kingdom Viridiplantae; phylum Streptophyta; class Magnoliopsida; order Rosales; family Urticaceae; genus Urtica; species Urtica dioica. The sequence goes on along the minus strand of NC_142764.1, from coordinate 14,451,850 downwards.
CTCCTTGATCCAAGACGCATAGTCCCTCCCATATGTGTTTTTGAGCCCTGCTTGCGGTATAAAATATGAGATATACATGAAAAAAAAAAAAAAAGTCTACTGGTAAAAAAAGTATCAACAACGCTTAAAACCCTGTACCTCTGGCATGAATATAACACATGGATGCTTGGTATTAGGATCCATTTCCGTGCTATTTGCATCTTGCAGACCAAGAAGAGACCGCGCAAATTCAATCACCGCGATTTGCATTCCTAGGCAAATCCCGAGGTATGGGATCCGATTTACTCGTGCATACTTTGCAGCAAGAATTTTTCCTCGCACTCCTCTATCCCCAAAACCTCCCGGAACAAGGACCCCATCTGCGCCCTGAAGACAGCAAACCAGTCAGAAAAAGCTGCTGATATAAAAATAACTCTAAAGTCAAACCAAACGCAAACCACAGACCTTCAGCAACTTCCATGCAGCCTTGTGAGCATCAGGATTCTGCAGCAACGAGAATTACTAAGCCAGGTTGCAGAAAAAAAACAACAAAGAGCGTGAAACACCGTGACAACTGAATATTATCTAACCTTCTCTGCGGTATCTTCTTCAAGGTCAGTAGCTGCGACCCAATCGATGGACAACTTCTTGTGTTGGGCAACAGATGCATGCAAAAGCGCCTGATAAAAAACACGTGACATTATATATTTGCTGCTATCTTACTTTTTTAATATTCTCTTCTCTGTTTATGGTAACGCGTTCGAATACTGCGCCACATGCACACTTTAGTTTCTTTTTCGGAAACTATACAGCCTTTGTAAGCTATTCATGACAAGCGATGGTGAACCAAGTGAATCGCTATCATTCAGTGAGAAACGGGAATATAAACTTGCTGAGAATCACTATCACACTTGTACCATGTAGACTCAAAGACATGGGACAAAACTACTATGACATCAAAACATGTAGGAAAGAAATTTATCTTTACAATAACATTTTATGGAAACCAAACCCCAAGGATATTTTAGTTGGTAGAACATGGAAATGGATTTAAGGACTTTGTGTGAAAGATACTGTGCATACCCTCTTGGGAACAGGTACTGATAAAATTCAACTGAAATTCTATAAAACTAGTTTTAAAAAAAAAAAACAGGGCACATGAGTTATTTGGTTGTAAGTTTAACTTTGGGTGAAGAAGTGATTAGAACACCTTTGAAACGGAAAGGTAGGCGTCTGATAAGTCGGTATACTTTCCTACCATGGCAATTCGAACCTGTAAATTTATTAAGATAGATTAATTTCTCAGGTAATCTTTAGGTATTTATAGGATCTTCTAAGGAAGATGAGACCTACCGGCTCATGTAGAACATCAGAAAGTTTTGCCCTAGAAGTCCATTCCTCCAATTCTGGCTCCCTAGCAATGCTGCAGTTATCAATACATTGTGTGAGGATGCTAGAAATAAAAATTTGGTTTTAAGTTGTCGATTAACTAACACCGACTGCAGTGAATTCGGAGACTAACTAAATCTATATAAATAAATAAATAAAACCTTTGAAGGCCTAAGACTTTGAATATAGCCTCATGTGCCTTCTGATCCTGGTTGAGAAGACAAAAATAAAAGGATCCATATTAACTTTTAATGATGGTAAAAAATATTAACATTTAATTATGATAAATTGATGAAACTATGATTGCAATATGCATCAGTAGAAGAGATTTACTTTCAAAAGCAAAGGGATGTGCCAAATGTTGGGAACATCATAGAGAGTGATGATGTTGTCGTTCTGAAAATAAAAAATGAAATGTATCATTAAGGTGAAGTGAAGTCGAAAATCATATTTCATGATTCATTCTAGAAATTTACACAAAGACTACTTACAGGGACGTGACAAAACTGAGATAACTTCTGCTTTACATTCTCATCTAGTGCCTGCAAGCACGAAATTTTAAGCCAACATGACAGAGTAAAATCGATTGATATGAGAGAAAGAGAGAAGAAAACCGTTGTGCTTCGGCAAGCTAGGAGATGTGGAGTCAAACCCAGTGCTCTGAGTCCTCGCACGCTATGCTGGGTTGGTTTCGATTTCTGTAAATGGCAACCAAGAACATTTAGCAACAAGCAACCAAGGAAGTGTAGTGACAAACAACACAAATTCCTTAGAAAATACCTGTTCGCCAACAACACTCAAAACAGGCACCAGACTGACGTGAACCAAGCAGAAGTTGCCAGTTCCTGAAGGAAAAGAGAAAAGCGCATTTAACCACACTATTTGACACCTAGACAGTCTTCAAAGTTGACATATAAAAAAAAATTATAAAAAAAAAATCTATTACCAACACGGTATGAGAACTGCCCCAACGCCTCGATGAATGGCATGGATTCAATATCTCCTGCACTTAGGAAAGGTATTAGAAATATGAAAGAAACGGGGACTATGACGTTTCCATGAGAAATAGATGAGTTTTTTTTTGCTCGTACCGATGGTTCCGCCCAATTCAATGACACAGACATCAGGTGGACCCAGTTTTCCATCAACTGGAATCTGTGCTGCACGTTCGATCCACTCTTGAATCCCATCCGTTATGTGAGGGACAACCTAGTTATCAGGAGAAAAAGAGGCGCAAATTGAACAACAATGAATAGGGAAACAAACTCACGCATGAATGTTGCTTTGACGGCTTTTTAAAAAGAAAGAATAGAGGAAGACCTGAACAGTTTTTCCCAGATAGTCACCCCTTCTCTCCCTATCGAGAACAGACTGCATCGCAAAGAGTAAATAGCTCAACACATATGGGCATGATTGAACTCAGTGTCAAGACAAAGAGCTGTAAAAAACGCAAATTTAAGCCACTTGCCTGGTAAATCTTTCCAGTAGTAATATTATTGTCACGGGTCAGTTTGATATCTAGAAATCGCTCATAATTTCCGAGGTCCAGGTCCACCTACGAACATGAACGCAAATATTTCAGAGAGAGAGACAGTCTTCTTTCAAACATTATTTACTCATTTCTTTGAAGATCCCATCTTTTTTTTTTCACAATATTAAGATAATGAAGGTCCCATCTTTGTCGATTACTGAGCCAAGTTTTTTTTTTTTTTTTTTTTCACGTAATAGACAAACAAGTTCAAGTGCTGTTTTTTTTTTTTTTTTTTTTTTTTTTTTTTTTTTTTTTTTTTAAGGAAACAAACAAGTTTATGTAATCCCTGAGTATATTATATCAAAATAAAAAAATAAAAGTAAGCCCTCACAATTACAACCGTTGCTCACAAAACAATCGCTGTCCCCAAATTATATTTCTGACGGAGAGAAGAAATTTGTTTTAACTTTAGTCTTTTACCTCACCGCCATCATCTAACACATACACTTCACCATGCTCAAAAGGGGACATAGTTCCAGCGTCCGTGTTCAAGTAAGGATCTGCAAAATAATAAAAAAATAAAAAAAAAAGTTGATACTAAGCTTGAAAACAAAAATTACAGTAAAGAGATTATAAAATAAATAAATAAAACGAACAGCCAAACCAGGAATGCATTTAAAATGGCCAGAGTTCAGATTTAATAACTTAACATTACAGGTAGAGTGAAAATCTCACGGAACTAATATTAATTTTTCAAAATTGTTTTTAAAAAAATAAAAAATTACATCCAAATCCTTGAACATAAAACAATATTAACAAAAAGGGCGTTCTTACGTTTGACTAAATTTTTAACAAAAAAAAAGGATTTGTTTCGGCTATACATTGCATAAGAAAAGAAGCATTTTTTTAATCTTATTTAACTTCAGTGCTAGGTCTTCCCACTAAAACGACCTCATAACTTCGTCAAATTCTCAGTGAGGGGGGAGAGAGAGAGAGAGAGAGAGAGAGAGAGAGAGAGAGAGAGAGACCGATTTTAATGGAAGTGACACGAAGACCACAAGCCTTGAGAAGAACGCCAATGCTACTGGCCGTGACTCCCTTACCAAGACCGCTCACAACTCCACCAGTCACCAATACGTACTTCATTCTCTCTCTCTCTCCTTTCTAAGCATCCACACACAATTACAAACACCCATTCAAAATAAAAATCACATTATCATTCTTCCAATTTCCAGTCCACAACAACAGAGAACAAGTAATTAACCTTGTTTCGGAGGCACTAATTTGCAAAGCTGCAGTGCTTGTGTTCTCTCTCTCTCTCTCTCTCTCTCTCTCTCTCTCTCTCTCTCTCTCTCTCTCTAAATGTCAGTGAAAAAGCGCAAAGATCGTGAGAAAGTTAAGAGCGAGTCAGTTCGTGTCTGTTTTTCGTCTTTCGATGTTTTCGCAGCGAATAGAGACACGAAAGTGAAATGAAGCCGCTGAGAGTTACGATAACACAAAAAAGAAAAAAAAGGAAGATAAGAAGGGATTGAGAAGTGCAACGGAAGAGAAAATATCAGAAGATAAGCAAAATTCAAAATACGCACCGAAGCGAGGAAAGGAGAAAATGAAAAGATTTGGATGAAGTGAGAATTGCGAGGGATTGGCGGCTTTTTATATAAAAAAAAAATTGGTGAATTGGTCGTTGAGACCTATTTCTACCAAACCCCTAAATAAATATTTTATATTTTATATTTTACTATATAAGGGTATTATATTTTTCTTACACAAAAAAATAGAAAGAGAAATTACTACTTCAAAAATATCTTAAATTAGATTTTTGTATTTATTTCGGACAAAAATACCATTTTGACCTATTTATCTTCCTCTCTTATTTTCTCTATTCTCATTCATTATAACTCTTAAATCTTATATCTAACTTTCAAGTCCTCTAAAATATTATCTACTTAACTGAATTTCGTGAAATCATGTATAAATTTACTTACTTGATTGTTTTAAATAAGTTTTTTTTAATAGTATAGCACGTAGAGTAACATAGACGTTCAGATTTGAATTACATTGGTGAAAAATCTAGATTTTAGCATTTTCTACGATGAAATACGAGATTATCTGATAGGATATGATGCGATTTAACTTGTTTGTACGATGAAATTAAAAAAATTAAGAAATTATATGATAATTTACGATAGTATACGATATTATACAATAGTATACGATATTATACGTTAGGATATAATAGTGTACGATGATGTATAATATTGTACGATGCTGAAGTATACCGGATGCTAATTTTGCTTAATTTTGGTTGTTTTTGTAGTTTATATCTTGGTTAACGGCAATTGGGAGAAAAATGGACACTTATGGATGTTCAAGAATGTTATTACATTTGGTTTTGAAGTTTCGAAAGAAGTAACATACATAGAGTTAGTGGATAAGATATATGAGTCGATCAAAGTAGACAGATTCACGTTCGACTATAAACTTGAAGTCCCATACACAATGGGTACTATTCTGATGGCTTCTGCGGTTTTGAAGAACGATGCACTCGTTTTTTTTTTACTATAAGCTTGGTAACGAAAGAGATCATAATGCCAAGTGCATATCGAGAAGTACTAAAGGGAAAAATGTGATGGTTGGAGTATCGTCTCGCTTTGAATCAAACAAGAGACGGAATAATATTATCATCAATGACCGACACAATGATCCTATCATCGACCGACACAATGATCATATCATCAACGAACGACGCAATGACCCTATTATTAACAACCGATACAATGATCTTATCATCAACAACCGACACAATGTTCTTATCATCAATCGACACAATGTTCCTATCATCGACCAACACAATGATCCTATCATTAACAACAGACACAATGGTGGCGAAGATGACTTGTATAAAGTTGATGAAGACGAAGTGTACAAGCGTGACAGAGATGATTACCACAACACTGACATAGATGATGAACTAAAAATTGACAGAGATGATGGACACAACAGTGACGAAGATCATGGACACAATGATGACGAAGACGATGAATACAACAATAACAAAGCTGAAGAATTTGAAGAATAATATGAAGAATTTTTGGCAAAGTTTTAAGTACCCTCAGGACCCCGTCAACCGTCATTTGAGCTTTCTATCATATAGTCACCAATGGAGTGTGTGCCTTATTCATGGAAAGCGCATGAATTCACCCGCGATGATGTAGTGAAGAAAGAACCAAGTCATTGTTCACCTTCTTCTACACGTAATATAAATTAATTGTACTTAAATTCGCAAATTAAATATGTTACATTATTAAATGTTTAACCATTGAAAAAATAGGTAGCTCAGAAGAATTATATATTGGGCAGCAGTTTGAGACCAATAAGAAATTTAAGAAACATATCCACCTATACGCCCTGAAACATAATTTCGAATTTAGAGTGAAATCTTATTCGAAAAAGAGATATGAAAAATGAGAAATGCACGTGAAAGCTGGTGGGTGTTTGTGCAGTGGTAAGAAATGTGAAAGATTACGTCTTACGATAGTATACACTCTTGTTCATGTGTGGTTCGAACAGATGGTCATCAAGGAGCTTTACCATGGGTCATTGGTCACGTGTTTAAAGAAAAGTTTACTGTTAACTCTTTCGCTGAGTATTCAGCGCATAATGTAAGAGAGGAAGTGAAGACAAGATTGGGTGTTAACATATCGTATATGAAGACTTGGAGGTCTAGAGAGCAAGTTATCGAGTACGTAAAGGTACGCCGGAAGACTCTTATCATAAGTTACCATTTTAGATATACATGTTGGAGCAAAAGAATCCTGAGACTTTGGGACTGACTTCATGAAAGATGGTGACGAATTCAAGTACGTGTTCTTTTCTATTGGGGCGTGTCGATTCAACTCATGTCGTCCGATCATATCATTGGATGATTCATTTTTTAGGACAAAATATGGTGGACAGTTGCTCTGCGCTATTGCTAAGGATGTGAATTCACAGTTATATCCATTTGCATTTGGGGTTGTAGACACCGAGTGTCATGCTTCGTGGATTTGGTTTTTGAAGACTGATCATTGTAGCATTGAACTCAACGCCGCCGCTTATGCCTTCAATAAGAGAGCATTCGTAGCTCATTTAAGGCAGTTTAGACGGAAAGATGTCGAGATGACAAAGTATCTCCAGGAAGTCGGTGTTGATCGGCGGGCCAGAGCATTTTTTCCTGGAAAACGGTAAAACTCTACCTTTGTTATTGTGATTTTTACAGTTTATAGTTTATTATTATAACTTTGTTAATATGTTATTGTTTTGTACGTACTAGGTACGACATAATGACAAGCAATAATGCAAAAAGCTTCAACAATAATGCGGAAAATGCTAGAACGTTTCCCATCACAACCTTGCTTGAGTTCATTCAATTCACACTCCAAACCTTGTTTTTCGATCGAGAAGAGCTCACGAACAAGTTGGATACAAAATTGACAGAAAAATTTCAAGATGATCTCGGCCATCTGAATGCCAAGGCATAGTACGTCACAACGTATGGACTTGGTCTATACGAGTGTCATGTCAAAGACCTACGTGTAGATTTGTTGGCGAAGACATGCACTTGCGGACTACCACAACTATTGAGAATCCTGTGCGAGAATGTCATCGCATCAGCTCAACATCAAAGTGTCGACATCTACACATTGTGTAGTCCTTTTTACTGTAAGGAGGCTAGGATGGAGAATTACAAGGAATTCATATATCTTGTTGGGAATGAAGACCAATGGAACGTTGCGGATGAGATAAAAAAAATATGACGGTTGGAGTACCTATTGAAAAGAAACAAACCGGTTGGCCGAAGAAAAGTAAACAAGGAAGGCAAAATGTCAATCGATACCCATCTCAAGGCGAAAAAGGTTGTGCTTCATAAAAAAAAGTGAGAAATATGATGGTATGGGCCATAACATGACTACAAGCACTTGGAGGGGTTGAGAATTTTGTTAAGAACTTTGTATCTTGTTTTTAATATGTTAAGAACTTTGTATTTTGTTTTTTTTTTAATGATTAGAACTTTTTCAAATCGATGATGACATATCAAACCGATTATATGATATTAAGAACATTCATACATACCAAAATGATGATCACATATCATATCCATACAAAAAAAAATCACAACAAAGTTCTTTACAAAATAAGATTTCACGGAACGTCATTCTGATAAAATAAGTCGCAGCACCATTTTTTCCTGACCTTCCTCATATGAACACTTTGAAACATCTCAAACGATTCGCCGACAAGTATTTGCTCCACATACTTGACTACAAACATCCCGCAAAAAATTTTGAAACATGTTATAAAAGTAAGAAAATTATATTCAAGTCAATTTTTTTTTGTCATAATCTTTACCAGTCGAAACATTGTGAGATTATCTGATCGACTAGCCATATAAAAAGATAGTTGCATTTGACCGTTGGCTAGCTTTCGATATGCCATTGGATGCTCGCTAAACAAACCACTCTTGACCATAACCTTAGGTAGAGCTCGAGTTCAATTATACACGATTACAAAAAAGTAAGAAACTAATTAATTACAGTGAGTTAATAAAGTGAAGTTATACTTTTACGCACCTCCATAAACTCCTTAAAGGCGTCTTGATGCATGAGATTCTCAACGAGGTCCTTCTGGCAGTCTAGGACAGTAATGATCCACTCTTCTAAGTCGACCTTGAAGGTGAACCAATGAAGGTTCTTGAAGTTAACTACGAACAATATCGGTTGCGCCCACGTCCATGGAAATTCTTTAGCGTCTCTGTACTAATCATCGGGGTCAGGCTTGGTGCTTAGATTGATGGATTTTTTTTATTTGCCTCTTCGTTGTTCTATCGACCGTATACGTTTTGGACCCATCGAGAATCCATGATTCAGACGTCTTGACGATACCTGTCGATTTGTCTCTAGCGAGTTCGAAGCATGTGTATACTAACATCAATATGTGGCGAACGTGTATGAAATAACAAACATATTAATTTAATTTAAATTAAAATGAGTATTAAAAATACAAGTATTCAATTCAACGTACCAAATCTGTGAGCCATTTGCCATTCTCCAACAGTAACTTGAAGAAATCAAGAGTAGCGTCACGAGTCTTGATGTGAACCGTACCCATGAATCTCTTTTGAAATTTTTCCGGGCTTCATCCATACAACAAAGGGATCAAACTCCTTATTGCTTGGTTCCTTCAAAAGCTTGAACACAAGACCCGCTCTTCTCTGTACTTGTGTTTCGTCAAGTCAGCGAATTTGTCCTATTATGTCGTTCTTTGTTTCTGATGGCGGATTTTGGGAGCTCAAAATTTTGGGGCTCCACCACCGCCGGAAGTCGAGCGCAGAGCTTCCTACACCATCGTCGGCCCTTGTACAATATCCTATGGCGTCGTATGGCTTCATATTTCGTCGTACGTGGTCAGAATTTTTTTAGGTGTGAGAGAGAAAAATCGAGTGAAGGGAGGAGAGAATGAATGAGAGAAAATTTGAAAAAATGAGTTTATTTTTTTGTTCAGAATGGCATTTTTGTCCATTTTTGAGACAAAAGTCCATTTTCAAATATTTTTTAAGTAGGATGTCTAATCTTGATATTTTTGTTAACTTTGAGGCCCACTTAATGAAATTTCTCATTAGAAAGTAGAGCCATTATAAATTAGAATAATCAAATGGACTAAGCCACTTGAAACGTTAAAATTGCAATCTAGCCAACGTTTCAAATATGTTTAAAATGTAACCATATTTGATGATGTGACTTAATTATTCATATTGCAATTTACGTGATTGTCTTCTGTTAAAAAAAATGGTACAACATGAGGGAATTAGACAACGTTTCAGCACAACAATATAGCCAACGTTTAATCTACATTACTCATTTATTCGGCAAAATTCTATTTCCTAATTTATAGTCCATTTATTTTCTTTGAATGTTAATTTTAAATTAATGTTGACTTTCTATTTAAATTTATACGTGTATTAGTGACTTTCTATTTCCTAATTCAGAATCATTTACGTATATTGTAAGCAGTTATTCTTTTAAAATGGGAACTGTCTTATTTAGTTAGCATAATGAATAACCATATTTTTAGGGGTCCATTATGTATATAGCCAAATTAACAATTTCACAATGCTATATAGCCAACGTTTCGTAAATCTTAGGTAAATAACCACGTCCATGTATTTACACGTGTAAATTGACGTAAATACCCCACCATTTTATTTCAATGAAAGGGAAAAATCAGTAATGCCACGTCATTTTTATGGCTATTTATCTAAGATTTATGAAACGTTGATTATGTACCACATTTGAGACAATATATGTATCTCGAGTCTTTAGGGTGCCTTTATTAGTTGCTAGATTGATCGTTTAGGAGAGAGATGACCTTCAACAGACTAGAACACCTCTTACCATTTATCGAGGCGAAATTGAATACACGTTGATCTAGGAGGGATGATATAGGCACTTGGATGAGCCATTTCTAGCCAGAGAGCTGACTCGAAATGAATTATTCACTAGATCTCGTGCACAAAAATCCAAATACATTACGTTCTCGACCTTAGCCACGTAACAAAAATCCAGTCCACAAAGACATTCTCACAAAGAACCCATTGCTCTAGTAAGGACGTCATCGCAAGTCATTTCCAAGAATTTTTTACTAATGTTTTGAGTTGGTCTCCAAGTTAAAAAAAATATATTGTGAAAAAAATCGTTGAACACCGTAGCGGTTTTGTTATTTGTTTTTATTTATGTATATAGCTGCAAAGAAAAGAAAAGAAAAAAGAGAAAAAAAAAACCCGAAAAAGAGAAAAAGAAAAAAAAAAAAAAAGATGTGTTTTAGGTTGATGCTTCTCAAGCATCTAGTTTTTTATTTTATTTTTTATAATTACGGTGTTTAAGCGAATATAAAAATGACTTGGAGGTATACTTTGTTGTTATATTTATGGCATAGTTTATTTGGCAAAACAAATTGTAATAGAGTTGTTGAAGCCGGAGCGTCAACAAGTTGTTCAAGCAACTTATGCAACTTGCAGTCAGGGCGGTTGCGTCTTTTTCCTTATGCGAAAATCATGTAACTGCCACGTTGGTTAGTTACTTGATTTACTTGGAGATGTAATCTCATATCTTTAGGGATTCGATTGATTTTTTTTCCGAGTAGAATTTCAGAACCTAACCATATATAAATCCACCTAGGGTTTATATCTTTGGTTAACGAGGTTCTTCGACTGTTTAGCTATTCACGAACCCATATTTACTTTGCCTGTCTTCTCATTCCAGAAAACATCAAAAATAGGCATTGATTAACTCAGAGCTTTTGTATTGTCATACTAAGCTTGAGATCGTGTGTCGCATAGGTGTGCTATTGATCTTCGGTGAAAGATCGGAGTAATACATGGAGATGAGTCTCTGGTTCAACGCGGGCTTGAATCCATACCCACTGGAGATAAGCATTGAAGAGAGGTGTTAGCAAGGAGGAGTTTTGTCTAACTTAATATTCCTATAATCGTGGTTGATTGAGATAGTGGATTGCTTATACCCGGACGTCACAGTCCCCCTGAGTTGGTTGTTATACTGAACATGGTTACCAATTTTTCTGTGTTCTGTACTGCTTTCTGAGTGATTGTGTGTCTCCATAGCAATGCATCTAATCTGCTTTAAACAATCAGTTGTTCTACAAGTTGCTTAACGTAAAACTTGAGCAACCATCTTAATAGCGTTAGTTAATTTCATATTTATTGAGTCGAGAGTCTTGGAGTGACGATTTTGAGAGTTAGATTTGGGAGAGGTTGAGTGGTAGAACGAGTTGAGTGTGAGGTTAGAGTGCTTGGTGAGAAATGATTCGTGACCGTTGCTAGATTGATTTATAGCCACTATATTTCCATATCTACTGTGACCCTAGCCTAAATATTACAAACCGCAAAAAATCTATGGACCGACTAGAGATGTAGCGTATACATTAGTAAAGACAAAGGGAGAAGAGTAGGCTTAGGGGTATGCAGAGTTGAAATTCGCTGAAATTCGACATTAGAAAATCTCTTGATGGTGGTTAAGAAGGTTGCAAAGCTTGGTACCCGAGAGTTCGCGAGACATGAGAAACGCTGTAAATGGTCAAGGTAACACTAGTTTGTATTTCATTTTTTGTCACACTTGGTAGTTTAATTCAAATCAAAATAATGAATATATTTTGCATTGTAACTCTATAAATTCGTAGTAGTTGAGGCGAGCATAAATTTGACAAGGCAAATCGATCACCAAAGTTTTACCGTTCTTTTTATTTAGCTCCTTTGGTGTTTTTTTTTTATTTTTATCACTTGAGGACAAGTGACTGTTCAAGTTTGGCAGCATTCGATAAGCGCGTTTTATACATGTTAAACATCTAATCCCGGGCTTGGATTTCACAAGTTCTCAAGTGCTATTGATTTTTTTGGTGTGTTTTATATTATTTCTCTTAGCTTTTTAAAACACATTAATCGGACATCGAAGCAGTAAGTTATGGTCATTTCAAGCACGACCGCGTACTACGTAATAGTTGCGCGCGCCGTGCACTGGGATCCGTACGCCGCGACATGCCCAGATCAACAAAATTGAATTTCATGATTTCAGCCCGTTTTGAGTCTAAGGGCTCATATAGCTCCGAAAACACCTTGAAAACCTACATATACGAATTAGAGTCCCCAAAAATCGAAGTTTGGTTTCTATTTTAGGTTTTAGTTTTCTTGTTTGGGAAGTTGGGAGAGAAGGAGAAACAGAGAAGAAGACCCGTTTCACCACCGTTTATTGTCGTCATCGCCATTGATTCAACGTTTTATGTCATTCTGTTTAGTTCTGGAACTCCCGTTTTTATGCTTTATTGTTTGGTTATGGATTTCATTTATTTATTCTCTTCTATTACTCGCCATGAACTAATCTCTTTATGGGCGATGGCTTAGCGTGCTTGATTATGGTTGCAGATTCATATATATTAGACTGAAGTATTTTTCGTGTTCATCTTCTCTTTTTCTTTAATGCTTGTATGCGATTAGCTACCTCATTCATGAATTCTTGGATTGTTTATTGCTCGAGAGAGGATAAATAACCGTGCAAGTGAATTAGGTAACCGTCGTACATATAGACTATAGATAGCTAGGCTGCTACAGAGTCGTGTGTACGCTCTTGATTGTAATTCTTTTCATATTTTTTAGGAATAGAGATAATTTTCAGGATATTGGCATAGGTTGTTAGATGCTCGAGAGATATTTATCAATATTATTGATTAGTTAAGAGAGACAACTGAAAAATCGTACGTAGTTCTAGGAATCTCGACCATAGGAGAGTTTTGTGAAGCTGATGCCCTTGATTTCTACATACCTGTTCACTCGCATTTATTTTTGTGTTTTAGTTTAATTTGTTGTTTTAGTTAATAATCACCTTTGTTATTTTGTTTTTATAATTTGTCGCTAGTTGGTTAAATTTATCAGTTAAACATAGTTCTCGTGGGATCGACTCATACTTTGAAATATATTACTTGAGCTACGTATGTCTTGAAAGAGTTAGAGTGGCTTTATGCCAATTTTATATAGAATAGTCAAGATGACAAAATATAACATTAGGTCTCGTGGCATAAGTTCATTTGCCTTAGGATTATGGTGGTTTGAACATTAGGCATGCTGATTACATGGTCGAGTCTCGCATTGCAAAAATGACATGGAAATTCTTATCCGAGGACAGCCTATGGACTAATTTGGTGGAAAAAAAATTAAGAGGTTTCTCCCTAAATTGCTTGAAAATTCTCGTTGGTGTATTGGTCAAGGTCGTGTTTTTCTCTGGATGGATAATTGGTGTGGCATCAATCTCGAGTCTTATGCCCCTAGCACTTATGATCCACATCCTACAGTGGTGAATGGAATTCAAGATTCAACTATGGCGATCTAGGTATGTAGTCAAATCTCAAACTTAGCTTTAAGGAAGTAGCAAACGTTTGGTTTATTTTGTAATCTAGCTATTTATCGATATAAACAAATATTAAAGATAAAAATACCATTCATTACATAAACAATTACCAAATATAAATTAATTAACAAAAATGAAAGAAATAAAAGGAAAAAATAATAAAACACAACAAAAATAACTCACCTCCTGTTGTAGATTATAAGTATCCCAACAAATCTAGAAATATATATTGAGATCTTCATTGTTGATCTAACCAATCAAGAGAGCTTTAACGTAGTACTCAAATTCTGCTCCATAGTCTCACATATATATTCAGCCTGTATTTCTATAACTAATTTACTAACATTAACAGAAATAAACCGACATTAATACAAATATACAAAAATTAACACAAATTTACAAAGACATTAACACAAATAAACACAATCTTATTCTTAACATTTTGATGCAACGACAATAGAGACAGAGTGAGAGATAGAAGGAGCTGGTGAGAGTTAGAGAGAGAAACACCTTCGTCTTTGACACCTTCTGAATTCTTTGCAACCTAAGCTCCTTTTAGGGCTGAGACTCCTCACGTTCACCCCATCTTCTCTCAAAGCTTGACAAGTACGTCAATGAAAAAACATGCTCTCATACACTTAGTATGACGATACAAAAGTTGCAAGGATTCTTGAGTTTGTTGTCCATGATGATCTCCAGTGTAGAGAGACGAACACAAGAATATAGTTTCATGAGTATAACCAAACAAGAAAAAGTAAAGTCGCTTAAACAAACCCTGGTGGATTTTATATGATTGACTACACAATATCTCGCGAAATCTAAAGTCATGTCCATGAATATCGCAACTAAACATACATGTTTGGTTTGTTCTTTCGCGCGGGAGGAAAACACTCAAGTACCCCGATGCTTTAAGTAGTTTGAACAATTCCTTGAAGCTTTGACTTGAACAACTGTTAGAATTTGTTTTTCCAAACATAAACCTATGCCCCAAAGGATCCAACAATCTCCCACTTGGAATTTTTGGCAAAACAAACACAAGACACTTCGCAGAGTGTTTCAAGTAAAAGTTGCAGCATGTCTAATCGGTTCAAACTTAAAGGAAGTAAAGAAATTTTTTAACTTGCTATTACAGCCCCAAACAAAATAATAAAAGAATTAAACCAAAATACTCCCACTTTTTTCCATAAAAAGAAAAGCCAATAGGATATATCTAAGTCTAGGTTAAGAGGAAAACATGATTAATAGACTGAAAAAGAAAAGAAAAAAAAATTACATTCTTTTTGGACGCAGCGGTGTCAATGTTGGTCTTCTTCTTCAACTTTATCTTGAACTTCTTCAATAGGGTACTTAATTTATCATAGGAGGTTGTTGAGCAGACTTCTGAAGTTGGTGATCCTCATGGTCTTTGCTGTCTTGAACTTGATTTCAACCTCAAGTTGCATGATGATCTTCTTTCTCATGGATGAGGAGATAAAGGATGTGTTGTCAATGGTGCCCACAAGAAGAGTAGAAGTGTCTATTTATGTACATTTGATGTCATATAGTCTCACGAAGACTCTTGCTTGTAATTGCTTATTCATTAATAAAAGTTGAAACGTTCATTCATTCTTCCTTGTCTGTTTGAAGCTTTATGATAAAACCTTAGTCTTTAGTCCATAAACAAACTTAACAACTTACGAAGAGACAAATGTAGATTTGCATGAACAAACTCTTCGTAGTTTGCTTAAAACGATATATTCGCAATCTAAGGGTCAAAGGACTATTGACCTCAGTAAGATTGTTAGGAGAATCTATGATGTCTGGTTATGAGGCATTGAGAGTTGGAGACTCTATAGTTCTTCTAGGTATCTTCCGAAGGTACTGAATTGACTAGTGAACTTCTAGAGACAAGATAAGAACAAACCATTTAACCTCTTATGTCTCGAAGTCACTACGTATGAATTGCATCACGCTTACCTTAATCCTGAAATGAGACATGCCATTTCACAGCTTACGTATTCTCATTTGAGAAAGTCAGAGTTCGGACTCACTATGTGATTCTGAACAGGACCTATTGGTGAAGTACTAAGTTGTGAAGATGTCATGAGTAACTTTGTGAAGTTCTCATAGATATGGAATTCATGTACAAGATTGCTGAAATGCAATGTATATCACCTCATGCTTTGTTCCTTGGAATGTGAATAAATGAACTGGCCAGTGTCCAAATTGAGTCTTGACTCTTTTGCATGAAACAATGTGACTTGTTAGCTCCTCGTCAATACATTGTTTCTAACTTATTCACAAGCGACAAAGGAGTTGAGGAAATAACAGCTAGAAGGGTAAAATGGTAATTTTGTAAATCCCGACTAGCTGATGATATTCATGAAGGGTAAACATAGATAATATTCAGTGGATCCACTCATTACAATTAGGTTGAATTCTTGAGTAGAAAATAAATTCATTTGAACCGAGAGATTTTCAGTGTCTACTCTTTAGTGGAGTCAGTTGACATTACTTGGAAAAGGTTCGTGAACTTTTGAGTCCAGGTATTTAGCTCAAGCTTTGTTCATTTGGATCCATGAGGTCACTGTCACAAATCATATCGAGTAGGAATAGTTAAACTAGAAGCTAAGTCAAAACAAGAACGAGACAAGTTTTACAAAAATTGTCTAAAGGGTATTTTTCTCTTTTAGGACATAGGACGAAATGAATGTCTATAAATTTGTTGACATTGTCATATGATGACAAATAATTTAAAAACCACTCGGCCATATTAAAGAATTTTACTATGGAAATTCTTAATGGGATTTTCTTATGTTGTCATGAACAAATGAAGAAAAATCTAGAAGCCCCTTCTAGAAGGTGTGCACGCCCAACCCAAGATAAAGAGATCCAATTTTGTGCATTAATGTATGTAGATACTTGCCAAAAGAAAAAGAGGAAACAAATTTCCTCTAGGAGGAAACAAAGTGGGCGGCTAAACAAGCAAGGAGAGAGCAAAGAATAAAAGAGGAAAGAAATCCAAGGAGTCATGAAAGCCCTTGATGGCCGTGTGACTTGGATAGAAAAAAGGGAAATATTTGCTCATGATTATGTGATATTCTATAGAAGAGTAAACTACCTTATTGAAGGTAAAACCTCTTCTATAAATAGAGCCCTCATTCATTTCATTTTATTCATTCCACATAAGTTAGAGATTGAGAGCTTCTCTCTTTAGACCTTGTGGTGGCCGACTTCTCCTCTCTCTCTCTCTAGTTTTCTTTCATTTTTGTTTTGGCACCTAGGTCCACATTTGACCTAGTGTTTTAGCTCTTCGACTTTGAGAGTTGTTCTCGAGTCGTCGTGTTTAAAAGTGCCCACACACTAATTCCTTTATTTCTCGAGTGATTCTTGTGATAGAAACTTTCGTGGTAGCTCGAGTTCCCGAGGAAAGAAGAGAGACGTGCTGCGAGGGGAGACGAATATTTCAACCTTCCAAAGGCTTCTCAACGTTCAAGCTTCTCAAAGGTTAGTAAATTTATAATGCTCATTAATGTTTTAAATTATATGTATTTGCTCTTTGTCTAGGTTAGTAAAATCGTTTTACTCGTTTTAAAGAAAATTTTTAAATTCCGCCGCTTGCTCGAAACGTTAAACTTTTTCTTAACCCTAGATCAATTCCAACAGGATGTACCTACAAATAGAAAAGATGTTTGAACATCTTCTTGAATATCTAGAGCTTGTTTCTCCCCTTTGTCATTCTTGTGTTTCCCCGTGAACAACGTCGGATCCATATAGATGAGCTTGGCATCTGTGGAAAGATCCCTCCGACTTGTCTCTAGCCATGAGCACTGCTTCTTCACCAGCTCATATATTAGAGATGGAAACTCAATAGTGTGGTTTACCTTATCAAAAGTACCATGAACAGTAATCTAGTTGAAGATGATTTGGCACATGTCAACAAACTCATTGTTTCCACTAGCATATAATAGTTGTACCATAGCTTTAGATAGTGTGCCTCTGTGAAGTGATGGATACCAGTTCTTGATAGTTATTCCATAAAGCAAGGAATAATTTGTGGTCAAATCACTAGATGACATTCCCTGCTCAACCTATTTGGCTTTCTCACCACTGAGACACCTAGCTATCTTATTAAAATCCACATGTTGTTCCACTAGTTGTTCAACCACAGAGCCATAAACTCATTGATCGAGTCAAGGGTGATAAATAGCTCCTTACCCATTATCCTAACCAGTCCAAAGTATGGGCTCGAGGAATTCCCAAAATCCTCAGTCAAGTTTGCTATAACTTCTCTAACAATCTGATACGCAAACTTCTTAGATGAGGTGACAGTGGAGAACAACTTTACATATTTCAGTAGAGACACAATCACTGGGACAGTGTACTTAGCTTCATCAATATTCTTTTCATGGATCACAGAACGTTTCAGCACCAGTTCCTACTTGTTGGAATGAGCTTGGGATGCAAACCACACTCATATCTTCCAGACTTCAAGTACAGTAGAGACTTTCTTCTTGGCTGGATTCTTCTTCTTCTTTGTTGGTTCTGGTCCAGGTGTAGAACCTTCACCAACTTCTGGAACAACAACTTCTAGAACAACGGCTTATGGTTGAACATCTTCTTATTCCTGATCTTGAACAACTTCAGGGACTGTTGTTGTTGAAGATTGCTTCAACCAGTCTTCTTTTTCATAGAGGGATATTCCTCTTTCTTTTGTGAGGCTTCTCCTCACTCTTAGATGCATCTTCATCTTCAGAGACCATAGCCGTCTCTTCAATCTGTTTCCCAGCTTTCCTTTTTCTTGCACTTCTTCTTTGGCTGAGCCGTAATAGACACTGGTTCATCACTTGTGTCCATGGGCCTAGCTTCTTCTTTTTTAGGTGCTTCCTTGGATTGAGCGTCTCATTCAAGAATCTGAGAGTCTTTTTCTTCACCTCTATCACCATCATTCTGATCTTCAGTGGCAGGAGGGTTGATGGTGGCTTTTCTCTCAGGAGTAGGAACCTCTTCTTCTTCTTCTTCTTCAGGTTCTTGTTCAACCTTCTTCCTTGAATATTTGGAAACTGGAATTGTCTTCTTCCTTAGTTTATTCATCATTGCTCCTATTGTTGGTTCCTTTACTTCAATAGGACTAGGGATTTTGGATTTCTATCCCCCTGAGTTTCATATACCTGGATCGGTACCTCGAAAGTGCTTTGAGAACCCATTAGAAGTTTTAAGAACTCACCAACAGTAGATAAAGCAAGGATGGGTCTAACGTGTGGAATGTTTTCACTAGACCTCTCTCTTGGGTTTGGGTAATTCTGAAGCTCCTTCTCGATGTTCGCCTAGGTTGCGACACCGGCGATGAGGCTAATGGAAGTAGGAATAGCGTCCGGGCTGAGCTTAGACTCAATCGGAGTGGGGGCTTGAGTAGGAACATCTCATCTTGTGCATGTGGTCACCGTCTTAGCTTGAATCGGAGAAGGAAATTTGGAGATTTCTCGTCGAATTTTTCAGAGGCAAGAGGAACGAGGGTTTTCTTGTATAATCTCTTGAATAAGTGAGATCAAAATAGGTATCAATTCTAAGAAATAATCGAGTACCACTTGGATACAGGAGCGGTCGTAAACCGTAATCACCACTTCTGCAACATGTAAATCACACGGTACCCATTTCTAATCACCATTTAAGCCTATTTTTTCACTAACCAACCTAAATTATCTCCGAATAACATTGTGAGCTTCCATGCTGTCACTCCCTCTGTAATACATGTCAATCATTTTTATGCTAATTTCTGTAAATGCTAGATTGACAGACATTTTTTTTTTATAGAAAATTAATTCTCAATAACACAAAGACCCAATGAGGATCTAAGTGTATCAAATTGTACACTGTCAATGGGTTTAGTGAAGATATCTGCTAGCTGCTTCTCTGTGGATACATGCTTCAACTCGATGACCTTTTTCTTCACTAATTCCCTGATGAAGTGATGTCATATATCAATGTGCTTTGTTTTGGAATGTTGCAGTTGATTTTTTGAGATGCTTATTGCACCCATGTTTTCGTAGTAAAGAGGCATAACATCTTGTTCTACAACATACTCGCACAACATCTGCTTCATCCAAATCATCTGAGCACAGTTAATCCCTGCATATTTGTATTCTGCTTCAGTTGTAGATAGAGAGATGTTGTTATGCTTCTTGCTAAACCATGACACAAGGTTGCTACAAGAAAAAACGGCCTCCATATGTACTTTTCCGATCCTCTGCACTGCCTACCCAATCAGTATCACAATAACCCACTAGACAAGAACTAGTGTCTTTAGTATACCAAATGTCATAATCAATTGTGATGCACACATACTTGATTATTCTTTTCACATTGGACATATGGCTTTCTTTTGGATTAGCCTGATATCTTGCGCATATTCCAAATGAATAAGAAATGTCTGGTCTGTTTGCAGTCAAGTACAACAGACTCTACCAATTAACTACTGTAGAAAGACTGATCAACCAAAACACCATCATCATCCTTGGTCATCTTGATATGAGTAGCTGTCGGAGTTCTCTTATGTGTAGCTTTTTCTAATTCAAACTTCTTCACCAAGTTCCTTGCATACTTGCTCTGAGAGATGAAGATTCCTTCTGGTTTTTGCTTGACTAGAAGTCCAAGAAAGTAGGACATTTCACCCACCATACTCATCTTGAACTCTCGTTCCATTTGTTCAACAAACTGTTCAACCAATTTCTACGAACTAGAACCAAATAAAATTTCATCAACATAGATTTGAGCAATAATGAAGTATGACCTAGTGTGTTTGACAAAAAAAAATTGTCTACACCCCCTCGAGCATAGCTATGATCCACTAAAAACACTATCAATCTCTAATACCATGCCCTTAGTGTCTGTTTCAATGCATACAAGGCCTTTTTTAGCTTGTAGACATAGCTTGGATGTTGAGGGTCTTCAAAGCCCTTGGGTTGAGTAACATAGACTTCTTCTGAAAGTAGTCCATATAAGAAGGCGTTCTTCACATCCATTTGATGTAGCTTGAAGTTCAAATGGCATGCAAGTGACAAGCAGCAATCGGATAGCCTCCAGATGGGCAGCTGGAGCAAATGTTTCTTCAAAGTATACGTATTCAATATGTGAGTATCCATGAGCAACTAGGCGATCTTTATTTCTAGTGATGTTCCCTTTTTCATCAGGTTTATTCTTGAAAATCCATTTAGTGCCAATGACGTTGACATGGAACTAGATCTCACACATCATTCCTTTCAAACTCTCCGAGTTATTCCTGCATCGCAACTACCCAATATTCATCAATGATAGCTTCTTTGATGTTTTTTGGTTCAATACTAGAGATAAAACATGGATTATTAACAATATCACGATAGTTATAGTACGTTTATCTCTGGATCTTTTTCCTTCAAGAGGATTGCCAATGATGGACGAGATAGGATGATTCTTCTGAATTCTGGAAAAAGGTTGAAGTAAAGGAATGTGTTAAGAAGCTTCATTCAAGTCCTAAACGGATTCATCATTGGATGAGCCAGGAAATTTATCTTGAATATCCTCCAAGGAGTCTTGTTGACCAACTTCTTGAACAACTTAGGAAGATCTGGTTGTCTCAATGGTTTCTTCATCTCTAGTGTCTCTTCTTCATTTGACATCTTTGACAGTGGTATTTATGGACTCCATGACTGTGTTGGTCCGCTTGGTGTACACTCTGTAAGCTCTTCTTGTAGTAGAGTAGCAAAGGAATATTTCTTCATCGCTCTTCGAATCTAACTTCTGCCTATAGTCTATGTCATTCAAGATGTAGCATATACTCCCAAACACATGGAAGTACTTGATGTAGCATGTACACTCTGTTTTGGGGTGATGGGAGATGAGACCTAATGTGCAATGCCTTGGGTTTCACAGAAGTCAATGAACCCTTTATTCTCGAATTCTCTTCCATGGTCACTTCAGAGAGCCATGATGTGTTCACCATTATCAGCTGCCTTCTTGTACCTCTGTAGAAAAACTGCAGGCTACGAAGTACTAATGCTGCTTTACTCTCCATTCTTGTTTAACTGAAATTGGCTTTCTAACGCTGTGAATTTTGAGATCTGCAAGATACTTTAAACAACAAGGTTTAATATGACCAACTTTGTTGTAGTAGTGACATACCCACTTTTTCTTCTGTCTGCTAGTTGTTGAAGTAGCTTGAACATCTTCTTAGGCACTTCATTCTTCATATGCTCTCCAGTTGTAAGTTGTCTGACTTTGTGATGATTCACCATGAAAACCAAGTCCTCTATTGCTTTCATTGAGAGGCAACTATTGTGTCAAAGTTGCTAGACCCTGAGTTAAGGATCTTCACATTTTTTATTCAATTTGCTCAACTCATCAGAGGCCCTCCATGTAAGCTTGTCTTGCACTTTTTACCTGCTTCTCCAATATAGCAATAGAATTAGTGAGCTTAGTTTTGTAAAAGTTTAGATCAGCTACCATCATCTCAAGAGCATTCTCAATCTTCAGATCAGCAACATTCTAACTCAATTTTTTTTTTCTGTCGATGACCATGGCCTACTTGTCATATAAGAGCGACAAGTTCTTGATGATGTCTTCTTCCGTTACTTCAGCTTCTTCATCACTGCTCGAGTCTCCAAGGAGTTGTTCAACCAACTTCTAGATTGTTTCTGTAACAACATTAAATGCAAGATAGTTAGAAATTTCGTCATTCTGGTTGCTACTATCAAAATTTTCATAACTCCAGTTGGCCACAAGAGACTTGTTCTTCTTCAATGTATTGGCACATTCAGCTTGGATATGCCCAAATCCTTCGCATTCTCTGCATTGGATCCCTTTGGGCTTATCTCCATGATTCTCCACATTGTTGTCACCAAATCTATTCTTCTTTTGAAAGTTGTTGTCGCTTCTATTTTATGGATTATAAATTGAATTTTGACCATGATCTTCACTCCTTCGATTGAAATTTCTCATGAATTTTCCAAAATTCTTGGCAATTAAAGATGCTCCGTGAAGTCTTGGTCATCTTATGCTTTTGTGAGAGCTTCTACTTTCAATGCTATACCATTGGTCTTTTATTATGGCTCATTTTATTTTAGATTCATCTTATAGGTTCTGAGAGACCCCATCAATTCATCAAGCTTCATCTACTTCAAATTGTGAGTTTCTTCTACAGCTACGACCTTCATAGAAAATCTTTCTGGGAGAGTCCTCAGCACCTTGCTTACAAGCGTTGCATTATCAATAAGTTCTCCCAAAGAAAACAATTCATTAGTTATATCATGAATTCTGACACTGTATTAAAAAATAGTTTCTTCTTTTTTCATCATAATGTGCTTAAATATGGTAGTTAGCATTCGAAGTCGCTGCTCTTTGACCCTCTGTGGGCCCTCGTGAGTAACAAGCAAGATGTCTCATGCTTCTTTTGCTATCTCACAATTTGAGATGAGCTTGATTATATTCTCATCCACAGTCGAGAATATGACATTCATGACTTAGAAATTTTCATTATAAGTACCTTTGACCACTTATCTTGTGCAAGATCAACTATTTTTTCCTTTGCATCAGTAACTGTAAGAGGCGTCCATCCTTGCTCAACTGCCTGCCAGGCTTTCTCATCAATCGCTTTCAGAAAAGCTTTCATCCGAGACTTCCAATATGCATGGTTCGTACCTTCCAAGACATGAGGCAACCTATGTTGTGTCCCTCTTTCATGTTTATCTTAACACAAGAAAAAAGTAATCAAACAGGATCACACTCGATGAGTCGAGTGACCTGCTCTGATACCAATTGAAATTACTTAACATGATGTTAGATGGTTGTTCAACTAAGTTGTTGTAACTACTTGCTGAATAACTGATTGATTTTAACAGGATTGCTAAGTTCAATGATCAATCATACAAATAATCTGAAAGCAATAAACGACACACAAGATTGGTAACCATATTCGGTTAAACCACCTATTCAGTGGGACTGATTCGTCCGGGTGAAAAATAATCCACTAACAATAGTCAAAGGTACATGAATATTAAGTTTAACAAAACTCCTATTCGCAAACACCTTCGTCTTTGACACCTTATGGATTCTTTGCAACCTAAGCTCCGCTTAGGTCTGAGACTACTTCTGACTTTCACCGAATCTTGACAAGCACGCCAATGCGGAAACACGCTCTCACACACTTAATACGACGGTACAGAAGTTGCAAGTTTTCTTGAGTTTGTTGTCGATGATGATCTCCAGTGTAGAAAAACAACACAAAAATATGGTTGCGTGAGTTTAACCAAACAGGAAAAAGTAAAGTCGCTCAAACAAATCCTAGGTGGATTTTAAATGATTGACTTCACAATCTCTAGCGAAATCTAAAGTCGGTTTTGTAAAAACAAATCCGATTTTATGTTTATGAATATTATAACTAAACAGACATGTTTAGTTTGTTCTTTCGCGCGGGAGGGAAAAAAATCAAGTACCCCGATTCTTTAAGTAGTTTGAACAACTCCTTAAAATTTTAACTGAAACAACTTTATAATTTGTTTTGTCAAACATTAACTTACGTCTTAGAAGATCCAACAATATATATATATATATTGGGGTCTTTAAGCGGCTCAGCACATGTACTCGCACATGCTTTCACCAAGCCGTTGTCAACACTCGTGCTAAAAAGTTGATGTCCAAGTAAGATATTTTTCTTAAGAGTATGGATATTATGATTTAATAAGTTGGGTAAGTTAGATATTTTCCTTTTCTTTAGTGTACTACGTTGACTGAGCACAATTCATTTGGCGTAGGTTAATTAGCTAACTAGAGTTACTTCTTGACTTTTATTGTTGTTTTACTTTTGTTTTGTACGTTGTAACCGATATCGATTAGATATAATAACAGAATGCTCTTTTGATTGCAATTCCAATTTCTCTTTACGTCTTCTCTGTATCCTCTCAATCTCACATCACATGGACTCTTGATCATAATCTATACCTTATACAAACAATTTGGGACATTGCTCTACCAGTTGCTCTATTCTAAAACTATTGCACTCAACATTTGTATTTCACTAAATATATATATATATATATATATATATATGCGTGTGTATATTATATTCATATTTCATAATAATACACCATATTAATCAATCATATAAACGAACATGAAAATGATGAAACATGATGACGGAGTATATATTATATAATACATCATTATTGAATCCCTCCCAATGCAGCATGAATGTTTTATGAAATCATAAAAAAAAATGTAGACTCATTCCTATATATTAAAAATTAATATCTAAGTAATTGAATAAATTAGAATTAAAACTATAAAAAATGTTGCACAAGTTCAGTTTATAATTAAATTCATTTATTTTTTGTTATACATAAATGTTTGTATGAAATCATGTGAGATTTTCAAAAAAAATTCATCGAGTTCATCATTTTATTTTTATTTCATAATAAATGATCGAATTTTCATTATCAATGAGGATATGTCTTGTTAAACACCATTAGTATCCTATTTTTGGAAAATATTAGGTAAATAGCCATAAATGATAACGTGACTTAATATGGCAGTTGCTATTTACTTAATATTTACGTTTGTAAATATATAAAATTGGCTATTTACCTAATATTTACCAAACCTTGGCTATTTAGTAATTTCCAAAGTTTAAATTGGCTATTTTGCTAAATTACCCTTTTTTTCTTGTCATTTAAAATATTTTTAGTTGTCATTTAGACATGAACATGTAGTATCCTACTTTTTTTGTTGTAAATTTATAATATTCTACTTGATTTGTAACTATATTAGGTAAAATCCCGTTTTTTTTTTCTAAGTACATTTTTATATTTCAAAACAAAAAAATACAGATTATACTCTTTACCTAATTGTATTTTCGTTACTTTCTTATTTATAAAGGATATGATTGCAATCGACAAATTTTAAATACTTATTTGATCACGTTCTTTATCAATTTAATCAATTTTGTATTTTAAATTCATTATCATTTATTTTTATCACTTAATATAGACTAATTTTAAGTTATTCAAATGTATAATTCTGTCTTTTTCTCAATATTATTTTTTTTAGCATTTCAAATTCTATTTCTTATCATATTTCATTAATATTAATTATAAATTCTACTTAGAAATACAAACATGGCCATACAAGGGCATGGCCTAAAAAACTAGTATACATTAAAATCACGTGTATTTGTGTTAAATATTTTACTTTAAGATTTACTTTATCAATATTGAGAAAAAAGAATAACGATAACACAAGAAAATCAACCTATATACTTTATATTTACTTTTATTTTCTATTACCTAAACTTGCGGTCTTCGAATGATATTATGATGGGGCAATTAGGTCAGTAGCCTAATAATCCATATTATTTTTAAAAAATAACCAACGTTTCATTATATTTAAAAAATAGTCCATCAGACCGAAATAAATTAATTAACTGGTTAGATTAATTTAATTTACTTCGAAAAGTAATCCATCAGGACGAAGTTAATTAAATTAACTTAATCAGTTAATTAATTTACTTCGGACTAGTGAGCTATTTTCTTAATAAAATGAAATTTTGCGTAGAATTTTAAATGAAGCTATATAATTGGTTAGTTGTAACAAAATTTTCTATTATGATTGCATACTAATATTAATATATATATATATATATATATATATTAAATATAATTGATAGTAAGGGGTTTTCTTGGATTACAAGTATACTAGGTCTACTTTTTCTACTATGATTTTGGCTTTTTAAATTTATTTTAAAATTTTATTTTCAAGTACTTTTCTACTCTCATTTTGGTTGTTTAATTCTTTTTATTCGGCGATATAAGTTTTCCCACTTTTTTTTTCATCCATATAGATAAAGAGAAAAAGAAAAAACACTTTTTCACATTTTGGTGCTAATACTTTTTCACGTTCTTCCTTCTTTTAAATTTTTTTTCTTTGTGCCAAGAATTTCTGTTTGACCAAAAACTCTCTTTCTTTCTTGGATTACAAGTATACTAGGTCTACTTTTTCTACTATGATTTTGGCTTTTTAAATTTATTTTAAAATTTTATTTTCAAGTACTTTTCTACTCTCATTTTGGTTGTTTAATTCTTTTTATTCGGCGATATAAGTTTTCCCACTTTTTTTTTCATCCATATAGATAAAGAGAAAAAGAAAAAACACTTTTCACATTTTGGTGCTAATACTTTTTCACGTTCTTCCTTCTTTTAAATTTTTTTTCTTTGTGCCAAGAATTTCTGTTTGACCAAAAACTCTCTTTCTTTCTGCCTACCTTTTCATCTTGTCTTTTGGAAAAGGAGTTTGACAAATTGGTTGATAGTAAGCTACTTTAGGGAAGTGTAGTGAGAAACCATTGATTCTTTTTCTCTGAGTTTGTATAATTGGAACATTATTTTGCTTCCCAAATAGCTTTAACCATGATCACGATTCATTTGTTTATAAGACAATACTAGTTTTTCTTTTTTTTTTAATACGTATACATTTTAAAATTATTTACACCTGTTGATTCCCTAATTTTAAGGAAGTCTGTCCACATGAAAGAAATATATAGTTATTACAGACTTAGGTTTACTAATTAAGTGTTTGTTGGAATATTAGAGAGGAAAATGGACAATATTGAGTATTTATTGTCTATTAAGCTGCTGAGTTTAGGCAAAATTTTGAGTGGGGTCCACTCAATGGAATTTGATAACTCTTTCGTATTATTCTTCCTTGCGGAATGGGGTATAATATCGATTATAATTTTGCCAAAAAACGGAGCTAGAATGAATGAGAAATTGATGTGTGGAGTATGCTTTATGTCACATTGAGAATGGACTGACTAAGTCAGTCCAGCTCGACTGGACGAGGCGAGCTCAATTGGACGAGCTCGACTGGTCCAGCTCGACTGGTCCAGCTCGACTGGACGAGGCGAGCTCTACTAGACGAGCTCGACTGGACGAGCTCGACCGGACGAGCTCGACCGGACGAGCTCGACCGGACGAGCTCGACTGGACGAGCTGGACCGGACGAGCTCGACTGGACTTAGTGATGAAGTCAGTTCGACTGGACGAGCTCGACTAGACGAGCTCGACCAGACGAAGAGACAGAGCGTACGTTTGAGACTTAAAGCCAACAGTTTGGATTCTTCAATCCAATGGTTCTTTGAGCATTAAATACTCTTTATGGATGTGTAATAATGCCATTAAGGCTGAAAACGTTTGACTGTTCACTTGGCCGTGAGTTCAAGACCGTGTATTAAATGGTTGCAATAACCTGCATGTAATTGCCTTTAAGGCTGGACAGTTTTGGAACTTCAAACAACTCACCCTTGGCCTTTATATATTGAGGCTTGATTTTCTCATTCGAACACACACATAAAATTCACAAGTGTTTTTACTGCTTCTCTCAGTTCCTTATCTCTCCCAGAAATTGTTTTTCTTTTGTAGTCGGTGTTCAGTACTGTTACAGGTTTAGTTTGCCAGGGAAGTTAGTTTGGTGCAACCTCTTCTCATTCCGCCGTTGTATCCTGTGAGGTAAATTGCTCGTCGTTTCCGGCACCCACGGGGAGGGTAATATTACTTTAAGGAGACCGTCGAACGGTCCTCGGCGTGGCTTTCTTTTGTTTATATTATTTGTTCATAATAGTGTTGTGTTGTATTTCTTTTTCCTTTCTTCAAGCTGTCAGTTTTTATTTTCCAGAAAAATAAATATTTTTCTAGTAATATATCTAACAATCTTAAAGTAATAGTTGCTCTTAGACAGCTTGCTCGTGGAAGGAGTTTTCGTATTTATTTTTATTTGTGTTGATTATTTCAACAATTTGATTTGGGTGTTTTCTTTTGTAGTAATGGAAAACAACAACAACAACACCTTTGTGAACGGAGTGGATGCGTCGGGGAATCCGATCATCCCGCTGCCTTCCAACGTGGAGGTATTGACGACCAATGCCTCAAACCCGAGCATCGTCGTGCAAAACTTGGCGGAGGCTTCGGCCGGGAACGGACCCGAGGGTCTTGTTCAATCGATGGCGGCTATGGCCATGAATGGACCCGCGGGTCTTGTTCAAAATGCGGGCGCGGTCCGAGGGCCTCCCATAATGATGCCGGCCGAGAAACCGGGGAAGTTCGATGGCTTGAACTTCAAAAGATGGCAACAAAAGATGCTATTTTATTTGACCACCATTGGTCTTGTACGGTTTTTGACCGACGATCCTCCGACTCTCCAAGAGGACGAGACCGATCCGAAAGTGAGAATGGCGTTTCTCGCTTGGAAGGATTCCGACTATTTGTGTCGGAATTATGTGATGAATTGTCTAGCGGACTCCCTATACAACGTGTATAGTTCCAAGGCGTCTTCGAAAGAGCTTTGGGAATCACTCGATCGGAAATACAAGACCGAGGACGCGGGCTCCAAGAAGTACATCGTGGGCCGCTTCCTCGAGTTCAAAATGGTGGACAATAAGACGGTCGTGAGTCAAGTGCAAGATTTACAACTTATCTTTCACGATATTCAAGCTGAAGGAATGACAATTAGCGAGTCTTTCCAAGTTGCCTCCGTCATCGAGAAGCTACCTTCGGGTTGGAAGGAATTCAAGAACTACCTTAAGCACAAGCGAAAGGAAATGAGTCTTGAAGATTTGGTGGTTCGCCTTCGCATAGAGGAAGACAACCGTGGCTCCGACAAGAGGTTCAAAACCACGTCCGAGAGAGCCAACATCGTCGAGCATGGTGAAAGCTCGAGAGGCAAGAAGCCTGCCAACAAGCTTGGGGCTAAAGGGGCTGCCTTCAAGAAGAAGAACCAACAAAAGTTTGTTGGAAAGTGCTTCAACTGCGACAAAGAAGGTCACCGCGCCGCGGATTGCCGAAAGCCGCAAAAGAAGAAGAAGAGTGAGGCGAATGCCGTCGAGACCGAGAAAGATGACCAATTTCTCGTCGCCGTGGTCTCCGAAGTAAACTTGGTCGATTCAAACCCCAAGGAGTGGTGGTTAGACACTGGAGCTACCCGCCATGTTTGCTCCGACAAAACCGCGTTTTGCTCGCTCGACATGCGCCCGACTGGGGAGAAGTTGTTTATGGGAAATTTGGCCACCTCCGACGTCATGGGGATTGGCCACGTCATCCTCAAAATGACCTCTGGGAAGGAAATGAAGCTCACCAACGTTCTCTACGTACCCGACATTAGGAAGAATCTTATTTCTGGAACTCTCCTTTGTAACCATGGGTTTAAGATGGTTTTTGAGTCTCAAAGGATTGTTCTTAGTAAAAATGGGATGTATGTAGGTAAAGGCTATATTAAAGATAATATGTGGAAGATGAATGTAATCGCCATTACTGGCAAGAATGATAATGAGAATGCTTCCTCTTCTGCGTATATGCTTGAGTCATCTAATTTGTGGCATGGTAGACTTGGTCATGTGAATTATGATACTTTGCGCAAATTAATTAATTTGGATTGTATACCAAAATTTAATATTGACTCTAAACACAAATGTGAGATATGTGTTGAAGCCAAATTAACGAGAACATCCTTTCATAGTGTTGAAAGGAAAAGTGAGTCACTTGAATTAATCCATACCGATTTATGCGATTTGAAATTCATGCCTACGATAGGTGGTAACAAATACTTTGTGACTTTTATTGACGATAGTACGAAGTATTGTTATGTGTATTTGCTTAAAAGCAAAGATGAGGCAATTGAGAAATTTACCATATACAAATTGGAAGTTGAGAATCAACTTGGTAAAAAGATTAAAACGGTGCGTAGTGATCGTGGAGGTGAATATGTGGAACCATTTGGTACATTTTGTGCTCAACATGGAATTATTCATGAAGTCACTCCACCATATTCTCCTCAATCGAATGGCGTTGCCGAACGAAAGAACCGGACTCTCAAAGAGATGATGAATGCAATGTTGCTAAGCTCGGGGTTACCACAAGAAATGTGGGGGGAAGCCATTTTGGCTGCGAATTATCTTTTGAATAAGATACCTCGAAAGAAAGAGGATAAATCCCCGTCTGAATTATTTAGAGGAACGAAGCCTTCCTACAAATACTTGCGAATGTGGGGGTGCTTGGCCAAGGTTTTGGCTCCCGCACCTAAAAGGATAAGGATCGGTCCGAAGACCGTAGATTGTGTATTCATTGGCTATGCACATCATAGCAATGCTTATCGCTTCATTGTACACGAATCTAAGAATCCTGACATAAACAAAGGTTCTATTATTGAGTCTAAAAATGCATCGTTCTTTGAACATGTATTTCCGTATAAGACTAAGGAAGATGAGCCGAGTTCGTCAAATCAACAATTTGAGAATATAGAAGATATATCTCAAGATTTTGATGAGGAATCCGAGGATGAGATAGAATCTGAACAACCTCGAAGAGGTAAGCGAGCTAGGGTGGAGAAGTCATTTGGATATGATTTCCTTACCTATATGTTAGAGGCCGAACCTCTAAGTTATAAAGAGGCTGTAAATTCAGTCGAGGGTCACTTATGGAAGGACGCCATAAGAAGTGAAATTGACTCAATAATGCATAACCACACGTGGGAACTAGTTGACCTTCCTCCTGGAAGTAAAACTCTTGGTTCTAAGTGGATCTTCACAAGGACGATGAAAGTGGATGGCTCAATTGATAAATACAAGGCGAGACTTGTAATTAAGGGTTATAGTCGAAAAGAAGGTCTTGACTATTTTGATACTTATTCTCCCGTGACGAGAATAACATCTATAAGATTGATTATAGCCATTGCCACTTTGCGCAACCTTGAAATCCATCAAATGGATGTCAAAACTGCTTTCCTAAATGGTGATCTCGAAGAAGAGATCTATATGGACCAACCCGAGGGGTGTGTAGCACATGGGCAAGAGAGGAAAGTATGTAAATTGATTAAGTCATTGTATGGACTCAAACAAGCCCCAAAACAATGGCATGAAAAATTTGACAATGTAATGATGTCAAATGGCTTCAAGATCAACGAGTGTGACAAGTGTGTCTACATTAAAATGACCGAACGCGGTTATGTAATTTTGTGTCTATATGTAGATGATATGCTTATTGTTGGGAGCAATGAAAGCATGATTAAATCCACAAAAGATATATTGAATTCGAGATTTGATATGAAAGATTTGGGATTAGCCGATGTTATCTTGGGGATCAAGATTAAAAGAACATCAAATGGACTTGTTTTGAGTCAATCACACTATGTTGATAAAATTCTAGACAAATTTGCAAAGAATGATAGTGGAGTATCTAGAACTCCTATCGACGCTAGTCACCATTTGTCTAAGAATAAAGGAGATAGCGAGTCTCAAAACGAGTATGCTAGAATAATAGGAAGTCTAATGTACTTGATGAATTATACTAGGCCTAACTTAGCTTACTCTGTAAGTAGACTTGCGAGATACACGAGTAATCCAAGCTCTGAGCACTGGAAAGCAATCGTGAATGTACTGAGGTATTTACGATTTACTCGTGATTATAGTCTACACTATACTAGACATCCCGAAGTCATTGAAGGTTTCACTGACGCGAGTTGGATATCTGATATACAAGACTCTAAAGCCACAAGTGGATATGTATTCACTTTAGGTGGTGCAGCTGTGTCTTGGAAATCCTCAAAATAAACCGTGATAACTAGATCCACGATGGAATCTGAGTTTGTTGCTTTGGATAAGTGTGGTGAAGAAGCTGAGTGGCTAAGAAACTTCGTAGAGGATATTCCAAATTGGATAACACCCGTGCCTGCAATATGTATATATTGTGATAACCAATCTGCTATTGGTAGAGCACAAAGTGTTATGTATAATGGTAAGTCTAGACATATCCGTCGACGACATAACACCATAAGACAACTTCTCTCGTCTGGAGTCATAAGTGTTGACTATGTAAGGTCCAAAGACAATATTGCGGATCCGCTAACCAAGGGGTTAAATAGGGACCAAGTAGAGAAGATGTCAATAGGAATGCGACTAAAGCCCATGAAATAAAAGTTTTAGCAAAGGAAACCCAACCATGATGACTGGAGATCCCAAGAACTTGGTTCAACGGGACAACCTAACTGCTAGAATGAAGTGAGGTCACTGTGGGGGAAAACCCCGGTCCTATTCCTATGATAAAATCAGTGACACCCGTACGAGGCTAAGCATTGTGCTTTTAATGATTCTTTGAAATCAGATCTTTGAGATTCCGAACGAGTAATGCGGGATTACTCTTTGTCGAAAGGATCACCTATGTGAGAGAGAAGTGAGGCCGCTTCGAAAGAGAATTAAAGGGGCGTAATTCTTTAGAAAATCTTATAGAACCAGGCGCATGTTCAGGGCCAAAATGAACATAACCATGAGAACTAAAACCTGTGGCAGAAAAAATATCAGCAAGATATATGCTCATCATTTATATACAAACGACTAACAGTTCAAGGACATCGTGTCTACTGAGTAGTCCGTAAACATGACATACTTCTACGAGGGAAGGTTCAAGGAACCCCTCAAGGCTTAAACGCCCACCCATTTTGCTATCTACTTTTGTAATCCACTGCGTAGAAGGTTTCTTTTTGTAATCTCCTATGAGGGATCAAATTTTGTAATTTGCTTTGCGAGGCACGATCTTCTGAGATCCACGCCTTTTAGAAAAAAAAAATTAGCAAAGCACTAAATAATACAATATTTCGAGAGACACAATCTTTTGTGATCGATGCCTTTCGAGGCATAGTATTTCGAGGCTCAAATCTTCTGAGACTCACGTCTTCCGAGACACAATCTTCCAAGATCCACGCCTTCTAAGGCATAGTCTTCCAAGACTCACACCTTCTTACGCATTATCTTCCGAGATCCACGTCATCCGAGGTATAATAATCGAAGATTTACGTCTTATGAGACTTTTCCCCACGAGGTAATGCTTTACAAAATCACGCCCCACGATGCGCACTAGTGAAAGAGATATCTCCAAGGGCATCAACTACGAAAGCTCTCAGAGAACACAAAGTAAATTTCCCGCACGACAAAGTCGCACGAAAAACTAGGGGTTAATGTTATGCTGTCATTTTAACTAAGGTAAAAAATGACACCTCAACAGCAAAAACGACTAGGCATTCCCATGAACAAGTCCCGAGCCCACAAGAAAACCCTCGAGTCAAACTCTCGGAGCGAAAATGATGAGACGCGTCCCAAACTCTAACGCGACCTTTTGATCAAAATCCTCAAGTCCTAGAGTCGAACTTAAAATCAACCCCAAAATCGAGACAAGTAAGGTGATTTCCTGAGTAAAATCCTTAAGGCATATTCTGGAGATAAGTCCTCAAAAATGGACTCTAGAGTGAAGTTCTGAAAGACAAGTTCCTTGACAAAATCTTCAAGACAAGCCAAAACACGACCACCCGGCTAAGGCCACACGATAACCAACCAATCGGCCAATACCAGTCGGCCAAAACCACTCGTCCATTAAACCACACGTCTAATGAGACCACCCATCTACAAGATCACTTGTCCATGAAACCACACGTCCATAAGACCGCTCATCCAAACGTGACCAGTCGAACATGACCTCCCGCATGTAACATCTCGCACGTCAGTACTAGCATGTGACCTCTCTCGTGCAACCTCTTACACACGACCTCCCACACACGACGTCCCATGCATCATAACCTCTCGCATGCGACCTCCCGCGCACAATTTCATGCGCCAAGTACCTCTCACGCTGAGTACCTCCTGCGCCAAGTACCTCCCACCATGCCTCATGGGAAAAACTATAAATACCATTCACTCATAACTCAAGGTAAGTTTCAATGGACTTGAGAAAAATCTACACATTTCTCTCAACACCTCTTTCTCGATCTCTAAGAAACATATAGACGAGTATAAATTCAATCATGAAAACACAACACAACACGACTAATGTTGAGCGTCAGAGCGCGTGCCGAGAGAAAATCTCTTGCGCCCCTCTAGACTCATGTTTCTCACGTTCTAGGTGAAGGCACGAGGTTTTGGACACTCGATGGGGAATGCAAAAAACACGAAGACTCGAAGGATGCAAAGAACACGAGAGAAACGAAGACTTAAAGAACTCAAGGACCCAACTCGAAGAGCGTGAGGAGGCGAAGGCTCAAGGAAGGGTTCAAGGGGTTGGAGGCGAGGAACACGAAGGCTTAAAGAGAGATTCAAAGAGCTGAAGGCGAAGAACGTGAAAGCTCGAAGATAAATTCAAAGGGTTGAAGATGAAGAACTCGAAGGCTCAGAGAAAGGTTCAAATGGTTGAAGACTTGGAGATGCGAAGGTTCGATGATTCAACAAAGAAAGGTTGAAGACTCGGGGAAGCAAAGACTCAAGGATTGGACGTAGAGCACGAAGACCCAAAGAACGTGAAAACCCAAATATTTTGATATTCGAAGGTCCAAAGAACGTGAAGAACACAACAACCATGATCAACACAAAGAACCCAAAGGAGATTTATTGATGAGACAACGAAAACCCAGAAACCTCATTCCAATGAGACAAGAACGACAAAAAGAATAGACTTCACCGTAACCAATCTATGTGCGGTCATAGGGTCCGGCCCTAGATCACACCACGAACGGTTTTATGTGTTGACCCTAAAACGGTGTTAATCCTAAAACGATGTTAACACGTACACATCCTAATACAAGTGTAACTAATTAAGAAACCTCTAAAATAAATAGAAGAAACTGTTGTAACTAGACAAATGACTACACTCAATTAAAATTATAGCTCAATTATTTAAATATTAAATAAATAGTCCAACTCATGCACGTCTCCATAATATGTATGACGCATGCGTCTTACTTTTATTTGGACTATTTCTTAATTTTTAGATAGTTACGGCTAGAATTTAAACGTATAGGGTCTAAACGGGTTATATGACTAAATTTCCCATATAAATTACTAATCCCTTAAATCGAGGGATTTCATTACAAATATTTTTTTACACGTAACAATTTATTGCTAAATATTAAGTCAACAAATTTTTTAGTAAGGCTAATTATGTAAATACAAATATGATTAACATGTCTAAAGGGCAATCATGACCTTTCAAATGGCCTTGTTAGTTATATTTTTCATAACTAATTATCGTCTAAAATATTTACTTTAAAATCATTATAAGAAAAAATTATATAAAATAGTCACAGTACCTTCAATTAAAATTATAACTAAATTTTTCAAATAATTAAATAAATAGCTCAATTCATGCATACGTCTCCATAATATGAATCATGCGTCATGTTTTAGGTTGTTCTATTTTCTTAACTTTTTAGATAATTCGGCTAAAATTTGAAATCCAAAATTTAAATGGACTATATGTCTAACTCTCTCTAATCATAATAGGGTTTAAAAAAAATTACTGCAATTATAATGTAGTTGTGGTTGAACTCATGCCTAAAATTAGTACGAGTAAATGTGTTTAGTTATGTACGTTAATAATCTAATTAAATTGTAAACTTTCAACCGTTTATTAAAAAATGATTTTATTATTAAAAATCACAATGTTTTTCAAGGGGAAGAACAATGCGCAATTTATGGCGACTTTTTTTTTTTTTTTTTTTTGCTTCAATTATGGCGACTTAAATGCACGAGTTCCTACAAGACACTAGACACCTCGGTCATACATGTCTCCACGTATTAATGTACTTTTTAATAAACAAATTGATATTTTGAGTCATTGCTACCTCCTTTGACTAACTTGACACGTCATCTATGCCTGTCACCACGTATTTTGGCTTTATCAGTTACAAGCAACAGCTAACAGGCAAAGCCCCAACAGCTACATATCAGTAAACTAATTTGAAAAAGAAATGACTTGGTATCGAAGCTATATACAGTCACATATCACTCGGTTGTTATACTCCTGTGTCGCATAAACCGTTGACACGATTAACACTAAGATAACTCAGGCCCATTTAACTAAATTAATCTCAATTTGTATAATAACCGGGTTGATCACATTTTCACGCACTCGTCGAAGTCGAACATGCAAATAGGACAAATGGCATTGTTCTTACGGTATAAAAATATAAGGAAGGAGTGAGAAAGGGGAGAGCAATAAAATAGTAGAGCAAAGTAATTTCATAAATTTGGGAAAGAGACGATAGAGAGAGAAAAGGACGAATTAAGTCACGGTTATTGTCGGTTATGGCAGTTTTTCACGTTAGCGACACGTGCTAACTCATCTATTACTTGATTCTTCCGTTAGGTGCGCTCCCACTCCTCGTACGGCTCTTCCTTCGATTTCCCCACCTACTCTCAACTGCCGACAATATTTATTTTCATCCATTTTTTATTCATATGTGTATTATCTTCTTCACCAGCTCAGTCTTCTTCTATTAACTCAATTTGGTCTCGAGCAGTACACTCACTAACACGTGTTACGTTTCAATATTCTTTTTGATCCGGATTTAATACTTTAAATATTCGTTATTGGATTTGCTTTTTTTTTTTTTTTGGTTGAAAAATATGTTTGTGTTGCTATTATTCTTTGTATGTAGTCACAAGTCACAACACAACACAACTCACGAGCACAACAAAGAGTGAAACCATAGGTAACCCACATGACATACATCATGTGGTTTCATTATTAATATGTTTATTAGATGGCCCCAAATCATTTTATTAGTTCTTTATCACCGTTTGTTTGCTGCATGACGACTTTTTTTATTTTTATTTTTGCGTCAAAACATGACATGACTTGGTTACATTTATCTTGTTGTATCCAAGGATCGTCGTATTGTTACCGTTACCGTATCGAGACTTCAATTTTGAGCGGAAACCGCTTACCGGAGTGAAAACTGAAAGGTATTCAAACAAAAAAAAAATCGGTACTGGTAGAAAACCGCATACTTTAGAGAAAACCAACAAAAATGTAGGAAACCGATGGTATTCAGACAAATATTTTGCAATAATAAATATAATTCTCATAGTTCAAACTTCAAACGTCAAAGATTCATACCAAACATAAACTGAGTTCTTAAACAAAAGTACCATAAGTAGAGTATAAATTTATTACAACACGTACGATAAAATACACTAATTATTAGTAGAGTGTCTCGGGGGTTGAGATCTGCGCGGCCTAGATCTGCGACGTGGTTGATCATCCACCATCATGTTATACTGGTACTACGTCATGGAACTAGAGTATGTGTTCATCCACGTATGTAAGTGATAAACGTGTGAAAGGGGTTTGACCGTACACATTGTACGACTCATGTGTGTCCTCCACTGTGATTACGGGTATTACATGGATGGGGGCGGGGACGGGGATGGGGACGTAAGGGTAGGACCAGTAGGATTGGTTCTCGTTAGGGTCGTATGACGCCGCTGTGACAGTGGATAACCAGTCTCAGAGCCGTCGGGTGTAATAGAGAATAATCCAAATTCTGAAGTCAACATATCACCGTCATTACTACCCGACATTGAGATCGCATCGATCATACCTCTTTGGTTCCCGTCTTGATTCCCTCTACTTCCCGGAGCAAAAAGGAACGGATTGAATGGCTCATCCCCGTATTGTTCCCCGCCGCCCTGGTATTGAGACCCGCCGCCCCCGTATTGAGATCCTCCGGCCCTGGATTGCTCCCTGCCGCTGCCACCCGCGTATTGAAACTTGCCGCCCCCGTATGACGAGCCGCCACTTCTATATTGATGGCCTCCACGACCACCTGCCCCTGCCACACACTTCTATTTTGCACGCGGTCGTCCTTCGACATGGTCGCAATACTTGTATGCCGGGTTGGATGCCATACTTCATAGTCGTAATCATTTCAATTCCACATATTCACAAATCACCATAACAATCATCAAATTAATTTAAATTCAACATAATCATGACAATAATTATCAAGTTAATTTTAATCAACATTTTAATTCAACTTAATCATGATAATAATCATCAAATTAATTTTAATTAAACATAACTATGATCACAATCATGTCATCAAATTAAGTTTAATTCAACATAACCTTGATCACAATCATCAATTCATCATCTAATTAAGTTTAATTCAACATTTCAACATCATCACCATCACAATCATCAAATCATCCCCAAATTAATTAAAATTCAACATAATCATGACAATAATCATCAATTCATCATCAAATTAATCAATTCATCATATCATATTCTAAGATTAAAACATAAATTTTTGAAAAAATTGGGAAAATCCACAAATCTCCGAAACCCTCGTCACTTACCTCTCGGAAACCCCATAAACTGGACAAAATTACACTGCGAACAATGGGATCCTTCGGGAAGCACAGCGAAGATGACGGAAATCGCGAAATTTCACCGGGAGTTGAGCAAACTCAGGCGAGGAAAAACAGGAATCGGAGGGAATGGGGTTTCGTCAATTTGGGTCTCGGGAAGCTAGGTTTTCCCGAAATTAACCACAAACTATTTATACTCAAAACGGGAACCGGACCAAAGAAATCCGATCCGGTTCGACCGGATTCCAACCGGGTTCATGATACGGAAACGGTTTTTGCACGTACCCTCCCGGTCCACTCCATTTCGTCGATTCCCGTCCGGTTCCCCCGGAAAGTCAGACCTTGGTTGTATCTAAAAAAATAAAATATATTATCAATTAGATGTTTGTTGGTACGTAAGCACTCTCCAAAATCTTTCCAAGCCAACTCTTGGGCAAATGAAGGCACTTTCTTGGAATCTTTTAAGAGTAATGAACCCACTTTCTTGGGAGGATTATCTCATAACTATGTGGAGTTTGAAGAAGTCACTTCAAAACATATGTTTGATGGGCTATCTCCGTGTATCAGTATGGGCCCACTCTCTTCAAGTGAAAAATGAGTTTTCCAATTGGGAATTACGAGTTGTAGTGTTTTGTTATAACTAATCACATGAATGATATGTCTAATTTTTTTTTATTATGAAAATAGCTTTTTTATATGTCGAAAAGAATCATTCATCTTGATTTTTACATGATGTTTTTATATTTTATTTGTTGTTTTGAGATTTTTTATTGTTTTAATTTTATTTGTAGGGAAAATAACTGTTTACCATTTAAAATAACATTATTCTTGAAAGGATTTAAAATACCCATTATTTTGGAAAATGTTGTACATATAAACGCTATTTCTCTTATTTTTGAACGGCATGTTCTTAAAAGAAAATGTTGAGGCTTCAAGGGACAAGGGTTATCTATGCAAAAGGTTAAAAAGGGGTCATGAACCTCAATTTTTGCGCCAGGAGCAAGTCGATACACTACATATTATCGCAGATTTCATACTTTTTTAGGCTGGTTACAGAAAGTCAAATACTTTTGGTGGTCAACAACGGAAAAAAAGTGGTGTCGACGCGTAAGTGGACAAGAGATTATAAGATCATATAAGTAAGGTATAATGAGATTGTGCAGGCTGCTACAAGCTTCAAAACCGAGAACACGGGTCATCCAAATCACCTTTCGATCACCCAATGTTAGTCCCATCTTGATATTGCCGAGGTCTCAATCGAGACTCGACGTCGATTAAGGGAGTCCTTCGGGGACTTTACCGGACTAAAAATCCGAATGTTTATTCCTTATTTAGGCTAAGATGAATTGTGTGAAGGTGGATGGTTTAAGGATGATTTGTCGCTTTTTGGGAAGGAGTTTCATGTCCAAGATCATCTAAGCGGAAGTATTTTTCCAAAGAGTTTTATCTCCAAGATATGGCATTGAGAATATCTAGGCCCAAATCGTGTTGGGTCATTACAAGAATTTTAGGTCTAAACTAGTTTTGAATTTTTAGATGACAAGTTTAAGATTATTTTCGAATGGTTCAAAAAACTTCTATTTCAATTTTTTTTACAGTAAAGACCTCACGGAACCACATAAACAAAAGGGTTATTGGCGGCATAAATACCACAACTTTTTGATTTTATACACTTTTATACCATAACTTTTTTTACGGCGGCAAAAATACATAACGTTAGGTTTTAGGACCACCGTTATTCTCATTCTGTTAGAATAACACGTAAACCCCGGCATAAATACCACAACTTTTCAATTTTATGGGTTATTGACGGCATAAATACCACAACTTTTCTATTTTATACACTTTTATACCAAAAGTTTTATAGAAAAAATAATTAATAGACTGAGAGCTAATTTTGGGGGTAGAGTTCGACCTCATAAAATAATTTGATATTGGACCGCCAAAGTCCAACATTCATCAAAGCCCATTTCGATAAAAATAATTTAAATAATTAATAAACGACAATTATTAATTGATTGTTATTAATCATTGTCGTACAAATTTAATAACTCACTTGGGCCCGGCCCAAGTCTATTTTACGAGCTCACAATGTGACTACCAAGGTCGTGACGAAGTTGAAGTCAACACAGAAGAAGTGATATCGCCTTGAAATACGGAGAATTGACGATTTCTATCGAGCCTGTTCAAACGCAGTTCGACGTGGCAGAAGAAGAGGCGGTGAAGGATGAAGTCGCTAGCACGTGTCTCCAAGGATTTCCCAAATTGTACTTCTGAGCACGTCGATTGTGTTCATAATCATCCGAGCTCGACTAGTGTACTCAAGACCGAATAAAAAATAAATTTGTTTACTTGTTCTTAAGGAAGTTGTTTATAATTGTCCTCTCGTTTCCTTATGATGATTTTCTTCGTAATTTTTTAGGCTCAAAAATGACATCAACAGTCTCTTTTGGGGCATTTTGTAGAACATCTTGCGCACATTTTGGAGATTGCCGGCGTTGACATAGAGAACAAGGAATGACGTGGCGATAAAAGAGTCGGCGATGACGTTGAGGCGTAGTGCCTCAGCATAGAGTGACGCGTCGTGTGAGAAGGTTAAGCGCGTGAGTGATTTGAGGATGGAACAAAAAGTAGGATCTTCGGCGTGAGAGAGCGAGTGAGCATATGTCGGCGAATAGGAGGAGGAAATTTTGCGGTTGACCCTAGCTCATGTGAGATCCGATGGGTATAAAAGTGTATAAAATCGAAAAGTTGTGGTATTTATGCCGTCAATTACCCATAAAATTGAAAGTTATGGTATTTATGCCGGAGTCCACGTGTTATTTTAACGGATTGAGAATAACACAGTGGTCCTAAAACTTAATATTATGTATTTTTGTCGCCGAAAAAAGAGTTGTGGTATAAAAGTGTATAAATCGAAAATTTATAGTATTTATGCCGCCAATAACCTAAACAAAACCTAAGAATAAATCTTTGGCAGCAAAAGGTAACAAAGGATCAACGGATCCTAGTAAAGGATTGATACCAAGAGTCTCTCAATTCATGCGCGCTCTATATTCTAATAAGTTCAAGAGAATACCTCAATTAATGCATTAGTCCGTGTAGAGTACTATTCAATGTTGCTCTGTCATTGACTTTGTGGAAATGTACCCTCTTACCCTTCGAGTCATGTTTCCCTCAACTCATGTGTTACTTGTGATTTGTTACTGGTGAGTAAAAAAGACATTTCTTAGTGAGATATAACCAACATGTCACATTCCTTCAATCAATAATATTCCTTCATTGGATACGACACCTAATTTTTACCCACACTTCAAGAACAAATTATAAGTTAATAGAAACTTACACACATATCTATGAGTCTCATAAGACCAATAAGACTATGTTATATCACCAACTATTGAGACACAAATCTTAAACCTATAGCATCTTGTTCATAGCCAAGCTAAATGAATATGCAAAGTCACAAAAAAATTGTATCCCACTTCAGGATCAAGGTACTTACGAATGTACTAAACTATTGTGCCATTAAGAATTCCAGCATTTACACAGTTTTTGCTTTGAGTCATTATTCAATATCTTCATTTGAGATATATGGAAGGAATTCAAGAGTTACAAATCTTTATGTCTCAAGAGTAGCATCAATAGTAGATCTACAATTACTATTTAGATTTAATTGTACTTTTGATCCTTAGAGATGACAATATCAGCTTAAGAAGAAATGTCTTACAAGTCTATATCACAAAAAATCAAGGTGGTTCATTTCATTTCCTTGTGATCCGGTTCTAAGTGAAGGAGGAATTTGAAGCTCACTTCAAAATATTACGTTAAAAGGATCAACTTATTGCAATGTTTGCTAAATCTCTCTTCATTGGAAGTGGGTAAACAATCAAAATATTATTTGGTAATAAAATTTAACTGTTTATATTTTTTTTCATAAAAGTTTATTGTTTTATGCACAACATAATGACAAGCAAACATGCAAAAAGCTTCAACAACAACAAGAGAGAGCTACTAGCGCGTAACAAGAGACTTGCGAGTTGAATATATTTAGGAAAGGAAAACGTCCGTCGTCATATATTTTTTTTTTATTATTATTGTTTTGTTAAATAAATTGTTTGGATCAAGTCTAAGAAGCAAATTACGAGCTCACGCACCTCAACTGAAGTTGAATACCAAGCCTTGGAAACTACCTCCATTACCATTGCAACAACTACTCAATGACTTTGGTTTATCATCATCAAAGCTGCTCTATTTTGTGACAATTAATCAAACTGTTCATATAGTTTCTAGTCCCGCATTTCAGAAGTGTACAAAAAATATCGAGATTGACTATCCTTTTTTTTAGAGATCGCCTTCGTTCAGGTCAGCTCAGCTTCTTTCGCTTCGGACACAAAATTAGCTTTGCAATGCAAAGCTATGCTTGTTTCATTACCGCTTTCCTCTCCAAGTAGAGACTACATGAACTCTAATCAATGCATACACTACTTGACGCTGCTTTCTATTTAAGCACATAAGCACACTCAAGTATAGCGTATATATATATATATATATATATATATATATATATATATATATATATATATATATATATTTATATATATATATATATATATGTTAACATAAATGAAGTAATTTACCAAAAATATAACATTCTATATATTTCAATCCATATATAAGTCGAATTATAATAAGGGTTTTGTAGTTAACTAGTCGCGTACAAATTTAAGTTTTGATAAATCGCCAACGCTTTATTAATTTTGCAAAATAATCATTAACGTACGGTATACAAATATCCAAAA
This sequence comes from Urtica dioica subsp. dioica, assembly GCF_054948205.1. Lineage (NCBI taxonomy): Eukaryota > Viridiplantae > Streptophyta > Magnoliopsida > Rosales > Urticaceae > Urtica > Urtica dioica. The sequence continues at coordinate 14,408,077 of NC_142764.1, read as the reverse complement.
TATAACATAAATTAATTTTTTTCACATATGTATGCAGTGACAATATTTGAAACGTCGACTAAATAGCAATGTTAAAGTTTCAAATGGCCTGGTCTATTATATTTTTCTTATAATAATCATATAGCAACAAAGCTGAGCTGTCTAAATATGGAACCAGAGCACCACCGCCGAGAGTGTGAGCTGAGTTTATGTATATAAGCCTACACTTGTTCTCGACTACGTTGTAAGAGACCAAGTTGTTATACGACCGATCACTCGTAAGTATCTCATCACCGTTCTTCCAAAGCGCCTTCGGATGCATCCCAAAAGCCAGCCCATGCGCGCTCGGGATCGACAAGTATTTGGTCCAACGCTTCTCCGCAGACATAACCCAAACTCCAATGGTTGTTTCATCCGTTGAGCTGCGATACCATGCGATCTATTTCCTCCACGGAACAAGCCCTGTACAGAGACCCAACTCGACGCGTCTGCTCGGCAGCGACACCGTCTCGAATTTCTCTTCGTGTATGTCAAAGGACAGAACCGACATACCGTGGATGCAATCGTGTTTGAGCAACGCAAGCCAGTAGATAAACCCTTGGCTTAACACGCCCGAGAACTTGCATAGAAAGTTCGTTAGACTCGCAGATGTCTCTGCCACCTCTCTCCATCCCGACAATGACATGTCTTTTCCCAGCTTGTACACCTTCGCCGTCCTCTCCAGGAACTGCCCAGAGATAATTTCGACGACTTTGTAAGCTTCAGAAACCGCGTCGTAGCCGAATCCAATATTGGTAACGTTAGTTTTCCACGGGGGGTTTTTCAGAGCGTGGGCCCGGGATAAGCTTGAGCTCTCTGGTCCTGGATTCAGGAAAGTATGTTGTTGCAGCTGCTGAAGAAGCTCGGGCCTCCTCCTAGTACGGATTCGATGCCGTTGTAAGGGTTTTCGCTGACTTCCACGTCACCGTCGTGGTGGAGGGTGAGCAACGTCATCTTCCTATGATTACTTGGAACCGAAGTCAAGATGAAGGACGAGGAGGCAGGTCTGTTGGTCTTGTTGTGGTGGAGATGATCGGCAACGAAACTCGGAATCTTCGCGAGAGCTTTCACCATAATATTCCATGATTTTTGGACGCTCTTTAGCCTTAACACTGACTTTACCGGTAAGAGTGACCAGATTTTCGCTATTACGTTTTCGGGCAAGTCTAAAACTTTGACATGCCGTGCTTCAATCCTAAGTCAACGAAGCTAAGCATTTGATTCAAATAATATATATATATATATATATATATATATATATATATATATATATATTCTTTCATCCCCACACAATTTTATTTAGAACACAAAATTTAAAAAAATTGAGGCTTTTTTTTTTTTTTTGCTTCCAATGCATTTCTAAGTTAAGAACCAACTAAACTCCTCGTTAACGGTGTACTGCATAGAGAAGGAAAAAAAAATCGCTGATAAAAGTGCAACGAGAATGAAATCAGACCTGTGTAGCGTAATAGGTTTCTTCGTCAACTTTGTACTCCCAAGGTTGGCTTTTCACGCCGCTTCCAACTAGTTTGATGTGATTTCGGGTTTTAGGGCTGAAAAGCAACTGGCATTCTTTATAATTAAGTTCTATTTAAATTGTTTTATATATATGTGTGTATATATATATATATATATATATATATATATATATATCTACTATTATTTATTATTTTTTAAGCAAATCATTTTTTTTCTTTTTAACGAGTACATACTTTTTGTATTTACTATTTGGAAAAACTGTACAACATAGTCTTTGAAACTTATTGATCAGTAAAATAATCAAAGTTTCAACTTTTCAGCAAAATATTCAAATTTACGTTTTCAAATTTTTTTGACAACTAAGATTAAAAAAAAAATTACAATTATTATAAACAATTTATCACTTTCAAAAAAATTAATCTTGAGGTCAAAAATTTTTTTGAAATCAGATTACTTTATATTTTGGTTATTTCACTAAATTAAGACAAACTTTGATTATTTTGCAAATTCATAACTTTAAATTGGTTATTTAGCTACATCACCCTTGATATAATTACAAACCTATTTTTATCACTTTTTTGTGTTTTTTAAATATTCATAATTTGACGTCCTTAACAAGGTATACTAACAGATTAGGATACGAGCAAAATTCCATCCTGAAAATAAAGAAATATTAATAGTGGACTTATTATTTTAAAATATATAAAATTATATTTTTTTACCTATTTTGGAGCAAATTACACTTTAAAGAATTTAAACACTAGTTTTCATTTTTTTTCTCCACTTTCAACTCTCTCTCTCTCTCTCGGCCTTGATGGATTCTGTCGTCAGACTATCTCCGACGAACGCTATAATTGAATAAAGAAATAAATTTCATCGGTATTTATAAAAAAAATTATCAAAGTTAATTCGAACTAAGAAAACAACGACACTTTTTGGTAATATCGACTACAAAAAGAGTGGACGTTCTTCTTAAGTAAAATTTATTTTCAATAATTACGATGACTTCCTATGATATTCAAAAGTATTTGGAAGCCATCGAAATGAATCCAAAGTTACCCTGATTAATCGAAATTAATTTTATTTAAGAGCAACGACTCTTTTTTTAGTCGTTTTTTCTTTAATTAGAATTAATTTTGATTAATTCCGATAAACTTCGATCAAATTCAATATTTCTTCAACGATGGAGTTTAAAATATTAATTTCGCGCGTGCTTTTCGGAGATCATCGGAGATTATCGAAGTTAGTTGGAATCCGTCAAGGCCGAGAGAGAGAGAGAGAGAGAGAGAGAGAGAGAGAGAGTTAAAATGGAAAAAATTACATTTAAATGTCTAAAAGAGTATTTTGGTCCAAATATAAGTTAAAAGTCTAGTTTTAGATAATTTTTCTATATTTATTAGGTAAACGTTTTGAAATTTCTCGATACAAATATCAGTCTGCTGGAAATTATTTAAGGTTCTAGATGCCGGAGAAATTAGTCAAAAAATCGACGGCGGAGCCACTGCCGGAACAAAAATGGTCGGCCAAGACTAATATTATCGTTTCTCCATAGAATTTGAGTTTTGGAAAAACGCACGCCGTTCGTCACAAAAATGTCCGATACTTTTCGCTCAGTTTAATGCACAAAACTCATTATTTGTTGTGGGATTTTGACCAATGTCGAGAGAAAAGAAACAATTCTGGCGAGTTTCGGCTCTTGAAGTCCAGCAACAGAGACAACCCAAACGCCAACAAAAATCGTTCTTTTCCCTTTCGTTTCGACACGGTGCAGTACAAAATCAACAATTTTTCGGTAACAATTGAGAAAATCGAAACGATTTCAAGTTTCGTTTTGAAACGTAAACCCTAAATTTTATTTCTTGAATTCGCTGAGTAATTTTTTTTCCATATAATCGCGTTCATTAATGTTGTTTGTATTGTGATGATCTATCTTATATATTTTTCAGATTTTTTGTGGACTTCTGACGAACCACCATTTTTTCGAAAAACCCCCACCTTTTCCGGCGACTCAAAAAACATATTCTCAACCAAGCAATTCTATTTTTTAAGTAAGTATATGTCTTTGTGGTTTCAAAATCATATATATATATATGTATGTGTATATATATATATATATGTATGTGTATATATATATATGTTGGAATTATGATTGTTTGAGTAGTACTTGTTGGAATTTATATGGTTGAAATTGAAATCGTTTGGAATTGTTGGAAATGAAATTCATTGAAATTTTGAAATCAATATGTAGATATATGACAATATGGCTGACGAATGAGTTCGTAAGCATTGTATACTAGTTGCAACAAATTTCAACCATTTCACATGCAATTATTGGGGACACATAATGATGGGTGGATGAATCACGTGGATAAAGTTTCACTTAAGTGGAAACGATTCGAAGAAAAATGTCAAAAAAAATGTTCAAGTTGTCGTACATAAGTACGGGATGAGATGAAAGCATTAGTGGTGCGGCCTATTCAAAAGAAGAAAAACAAGGTAATTCTGGATAAAACAGTTGATGAGCACTTGAGCAAAGGCTTCGGTCCTATTTATGAAGAGTTTGACACTGATCTTCAATTTGAACAAGATACTTTCCAAGCTCTAAAAAGAAGCCGACAAGAGTCACAACATGATACATGGAGATTCGGGAGGTGAGTTAAAACATGGTCGATGACTAATACACGCCTGAATAGATGTATTTAAAGTCATATATGTGGAACACTCACCTAGTGGTTGATAGATACGGAATCCAGCCTTCCTGAAAGAAGGTCAATATTCACTCACCTAAGGGTTGATTCCAGGACCGATAGATTGCCGACACTTCCGAAGTATGTACATTCGGAAGAATCTTTCGTTGGGGAAGCAACGGTGCTTAGGGTATATATGTATCAAGAAAGGTATAACGGAATAATTGACCTTTCTCGATACGGTTTGAACCTAAAGGATCTTGATCACGAACTAACTAGATCAGAGACACTCGTCACGATGAGTAAATATAATTCTAGTATAAATGAGGGTTCAGTCTTGGCTTACATAGTGGAGTATTTGACCAAGATTAGACGAATCAATGGAAAAAGAGAAAGGAATTTTTTGTCTTTTTCATCGGATTTGTTAAGCTTCTATTACTAGGTCCATAGTCTCCGATTCGGCTGTGATAAAGACGAATAAGAACTATATGGTAATAATGAATATTATTATTACAATCTCACAGCTGTAAATTGTTTAGAAGCATTCATTCGGAAATTTATCTATTTTTCGAATTAAATATTTACTGCGTAATTAATTATTTATTGTTGGATCAAGTGAATAATTAATTGAATTTAAGTTGAGCCTCCTGGACACTGTAAAATTCGAAATTCCTAGGCCCCATAGCACTATGTTGGGCGCCTACATTAGGGTATTAACTACCCAATATTCTCTCCTTAATTAGTTGCTAGATTTGTGGTAACTAATTGAATAAGAGAGAGAATAGCAATGGTAGAGATATTCTATCTCTCCATTAGATAAGGAAATAAGATATTGTCATTTATTCTCTCCCATAATTAATATCCTAATATCTATGAGAATAATAATGGTAGAGATATTCTCTCCATTAAATAAGGAAATAAGATATTGTCATCATTATTTTCAAATATCTAGATTCCTTAAATATATGAGAAAAATAAGGGAAATAAATATCCTAGATTATGATCTGATGGATGAGAGAAAAAATAGGATTAGTAGCTAAGATCCAATGGTTCATGCTTAACTACAAAATAGGAAAGAATAAAGGACAATTATATATCTCTAGGATCTTCCTAGAATATTTCATTTCTACCACTATAAATAGGGGTTTAAGAGGAAGCAAGATATACACTTTTGTAGAGGCAAAAATTTTGCCCATCACACCTAGTGTGGACGAAATTCTCTCTCTCTCCTTCGCCCTTGGAATTCCGTGATTCCATTCTTATAAACACGGTACGATTTGAAATCATAAATCAGAATCGTAGTGAGATTCAGAGTGTGCCCACACTGTATTCTTGTTCGTCCGGAGATTACGTTTTGGAAGACTAAGGTGTCATCAAAGCGAAACAAAGAAGATCTTGAGAGTTTAAGAGACATCCCAGACGGCTGATCGTAAAAGACGACGCTGGGAGGCTGAGACGAGACGAGAAGAAGACGATGAGCTCGAGGAGATCCCGATTCAGAAAGCTTAAGGAGAAACCCGTTTTTAATTAAACAAAACTATATCTTGTTTTAATAACTATTGAATTGATTAGCTTAAGATAGCGTAATTAATTATTTTTCCGCACTGTTATTATGATAAGGTGAATAATCAAGAACCGCTGGTGTCAGAGCGATTGTTCGTGTCTGATACCAACCCAGTTTGTTTTTTCACCAACAGGGGGTTCGAGGAGTGTACCAACACTGCTCCTTTTTCGATCAGAAAGTGCGTGATAGAGATCTATTTCTGAGATGATGAAGCCTGGATTGAAGAAACGATTAGGAAGAGCCGTAAACAGCTACATCATTCACGAAAATATTTCAGCAAACAAAGTGAAGTCCCCTCACTTTGGACACATATTAAATGCAGGGTGGCAGCTGGTAAGCATTTTTAATTTGAAGTGGCTAATTAATTTTTCACATATTATAGAATGAAGATGTACTTATGTTTTCAAACTTTACATGTCTAGGTATCCCGCTTCCTACACCGTACGAGATTTACAATTCGTATTTGAAAGACGAGGTTGCGCTTGTGAAGAAGTACATCGATGAGCAAAGATAAACATGGAATCAGTATGGATGCACCATAATGTCGGACGGTTGGACGGGTCTGACACGATCGAGCATCATAAATGCTATGGTATATTCGGCTGGTAAGACCATGTTTTTGAAGTCTGTTGATGCGTCAGACAAGATAAAGAATCATGAATACATGTATGAGATCTTGTCTGCGATGGTTAAAGAAGTCGAGAAAAATAATGTTGTTCATAATTTCACAGATAATGGTTCGACGTACAAGAAGGCTGGACAGAAACTCACGAAATGTTATCATCTTTATTGGACTCCGTGTGATGTGCATTGTATTGACTTGATGCTCGAGGATGTGGGCAAACGAGTAACCGTCGCCGAAATGGTTAATAATTGAAAATAATTCACGAAGTTCATCCACAACCACGAGATAGTCCTATCAAAGGTTAGAGACGAAGCTCAAGGGGAGCTAATTCGTTCAGGTCCTACTAGATTTACCACAAACTGTTTAGCCCTTATAAGTCCGAGGACCAATCAATTTGAGTTGAAAAAGATGTTATCTTTGGAATGGTTTGATCAATCTTCATTTTTTCCTACTACAGCCAGGAAATTTGTGGAATCAAAAGGGACAACAATTTCTGGCTACATATTGATAGTGTGTGCAATGTGTCTGAGTCTATGTACTCTGCTATGCACTTGGTTGACACTGAAGTACTTACGACTATGAACTTGCTTTATCACTTATTTGACTTGATGAAAAAGAAGTTGGAAAGCATTTCTATAAAGCAACGGGTAGTAAATATTGCGGTTAAAAGATGGACGAGACAACTTTTCCATCTGTTACATCAAGAAGGTACAAATCATTTCACTTATTGATTCCAAAAGTCTTTGTATAATTTCTAATTGTTATCTTTGAATGTTGTACTTGTAACTCACTACTTAAATTCAAAGTTTCAATATAATCTGGAGATCATGATGCAACCTAAGCATGTTTTGGTTGTTACGCAAGTCTTTGAGATTTTGTTTCCAAATGATGACCGTGCCAACATTGGAAACGAACTTGTATCAATTCGAGATGCAAGAGGCATGTTTTGTAGCAAAAGCGCGGTTGCGAGAAGATCGAAGATGGCTTCCGGTACAAATTAACTCTATATTCTACTTTAATCGAATTTTTAATTTCATACTTTAGTACTTACGTTTGTATTTCAATTTTGTAAGGGAATTGTGGGTCATGTTCAGGGTCCATATACCCATTTTGCTACGGTTGGCAATGAAAATTTTGTCTCAAACTGCAGCATCATCGGCGTGCGAGAGAAATTGGAGCACTTTCGCACTTGTCCACACAAAGCAACGAAACCGACTGGCATTAAAGAGATTGGAAGAACTTGTATTTTGTAGCTACAACATAAAGCTGAAATTACGAAACATCGAAAACGACATCACTGACAGGAAAGATCCTTTGGACATAATCCAAAGGTTAATTAAGTTGATGGGCGACAATGTGGACGATGATGAACTCTTTCAATGGATCCGACTAGTTCACTTTGATGATGAAAACCAGAATCCCGACCCACGCGTCGCCTTACAGGCTCGAAACGAAGGCATTGATGTAGACCAAGTATTGAGTGACGACGTTGTTATGACTTTGCATGAAGATTATCAACCTTACGATCCTTGGACTGTGGAACAAGGTTATCAAGCCACACAAGATGAAGATCACGGGGCACAGTGTCAAAGATATGACAGATTATTGTATTTAAAGTTCTCAAACAATATATATATATATATATATATATATATATATATATATATGATTAATATGAAAAGTAATATATTACATGTTTCACATGCCCGAAGAATACTTTGACTATGAGACCGAGTCATATTATGGCGGTGGAACACATAGAGGAATGGTGCACTATATATCCTCTGGTAGTGACTACGGTTGTGGAACACATTCAAGAATGGGATCATATATGTCCTCTGGTAGTGCCAACGCATCGATTAATTAATTTCTCGGTTCAACACTATGTCATTCACTACATCAGACACACAGAGTGACGGTTCGTATGATTGTCCTTCTTACCATTATCATAATCCAATAGGAGTGCGACAGCCACAAGTTAATCCGCAAGGAAGTATGCGTCGTAGATTTGGTGTAGCGTAGATTGAGTCGGTGGTGAGCATATTATAGCATGTGTGCCATGATGTCCACTCATAAGTGATGCCGTCAGGTATGATCAAGATGACTATGACAAGCGTGTTCAAAACTTCAAACAATCGTACAATGGGAATTTCACATGGTGTCAATTTTGCGAGCTTCAAGAAGATCAATCGAGTTTTATCTAACCGGGCCGTCCATCAAGATTATATTGATGCATTTCATTTTAATAGTTTTAGCTATATGTGTGTGGAACAACTTTAGTTGATGATGGTTTTTAATGTTGTGGTGTGTCTTAAACACTTATTATTCCCTTCTTTGATACATTTTGTGGTGTGACTGTGATTTTAAGTGTGGTATGATTTATAGTGTTTTAAATTTGGATAATATTTACAAGTATTTATGTATTAATTTATTTACAACATTTTTTTCGTTCTATTTTTCATCGACATTTCAGTTTTTCATGGAAAACAACATTTGAAAACGGCATTTCAGTTGTCATTTTTCACATTTTTCCATTAGATTTTATGTCGACGTATTGATTTTCCATAAACCATGAGGCTCGAAACGGCATCAAAACAGGATTTCGAACCTTGTTATGAATACACTCTCATTTCTACATTTTATTTCTTCATAACTCAAACATTTTATTTCTTAAATCCTCTCAAACTCTTTGAAATTCTTACATATTTTAAAAAAAAAACAGTAACAACTAACTATAAAATGCATTCTTCTTGTTTCATAGTTAAATTTTGTTTTGATTTTGCTATTTCAATAACATGGTTTCAACATTACAAACATGAACTTGAACTTTGAACCAAAAGCCTTGTTGATTGTATTCTATATTTATTTTTGTAACTAGACAACTATGATTGTATAACAAAGTAAGGAAGAACAGTCGTAGCACTTCATATCCCTGAACTTTTGCGATCTCCATGATAATCGTTAGTATAATCGGCGTTAACCGAAGGTATATGTCTTCGAAAAACTAATATTCCGGATTTGAGAAATTCTCTAATAAAAAGAAAGAAATTTTGAGATGAGAGAGCACTTAATGGTTATAGATTTTGGAATATTTATAGACTATTGATGGATTTTAATTATTTATTCAAAATTTCAATAACTTTAAAAAAAAATCATTGAGAATCGTAAGAATTGTGTTATCTTAAATGATGGTTGTCAAGAATCGCGTACAGAACTTCTTATGTTTTTTATTGGCTTTAAGACTGCTATACTTGTCTCAAGCTTCTCTTTGATATTTATATTTTAGGCTATCTCCAAGATTACACTACATTCTCTATGTAGGATTGTTTTTTGTATCACCATGACTAAATAATTGAGGTACCTTTATTGTTTAAACTATTAGGAATATTTCCCACTGAAGATAAAATGATTATTGAATTCGATAAGAAGAACACTGTAGCATTTATGATTAGTGGGTTGAATTCTGATATTAATATATAGAATCAATAACAACTATACTCATAGCCTCCGTATTAAACTGGATTACATGATGGGCATCTAAGTTCGAGCGGTATGCTAAAACATGGTTGATGATTGATACACGCATGGGAAGCTGTATCTAAAATCATATATGTGGAACACTAAGTGAAGGCTGATCACTTAGTGGGAGCATTCTACACTTTTGGTAAGTGTACGACCTGGACAAACTTTGTCTGAGATGTGACGTTTAAGCACCGTTACGACACACTAGCCGAGGTCACTATGATGGTCACAGTGAGACTTGATCTAAATCCTGAAGTGTTCATGGACTTCTAGGTCTTGTTACTTAGTTCTTTGATTAATCATGTTATAGGCCAATTTAGGTTGGATAAACAGATGTTTTGGGAACTCGGGACTTGATCGTAGAAGGGAAGTGTTTCACAGATACAGAATCCAGCATTCCTGAAAGAAGGTAAATGTTCTCTCACCTAAGGGTTGTTTCCAGAACCGATAGATTACCGGCACTCTCGAAGTAAGTAACGTTCGAGAGAATCTTTCGTTGGGGAAGCAACAATACTTAGGGCTTATATGTATGAGAAAGGTATAACAGAATAATTGACCTTTTCTCGATACGGGTCGATACGGCTTACACGGTGGAGTATTGACTAAGATTAGACGAATCGATCGAAAAAGAGAAATGACTTTTTTCGTCTTTTTTATCGGATTTGTTAAGCTTCAAATACTAGGTCCATAGTCCCCGATTCGACTTCAATAAAGACGAATAGGAACTTTCTAATAATAATGTTTTTATTATAATCTCACATGTTGTAATATGATTAGCAGCATACATTCGGAAATTTGTTTATTTGTCGAATTAACTATTTATAATGGAATTAATTATTTGTTGTTGGATCAAGTAAATAATTAATTGAATTTTGAATAGGGCCTTATGGGCATTGCAATATTTGAAATTCCTTGGCCCATGGAGAAGCAATTAATTTGTCCATACCCACAGTGGGTATATTGGGAAAACGCCCAAAAACGAAATCCTTTGCTCATGGACACATGAAATTCGAAATACCCATAGTGGGTATATTGGGAAATGCCAAATTTTTCTATTTCATGATTTAAATAAAGAGAGAATAATATTTAAAAGGAAATAAGATATTTTTCTTTATTCTCTCTATATTTAAATTCCTAATATCTAGGAGATAATATTAGATTTGATATTATTCCACTATTTAAAAGGGAATAAAATATTGTTTTTTTTTAAATAGATTCCTTATTTAAAGGAATTATGGAATAATATATCCTAGATTATGATCTAAGGGTTGAGAGAGAAATTAGGAATTTAAATAAAGATCTAACGGTTGATCTTTAATTGGAGACTAGCGTTTCCTAAAACCTCTTCACTCTACCACTATAAATAGGGAGTCTAGGGTTGAACAAAAATTATCCAAAAAATTGAAGGACAAAATATCGTCACTCCCTCCTTGGCAGTGGACGAAAATTTTCTCCCTCTCTCTTTCCCCGGAATTCCGTGATTCCAATCCCATAAACACGGTGAGATCCAAAACATCATTGTTTCGAGATCGAGGTGAGATACAGAAAGTTGCCCACTCAGTTGTCCTATTTGTCTCAGAGATTACGTTTCGGAAGACTGCGGTGTTATCATCGACGAATCGAAGCTGATCTGGAAGTCCTCTTCATCGACGAACGTTCAAGAACGAAGACGGATCTGACAAGGCTTGAAGAATTTAGTTCGTAAGCCCAACCCGTAAGTCTCCTCGAACCTTTATTCTTATCAGTTGTTTGATTGTTTCTCCAACTTTATAGTACAAACTCGTAAAACTAGATCTTGTTTTAAATAGAATCAATACTAATTAGCTTAAGATAGCGTAATTAATTATTCCTCATGATTATATATAGGGGTTTAATTCCCGGCATTAACAACAATAATGTTGATTACTATAGTTTTGTTTTTCTTTTATTCTTTATCTCACAACTTGCAAAGCATATTACACACACTATTTTCATTTTTGAAGGTTAAAACAACTCCGATGAGAACTATAAAACTTTATAAATAGAGTGGAGTTCTCTAATGATAAAAAATTAACAAAAAATTAGGAAAATAATCAATTTAAATGTTTGATATTGCTAAATAATCAACGTTTTGTAAATCTTAGGTAAATAGCCATAAATGATGGTTTAATATATGGCAGTGGCTATTTACTTAAGATTTACGTTTATAAATATATGAAATTGACTATTTACTTAATATTTACCAAATGTTGGCTATTTAGCAATATCAAACGTTTAAGTGGCTATTTTCCTAATGAACCCAAAATTTAAAACTCTATAATGCTATATTTGCTATAATATTTACACCGTGTGAATAATGTTGCACCAAATTGGTTTAATACTAAAAAAATATTAACTATATATTTGCAATAACCTCAACAATCTTATATACTCATATAATATTATATAGGGCGATTTTTTCGTAACATCACTCGCGACAAAGCTCTCTTCATAAGAAACCAGACTACACAAGGCATAGCTATAAGTGTTGGTTGTATTGCAGTAAATAGGCCGATAATTATTCTCGACTATGTTGTAAGAGACCAAGTTTGTGATTCCGGAGATCAGCTAAAATAATTCATCGCCGTTTTTCCGAAACACCTTTGTCCCTATCTTAAAAGGCAACTCATGCACGCTCGGCACCGACAAGTATTTGGTCCAACGCTTCTTCATTGGCATAACCCAAAATTCAATGGCTGTTTCCCTTGTCAATTATCTTTTGAGAAATTGCCCCATTTGCCACCAATTTCATAACATTTTCCCACTTTCCACCAAAAGACTAATTTTTCCCAAAATGTCACAATCTATGTCAACAATGTTGACATCTATTTTTGCCTTTCACTATGAGATGTCAACATTGTTGACATAGATGTTAACATTGTTGACATAGATGTCAACAATGTTGACATCTCGGTGGCATTTTGGGAAAAATTAGTCTTTTGGTGGAAAGTGGGAAAATATTATGAAATTGGTGGCAAATGAGACAATTTCTCTTCTCTTTTTCCTCAATTCACTATTTTTTCAAGTAAACACTTAGAATATATTCTTTCCTTTCAGTTGTCAAGTCTCTATTTGATTCGTTATCAATAAATCATGTGTCTATACCAAGGATTTAAATTTCGTTACTGTTACCATTCCGAGGTTTAGAATTTACTGGTAACCGCTGATATCGTAAAGGAATACCGGGGAAAGCAGGAAAAAAAGGAAACCTCTACCGTTGAACTTACCGTTACCGTTGAGGAATACCGTCAAATACCGTATTTACCGAGAGGAATCCAGAAAAGAAATATACAAAAAATATATAAAGTACGTAGGATAAAATTCATAAAATTAAAAATAGTGCACAATGTTTCAATACATTACCAAATTACAAACATAACAAAAACTAAGTTCAATAGTACAAATCAAAATGATAAAGATAAACACAATCCACCAAATACCATAGTTCAAATTCAACATAAAAGGAATATAAAAGACTACTCTGGATAGCGACCATATACAGCGGTCATACAGTAATCATACCAACTCATGTAATGAGCATGTGCAGAAAGTACCTATCCAAGTGATCCGGGTTCTGGTCGACGTCGTCCATGTGAACTTCATCAATCCAGCGGAGCATTTCGTCATTTCCCTCATTGTCATTCTCCGAGCGTTCGAAAGCTGATTCGATGATATCCAAAGGATCTATCGGGGTGAAGTTGTTGTCGTGAATCCGTGTTATTTCTCGGAGCTGCAACTTCATGTGGTATGAGCAGCAAACAACTTCATATTCAAAAACTCTAACATATTACCGAATCTAAACTAACATATTTCCGGATCTAAATGAAAATTTAAAATAATTCATAACAAATTCGGAATAAAAAAATAATGATTTTAAATATATGATTTTAACTATAATCATCACAAACTAACACTAAATTCAAATATTAATTCGGATTAATAAAAAAAAATAGAAAACATGAACACAAAGTCTAAAATTGAAAACAAATCAATATACAATTTCAACATAAACATAATCATCACTAGCTAATCAAAAATTTACAAAAGAATTCGGATTAATTAAAAAAAATAGAAAACATGAACACAAACTCTAAATCAACACTACATTCATGTTCACAACTACCAATTTATACTTAATCTTCAAACATTATCAAGAAATTTCAAAAAATAAACTCAAAATCATAAAAAAAAAAATTAAAAAAAAACCAAGGAATCAAATGCCCGGGTCTTCAAAAAAAGGGGAACCGAACTGGTTCCCGTCCGGTTCCCCCGGGATTTAAATACTGTTTATATATAAATTATATTACTTACATTATCGTACTCTAAATCTAATTTTTAATTCCAAGGCAAGATTTAAACTAGCCGATTTAAAGTTATAAATTTCCAAAATAGTCAAGATTTATCTTAATTTAGTGAAATAATCAAAATGTGCAGTAAGCTGATTTTTTTAAAAAAAATAAACCCAAGATTTTTTTCTAAGTGATAAATTGCTTATAATAATCGTCAAAAAAATTTAATCTTGGCTTTCAAACAAATTTTGAAAACGTAAATTTGACTACTTTATTGAAAAGTTGAAACCTAATGGGTTGTTTGGTAGTTAACTCAAAAAAATTTTGTTTTCTATTTTCTAATTTTTGTAGTTGTACTGAAAAATTATTTTGCAGTTGTTTTCAAAAAGCTGTTTGGTACAGTTTTCATTTTTGTTTTTGAGAAAGTGAAAAAACTGAAAAAAGTGTTTGGTATAGTTTTCATTTTTGTTTTTGAAAGAATGAAAAGAGAAGATGAGGAGAAGGAGGAGAGAAGAGAAGAAAAAAATTTCCAAAAACACATTTTATTTGTTTTCAGTTTTCTTTAGGGGCCGTTTGGTTTAGTTTTCTAAACTCGTTTTCTGTTTTTAAATTCTGTTTTCTGATTCTGTTTTTTAAATTTAAAAAACAGATTTAGAATTACGTTTCAGAATATTTTAAATGTTGTTTGGTTATGTTTTCCATTCAATTGTTTTTAGATTTTAATTTAAAGTTTAAGAATTATAATATAAGTATATAAGTTTACATTAATTATGTTTTATATTGTTTAACCACAAAACATATCTAATACATCAAAACATATGCATAATTTCCGAGCATGGAGAGGGAATCTATAATTCACCCCACATAGAGAATGCAATAGTATCTCGGAAGTCTTCCCAAGCACGTCGAGCAGCAGGTGTTGATCCCGCATCATCTTCGGCCGACTCTCTCTGGACACCGGGACATTCTGCTTGTGGATCAATTTCTTCCACCGGCATATCTTGACCCCATAACGTAAACAGATTTTCATCGATGGCATGATCTTTGATTAAATTATGTAAGATGCAACAAGCCATAACTATGTTCCCTTGTTTCTCTAGGGAATAACATGACATGTTCTTAAGAATCGGAAAGCGAGCTTTAAGGACGCCGAAACATCTTTCTATCACATTTCGCAATGACGAGTGCTTGTAGTTAAAAACTTCCTTATACCATGTGGGGTCTCCTCTTCCCCTCCCCCTTCCTCTTCCCCGTCCCCTCGCTCGAAAGTCCACCAGATGATATCGTTCCCCCCGATATGGTGCCAAGAAGCCTTGCTTATTAGGATAACCAGCGTCCACAACGTAGTATTTCCCGATTGGTGGGATTAGGAAATTGGTATTGCGGGATGCTGTAACGATGCTTAGGACTCGAGAATCGGCCATAGAACCTTCAAATCCAGTATGAACATAAGTGAACTTCATGTCGAACGTACATGCTGCCATTACGTTCATTGTGCATGTGCCTTTTCGGCCTCGATATCTATTTTGTGCCTCGGTATGTACAATACATTCAATATGAGTCCCGTCAATAGCACCGATGCAATTCTGCAAAATTTAATTTTTGGTCTGCAAAAAATTAAAAAATAACTTGGATAACCTTGTATTACTAGATATATAAATTACTTACTTCAAAATAAGGATAATATTTAGGATTTGCAGTAATCTCGGGAGGGGTGTTTTCACATCCAGGATGCTTGATTACTCTTGGTGCTAACATTAATATAGCATTAAGCACTCTGTCAAAGTGTCGACTCACTGTTTCTCCAGAACATTGAAATCTATCTTGAATTGCTCTATTTCGACTGGAATGAGATAGAATATGCATAAAAATCATAAATGAAACTTCCGGCGCAAACCTCATTTTCTTCTTTGCTATAAATGGTCTGATTATTTCGACAATCGCCATGAACGGTTCTCGATTCATTCGACACATATTGAACAAATTTTGTGGAGGACCATTTATTTGTTCCAATACGTATTCGGGGCCAGTTACCATTGATATATGTTGTGGCTCTCGTGGAATACATTCGGCGAGCCGAGCTGATTCTAATTCAACGATAATTTGCAGCAATTGTCGTTGACGTTCGTTACGGAGACGAATCTCTTCTTCCATTATCCATATATCCTGAAACAATGCGTTGTTTGCATCCATTGTCTAAACAAAACACACAACAATCTGACATATAATAAGCTTTCATATATGCTAGCAAAAAGATAAATAAACTGTCATGTAAATAGAAAATAAAAAAGCTAAATAAACTGTTTGTTATGTAAATAGAAAATAACTAGATGAATAAACTGTTATATAAACTTGTCACATACCACAAAATAGACAAGCTGCCTTAAACTAAGAGAAGCACAGTAGCATAAATTGGCACACACACAACATAAACTTGGTAACACAAACTATCACAGTAACTACGAAATAAATCTGACTAACTAACATAAACTAATGCGACGGGTAAAGAGATCGGTTCACATAAGGGATGAGCGCATCATCAGGGAGGTTTACGAACGATCTTTGCCTCGCGCGATTAGTCTCCAAAACCTCCACAAAGGCTACGTAATCCTCTGTTCCAAGCAAAGGTTTCAACATGAAAAGACGATCAAGAGCACGCTCAAAAAGGATATCCTCCGAAGACTTGGAATCAACCGGCGTGGATTCCGATTCCCGTTCACGGTATAACCTATACATCCGATCTCGGGACGCTTGGTCTCTTTCTATCTGCTCTTCTAAAGCGACCCCAATACGTTCAAGGGCTGCTTCACTGGCCGTGGGCTTTCTCTTTTTGCCCCTAACTTTTTCTGTAACAGTCGGTTGTTTAGGTTCTGAAGACATTCGGTTCATCTCATCAGATGAACCACTAGATTCTTCAAGTCCAATTGCAGATTGTCCCTGTCCAATAGACGAAGGAGGAGATGGACCAATTAGCTTTTCACGGGCAATAGTTGCTGCTTGTAACGGGCTGATTGCGAGATCGCCCGTGGCGGTCGAAGGGCCAAAAATCTCATTAAGTTTTTCAAATTGTGGCAATCCTTTTTTCCTAAAACGCTTTGCTTCCTTCTCTTTCTGCAAAAATATAATAAAATTGGACATTAAAAACATTTGTTTGTTTGAATAATGAAACAAACACAAATAGTCAGAATAAATACCGCTATATATGTTTCCCAAACATCATCTTCCGCTGTAACAATGTTGGTATTGGGGTCCCAACCAAATCCGGTGGTGTTGATCATAGTCATAAACTTTCTCGTTGTTCCTCGAAGTCGATTCCACTTCGATTTCAACTTTTGAAGTTGATATCCTTTCCCGAACTTACCTTTCATAGCGAGTTCGACTCTCGTCCATTGTTTCTTCTCCAAAGTGGATCCTCTCAATCCAACTTTACACTCTTCGTAGCAAAGGTCAACAAAATATTCTTCAACGGCGTCGGGCCAAGCTGCAGAGTCGTCGTCACCGGCCATTGTAATATAAATCTACTCACACGAAGCTAATAAATACAAAAAAAAAAAAAAAAAAAAACTATAACAAACCAGAAACGGAAACGGAATTAACCGGAAACTATATCACAAAACTTATACATCTTTAAAGATATATATACTCATATCACATATATGAACACAAAGATGATATTTAAGCATAAAAAATACCACAAATTCATGAAAACACACACTTACAGAGGGATTTTTGAACTGAAAAACCCACAGAAAAACCCCATAAAAACATCCTAAATATCATCACAAATCTGAAAATAAATACCCAAAGTCGTATGGACTCACCTCAGGCGCGGCGGTGGAGTCGTCGTAGCAGCGAGGAATAGAGAATCGTCGTCGCAGCGGAGATTCGTTATGCGCAGTGGAGACCCATCGTTGTCGTCTTCTAGAAAGGAGGGGTTGGAGAGGAGTTTGGACGGTGAGGGGTTAAATAAAACAAGCAGAGATAGTAGAGGTAGAAAGTAGTTGAGATATAAATTTGGTAGATGATAATTAATTAAGTCGGTGTTAAGAGCATTAAATAGAAAATAAAAGTAGAAAACAACTTTTTTTTGTTTTCTAGTTTTCAACTAAATTTCAAAGCAAAACAAATCATAATTCCAAATATGTTTTCTAAATCCATAACCAAACGTGTTTTTAGGTGTGTTTTCCAGAATTTGAAATTGGAAAACAGAAAACGAAGTTGGAAAACTTAACCAAACAGGGGCTTACTTTTTTACAAAACAACTTCAAAATTTTTTAAATTTTTTTTTCTGAAAACACCTTACCAAACACATTTTCCAGTTTTGTTTTCTATTTTCACTTCTTGAAAACTCAAAAACAGTTTTTGAGTTGATAACCAAACATTTGACTATTTTGCTAATCAATATGTTTCAAATGTCTATTTTGTACAATTTTTTCTCTAAATATTATAGAAATACTATTTCTCTAAGAAATTCGTGTGTTGACAAAGAGAAATTTCTCCACAAAGTATGAAGTACGTCCATATCCACGTGACAGTCACAACCTCGTGTTCTATTTTGCTTCTTTTTCTTCCTATATCTCTTTTACTTTTGGACATTTAACAATGCTACAAAATATAATCATTCAACATATGTCATTGTTTGTACTAAGAGTTGGAGTTAGAGATATGGGCATGTGATGTTTTTTTTTTAATTAATTGAAACTATGTATATATAATCATTCAACATGTCATTGGTTGTCTAAGAGTTGGAGTTAAAGATATGGGCATGTGATGTTTTTTTTAATTAATTGAAACTGTGTATATATTAATTTAAATATTTTATTATAAGATAAGATATCATTCAACTTTAATGTTTCAGAAAATATTTGGAAAAGTCCTCACCACCATAATTTACTCTTTGATTACTCACTAAATTGATATAATTATTGACGTGACAATCATCTGGTCAATTAATCGCCAGCTTTGTAAAGTTCTATATATATATATATATATATATATATATATATATATATATATACATATTGTTGAGAAATTGAAACTCAAATTATTGTCTGTATAATTCGATTAACACCACACGATGAAATATTACGATCGAAATATAAGAAATAGAAAACTACTTGTATGAGAATATCAAATTAAATCTATAGCATACTGGCAAATAAATCTATCTCGGATCTCGTAGTCAACGTCTCCCCTATCATTATAGTTCATTCAAAGATGAAATTTAGTTAATGTCACTCACTAGTTAAGATGCTCCTTCAAATTGAAAATTTTGCACGCTTTTCCTTGGAGCTAAGATGGGCCAGATGGGCCATGGCCAAACGTTGTTTCTTAGGCCTCCTTATCAAAGATGGATAGTCTCCAAATTTACTAGTCCCGATTTCGTATTTAAGCCTAACTTATCATTTAGTCAAAGCTAGGAACGAAGTCTGACACCAAGAATAATCATAAAAATTAATAACATGATCCAGGCTGACTGCGATAGACACGTCAAGAACTACACCATTAAATACTAATTTACCTGGGTCTGATCAATAGTCTAATTTCAAGACCATCAACCGAGTTCGTTTTTCTTCAACAATCTCGTCAATCAAGTTTCCATTGATGAAAAATTTGTACTGTTTCAAGCTTATTATTAAAGCAACACAAGTTAAATATGTTTTTCTGAAGTATATTTATACATCGGCATTTTCATCAACATGTGATCAGCTTTCATCCTCAAATATATTTGTTCATTTTCAACGCACTCCAATACAAGGACATATCGATCATTGGTAATCCAAGAGCAAGGCGGTCTGTATGTATTTCGAAAATAAATCTCCTTTCCCACACACTTGAATATAAAAACTGAGTAGCATCAAGGGAGCGATCGAGTTTAAAAGCATGAGAAGAAGTCAGATCACCAAGTTGAGAAAGAAGGGACAAGAACATCACTAGATAACTAAGTATTAAGAAGAAATAAAAAAATAAAAAAAAAGGAAGAAAGAGGTAGCTAGGCGGAGGAGTAGGGGTGAAAGGGGTGGAGGAGAGCGGCGACGGGGGTGGCAAGGTGAGGCTCGTAGGCGAAGGCGTGGAGGTGATCATCGCCGGCGTAAGGGCACGGAGGCATCCACAGCCAGGCCTTGGTGGTGACGTGGAAGAGCAGAGCCGTGCGTGATGATGAGACGAGGATGGCCAAGAAGTCGCCGTGGCCGACGCACGAGAACCCCTTCCCGCCCTCCGCCTCCTCGAACTGCGCGTACAGCTGCTGCGGCATCCGCTCCGTCTCCGCCCACGCGCCGCCGCACGCCTGCAGGCCCCACATGCGGAGGCTCTTCGGCACGTTCAGCTGGCTCTTCTCCACCGCCGCCACCAGGACCACCTTCCCTTGGATCTCCACCAGGCTCGGCGACCGGAGGAACCGCCTCATCGGGGCCTGGATCTTCCACCACGTGTCGGACGCTGAGTCCTGGGCCACCACGCTGAACGGGCTGTAGCTCATCGCGTAGAATCTCCCGCCCACGTGGATGACCCGCCCGGACTCCAGGCTGCTCAGCCGCGGCAGCTGGGAGGTTCTCCCCCACGCGGAGTAGAACCCCCGCGCGTCCACGTGGAAGCTCTCCGAGGTCAGGTTTTTCACGGCGTAGGGGGAGATGAGGTCGTCGCCGGCGACGGTGACGTGGAGGGTGGTGGGAGTGACGGAGAGTCCGACGGAGGGGAAGAGGCGGGGAGTCTGGGCTTGTGGGAGCTGGGAGAGCGAGCCGGTGACGGGGTTGAAGAGGATGAGGCTCTTGGCGCCGGCGTCGGAGGAGACGTAGCAGACGAGGCCGCCGGAAGAGGCGGCCGGGGAGAAGGAGGCGGCGGCGAGGGGGGGAGGGGGGAGCCTGTGCCAGGTCAGCTCGTGGGGGTCGAAGAGGAAGGGCTCGCCGGCGCCGCGGCGGAAGAAGAGGAAGCAGTGGCGGCGGTGCCGGAGGTGGAGCTCCAGGAAGGCGGCGGAGAACAGGAGCGCGTACCAGCGCTTGCAGACGCACCGCGCCCGGAAGAACGCCGGCGCCGGGAGGAACGCCACCACGCGGTCCAGAAGCCGCTGCGGGAGCTGGCTCCACACCCTGCTGTCCATCGTCTGCGCCGGCGGTGATGACGTGGCCGGAGGCGTGCTTATTCCGCCGCTGAAGTTGTAGGGATACGGAAGGCTCATCATTGGGTCGCTAGGGCTGTTGAATCCTTGATCCATCGTAACCTAATACAGCTTTCAGTTCGTATATATGGAAACGTGGGTTTTGCTCTATTATTACATGTGTTTCTGTTCATGAAGAATGAAAATAAAAATAGAAAGTAGGAATAGAGTAGTGCTGAAACTCATGAAGATGTGGGTGTGATAGGGTTTTAGTTTTTTTTTGTTATATTTATGGGATTGCCATTTCTTGGGGAAACTCGAAGCGTTTATATATAAATGATAGGTAGGGCGAGAGAGTGCTGAGTTGGCATTTCCCCTTCTGAAATTGGTTTTGTCGCTTTCTGCTGTTTTCTTATGACGGTATATATGAGAGCGAGAGAAGTATCTGAGACTGAATCTGATGAATGCGTCTATCAAAATCAATTCAGTGTTGTTTTGTTTTGTCAAGGCCGAGATAGGAAGGACAAGCAGTGCACTTCAGAGAAATAATCTCACCATTTTATCTCCATTCATATTCATTGATTATTATTCACACTTCACATGTCCTTACTTCCAAGCAAAAACGCCAAACTTTGTCAAACCTGTTTCAGTTTCCCACGTCTTTTTGGAAGGGAAAAATGTTTGGGAATTTTGCTAAACTTTTTTTTTTTTAGTATTCGTGCAAAATCATCAATAATAAAACCATTTTACAAATTTATTCGAAATTATTATTTTAATTAACCATTACCCGTCGCTCAAAAAAAAAAAAAAAAAACCATTACGCATCTATTTTTGTTTACAAATATCGGTAATATGTGTGTTTATTATTATTAATTTTACAAATATCTGGATCTGGACACAAGTATATTCCTATCAATAGACGATATAAAAACGCGTAATAATTTACAACTGAATATATTAATGTACTAAACCCTAAACATTATGTTGGTCATAATAAAATCGTAATAATTAAGGATTATTATTAGAATTCAGTTTCAGTAAGAAAAGAAAAGAAAGAAAGAAAAAAAAGGATCATAGTCAGTCTCATTAGTTCGTCAGTGTGATCAACAGGCAAGTCAAGCGATATTGAGTGCCAACAAAACACTCCTCTCGTATGTATAATTGGCGTTTGACGTAATAAGAGCTTCTGGAGAGATCTCAGACGATATATTCATTATAACCCTAACGAAGTGTTGGATGATATGATACAAAACAGTTTGTCAGATTGTACGCATTCATATGTCCAATCCCATCTCAGTCACTGATGCATTTTTCTCTGCACTGGGCGTGAACTACGGAAAGCTTCATTTTTCAGGTGCCCAAAGATTCATTGGATATCCTTCACAAAATATGGATGTATATATATATATATACACACACACACACATAAATACACGTGTATGTATCTTCATCATGCAATGTAATATGTAATGTTGAATATGCACTCAACTCTGCTAAAAAAAATATGCACTCAAATGAAATAATATAAAAAAAAACATTTGTTTAAATTTATATTATACGCTTTGAAGTTTGAAGTTTGAAGTTGAACTGGTTCGTGATATTATTATGCTCCTGTTATAAATCAGTTTGGCTATATGTTTGGTTTTGTTAAGAGAGGAAGTAAAATCTGTGTCAGAAGGAAAAGCCAGTGTATTGTCATTCTATTTAGTATTATCATTTGTCTATCAGACTCTATTTGCATTTCAACATTTATGGAAAAAGTCGCTCTGCTCAGATTTGGACAATCTTGATCTGTTGTTAAGAAATCCCCATTTTTGGTTACATAAAAAACACCGCCCCCTCTAATTTTGGAATTATTTTTCCATGCAAGCAATCCCAAAGTTGTCTACTTTTTTTTATATCTTTCAGACATCACGTCCGCTCTCTCTCTCTCTCGTAAGTTTGTAACCAATGTTTTTTTTCCTGTCTCGTTGCTTTAAAGATTTCGTTACGTGTCTCTATTTGAACAGCACTTAGAGTTTGACTTTGCTCAAACTTCTATGATGATAGTTTTCCAAACTTCTTTGTCTATATTTTCAGATGACCAAAAAAGCGGTACAGATATTTTAAATATTCTGATTATAAGTTGAAAATTAATATAAAATTATAGATAGTTTATAAATGTGAAATTTATTTAATTTTAAACTTAGTTTAATGGCTAATCAATTTCACAAGTTCGTTATTAGATAAGATCGTATTTGATATTGTATTATTGTGTATTTAATTTATTTAAAATATTAAGATAGTATAATTAAAATTAAATATTTCATTCTAATAATATGTTTATTCCGATTATAGTCCGCATGCAATGACAGATTTATGGCGATTTCTAGTTATTTGCATCCACCAGATGTCTGTGTATTTAATGGGTTCAAAAAAATTTATTTGATTATATTCGAAAATTGACTTAACTGTATTGAATTCAGATCTAATTGATTTTTCCTTGGTGTATATTGCGATAATTCACTACGCAAGTGCGTAGTGCAGGTATTATTTAAGTAATATAGATTTTATAAGACCATCTCTAAATGCATCTCTATTTTAGAAATAGAGATGAAATAGATATAGAAATGAAGACGGCGCTCCAATGCATCTTCAAAGGAAGATGTATCCTTCAATTTTGAAAATGACATATATAGGTGTTTTTCAAATATGAAGATGCATTATTCATGTTCTATAAATTTTTTTAAGAACTCAAAGTTTGAAAAAATTATAAAATTGACCCAAAATTTAATTTATAATTATAATTTTATACTATATGTATATATTTTTAATTTTAAGCTTTTTTTAGTTTGTGTTACAATTGAATACATATTATTTATTTTTAAATTAATGTATTCTAAAAAATATTAATTCAAATACAACTCATACTTGAAAAATTTATTCTCTTAAGTCTAGATTTGTTTAT
Organism: Urtica dioica subsp. dioica; assembly: GCF_054948205.1. Lineage (NCBI taxonomy): Eukaryota > Viridiplantae > Streptophyta > Magnoliopsida > Rosales > Urticaceae > Urtica > Urtica dioica. The sequence goes on along the minus strand of NC_142764.1, from coordinate 14,383,832 downwards.
TTGTATCAATAAATATGTTGTGGTGTGTTTTATTTATTTATGATAAGTATAATGCTTTAATTTATGTACTTTGTTTCCAATCAATAAATTATCATATTTTATGCTATAAAGGAATAAATTATTATTATTTTTTTTTTGCATTTTTGGACATATTATTAATACTATATAGTGGGAGATAATATACATAGGGTATTCTTTGAAAAAGATATAACATGGAGATGAAAAACACTATTTATTGATGCAAAGATGTAATATGAAGATGAAAAATGAAGAAGGATTGGAGATGCTCTAACTATGAGTGACGAACCCATGACACTAAATTTGCTACTCACAAACTAATCTATAATATTAACGAATTGGATCTAAAATAATGAGAAACTAATTGTTTTCTAGACTAAAATAAAGTATAAGTAATTAAACCAAGATTTAATAAACAAGAAAAATAAGTGTCATGAATTCACCACGGGTTGCTTATCCTGAACAGTTCGTTCAAATGGAGTCATATGGAGCCAATGACAAGTCAAGCCCCTACTAATTGAACGCTTCTACACTCAATGTTCAGATTTCAATCTGGATTCCAAGCTTAGATGACTCAGAATGGTTCCCAGAGTCAGGAGCGACGAATCATATCATCGCCGAAGCCAACAACCTCAAAATCAGGTCCGAGTATCATGGCGGCGATCATGTTCACATGGGAGATGGTAAGATGGTAAGGGATTATGCATTAACTATGTTGGTCAATCTACTTTTCAATCTCCATATTTGCCTACCAAGTCCCTGTGTCTAAAACAATTCCTACATGTGTCTAGGATAACCAAAAACCTCCTTAGTGCGTCTAAGTTTACTCGAGATAATAATGTCTATTTTAAATTTAGACCCGATCAATGCTTTGTTAAGGACATTACGAACCATGATGTTCTATGAGAGGGGGAGCTTAAAAGTGGCATCTATGTGTTCGATCAAAGTCAGCTTAATCTTCACTACAGAGTCACAGAACTACAATCAACCGCAAAAAGCCTAGCCGTTAAATTGTTATGCTCATGATCACATCACTTGTCCTGATCATGTCAATTGTAACTTGGTGACAAGTGATCCTTCTACTCTCAGTTGTAATGTTGCTTCTACGAATCCTAATCTTCACATTTGGCATTTTAGATTAGGACATGCTTCTGATCAAGTTGTACAAACTATTGTTCAAAACTGTATTGTTAAACCTTTGAATAAAGAAAGTCATTTTGTTTGTGCTTCTTGTTGCTTAGGAAAACTACACAAATTTCCCTTTTAAAATTCCAAAATTGTGCACTCACAGCCACTAGAACTTATCTATACTAATGTTCGATCGGGGACCCTCAACCACTCTATCTACCATGGCTATAAGCACTATGTGCATTTCATTGATAGTTATTCCAAAGACACATGGGTAGTATACTTAATCAAAACCAAATATTAGACTCTAACTTCATTCAAACACTTCAAAAGTAAAATTGAGCTATAAATAGGATGTCAGATCAAAGCAATTCATAATGATGGAGGCGAGGAATATAGAGTCTTTAGTTCTTTCCATTCTAAGTCAGATATTAGACATCAAATCTCTTGTCCTCACGACATGAGTAATATAGCTTAGTTGAAAGAAAACACATGCAAATAACTGAAACAGCTCTAACCATGTTTGCTCATGCATCTTTACCCTTTAGGCTCTGGGATAAAGCTGTTAAAAATGCAATGTTTACTATCAACAGACTGCCATGCAAAGCCATAGCTAACAAAGTTCTCATTTCTGTGTTGTTTCACTAATCACAAAGCTATGAAAGTCTAAAGACTTTTGGATGTCTTTGTTTCCTGACGTGGGACCATATAACAAAAACAAGTTCAACTTGAAATCCAATCCATGTATGTTCATAGGATATAGTCTTTATCACAAGGGTTACAAAGGTTTGTCCAAAACATGTAGAATCTACATTGCAAGGAATGTGATCTTCTATGAAATCAAATTCATGCTAAACCTAATGAACCCCAGCTAACAAACTACAAATATATATGTAAACACTACCCTACATGTCATTCCACAAACACAAGTCATAAATCACCAGGGTGCACAAGGAATTGATCATGTAGTTCAACATCTTGTTAATGCTAATTGTTGTCAGTCGTTTTCGAAAATATTAAATTCATTGTGACTTACAAGAAATTTCATGACAAAGCCCAAAACAAGACCCAAATGAAGTCCATAAGGAAGCCCTGTCTGAGCTCATAAAGGACATCTAGCTCGAGCCCACGAAGATGTGCAAAAAAGGAGGAAAAAAAATGAGTCATCGCTCTCACTGGCGCGATGCGCTTGACACTACGCGCGTCGTTTTACAACCAGAAGCGTCACGCCCTCTACCCAGCGCATCGCGCCCCTGCAAAATCATTCGTCATGAGCGCGCGGCAGCCATCACGCATTGTGCGTGAAGGCACGTACGTCGCGTGCCTTGCCTTGCGCAACGCGCCCTACGTAGGAAAAGGCATGCGCGCCCTTCGATGCTCTGCGCGCGATGAGCCTTCCGCATACACCTTGCACCAGGAAACTCAAGGCTTCTCCAGCCATCAATACACTATGAATAAACCCTTCACCCAGAGGCAAAATGTAGACAATTTCTCTCTCAACAAAATCACTTGATTCTAGAGTTGTGAAACGATGCCGATGACCTTCTATACTTGCTTTCACTCTGATCGAGTTCGATTCTCTCAAATATTCTCTAAGAATAACGACGCCCCCACCTCACTCATAACAATTAGACTAATGTTGAGCGTTAGAGTGCGCACAAGAGGCATCGCCTCTGCGCCCTTCTAGCTTATTTTGTTTTCTTCTTATTCTCAAGTCTCTGTGACGAATGAAGAACGTTCTTGAACTAGGAAAGAGTACTCGTGACTATTGAGTTTCTTCAAACCCAGCTCAGGCGTGGTCACTTGGTCCGGCCTTAGTTCGAACTGTTCGAAGTCTTCCACGTTGACTAATTTTTATCGACAACATTTTGACGCTAGAGGGATGGCACTTCCCGACTTAAACAGTCCAAAATCCCTTCCATTCTTCTTCTTTTCTTCTAAAAATTCAATTTTCTCTTACTTGAGAAAATATGAACGATCAAGATCCCAACGCTTTTGAGGGAGGTGCATACTCCCGCACCGAATGCTCTCAATATAATATGCGCCGACAGGCGCAGCTAAATCAAGACTTGTCTCTAAAAGCGATCGTAGATTCGATCTTAGTGATACCAATGTGTGTCAGTTCATGCACAGCCTTTGGAAGATCATTGGAAGGCAGTGAAGAAAATCCTCCGGTATCTGAGTGACACGATTGAACATGGAATTCACTTGACACACCATGTTTCTCAGGATTTGGCTATGAATATCTCAGGATATTGCGATGTAGATTTGGTATCAGATGCCATTGACAGACCCTCCATGTCAAGGTTTTGTCTTTTCCTAGGTGCTAATCCAATCTCCTGGAAGTCAAAGAAGTAACACAATCTCACGTTCCTCCACTGAAACTGAGTACCTAAGGTTATCTACTCTCGTGGCTGAGGTGACTTTGACTCAAAATCTTCTCATTGAGCTTTGTGTGTCCAGGTCTAGTATACCAGTTATTTGGCTGAGTTCACTTGATTGCAAATCTGGTTCTACATGCTCGAACAAAGCACATTGAACTTGATCTTTATTTCGTCCATGAAAAGGTGCTTCAGAAACATATCAAAGTTCAACATGTACCAGCACTTGATCAAGCTGCAGATGTCTTGACCAAGGCTACTAGCTTGACGGGGGGTGTTAAAGATACTGCTCCACGTTAACCTCCTTAGATTAACCTCTTTTGTTAAGAGTTTGTCAGCATTATTTAAAAGTTTGTTAGTTAATGAATTGTAATATAAATACTCTATTCTTGAGCCTTAGCTCAAATTGAAGTTTATCGTTCAAAACTCTTCATTCAAGAGTCCATCGTCTCTTTAAGAACTCTTTCAAATATCTGTTAATATGTGTCAGTGATTGTAAATATATGTTAATATGTATAAATGTGTACTGCGATTGTATGGACATGAAATAAGAAAAGTAATTATTGCGTATATTTTGGGCACTGATATGATTTCAACAAATCCACAAAATTATGTAGAAATAAATACTTGCTATATATTTGAAAATAATATGGCACTTAAAGATTGGGTCAACTAAATAATTGATTTCAAAATTTAAACCTATAACACAATTCAAATTCAAACAAATAATGCTTAGAATATTCATATAAAAACGAAAATACACAAAAGACAATTATGGAAAGCCCAAAACGTCAAAGAGATGTCAAGTCACTATAATGATTATTTATATAAAATTTATAAAATGTTGGCTATTTAACAAATCTCTTAGTTTTAGAGGTTTAGTAGTTAGTTATGAATTTGATAAATAAAAATACAACCATTATTATATATAGTTAGAAATATAATTATTAACTCATGAAATAAAAAAAAAAACTTATTCATAGAATAATATATTTACAAATTATGTAAAAATCACACGAATGATATAGAAGTCACTTTAAGGTCAAGAAAACAGATGCGAGAAGGGTTAAGAGATCCAAAACAAACGTCAAAACCCCCAATACGCCTAAACCTCAGCAACCTAAACAGTCGGAGCGAAAAGCTCATTGCTTTCTTGTTAAATCCTAGTAGTTTCTCTGAGGATGAAGGCTCTTAGAGCTCTCCGAGCCCTCAAAGCCGTTTCTTCTAGCCCCGGCAAGGTTCCCTCAAACTCTCGTCTCTCGCACAGATGCTTCGCGGCTCAGAGTCAAGAAGCCGATTCAGCAGCCCCCAGCTTCTCCGACGCCGAGAGCGCTCCGGAGGCGGTGTACGACAGTTCGCAGTTTGCCTTGCCGGAGTCGGCCAAGGCTCGGGCGCCGAAGTGGGACGAGAAGTACAGGGCGCGAGCAGAGGAGGCGGTGTTCGGGAACAAAGCTCCGAAAGTAACGGAGGAGGAGCGCCGGAGAGTCCTCGCGAAGGCGCTCCTGGAGGCGGCGCTCGAGGAGGAGGACGACGATGCTCCGGTGAAAGAGGAGGATCAGAGGTCGCTCTCCGTCGGGATCGTCGGCGCTCCCAATGCCGGAAAATCGGCCTTGACCAATAACATGGTTTGTTATTTCCGTGCTTCGTCTGTCTCGTTACTGTTACGTTTTGATTTATTGGATTGGTTTGATGCTGTGATAGGGGAACTAGGAATCAGGAATTTTGTTTCTCTGTATTTCCGTGCTTGAGTTGAGTGTTGATTCGATGGAGATGAGAGAATCTTTGATGTGTTATGTATGTCTGTCTGTGAAGTTAGTTTAGTACTCAAACACTTTTAGGTGAGTTATTTTTCATTTATCAGGTAGAACTATTGCTGCTCCTTCACCGGTTTGGTTTTTAGGAGAACTTTGTTTTGTTCTCTATCAAAGTTGCGATCTTTGTAAATTTGTTTTGATGACTTCTTACTCCGACTTACTTTTTCAAGCTAAAGGTGCGAGGAGGATAATAGTCCCACGTATTGAGTCTTCTTATTCAGAACTAGGTTATACGTGATTCGAAATCATTACACTAGAAGAAAGAGAGTGGATAATCCCTGATTCACCAACTAAGAATTGGTAGATAAAACATGATGCTGTTCTACAAAATAAAATTTTCCCTCTTTGGTGTAGTGGAAATAGTAAAAGAAAAAAGATGGGATGATTCGGTGTCGCTACCTTTCTTATATGACCTATTCTAATGCCAGCACTGATTTAGACTTGCATGGGTTATTCTGGTTTTATTAGTGATGCTCAGTTACCCGAGCATGTTTTTCACTTGAGTTCACTGGAGTTGAACTTCAAATGTTTTTTTTTCTTTTCTAATAATTACAATTATATGATATGTTGAATAATTTTTTTTTTTAGTTTATAAACTAACAAAATGGGTAATCTCCTTTTGGAAAAAGGAAAATAATAATATCTATCACACATACAGCCTTTTCTTATTGTAGAATTTTTTTTTATATAGGTTGGAACAAAAGTTGCAGCTGTTTCTCGAAAGACAAACACCACAACTCATGAAGTCTTGGGAGTCATGACTAAAGGAAATACGCAAGTTGTTAGTACTCTGTTTTGTGCGTTGACTATTCCATTGCTTTTTTTTTTTCATTTTATTTTTGTGATAGTTTTCTTAGCAGATGCATAGTTGCATACACTATGTAACCGGGAAATAGTCTGACTGAGTGTGTTTGTAGTGTTTCTTTGACACCCCAGGGCTCTCATTAACGAACAGTGGAACGCCTCACAGGGATGTAAAAGCTCGCGTAGAAAGTGCTTGGAGCTCAATTAATCTATACGACGTGCTTATTGTGATCTTTGATGTTCACAGACACATAACAAGGTTTTCATTTTTTTTTTAACCTGTAACTATGTATGAATGTTTTTGTGTCATCAAACCTGGTTTTTCAATTTGCGCCTTTCAACTTCGATACTCACAGACCTGATTCAAGAGTCACAGCATTGGTCAAGAAAATGGGATCAAAGACGCAAGATACACAGAAGAGAGTGTTGTGTTTGAATAAGGTCGACTTAGTTGAGGATAAGAAAGATTTGTTAAAGGTGGCCAAGCAATTCCAAAATCTTCCTGGTTTTGATAAGTACGATTTATTTTTTCGATTTTCCCTTCTTTTTTTTTTCCTCGGTCATGGTGCTTAGGTTAGGTTCTAATTTTGTTTTATCATATGGTTTTCTTTCTTGCAGATACTTCATGATATCAGGGCTTAAGGGTTCTGGAGTAAAAGATCTTTCTCAATATTTGACAGATCAGGTATGTGATATCACTCTATGCCCACTGATATGTAGTCTGTCATAATCTATAGATTTCCAGTTTACATATGTTTCCTTTTTTTTTTTTTGGTTAAATAATAATATTGAAGTCTCGACGCAAGAGGTTGTTTAGTGGTAAGCACCGCTACCCATTTTTTTTTAGTGCTTGAAAATAGAAATAATAAAGATAAAATTTGTCTCTTAACTTAAATGTCTCTTTACTGGATTGATTATATTACAGTATTTCCTCGTATACATTTCTACTCAATTCTAATTATAATCTTAAGATGCTTTGATCGATAATTCTTCCAAAAATCCGTAATATTGAGTTGTCCAAGACCAACCTTTTAAATTCCACTTAATTTTTCCTTTTTTTCCTCCTTTCTATTCTGACTTTCTGGTTATAATATTTATACACGTGAACTTATTCGAATGTTATCTTTAGGCAATAAAAAGACCGTGGGACGAAGATCCACATGTCATGAGTGAGGAAGTTATGAAGACTATTGCATTGGAAGTAGTCCGTGAGAGATTGTTAGATCATGTTCATCAGGTGAGCTCGTCCTGTGTCTCACTTTCGATTTGTATCTACTGTCATGTTCAGTTGCGGAAACGCTGTTTTTCCATACAACTGTGAGATCAAATCGAAGCATTATGCTCGTTTCAGGAAGTCCCTTACGGCATCGAACATCGTTTGGTAGATTGGAAAGAGTTGCGAAACGGGTCAATTAGGATTGAACAAATTCTTACTGTTCCCAAGCAAAGCCAGCGCATGATTCTCATTGGAAAGAATGGTTCGAAAATAGGGTAACCTACCTAAACTCCTTCAGCTGTATGATTTTCTATGTTTTTTTATAGGACTCATGTGATTAACAAACAAATAGATATTTTATGTGTAAGAAACTTGATGATTATGATAGGATCCAGGATAGTTTCGAAGACTAATCCCTAGTATTATCAATAAACTTAGTTCTCAGAAATATAAATAAAATAGAATAACTAGCTGAATAATTATCCATCTTCATGACCTACTAATACTAAAACTGTTAGAATTATCTTGTATTTATTCTGTAATTATGCGTTGACTGATTTAGTGACATCAGATCCCTGTATGTCAGATTTAAGTTATCAGACTTTAGGGCTGTATCTATTCTCTAATTCCCTAACTAAACGAATATTTCATTCGTTTATTAACTCACAAAATTACAATTAATAAAATGAAAACATGATTAAATATATAAAAAATTACTGATTCAACCAGATTACACCAAATCATCCTACAATATATGGGCTAGGCCGATCCTCCCTTACCGTATTTTACTCTTGAAATAACTCAATTAAATAATTCGCTCAATTTTCTCGTGAACCGAAATGATCTATATATCATTAATAAACTAAAACGCCATGGATACAGAAATTAGGTTTTTTTTTTTTTTTTTTTTTTTCTGATAACCATGGGTATCCAGGCTTCAACCGGGACACTTTTTTGTGGCCACAAGTTATATGTATATATAGTAATTTACACCTCCTGATAATATTGTGAGTAAAAAAAATTGGTTGACCGAGAGAAATTGCCTGATATTCTCCATCTGGTTGGATCTATGCTCCAACAATCTTAACATAACTGGAATTTATGGATGCGAGATTCTACATTCCAAGCTTATCAATCATCAACATTTGACAAGAGGTTGTTCACATCTGTTTCGCCAAAACAGGACAATTGGCATGGAGGCTAACGAGGAGTTAAGATCAATATTCAATAAAGAGGTTCATCTGATACTAACGGTTAAATGTAAACGAGCGTAAGCGAGGAATGTCTCCTGTTGCGTGATCCGCAAATGTATAGGAAGGTAAACTACAAGAGGGATACGCTGGCTGTGATTTTCTCGATGACAAACTTCGACACGGCCAAATGCAGTTTAGTACTTTTATGCAGTGACTTTCAGAGCATTTTAGTTCCACATTTGGGATGGGCAGGAAAAAAAATAACTCGGAAAGAAGCAAGGAAAAAAGAGTTAAAACCGGTACCTTCTTCTCTGGTAGCTACACAAATTCTTTTTTCAGTTTAGTCTTTTACTTCGTAAGAATATTGTTTTTTATCCAGTTTAATTTTTTTTAGTTCTTCTGTAGCTTTTTTATTGGTATCTTGTACCGATCTTTATTATTCCCATGTACGAAAGGCTATAGAAAATATAAACATACATTTTTATTTTCTTTCTTCTTCTTCTTCAGGAGTTTAAATGTCCGCGCACTGCTAATATTTTTGTCAATAAATAAATTAAATTAGGTACTAACGAGTTTGTTTGCCTGCTGTTGCCGCGGGTTAGCCGGAAAAAAAAATGCTAACCTTGCTTTAATATGTTTTAAATTTGATCTTGTAAAAAAATTTATTGACACTTGGTGATAGTACAATTTTGTAAATTTTGACCACTTAAGTAATTTTAGTCAAACATAGATTTTTTTTTACAAATTCATTAGTTTCAATTGACTAGATGATCTAAAGTCTTACTATACATTATAATCGTAACATGATTAGTTTAAAAATACATAGTTACTATTTCGTCAATGCTTAACTTATTTAATATGTGAATTATGTATTTTATTTAGAAGTTAATTTTAGCTAAATATTACATCTAACGTAAATAGTTTAACTTTTTACGCAAATATGATTTTCTTTCTGCTAATAGTACTACCTAGAAAACTTTTATTATAAAAACAATATTTAAAAATTTTAGACACGTAAAAAAGTAGAAAACGATTTTTAAAAAAAATCTGCTCGCCTCTTGTCATTAGTTGATTCGTAGAATTTTATTTTTGTAACTAACTAATTTAATTACATACTAAACAATATATATATATATATATATATAATCAGTGGTGGATCCAGACTTTGAAGGGGGGTGGTTCACATATGAATTTAGGCTGAATTTTTTTTTTTTTTTTTTTTTTTTTTAGTCCGAAAATTGGGGCTTAGGAGGGGCCCAGGTCACCTGAAGCTTGCACCTGGGTCCGCCCCTGTATATAATGTATTTAAATAAATAGATTACATTACGTACGTAATCGTAATCATATATTCAAAAGTGTTTATGGTTATCAATTGCTTGGTTTCCCGCTCTATCATCTAATTCATAATTGAATTAAAAATTAGTGGTAAATTCGTTCGTTTTGCTTTTGTCAATATATTTTCTTATAAATATATTAGCTTGAAGAGATAGAAATTATCTTACACGTTTTAGCTGAATTTGGCTTCTTTTAACTAAAAAAAAATGTATATGTAAAACAATGCCAAGACGTCAATCTAGTAAACTACCATGTTTTTAGATTTAACATCTATGTTTAATATAATTCAAGCAGCAGAAAGAGAGAGAGATGTATGCAAATTTATCAAAAAAAGAAAGAATAGTCATTGTCTATTGTCTGCGATAGGGGAGTGAAGAAATGGGACCCGCATGATAAAATTGCAACTCAATATTGAAAAACTGACCTATTGGTTTAGTTTTCTAAACTCGTTTTTTGTTTTTAAATTCTGTTTTCTGATTCTAATTTTTAAATTTAAAAAACTGATTTAAAATTACGTTTTAGAATATTTTGAATGCTGTTTGGTTATGTTTTCCATTCAATTGTTTTTATATTTTAATTTAAAGTTTAAGAATGATAAAATAAGTATATAAGGGAAATGAAATAAAAAACAACCTTTTTTTTTTTTTTTTTTTTTTTTTTTTTTTTTCTGTTTTCCAACTAAATTTCAAAGCAAAAAAAACATAATTCCAAATCTGTTTTCTAAATTAATAACCAAACATGTTTTCTAGTTATGTTTTCTAAAATTTATTAATAGAAAACAGAAAACAAGATTGGAAAACTAAACCAAACAGGGACTCAGGGCCTGTTGTTTCTTAACTTGAAAACAGTTTTTCACTTTTGTAACTTGAACAGTTTTATGAAAAAACTGAATTCACTGTTTGTTTGATGATTCTCAGAATACAACTCAAAAAGTTTTCAAATTGTTTTCTGTTTTAATGAAAAAAAATCAGAAAACAGTTTTTAGGTGTTTTCCAATTTTTTCACTCAACTTATTTAACTTTTTTTCTTTTTCTTTTTTGTAATATCTCCTCTTGACATCTCCTTCTCTCCTATCAACATCATTTCATTTTCCTCACTTTTGATTATCGAATTTGTTTTCGTTCCCTAGAAAACTAAAGTTTTATAATTATGGCAAACTTTAAACAATCGGAACTCCATTTTACAAAATGTTAATTGGTCGTGATCCTCTCGTTGAGCACATAAGTTTTCACTATTTTTAGTCAACATTAGGTATCAAAATTTGATATTTGTTGTAATGACTACAAAGACAAACGATGTTTTCCGATGAACTTGTGAACAATCATTATAACTAAAGGTATGGCCATTATATTCGCAGAAAAGACTTTCAATTAGTATATATCTCGACGCTTAATTCTTATGTGAATTATTACACTACAATTCCAAAAAATTGAATAAAAAAAAACTGAAATCCTCACCAAACAGTTATTTGAAAACAACTGCAAAAAAAATTTAGACTACAACTATATGAAAACAAAAATAGTTTGAGTAAACTACAAAACAGGCTCTTAATATTTTGCTTGTAGTGAGACCCATTTGCTACAGTCATTGGTGATTTTTTTTTTTTTTCATAACATAAGTGACTTCCTTTTATGAAAAAATAATTAATAACAAATGTTAGATGCATATAGCTGTTTTTTTATAGCGAGTGTTAATTACGAAAATTAATCGAACACTCAGATTACTTTGATCCAGGCTGGACATATGATAGACATAGATCAAAGAAGATGAAAGGATGGTAGAATCTCTAAACCCATCGTCCTCGTCTTGTGGGAAATTGGTTTCCATTGTCCTTCACATGAGAAAAAGGATAAGTTTCCTAACCAGGCGGTCGACGAACTTCATGACGCAACCTACTTCACCAAGCACAATTTGACTCCCGATTATTCCTAGATGCCCATGGCACCATTCGACATCGAGTTATCAAACACCTCCTCGACATTCCAGAGTCTCGTGAATGCACTATTCAAAGAACACCTACGACAGACACGAGATAGATCTTCCAAAGAACAAGGTTTTTTCTCGAATAAGCCAATTCATTTGGGATCCTGCGGATCTTGTTTTCTTTAGCGATATTCTAACCTATAACCAATCGTACAAGACTCGTGTACAACATTCCGTCTATATCTAAAGCACTTCAAGTGCTCATTTGCTCAGCTCCATGTGGCCTACCTCTATGTCATTCGACACTCGGGTGTGGTAGTCGACAAGAGCAAGATTTTCGCAATCAAAGAGTGGTCACAACCTTGAACGCACACACTATGGTGATTCTTGGATCTCTCGGGATATATTATCGAAATTTTATAAAGAACTACAGTTGCATCTTGACGCCACTGACAAGCTTGCTTTTCCATCATAGCTTCATGTAGGATGATAAGGCGTCAAACCATTAGGATAATGTGTAAATAAATTAGTAACTAACTAACATGTTCAATCTAGATTTTCGATTTTCAGAACTAAATAACCGGAGTAGCCTTAGATTTTCGGTTTCAATCCAAAAGTTCTCGTAAACCCTTAAAATCATCCTCAACCTTCATTAAGACTATCTTAAACACTCAATGAACACATTTTGAACTTAAAAATAAAAAATAAACCTTTTTGTATTTTAAAAAAATGGTAGTAGGACTCTAACTAGGTTGGCGAGCGTCAGGTCGTCATTGAATGTATATGAAGGTCATCGTAGCGTGTTGGAGACTGCCGCATAACATCAAAAATCATCAGCAAAATTTCCAATGGCATGGAGAAAGGTTCGGCTGGCCAAGAGAGAGTGAGAGCGAAGGAAAAAGTGAAACATGAAAAGATAGGTTTGAATAGTTTTTAGGGAAAATAACACATTTATACCCTGTGTTTTAGTGAAATGTCGAGTTTAACCCTCGGTTTTCAAAAATGTCAAGTTCATACCTTATGTTTAACTAAAATGACGAAATTATACCCTGAAATAGACAACAGTGTCACGAATATTCTTTTTATTGATTTTTCATTGACGTTGACTATAATATGTATATATAAACACCAATTATCTTTATTCATTCGCGCTATATATGTAATTTATTTAAAAACTAAAAAATAAATAACAGTCTCTTAATCGTGAAGAACACAGAAAGAGGCAAATGGGTAAACATCGATAGTTGATAGTCATCAAAATCGCATATTCGAACAGAGAATCCAGAATTTAGAGTTACAATTCGAACACGGAATGAAGTCATTTCTTAGGAGGTATGAGTTTTATTATTTAATTTCAATTTAAGGCTATTTTTATTTCAAAATTGAGAATTTGGAAGTTAGGGCACTGATTTAGATTTGATTTGGTTTTTCGTATATAAGAGTTAATATCAATGAAAGGGAGATTTGTGACGTTGTTATACATTTCAGGGAATAATTTCGTCATTTTAGTTAAACAGAGGGTATGAACTCGACATTTTTGAAAACCGAAGGTTAAACTCGACATTTCACTAAAACACATGGTATAAATGTGATATTTTCCCTAGTTTTTAGGTCATTTTTAGTCCAAAATTGTGACAAACTCCAGTTTTAATAGTGTACGTACCAAACTCATTGATGAATGTTTTGCTATATAATAGGCCTAGAAATAGAAATTTCTCAAATTGAAAATTGTCTTGATATTTTTACCACACAAATCTGCTTTAAAGTTTATTTTAGATTTCAATATGAATGATGAAAAGAAGAATTTGTTATAAATAATCAATCTCCTAGCTTTTTTTTTTTTTTGAGATTCTAGCAAAAGTTTCCTTTTATTAAAAAAGAAAATAGCTCACTACGCCGAATTAAATTAAATTAACTAAAATAGTTAATTTCAGTTACTTCGAACTGATGAACTATTTTCTTAATAAAACTAAACTTTGCCAATTTTTAAAAGGATAGTGGTCTATTGAGCTACTAGCCTAATTGCCCCTTATAAAAATGATATTCTAAGAAGGAAAAAATAAATTATAAAAATGATAAAAGCAATTAGACTAACACATATAAAAACATGAAATGTGTCATCCGATCAAAGCAAGAAGTGCTCCAAGATAGTCACCAGCGAGCAAGGCCCTTAATATTTTTTCCTTTTTGGGATTGAATGGTGGGTATCGAATAGAGACGTCGCCGGAGAAGCCTTTGTAAAGAACAGCCTTCTTATGGCTAAAACCGTCAAATGAGAATTTTCCGTGATACGATCCCATCCCACTTTCTCCCACTCCCCCGAAAGGTAAACCGTCAGCCGTCACCTGCAATTATTTAGTATAATTTTGGTTAAGTTTGAACGTGAAACACATGAAAATAATAATAAAAAGTAACCATTCTTGGTTCGGTAAAATTCGTTTTTTATCCATATTGTTGTAGAGCTATTACGTTGATTAATACGAATATATTCATATAACTCTCTAAATTTTTAGTACTTAAAACCGGTACCCAAGACTATCTCCAACCAAACTACAAAACTCACTTAGCTTAAGGTGGGAGCTTAAAAATTATTTACATTTGGTTCTTTAATCATTTCAAATTTACATAATTGGCCCTAAAATATGATTTAACGTTTCTCTAAAAAAATCATATAGATATTTAATATTGTTTCTTATATTTGATATGATAATTTAATTTACAAATTTATAAAAAAATAGGCCACCTCAAACGTGTAAATTTTATTTTAGCCAACATTTCAAAACGTTTAGCCAAATAGCCATTTTCGCTGATGTGGCAAGTTTCAAGCGTGTAACACTCAAATATGCCATTCTCTCAAATAGGAAGCTGTTTAAAAAAAATCAAAACAATTATTTTTGATTGTTAATAAATATTAATTGGTTTGTTTCCATTATAGGAGTAAGTAGTTATTGAACAATAATTTTTTTTTTTTTGAGAAATTATTGAACAATAATTTTGTAACGTGTATTTCTCTTTTTTTTCCCCTCTCTCACTCGCGCTCTTTTTCTTTCTGTATCGCTTTCTCTCTCTCTCTCTCTCTCATTTTAAAAAATTATAGTTCTCGGTGATATGGTTTGACTATATGAATGACGATCTGGAAAAGAGGTTTGACTATATAATTCTCAATTGTGATTTTAAGTTAGGGTGGAGTTTTCTCTTTTGTTTTGTTTGATGAGATGGTTTGGTGGCTATTTTATCTTCAGCAAAATATCATTGCAAGGAGTAATACTGGGTAACCTACGTATGAGGTACACGTAAATATTTTAATATTCATCACACTCATCAAAATCATGTTTTTCTTTTCTTGCTGACATGTTTTTTTAACGTTAATTAGTACCTTTTCTATTTTGCTCTCATGTTTTAATTATGAATCTTGTATAATTAATTATTGTCTATATTTGTTAATTAACGTTAATAATTTACTTGTTTATGTGGAATTCGAGTTTTTATACTTGTTTATGTGGAATACGAGTTTTTTCTTCAGATTTGTGTAAACATATTCGTTAATATGTTATTGGATGTGATTTATAATTTTTCTGTTTTTAACTTCTAAATTTTGTATAGTTCATCATAGTAATTTTTTGTTAATTAACATTAATAGTTCATCACAGTAAATTTTTGTTAATTAAGGTTAATAATCGTGTATACTTGAGAATTGGGTTTTCTCTGCAATTGTTTATGTTTTTCTCCTCAATTTTGTTTTTTTTTTAATAAGAACTAACTTATTTGCGTTATTTAGGGAAGCATTTATTTAATTTGGGGATTAATTATTCAAATTTTTGTTTTTTAGATTTTATAAATTAAAAAAATAGCAGCAAAGGATATTTGGGTAAGTATAAAAGGCAATGACTATTTTTTTAGAACTTTTGAAATGTTGGCTACATTCAAATTACAACGTTTTAATATGACTAGTTTGCTAAAGCATCCTTTAACTTATGTGTTTGATTTATTTAAACTAATTATTTTAAATAATTCTAAGACAATGACATGTCAAAATACAACAATGAAATTTCTATTTGGAAGAGAATTACAAAAAAGTTAAGTAATAGTAAAACACATAACAACAAAAAAATTGGAAAATATACAATAATTGTGTGGTACCGTAGTTTTTTTATTTAATAAATATTTAGTTTCGTAAATGCGTATGCATTATTTCAAATGAAATTATGGAGTAATTTAAGAAGAAAATAAATATAGAGTAATTGAAACACAATACATATAAGAGTACGAATACAAGAGAAAAAAGAACATATACATAATATACTATTTTGGCTGTTAAAAATGGAGTGTTATGAGTTAGTGCTTTGATTTGTCATGTCATGTACGAAAAAAAGGTGTAAAAAAATGAGTTGTTGGGTTAGAGATGCCATAAACCACGAAATTGCGATATCTTGTTATCAAGTTGTGGTTAAATTAAACAATTTTTTTCAACAAAATTTCATGGACTGACAGTTTTCTACCGTTAATGAAACGTTTTTTCAGCTAATTTGATAAAATTAATTTTATATATTTAATTTTGAAGAACATGATAACAAAAAAGTGAATTTGACATAACCATATATTTGATATTTTCCCAGAATAATATATGAAGAAACTCACATGTAATACTGTATCATTAATGAGCATTCCTCCAGAAGATACATTTTGCACATATTCCTCCTTCAGCTTATCATTGTTGGTGAAAAGATACGCCGCGAGAGGCTTTGGTTTCGAGTTTATAAGATCAAAACTATCTTCTATCTTGTCAACCTGCGATAAATAAATTAACAATATGCATGATTATTTTGATGTAGGCAATGGGTTTAAAGTTATTTAATCGTAATATTAAGAATTCCAACCGTGACAATAGGCATTAGTGGACCAAAGATCTCCTCATTCATGATCCGAGCGTCTCCTGGGACGTTCAATAAGACAGTTGGTGCTATCCGTCTGCCAATTATATCCAAGAGTTAATTACTTTACTTATTATCTTCTTTGTTTAGTACTTAGATGATGATTAAACAAGGCCAACAACGATCGTGTTGTAGATATGTACTCACAGTTGCTCTTCATCAGATTGCCCGCCCAGCACAATTTTTTCCGCGACACCTTCTTCGTTTAAGAGCTTCAACAAGCGTTCGAATTGAGGTTTGCCAACTATGCGAGACATATCTTTACTCGCGAGTGGGTTTTTCCCAAAGAATTTCTCCAATTCTTGTTTTAGGGCATCAATCTGTAAATAATAGTATATGCATGGTTTAAGCAAGTAATTTATTAATAACAGTAAAAGCATTCACCAGCAAATAATATATCTTTTCTGTTTGTTTGCATATCTATACAAGTATCACAAAAGCATACAGCTATATCAAGCTTAGCGTTGTCATCAAATAGTAGTCTCAATGTCAAGTTATAGCTTACTGACCAAATGATAAGACTCAACAATAATTAAAACATGCAGCAAATGAATTTTTCCTTGACACTAACATGGTTGTGGAAGATTACCAGAAGAGGGCAAGAAAGGGACTGTTCTTAAACCAGTTTTGTTTCGGATTAGTTCTTTCTCTATATTTCTCACTAACATGGTTTTGTGCCAAAGATTTCCCCATTTTTTTCCTTTTTAATTCAATTTATGTTTCTTCTGAAAATTAAATAAAATTTCCAATGGTCCTTAGAAATTAAAAATTCAGTGATCTTGCAAGCAGTCAGTTTGAAAACCCACTTACCAACTTGGGAGCGAAGTCTTTGGTTGTGATGATATAATCAACACCAATGCAAGCTTGTCCACTATTCAAAGTCCACTTTCCGGTTATTATTCTCCTGCAAGCAACCTGATTTTAACAACATAAAAAGTCAATACTAACAGCATGTATGTAATGCGTATATAAATTATAATGAGATTTTTACCTGAATATCAATATTGGAATCAACCACAGCCGGGCATTTTCCACCGAGTTCTAAAATCACTGGTGTTAGGTGCTTTGCTGCAGCGGCCATCACAATCCGCCCTACTCTAGCACTTCCTACATATATTTGTAATTATTATGTATAGATCCAATACCTAAATATATATATATATATATATATATATATATATATATATATATATATATATTATGAACAAGAGAAATTATGATGAAAAACATGACCTAGTAATTCTTACAAAACACTAGATAATATGAAACATTGGTGTCATTGGACACAAGAACTTAGGGCCATTGAGGTATAATCATATTCTATTGTGACTTTTTTTCTGTGCGAAATATACTCGGCATTAATTTCTTAGTGAACTTCCTAAATTCTTGAACTTTAAGTCATTGAATTGTCATTTTACTACACTGAATAATGGATCATTGTGTCTAAAAAAATGAAGTATCATTGATCAAAATAAATATATGTTTAAAAGGGGGAACAAATATATATATATATATATATATATATATATGTATATATAATATATAATAACCTGTATATAATATCTTGTCCCACTTTTGCTCAAGCAACGCAGTTGTTTCGGGAATATCACCCTCAACAACTCTTACAGCAGAATTGTCCAAATATTTCTCAACCAAGTTCGAAAGCAAACTTGACGTAGCCGGAGCGATCTCCGAAGGCTTTAGAACCACAGCATTGCCAGCTGAAATAGCCCCAATCACTGGATCCATAGACAACACTGCAAAAGAACATAAAAACAAGCACATTATCAATGGATAAAAATTCTCGGTGCGTATAAAGTAGTTGTCGTGGTAGATGGGAAAATCCTTACAGAAAGGGAAATTCCATGTCGAGATGACCAAGACAACACCTAAAGGTTCTGACACAATTTGCGCCTTCGATGGAAATGTTGTGATTGAAGTTTTGACCTGAAAATACACATCGCGTCTGCCGCGTCTGTTTTGTAGAGGCGAAAGGAATATAGAAGAAAAGAAACATGAAGATGAAAATTTACATTTTCCGGTTCCATCCAGTGTTTTAAGTCTCTTAGTGCATGGTCGCATGATGATCTCGCTTGAGAAACCTGCAGTGTTTAAAGACTGATTATTTTACGAGTACAGTGATTACTAACCGGCCCATATTTCTATATGATTCAATCAATTATTTAAGTACTTCAAAAATTTGTTTCCTCAGATACTTTAATCACGTATGTTTCATTCTCGTTTACAAGTTGTGCACTTTTAAAAGTTCAATAACAAATGCCATTCTAGAGAAACTATCTGCTATCATTTCATCAAACAAGCTAATGACATATGCGAAATATTACAAGTGGCCGCAAGGCGGGTTAGGCATAGGAAGGAAAAAGGACACCTGGCTGTACCCGTTGCTCGCAAAATGGCGTTGGCGTTTCTGCATAAGGTTATCTAACGGAAGTAGCTTCAATGGTGGGAAGTTGAAAGGGGGTCTATTTTCTTTAGTATCGGAAGGCTCATGATGGATCTATGGTCAGCTTCTGGGAAACGACCACGAGGCTTTGCTGACTGAGTTCCCGGCCCTTGCTCGTATTTCTTGCACCCACAACACTCTGATGTGTCCCTATTATCGGCTGAATCGGGATTCAAATTCTCTTGGGACTGCACGGGCCGAGAGGTCAATTAAGTTGCTGGATTGCTAGACATGCTCGACTCCATTTCGTTTGGGAATGGCTTCCTGGTTTGGATGAACGGTCAACTTTGCGCTTCAGAATACTCCAAATCCTCAAATGCCGAGATGGCGTGTGATGTGTTCTGACAAACTGTGCGCTCTATATGTGTCAAGTCCTCAGAAATGTGCTCCTTATAAGTAGTTGGCAATGCTCCACCTTTGAGATAGCTTTTAGGTGTTCGTTAGGCTCACACTTCTGACATCGTCTTCTAGCAAAGACACTAGTTTTGGCGCCGTGTTGGGGGATTTTGTTTCGGCATAATCTTTCTATCGTTGAGAACTCTAATTTCTCTTCAGAGGCTTTTTGGGACCGGGTCAATAGTTGTATAGCTTTCCGGCTCTCCTCTTTATGCTCTATATTCATTTTGGTTTTCTCTTTTACTTAATTTATTAATATATTACTTTTACTTGTTCTATAAAAATTAACAATTATGCTAAACATGACTTGATTAACAAAGACTCTAAATTGCTTAAAGTTAAATATTTATTAGGGTTTGAACTTATTACTTTCAATCAACAATATCAAGTATGAACATGCCTGTTAAATTGTAAGTATCACAGTTTTTCATTGTGTCAAACAAAGTAGTGACAAGGAACGAAGTGATACCTCTGAAAGGAAGGCTTCAATCTCAGGCTTTCCGAGATCTCTGTAAAGAGCTTCATAGATATCTTTTTCACATTCTACAAGCATCTTTTCTATACTTTTTAATTGCGCGACTCTCCACTCATAGCTCTTTGTCTTTCCCGAGCTATAGACTTGCCTGAGCTCGTTTACTAGCAAACCAGCTTCATTCCCGCCAAACGTTTTCTTTTCACTAACTTCCTCGGTCAACGATAGAGCTGATGAGCATCTGATCTTAGTACTAAGAGATGTCACACCAAATCAAATGAGAGAGGAAAAATATAACAATCATAAAAAAATGATAGTCGCATTGTGAAGAGAATATAAAGACGTGGAAGAGAGTGAATTACAATGATAATGGAGCAAAGACAGCCCCGGGGTAAGACAGCTTTTTACAATTTTTGTTTCTCTGCAATTGTTGAGTGAAAGCTCCGCTTGATCTTCTGCTACTTAACAATCTGTTTATTCACAAGGAAGCATGTAGTTGGAGGAATGAAATATATGATTATTATAGTGAACATGTTATTTCTATTTACGCATATATTTATATGACTTGAGCAGTCTCTTGCTAATGATTAAGAACTTTGAACGCCTAGGGGTTCAAATTGGTCAAAATGGCTCAAAACCTACAATATATCTGTCCTGTTTTCATTTGTGAGTCAAAATGCCAATATAATGCAGATGGGCATTTACGTGAACAGTTTATATTCAGGCCGTTAATGGTTGATGCCCATTAAGAGTAAAATAAAATTTTATTCGGTAGATAATTATAATTCGCCACACTCAGATTTAAGATATAACACAGAATTAATTCCGTTTTGGGTTGAAATATTTAAAAAGAAAAAAAAATGCCATATTGTCTGGAGAAAAGAAAGGCAGGTAGACCCGTACAGTTTTCACCATGAAGAAAGACGTGCAAGAAAAATTAGGAGCAGACAAATACAGTTACTAAACCCAGAGTTCTAGCAAAAAAAAAAACATACATGCGTGAGAGAAGTTGTATCGAGAGAGAGAGTAAAAACATACATGGAGTTGGGGTGTAGGAGTTGTATACAGAGGCCTTTCATGGTGTGAGTCACAAGCTACAAAGCGAGAGAAGGTGAAAAGTCCTTGGTTCTTCTTCTTAAATTTTCTCTGGGAGTTGGGTCATTAATGCATCTCCAACTCCAAGTTCCGCGTGGAAAACATGCGTGACTTGTTACAATACAAATACCGGCAACGCAAACAGAGTCAAACTCACAACAAGGCTTTTTTTTTTTTTTTTGAGGGAACAAAGCTTTTCTAAGCCACACAATAAAGGAAATGTGAGACTTGGTGCTTTATTTAAGGAGATAATGTGACACGCTCTTCATTGGTAGACTAGAGTCTAGGACGACTTAACGTAGATGCTTTGTCAAGTCCAAACTTGTCATTTTTCACTTGGACAGTCTTCTGTAGCTATCATGGAACCACATTCACACGTACATTATTATTTCATCTTAAAGAGATAAATTGTGTCACTACAAGTTCTAAAATGGTTATTAACTGCATTTAAACTTTAAAGTCTCCGCTTCGTGAACTTGTTGGTTTTTCTTCTAAAAAAAAAATAATAATCCTTGGCATTTGTGAGGCAGATTTATCAAATAATGAAAATTAAAAAGGTGTTCCAAATGACCAACGTGACCTAGAAATAAATATTTGAACTCGACCCAAAGCTGGTCTTAACTGAAATGACAGCAGTTCCAATTCTCAAACGGCCAACAAATAAACCCTCAATGTAACAAGCCGAATCAATGTTTACAAAGAAAAAAAAAACTATGAAATAAATAAGTTAGCCGGCCTTCTAATTCAGATTTTTTTTAATGAAACAACACAATTGTATGACTGACTTGACTGTATATGGCACCAGAGAAACATTGTCCTGTAGCGCCAAATGAATATCAATCGTGATATATAGCCTCTTTTTTTTGGGGGGTGGATCCGCACAGAAGGCCTTTTTCTGGGTGTTTGATCTAAAACGCCATCCGACCAGCAAGCCTGCTTTCTGATATCCGTCGGTCAATGGCTGCATCGATTGAGCTCATCTGATATGTAAAACAACATTAGTGGATGTACAAGACAAAAGGATTCGAGTACCAAGCACTGGAGGAGAAAATTTTATTTGTAATCTTTGATCCTATGATAAAATATGTCAAACTTGTGAAAGAAGCTGACCTGGGCCAAATCCGATTTCACTGTTCGATCATTAAATAAATAGCAATCATGTTGTGAATAAGCGAAAATCTGTTGGGTTTGATTGTGTAACACCCAAAGCCTCACAGTTCAAAGTCAAGTGTATGGAGAAAAATGAATAAAAGATCAACCAAAATTTTATAAGATTAAGCATGAAGTTTTCTTCTTTTGTTTTTACAATATTAAAAAAAAATGAACTTGGTTGAAATACGTTTGAGTAGATCACAGAAACTGCCAACAAAAAAAGGTAATATAAATACCTACTTGAATCTTTTGGTGCCCAAGATTTGATTGCATAGCTTGGAAACACGAGGATGGCAGTTAAAATTAGAACACCATGCCCGTCAACCAATCGGGGTTTGTAGCATTGATGCTTAAAATAGGCTAATGTTTCATTATTTCTTCTGTTGTATTGGTTTTGACTTTTAGTTCCGAAAGTAACATGAATATTCAAACAGAAATACCTCTATAAACAGGAAACGCGTAAAGAACTGAATCTGATAACATGAAACATTAACAGCCTACCCATCTGGTTAGAAATGATATGAACTCCAATAAATGGAGAGGTAGTATAACTTACCTGGGTAGTTTCATCATGCACCTGATACTTAGTAAGGGCCATTCGTCTTTCTTCCTGCAAAATATATATATAAATAATACACTTTAAAGCGCAAGCTCATCAAGATCAGCTAATACATGTCTATTTTGCAGCAGTATAATGAAACTTACCATGGACATTGCTTCATCATCCCAAACCAAATAGACTTCATTGTTTGCAGGTTGATTAGCTGGAGCTTTCTTCGTAATAACAGGCGGCGGTCCAATTGAAGGACCAGCTGTGTTTGGACCAGAGGCGTACGAGTGTGAGTTCGCTAATGGCACGCCTGAAGCAATATAAGTGAAGCAACATAAGTGAAGTAAAAAAAAATCCAGCAGCAAGGAATAAGTTTAAATCATCAATAAATAGAGCCCTAAACATCCTCAAGAGCACTGTACTTTATAAGCACAAAACAGAATCATGTGCGAGGTCGATGATTCAGATTCTAAACAGATGGTGCCACGGTGTTACCTGATTGTGAATCAAAAGAGGGTTTACTGTCCAGTGCGGAGCCGGGCATTCTTGGCAGGGGCACTGAAGCCGGATTTAGAGTAGGTATATTGCTATTCCCTCCAACAGGGAATAAGGGCTGAGATACCGGACCCGTAGGTGCTGATCCAGGCAGCCCCGGAGGAACCATGGAAGGCCTTAAATTTTGGACTGGAAACAATGGTTGCTGAGCGTATCCCAGTTGAGTCGGTGGAGGATGTGACACCGCCGGAGGTTGTGGATACCATTGTTGAGGACGCGGAGGAATAGCCCACGCATTTGGAGGCATTGGTAATGCAGAATTGTACCTGCCACAGGCAAGTTGAATATATATAAATACAAAATAAAAAAATAAAAAAAATAGTAATGACTGCAAATTAAATGTTTAGAGGTATATATACATTGGTTGCATCATCCCTACACCAGGTCGGGCATATGCGATAGCTCCGGGAACCATGGGACCAAGCGGGGGCAGTGCCACGTCCAACTTTCCCACTTTCGCTGCAGGCTCATCCTCTGAAATTGTTTACGATATGTCAGAAATTGTGTGCTTCCCCGATAAAACAAGAATTGCTAAGTCCTTTGGTAACATTTTCTATACTGCCCATTCCAAAGTACAAATGACTAAAGATAAAGATGCTTTTACAGAAATATCAAAAATATTAGTAGTTCTCATTTATATGTCATGGATATATCACAAATATTAGAAGTTTTTACTTTCTCCCCCTGTGAATATTATGATGGCCCCAAATCCCAATCACAGTGGAGAAAAAAAGAGCATTTGTGTGCGTGTTTGGAATAACAAATTAGATTCATACAGCAGCCTGATTATCGATTCTGCGACCCTAGTGTCAGAATTTAAACCCTTACTTCGATCTGTTGTGCAAAGAAAAGAAAACCAACACTCGAAGCTACAAATTTCATGTAGTTACTAAAACAAATGTCTCTCAAATAAAGAAGAAAAAAAAACACTACTACTGACAGAAAAAAGATGTTGACAATCTACCTTCCTCGCCATAGTGCGCGGCCAAGACATCTGGAGGAATTCCTTGCATTCCATAAATTTCAATATCTGTTGACTCTCTACCTGATTTGGCATTAGGAACCCTGTAAAGTAGTAAGAAGCAGAGCAAAGAAACAATCAGAACAAACAATTCTTCTGCTGTTATGTTACCTCTGTGGATTGTGTATTGGATCAATTTTAATGTCGCTCAAAGAAGGGACTAAGAAAAATATAACAAACACATACTATCAGACGTAATGAATATACAAATTACTTCAAGTTACAGAAATTTTCGAAAGGATCATATGAAAGGGCGTTCCTGTGTTATAATTACAGAATTTCAATTCAGCATGCCAAGTCCATTAAAGGTTCTACTTTTTTCCAGGCGAATACGAACGAAACACAAATCAAATTTCTTGATTACAGGCATAGTTGAATGGATCTATAGTGCAGTGCGTGTGTAGTCGCTCAACCGATAGGGATAAAAAAAAAAAAAATTCAATCAATTCCTCACAGCCAATAAAAAAAAAATGAATTAAAAGGAAAAAAAAAAAAAAGCGATTCGTGAAAAGGCCATATTGTGTGCCGTAAGAATGGAGTAAAATTGGGAAGGGAAAGAAGACGGACTTAGTCACGGACTCCTTGTGGACCTGAAGGACGTGAATGGCCATGCCTCCGGCGGTGGAGAGCTTCTTGTGGCAGACATGGCATTTGAAGTGCTTGGCTTTCTGGTGCTGAACCAATATCTTCTCGTCGTCGAACTCTCTGTCGCAGTAATAACACCAAACCTTCGACGCCACTCTCTTCTTCTTCTTACCCATCTCTCTTTCTCCTTCGGGGTTTTGGGGTTTCTGATCTGCGTTTTACTTTTTTTTTTTTGGGGGAATAAATGTGTGCGTGGGTGTGTGTTTTTTTTTTTATGGAGTATGGACTATTTAATATGAGGTATCTGACTCAAGATTGACGTTGTAATTCAACCTAAAGAGAGACTAATTATAAAATATCATATAAAAAAAATTAATAATGAAACAAAAACTCAGCTACATTACATCACAGAAACCTAATTTTTTTTTTCTTTCGGAAATCACCGAAACCTAATAGGTCAAATTTGAGATATATATGCTTTTATTGTTGCCTTGCATTGATTAATTGTATATTTGTATTCTCTTTTCGATCTCTTTATATAATACAAACCCTAATTTTACCATCTTGTGGTTGTGCAGTGTTGTTGCATCTTCTTTATTTTAATTATTAAAAAAGAAATTCATCACGTAGATTTCAAAAAATACTAAATTATAAAAGGGAAAATAACACATTTTTATCTTATGTTTTAGTGAAATGTCGACTTTAACCTTTGGTTTTCAAAAATGTCGAGATCATACATTCTGTTTAACTAAAATGATGAAATTATACCATTAAACGGATAATAGTGTCACAAATTTCTCCTTCATTGATATTAACTCTTATATAAGAAAAACATAATCAAATCCAAAACAGTATTCTAACTTTCAAATTTCCAATTTTGAAATAAAAATAGCCTTAAATTGAAATTAAATAATAAAATTCATATCTCACAAGAGATGACTTCATTCTGTGTTCGAATTGCAACTCTGAATCATGGGTTCTCTGTTCGAATCTGTAATTTTGATGAGTATCAACTGTCGATTTTTTACCCTTTTGCCTCTTTTTGCGTTCTTAACGATTAAGAGACTGTTGTTTATTTTTTAGTTTTTAAATAAATTACATATATGACGCGAATGAATAAAGATAATTACTGTTTACATATAAATAGTATAGTCAACGTCAATGAAAAATCAATAAAAAGAAGATTTGTGGCACTGTTGTCTATTTCAGGGTATAATTTCGTCATTTTAGTTAAATAGAGGGTATGATCTCGACATTTTTTAAAACCAAATGTTAAACTCGACATTTCACTAAAACACAAGATATATATGTGTCATTTTCCCATTATAAAATTAGACTTACATTTTTTAAAAATTCAACATATTTTATACCAAAACACCCCTTGACCTTTAATGATATTTTGTCTCTCTCTCTCTCGGTGACAAAAGTTCGATGATCCTATTTGAAATTCATTTTGAACTATAAATAAAAATTTGTTGTAACTAGTCATTATTTAACTCTTTTAAGATTTTAACACAAATTTTATTTTATTAAAAAAATTAGTTCATTAATCCGCAATAAATAGATTAACTAAACAATTAATTAATTTAATTTACTGGGAGTTGATGGACTATTTTTTTAATAAAATTAAACTTGAACTACTTTTAAAATGAGGATAGTATTGAGTTATTGGTCTAATTGCCCCAACTAAAAATGATTTTTATCTTTTTTTGTTTTAAATATTTTTTTTACGAATGTTAAAGATTATTGAAGAACATAATTGCTAAACATCAGTTCCTTTTTCCCGTTTTTACATCGCGGCCTCTATTCTCGATGAGGCTGGTTCTCATTGGAATTTATTCACACTTGGGAACTCATGAAGAGGGTGTTTGGACTCGCGCTCGATTCGTGGATGTGCGAGTTGATGGACTATTTTTTTTTTAATAAAATTAAACTTGAACTACTTTTAAAATGAGGATAGTATTGAGTTATTGGTCTAATTGCCCCAACTAAAAATGATTTTTATCTTTTTTTGTTTTAAATATTTTTTTTACGAATGTTAAAGATTATTGAAGAACATAATTGTTAAACATCAGTTCCTTTTTCCCGTTTTTACATCG
Source organism: Urtica dioica subsp. dioica (assembly GCF_054948205.1). Classification (NCBI taxonomy): domain Eukaryota; kingdom Viridiplantae; phylum Streptophyta; class Magnoliopsida; order Rosales; family Urticaceae; genus Urtica; species Urtica dioica. Next base: position 14,356,700 of record NC_142764.1, on the reverse strand, counting down.
CGGCCTCTATTCTCGATGAGGCTGGTTCTCATTGGAATTTATTCACACTTGGGAACTCATGAATAGGGTGTTTGGACTCGCGCTCGATTCGTGGATGTACGGAGAAGATTTTAATGAGCTTTTTTTTAGCTTGGAAAAGTGCGGCAGGTGCCTTAAGAACCCAGGTCTCATGAGGGCCTTCCGAGAGACTCTCGACGCTTGCATTCTTGAGGATTTGGGCTACATTTGCGACCCTTTTACCAACCAAAAGAAGATGCTTGAAGATCTCAACTCCTCCAAAAAAAGCAGTAGGGACTAAAATGAACAGTGCAGTAGCAATAAATGCGAGAATATTCCCCCGACCTTCGGGCGATCAACCGTGTGGAAAGATCCCTTAACACTCTCCTCAAGAAAGAAAGTACTTATTGAAGGCAACGTAGTAGCATCGCGTGATTTCAGGGAGGCGACCGCAACACCCGCTTCTTCCACCGGAAAGCTACACATCGCAAAAAGAAGAATATGATCACCGGCCTCCTTGATCACAACCTCGTGTGGACCGAGAACCCTCTCGCTATCGAAGGTATAATATCCTATTACTTTGCCAATATCTTCTCGTCGTCTAACCCCTCTTCTAGAGATATTGATCTTTATTACTCGTTGTCTAGCCCTAGTCATCACCGACGAGACCATTGACATGCTCACGGTTGCCTTCATACGCGATGAGGTCCGAGAGGCTTTCTTCGACATCGGCCCTTCCAAGGCCCCCTATAATGATGGCTTCCCTGGTCTCTTTTTCCAATAGTTTTGGAACATTGTCGGGCCAGGCTTGCCTCGGAGTACTCAACAACAAAGAGGACCTTGGCTCCATCAACGACATCATCATTGTCATGATCCCCAAAACTAAGTCCCCGGAGAAGATTTCCGAACGATAAGTCTAAGCAACGTCGTTTACAAAGCCATTGCCAAGTGCATCGTCGCCTGTCTCAAGAACACGTTGAAGGAGGTCATCTCTAAGAACCAAAGTGCTTTTGTAGCCGGCTGGAAAATCTTCGACAACTTCATCATCGGCATAAATGGCATGCACATGATGAAAATAGGTATATTCGGCAATGAGAAGTGTGGAGCTCTCAAGCTCGACATGTCCAAAGCCTTCGACCGTGTAGAATGACCTTTCCTTGAGGCGGTTCTTTCTTGTCTCAGCTACGTCCCCGCTATCATCGAGCCCATCATGCGGTGCGTAAGGTCCGTCCGGTTCTCCTCCATCCTAAATGAGGAAAACAAGAGATCTGTCATTCCCTCCCGGGGCTTACATTAAGAAGATCCCATATCGCCCTTCCTCTTCCTATTGTATTCAGAAGCCCTGTTCGCGCTCCTCCATCATTGATGGAGATCTTCTTAACTAAAGAAAACTCGCACGATGCAGGCGTACGTGTCGTCAAGTAATAGAGTGCAAAGAGCACAAATATCGATCCCACAAGAACTCAAGACGATTTTCGATATAAACTCACTAGTTTTTATTTCCAAGTTATAAAAATGTAAAAATGAGAGTTTTTTTTTATGGTTTTGAGAACAAAATAAATTCAAAAGCAAGATTAAATAAAAACGATTAACAAAGATTCAAACACAAAAATAAAAGCAAGGGGCGCGTTTTCGTTAATTCAATGATTTGGTCGGTCTTGGTGTGGATTTAATCTCGGGTTAAGAATAGAAAGACTTAGTCTCAATCCCTTTAAAGCATCTGTTAATCTCTCTCGAGTTTTTAGGGACTTAGCTATTTGATAAACTTACGCCTCTCGTTTTTGGTTCTATTAAGACAAACAACTGCATTTAGCCCGGGATTTTGATCAACTACATATATCCCCTAGTCTTTCGATAACTCTAGGTAGGTGAGTGATGGGATGGGTAAAGCTCTTTTTTTTAATTACACCTCGGTTTCTAAACTCGCATAGGATTCACTAATTTGGTAGCTAATCTAATTAGAGCTAACGCACAACCCATGAAGCACAATTCTAATATAAGGATTGACCAACCAAACTCAAATCATTAACTACATCACACCCCTCTAACTATTTAGCTACTCATGATTATGAATAAACAAAGCAAAATAGAGATGAGTAAAAGAAGCAAAACAAGGAACACAGTAGACATTGAATGCTAAACTCAACCAACAATAAATTGTATTAAACTCAACCAACAACTTCAACAAAGCAATAACTTCAAAACTAACTATATTCAATGATCATAACATAAAAGAAATCAACACAAGTTCAAAACACTAAAATAAAACTCAAAACAATGGTTCAAAAGCACAAAACAATGTAAATGAGTTCAAAACAACAAGAGCTAAAATAAAGAGAGGGATATGAGTGAACTATTGGAGATGATGATGATGATGGAATGGGTGTCACTTCACTCGTTCTTCTTCTTCACTCCAAAGTTCAAGAACAAACTTCTTCCAAAACCTATCTTTTCCAATCTCTCTCTAGAAAATCATCTCCCCCACTAATGGATACCTATACACTGATATAAAGCCTCTCAAGTGATGTTTTCGGAGCCATTTTGGGCCCTTGGATGAGATCCAATGGTCAAAATTAGTGAAAAGGCGAGATTAGAAAAGCTGAAAAACTACGTGGTGCACCGCGCTAGTTGAAAATCCACAAAGGTGCGTCGCGCTTCATGTTTGGCACGCCGTGCCAAGCTGGATTTCTGAAGGGGAGGTGCGATGTGGACGTGTGTTGGCTCCTCGGACATTTTGTGTAACAAATACATTGCAGGGCGCGGCGTGCTGACCTTAAGACTCGAGTTTTGACTTCTTGAGAAGTCCAAAATTGTCACGCCCCGAAAACGAGGTGTGAACTAACCGAAAATAAGCGCTATTAAACAGACTTTATTAAACACTAATAAAGTAACTAAACATCTCACAGTGCATATTCAGTTATTTACTTTACAGATCCAAAGATAAACAAAACAAAACACAAAAGTATAAACGAACTTTTACAAGCAAAAACTTATTTACAGACCTGCTAGACAAACTAAACCGAGACTTCCAAAATACTTGACGACGCTAAACTCCGAGGTAGTCCTAACCCTTCTTTTCGTTTCCTGATTATAAGAAAAAATTGAGGAAAATATGGGTGAGCCTGAGGCCCACTAGGTGCTATAATAATGGTTTGAGTAAAAAGATTTTCGAAAAATAATACTATATTTTATCATAATAATATTCTTGTCACGTGTAAATCATCATACACGTACAAGTATAACTTGCGGAAATGTAAATTGCAGGAATGTAAATGACAGAATTTAAATGTGTCTCTGGATACATCTAAACGTGTACTATTTCCTGAGCCGCCATGCCAACTTAACCCGTGGCAGACCTCTTATCAGAGCAAGGTGCACTCTCCGCACCATATATGTGTTTGTGTGAATCCGGTTGATCCAGGATATACGAAACGTTTTCTTTCGTAAATAAGGGATATATGTATACTATCGAAAATATTCTCAATTTCATAATCGGATATACCGATTTGAAATTCCGCCACTTTTAGAAACGATTTTGGGTTTCGTGGCACGTTTGCAACCATTTTCATTTCGAAAATAATATATATTGTGGTCAAACCATAAAATCGGGAGAGAAGGGTTACATTAACCTACATCGAGATTAAGCGTCTAAAGCTCTTGTCAACGAGACGTTTACTCGCTCCGTGAACCCGAACGTTCACATACACCGAGAATCCAGACGTTCACTTACACCATGAACCCTCTAAATGGCTTTTAGCCTCGAGCCCTATTCCGATAAATCACACCGACTTTGAATCAGAATTCTATGAGTAATTCACAATACTCATACTCAAACGTATGATTTAAAATCATATGACCTAAAGACACATCTAACTAAAAAAAATTCAATCCCGCATTTCAGAACGAGTCTAATTTCATTTATCCATAATGAAATCTGAAAATTAACAACCTTGGCAATACTCAAGAGTAATCAAGCATCGAATAAAAATCCTTGGGTCAAGAATCCCCAATTTCTTGAAAACCCCAAAACTTAAAATTTTCAAGTTCCATATAATAAAGTTCTATCCAAATACATAACACGAGAACTAGAAATCAACAATGAAAGCCGTCATTGAAATTCAATTCAACTAAGCAAATTCAAAACTCAATTCAATGGCACGTGAACTCAACCAATGACTGATCAAAACCACATATCCCAAATCATAAATTTATTAATTAACCGAGCACATAATACAAGAGTAAAGTATCGCACAATTTTCCACCAGCAACAACATGGTTCATTACTGAATCTAATCACAATAACGTTCAGTTCTATTTCTCAATCCGAATTAAATCAAAAGCCTATACATTTAAATCTTGGAATTCTGGAAAGAGAAAAGGGAATCCCAAATTCCTTGCCTTGATGTGGTTTCCGACGATCTTCTCTACAATCTCCGGGTCATTTTTCTTCTTCTCCGCCTCTGAGTCACGCCGCCGAGACCTTGACGAACAAAGACCCCCAAACTGATTTCAAATTCCAAACGAGCATAACAAAGACTGAAATCAGACTCAATACACAACAAAACCATTCTGAATCCTCAATTCAATTAATAAAATCCAAAATCAATCTCAACTCAACTAACCATCATGGAAAATATCAACGAACACAAACTCGAGAAAAACACGTTTTAATCTCAAAATCCAAATTCATAAATTAAATCCTAAAACGAATCCTTGGAACCCAATCTCAGCCACGAAAATAAACAATGAAGCCAACCCGAATCCACGAAAATCATCACAAACTCGAAAGCCCCAATCCGTTTCCAATTCTCGGCCAAACAGAAAAAAAAAACAAACGAAACTAATTCAAAGACCACAACCAAACCAAACCAAACCCCAATTTTAAACTCAAATCCCTAGTTTATAGTTCTGGAATTCAAAAGAGAGGAATTAGATTAAAGGATTTTATTGAGATAGAGAGTTTTATATAGCTTTAGCTTTGTTTAAATTAGTTTACTTGTATGACAAGCTTTCTCGCATCTCTTTTCTATTATTGTCGTTTTTGTTATAAAACGACTTAGGCTTTTATCACCTGATTGCCTACGTGGATGTTATCAGCTGATTAGACTATATATTTCTGTTTTGTTCTTGTTATCAAGTCAATTCAATCAAATCAATTTAGTTAGATTTATTTTCCTTCTTCATGTTTGTTCTTCGCATCTCTCAAGAACTCAGGAATGCGATATGGTATCAGAGCGAATCTCTTCCGCAAATTGATCGCACTCTTATCCCTTTGTTCTCCGATCTGAGTCGTCATCAACTACTGCCATGACGTCAAATCAAGAATCTTCAAGGATTATCGCGAGGACATAACCAATCGCCGATCCAGTGGAAAATCCCTTTTATCTCCACCACGGCGACAATCCAGGTGCTATCTTCGTTCCTCAACTACTCGCCGGCGATAACTACCCTAGCTGAAGAAGATCAATGCTGATAGCTCTAAGCGTCAAAAACAAGATTGGCTTCATCGTCAGTACGCATCAGAAACCACCGCTAGAAGATGCGACGTTCAACTCATCGAACATGTGCAACAATATCGTGGTTTCATGGATCCTCAACTCTGTATCTAAAGAGACGCGAGAAAGCTTGTCGTACAAGTAAAATAATTTAAACAAAGCTAAACCTATATAAAACTCTCTATCTCAATAGATTTCTTTACCTTGAACGATATCCGACGACCTTGAATTATTTTCGGCGAAACCGGCTCCTAACCCGACGGCAACAAACTGCGCTCCTCCTCGGCCACTTCGTCGCCTCCTTTTCTTCCCGGTCGTGCGACTCACTCTCTTGATTTCCTTCTCGGCGTGTTTCAATCCCACGCTCTCACTCACTCTCACTCTCACTATCTCTCTCTCGTTCGCTCTCTCTTTCTCTCTCGGTTTCTTCTTCTTTCTTCTTCCTCGTTCTTTTCTTCTTCCGCGATTTTTTTTCTTTTCTCCGTTTCTTTGCTTTTGTTTCACGCGTCCAACACATAAAGAGGAAGAAAATAATCGGTTCAACTATTGATAAGGCTGATGTTATTTCCAAAAATTGCTAATAAATCCCTCCTTAATTACAACTCAATCCTTTCTTTTTATTTTCCTCTAAAATTCCTCCACAAATCATCTTTTCTCTTCTTTATTGGTTGCAAAAAATCCTTTTCCATTAAAACTTATTATTCCAAACCCAAAATAATGGAAATAATTCTTAGAAAATTAATTACATAATTTTCTCGTCCATTAAATCCAGAGTAAAATATATTTCCATTTTTTTCTCGTTCTTTTGAAAAACTTAATTTACAACATTAATCTTAAAATATCGAGTCGCTACAAAAATACCCCCGTTTGGATCCGAATGCCTCCATTACCTCTATGACTCTCCAAAACTCCTTCTTCGACTCAAAAACCTGAAAATACACTAAAACTACACAAAAGAACATCAAATACATTAAGAACAAACTTCAATTCTCATCTAGAAAACGTAGATAAGTGTGAATATATTTCACTTATCAGTCTTGCCGAAGATAGTGGTTTCCTCTGGGGAGTGAGATTTGGAAACCCCGGGTTCACCATATCGCACCTCTTCTTCGCGGACGATAGCTTGATCTTCTTCCAAACAACGAAAGAGGATGCAAGATCCAGTCTCTGATGCCCTTGACGTTTATGCACAAGCCTCCGGTTACCTCATCAACTAGGACAATTCCGATGCTTGCTTCGACGGTAAAGTCAAACAGGAGATGCGAGCCCTTATTACTAGCACTTTGGGAGTTAAAATCATCGACAGACTCAACAAATACCTCGGCCTTCTGCTTGCCTTGGGAAGGAGAAATATCTAGGTGTTTAGCTACATTTGGGAGCGGGTTTGGAACAAGATAAAAGGGTGGAAGGGCATCTTCTTTTCCATTGCCGAAAAAAGAAGTGATCATTATTAAAGTCGTAGTTCAAGTCATTCCTAGCTACAACGTGCATTGTTTCAAACTTTCCAAGAGTCTCATCTTGGACCTTCACAATCTCGCGGCTAACTTCTTATGGGGTAGCAATGAGGATGGTAAGAAACCTCATTGGTAAAGTTAGGACAAAGCTTTGCATCCGTAAATCGGTGGGGGGTCTTGAATTCCGGAACCTAGAACGGTCCAATCAAGCTCTCCTCGCCAAAACCGATTAGAAAATCATTCGCAACCCCACCTCCCTCGCCTCGCGGGTCCTCAAAGCTTCCTACTACTCATCCTCTTCCTTTCTCCAAGCCTCTCCCTACCACTATTGTGCCTTCGGGTTGTGGCGAGGTCTTACTTGGGAATGAAGATCTCCAATCCAATATCCTTGGCATGTTGGACAGGGCACCGACATCAATGCAAGAACCGATTACTGGCTGCCCCGCAGTGGAGACTTCAATGTCCAAACAACACTGCCATCCCGCTCAGCACCACAATTGCTGATCTCGCTCTCCCCGGAGGTCACTGGAATTTGGACCTCCTCCTTAAGTTGTTCGGAGCCGAGGATATCGTGGCTATTCTATAAATTCCATATCTCTCCCCGGTCTCTCAAGATCCTATTTGTTGGCACTACACCAGGGACGGTGAATACTCCGCAAAAATTGGATATTGGATTGCACGCGAGATCCGGGAAACCGCCGAGTCCTTATCCCCGGGCCAAAATGCCCACTAATGGTCATCATTATGGACATTTTTCGTCCCTCCGAAGGTCCGTGTCTTTGTTTGGAAAATCTATAGAGGTTGGCTTCCCATTGTTGTCATCCTAGGCCACTGAGGAATGGATATTGACCCATGTTGCCCCCGTACGCCTGTGATCGCGAATCTATAGCCCACGCCATCAGGTTTTGCAAGGATAGCAAGCTTTTTTGGAAGAAAGTCGGGTGGTGACAACGGATCAAAAAGGGTTTTCGAGGAGACACGATCGGCTTTTTCTCTCGAATCCAAAACTCCCTTGGCCAGCTCGACTTCGAGATTTTCACGTTGCTCTCGTGGATCGCGTAGAATCACCACAACTTGGCCCTCCTCGACAACCCGGTCCGCACCATCCCTGACCAGATCAATTTCACCCTCTAGCTCCTTGAGGATTTCCGGTCCGCCAAACCAAGATCATCGACAGCTCTGACTCCGAGCCTTCTCAGTCGCCGGGAAACTGCTGGAAGCCGTCTGACCCGAGAATCACTGCCTTTAACTTCGACGCGGCGTTTTCCATCGACGGTCACCGTTGCAGCTTTGGTGGCATCCTTCGATCTAGTTCAGGCCAGGTCATCTGCTCATTCTTTTGTCAAGGCAACGACGAGCTCATCCATCTCATCGCGAAAGTTGTGGCGATCAAGCTCGGTTTGCAAAAAGCGACGCTCCTCGACCATACTGCCACCTAAGTCCAGATGGACTGCTAGACAATTCCAACGCTCCTCAGCCGTGGATCTCTTCCGATCATAGAGTGCGGTGCTATTTTTTAGGATATTTGTTCCTTATCCTCTCTGTTTTCTTATTTCTCCGTAATCTACACTCCTCAAATTTATAATGGTGTTGTGCACCTCATGACTAAAATGACCTTGAATTTTAACGACCCTTCTCCGCCTCCCGACCTATGCGAGCGCATTTTGGCAGGCTTGCCCATTAATGATTAGTCTAAGCGACTATTTCCCTAAAACACACACACACATATATATATATATATATATATATATATATATATATATATATATATATATATTGTTGATGTCGGATTCGATTCCTCAACAATCACAAAGCTATATATTATGTTTAGAGTAGAATACGTATTTATATTAGGTGAATCTCAAGAATTCGTCGTATCGAAATGAAGCTAATTTATAAAAAAAATGACAGAAAGTAAAGATGAAACAAAATGAACGATTGTATTGCAAGCTGATCGGACTGATTACAATGAGGATTGAGCTCGATCACGAACTGAGAGGTTACGAGCTCGACAATATTATAAATGGGAAAAATACAATAATTGAGAGTAAAATTGTGATGAATCACGTGCATGAGAAGTCTTGATCTTCGTCTATTTATAATCGAGGTCGTTGTTACTCTGTCGTCGATCTGGAGGACACGTGGTCGGCATGGAGGACTTAGAGATGCCACGCGTGTGCTGACTTGATCCGGAGTGGCGAGAAGATCGTTTGAAGACCACTTCTTCAGGGTTAAACGCCGGGTAAGTGGGTTAAACATATTGTACCCGTTACCAGTTTACCTGGTTTAAAAAAAGGGTAGCGGGTCGGGTAGACCTGCTTACCAGTTTACAAAATAAAAATCAATCAACAATATAAAGTTTAAAAATAATAAAATTTAACTGAAAAATATCAAAGTGCTACTACAATATAAAGACATTAAAATTCAAAAGAAATTAATAAATATACAAAAAAATCTTCATTGCAAATTGGGTCATCTTCATTGCAACGCCAACACACTGGAAATAGTTGTTTCCTAAAAAAATATATCATCTAATTAGGTAAACATATAATAATTTATTATATTTTTTATCATTTAAAAGTTAACGGGTCGGGTCCCGAGTAACCGGGTACGGGATGACTATTTCATTACCCGTATCTGGACCCGTTAAAACCTTAACGGGTATTACTCGTTAAAAAAAAAAACGGGTATTACCCGACCCGATAAAATCGGAGAACGGGCCGGAACGCAAATAACGGGTAAAATTGCTATCTCTAGTGGTGAGGCCGATTCCTACACCCATATATATTATATATATGTATATATATCTATATATAAATAAATAAAGCTAAAGTTTTAGTTTAGAAGTAACACGTTGGTTAGTAGAAATAATATTGCTCCTAATTTGGCAAAATATTAAGGGTCTATTAGGAAAATAGCAAACTTGAACGTTTGATATTGCTAAATAGCATACGTTTGATAAATCTTAGGTAAATAGCAGTTTTCATGTAGTTACTGTAATGTATAAACTTTTGTAAACGCTCTACTTGTGAATTTGAATAAAATGGACGAGTTTTAATTCAAATTCTTGTTGCATATGAGATGTCCTTAAATTTTAAATATCTTGGAAAATGATAATATTTAAGGTCGATGAAATTTCGGAATGAGAATATTCGAGTAATCCAAATATTATTATTCGAAACATACTCGGAGATTTAAAAATCTCAAGAGTAAAAATAAATTCCGGAATCCCTTAAATATATTCAAGATAACGGGAAATAATAATAATTTTCTCGGTTATTTTTCAAGATTATTTTTAATTAATTAAGGACAGAATTGTGAGAGTTTTTTTTAAAGGGACCTATGTGCAACATTTTGAAGGACGAGATTGAAAGAAAAAGAGGAAGAGGTGGTCTTTTTAAGAGAAGCGTGGCAATTTTTGAGTGGACCGCTTGGGTACATGTGGCGTGGCGAGAGTGTGCCACCTAGCACTTATTCCACTCTCACTCTCTCTTTCGCTGCCACCTTACCATCCCTCACTCTCTCTATTCTTCTCATTCTCGGTCTCTCTCTACTTCTCTTCTTCTTCCTCACGTTGCTCAGCCGAAAGAACCAGACAAGAGAAAAAAAAATTATCGGCCCTGAGTCCCACGAGACCGAGCCTCACCGCCATCACCAACACCACCTCGTCCCTCACTTCTTCTTCTTCTTCTCCTTCCTTTCCTCTTCGCGCGTCACCCAGCACCGAGCCAAGTCGCCGCGCGTCCACGCCGAGGAAGCACTCCGCCGCGAGCTCGCCGTGACCACCGCACGAGAAAGAGACGTCGGGAAAGAGTACTAGCACGCCGACGAGTCCAAATTCACGAGAAACCTGGTAAGGAAATTGAACCCGAAATGAATTTGGTGATTCTAGGGTTCATACTTGATTTTTGGGGCTTTATGGATTCCGGGTTGAATTTGGTGAAATTGATGGGTTTTGTGTGTTGATTGAACTCGGTTGTTGATGATTATAACTTGAATTTGAGGATTGTTTTCAAATTTCCTTGGTTTGGCTTGGTTTTGGCCGAAAATGTGATAAGCTAGGTTTTGTTTGGGGCTTTTGATTTCTGCGAGTTATGTGATGATTCTGAGACGTTCTAAACCTGTTTTAAGCTTGAGTTTTGGTTGATAATGGTTGTTTGGAATTTTGTTGAATTTTTGGACGAATTTTCTTTGGAATTGCTCTTGGCCGTGTGATCCTTTGAGGCTTTTGTTTTCTGATAGTTATTGTTGTCAATAAGAGGCTGTGATGATGAATCTGAGAACCTGTATATTGAGTTGAGTTGTTGCTTGATTGGATTTGTGTTAAGTTCGTTTGATTTGGTTATGGGTTCGAGTTTTGAATCGTGATATCGGGATTTGGATTTTGAAACTGATAAGAGTTTGGAATTTAAGATGTTAACTCTTTTTCATATTATTAAAACGTGATGTGCTTCTATAAGTTATGTATGGTATATCATAAATCAGCAATGGGAAACATGTAAAGCTATATAGCAAATAGAGAGAGAGAGAGAGAGAGAGAGAGAGAGAGAGAGAGAGGTGAAGATTTTTAAAGTGGCTTAAATAAATACTGCTTCATGAAATGACACTAATTTTTGTCAAGTTTTTTTTTTGACAGAAGAGCTTTAATGGGCGTTACTCAGGACTCTGAAGCAGTGAAGCGAAAAGCTTCAGCACAAAAGTAAATGACTTGGCTTGAGAATTTCGCTGGAGAATAGCGGGCCACAGGGTTTTAAAATAACGGGAGTCATGACAGAGAGAGCACCTGAAAGTCGGCCGAAATGGCGAAAGGTAGCGTACGGAGGAACGCAGCCCGGGTTCGAGGACAACCACACGGACGATTCCTTCCTCGAAGACATGGTCACGAACGCCAACGTGGTGAAGAGGAAGCTCTCGAAGGCGATGCACGACTCGGTCTCGATCTCTCAGTACCTCTGCGTGGTCGCACTCGTGGGGACCGTCTGGACTCACACCCTCCGATCGACCCTCGACGAGAACGCATTGCTGGCGATCAACGCGACCCTGTTCGGGCTCGGCTTCGCCGTCCTCTTCCTCACCGGAGAGATCCTCTCACCCAATCTCGCCCTCCGCTACCTCCTCAACGTCTCCTTCTTCGCCACCGGGCTCTGCGTTCTCGCGCCGCTCTACCAAACCCTGACGAGGTCGATCAGCTCCGACTCGATCTGGGCCGTGACCGCTCTGCTTGTTCTGCTCCACCTTTTCCTCCACGACTACGCGGGGTCCACCGTGAGGGCTCTCCGAAACCCGACCCTCACGAGCTGCGTGTCTCTCAACGCCTCCGTCGTGGCGTCGGTCTTCGTCGCGTCTCGGCTTTCGTCGAGGCTCCACGTGTTTGCGGTGATGCTCTTCTCGCTGCAGATCTTCCTCTTCGCTCCGCTGGTGACCTTCTCCGTCAAGAGACACTCAACGTCACTGCACCTTTGTCTTTCCTTCTTCGTCATGGTTCTCGCGCTGGGCTTTGTCTTTGCTCTTCACCGGCTCCTCTTTGTGATGCTGTTGGGGCTCTTGTTTTTCGTGAATGTGGTTTGTCCCTATTGGCTCATTCGAATCCAGGAGTACAAGTTTGAGATCAATGGTCCTTGGGACGAGGCTAAGCTTTGTTTTGATATAACCGACTGATTTTCTTTTGTATTTTGGGTTATTGATTTTGTGCATTGTTCTCTGTTATTTCATCAATGTAATACTAGGTACCTTGCAGGGACGCATTTTGGCTCCTTTGATCTACCAGTGATGTTGACTGATTTTTTTTCTTGCCACCTTCAGTTTTAGACTTAAAGATCACGGAGCTGATAATAAATCGTTTTGAGTATGTAGTCTTAGCTTAACAATAAGAAAAACAGAGGTTCGTAGAGGAGATGGATAGTGACTATGTATATTTCAGCAAGGAAGAAAATGCGGTTTGAAAGGCTCGGAATGGTTTAGCACATGCGCTCGGATTTGGCCCTCGTGGAGACTATGCTCATTCGTTTTCCAAAGTTTTTTTTTTTGTTTTTTTTGTTTTTTTTGCTTAGGATCGGACTTGAGTGGTGTTTGAAAGTGATTCCCAAGAGGCTGTGTTAGCTAGCTGTAAATGGAGTTCAAAGCAAGTGTCCTGGAGTTCTTCGAGAGTTCCTCGTTTCAATGATTCCAAGCTCATGTGGATCGCAACATGTTTGCTCATGACACTATTGTCTTGGCAAGGAGAAATGGGGCTATTGGTATCCTGGATCTTTGCCCTTTCCAGGTGGTTCATTTGCTCCTTTGGAATTTTCCTCTTTTTTACATTTTTTCTTGCTGTCTACTTCATGTATATTTATTTTGGGAAAATAGCAAATATATACTTTTGTGTTTTACTGAAATGTCGAGTTTAACATTTAGTTTTCAAAAATGTCGAGTTTATATTCTCTGTTTAATTAAATTGACATAATTATACCATAAAATAAATAACAGTGTCACAAATATTCTTTTTATTGACTTTTTATTGATGTCGACTCTGATATAAGAAACCGAACCAAATATCAAACCAGTACCATAACCCCAAATTCTCAATTTTAAAATAAAAAATAACCATAAATCGAAATATACTAATAAAATTCATTAATGGCTTCTTTCTGTGTTCGAATTACAACTCTGATATTGGATTTCACGCTCGAATCAGTGATTTTGATGATATCGATTGTCGATTTTTACTCGCTTCCTGTGTTTGTGTTCTCCACAATTCATAGATTGTTATTTGTTATTCATGTTTAAATAAATTACATATATGGCGCCAATAAATAAAGGTAAATGGAAGATTAGTGGCATTGTTATCTATTTTATGGTACAATTTTATCATTTTAATTAAATAGAAGGTACAAGCTCAATATTTTTTAAAACCAAACGTTAAACTCGACTTTTCATTAAAATACAGGGTATATATATTTTTCCTTTGGTCTGATGTCGGGCTTGCTATCTGTTGTCAGCCTTTATGGCTTTTTCTTTTGGGAATTTTGTAGGGGTCAGACTGGTTTATGCTCATTCTAAGGGCATCTACAACTCTAACACCAAATTTGGTGTCAAAATCACACTATTTTTGTGTGTTTTTAGCACTAATTTTTTTTTTCAACTCCAACTACAACGCCAAATTTCACACTAAATATACCATTCTCTATTATTATATTATTAAAACCAGATAATAATCTATAGTAAAATATTTCAATAAATAATTATAATGCTTATTTGTTTTATTAAGTGATTAAAATTATATATGTGAGTAGTAAAACAAAAATTAAAACGTACTGAATTAAAAGTAATAAAAATATGAAATAACTATCACATACAAATTTAGTTTTCATGTTTATTTGATGTGTTTAATTTTAAATTTATAATTTATGCTTAAATTTTTAATATTTTATTTGAACTTTGTTTTAATATGTTTTTTTTAGTCATTTGGTAAATTTTGGTGTTTTATAAATATTTATATAGTTATGTGTATATATATATACATATAATTGTTATAAAAAAATGAAAAAAAACTTTTTACCGTGTTATACATTAACACATCAAATTTGGTGTGTTGTTTCATAACACGGTATAATATAGTGTGAGATTTACAGTGTGATTGGAGGCAATTTGTCACTATATAGTGATTTACCGTAGGATTGAAGTTGGCCTAATCGTATTCACTTTCAATAAATTGCAACTCTCTTTTAAAACATCTTCCACATTGTTTTAATTCCACACCAATACTAAAAAAAAAAAAAAAATCATTTCTCTATTATTTTAATAATTTTTAACACTATAACTCATATATATCATTATCAATGTTATATAAAATGTCTTATAAAAGAAACACACACACGTTACATGACACTTGTATACTTGGCACAAAATTTATATAGTGAACTACAATATATCAATATAGTAATTAAAACTTTTATTTATATCGTTGTGTCATGCATCTTGTCTTAGTTTGTGCTATTTATTATAGTGGCCATATAACACGGCCATATGACTGGTTCTCCCATTTATTATATTTAAATATTTTATGTGTAGATATATAAATTTATCACAAAATTACATATGAAATTATTTTTAATAATTTAACTTGATATGAAAATTAAGTTTGATATGTCATAGAGAATAATTACAAAAAAAAAAAAACCATTAAAATATTAAGCTGCATTGCAAATACACTAAAAAATAAAGGGAGTTGAATGAAGACTAGAAAACACTAGATAAACTAATTTCATAATATTAAAATCTCGCTCATTTATGGAGTTGAATAAATATTGAGACTCCGTATAAGAAGTTTTACTATTTATTCACACCATATTGGAGTGAAAAATGAAGTTGGATTGAAGCAAACTCAATTCCATTTTGTCACATTTCACTCAATTTATGAAGTGAGTAGGTGATGCTCTTATTTTTAGTGAAAATGGAAACTGTGAAAAAAGAAAAGTCAAAAGAAACTTTATGCATTAAGGAAAATAATTGTTTAGACAGTTGGCAATATATGAGATTTTTTTTTTTGTATGTATTTATGGGTTAAAGTTTTGAAAAGTCATTACGACAAGTAATTTCTACTATGATTTTTTGCTCTAAATGGTACGTCTGGAAATGTATTGGTTGTTCTTTCTAGTTAGATACGTAGACAAACTTCAAGAACTTGGTCTTATTAGTAGAGGAGAGAAGACCATGTTGTTGATGATGCTTAATCGAGTGGGTTCCAGGGATCGGACATGATTCTGCGTCCATCTCGTTCAAAGGTTGTCGTTGTTTGTCAACATAGACACCTTTGCTTCTTTGACCTCGCCTTGAAGCTACGAGTTGTGAATCTCGTATGGCGAAGATAACGAGACGCGAAGACTTTAAAGGTAGAATAAAACAACATCATCATAGCAAGCATTACGTTCAATAAGAAAATAACAATCGATAACTCATCACCATTTTTCATATCAATTTATGTTGATTCGTGCAACATGTTTTGGAAGTGATGAGACTTGTCTTTTGTTAGAATGTGAACATAATATTGGGTAGTTATTATAGAATGTGAACATAATATTGGGTAGTTATCAGAATAGAATATTATGTATTTATTGTAATTCATTTCTTTCCTTTATGTTTCTTGTCTAACTTGTATAAATACCCATTACGTGAATGAGAAATACACAACCTTTTCTCTCAAAAACCTCTCTGATTACATGGTATCAGAGCCATCCGAAAATTCCCAAAAATTCGAAATCAAACATCCCATTACCTGGGTTCGAGATTAATCTGCCCTAAACCACCAGATTCACCAGATTAGGGTTTCAATTTTTTTTTTTTTTCCAGAAAATCTTCTAAGCCTCCGAAATCTTTTCATCATTATCATCTAAATCCATCGATCCCCTACACTCACCACTTACCCAGACCATTCAGAAACTCAATTCCGATCAATTCTGTGCCAAAACCTGTTCATTCCGCCGACCCACGCGCCTCCACGCGCCGCCGCTGCCGCCGCTGCCGCAAAAATAATAAAAAAAAAATCTCAGGTTTATCTCGTCTAGCTGCTCACTCTTTCCAAAACGACATGGCTGAGATAAAGGCTGTTGGTGTACCGGAGATCATGCCCATCCTTCTACTGCAAGAAACCAGGTCATACGATCCAAGAGTGCCGAAAGCTTCAGTACAAGAATCAAAAGAACCCATCTGCTCATGCTGCATCCTCCGATAACAATTTGGTTCGTGTCCCTGCTGATGAGTACGCCAAATTTTTCGAGTATCAAGAATCACTAAGGACTTCAAAACCCTCTGTCGCTGCCATTGTCGAATCAGGTAATCCGAGTGCGTGTCTTCTTTCCTCATCCTCCAAATGGGTCATTGATTCTGGTGCCACAGATCATATGACAGGTAATTCAAAACTTTTCTCCACTCTTACACCTCATGCTTCCGCCTCCACGGTTACCTTAGCCGATGGATCTCCTTCCAATGTTATTGGTTCTGGCACTATCACACCTACCTCTTCTTTGACGCTATCGCAAGTCTTGCACTTACCCAACCTATCATTTAATCTCTTGTCTGTTAGCCAACTCACAAAAACGTTAAATTGCTCAATCTCATTTTTCCCAAACTCGTGTGTTTTTCAGGATCTCATGACGAAACGGACTATTGGTAAAGGACATGAATCTAGAGGCCTCTACATTCTCGACACACCCAGATCCATTGCTTGTTCCAGCACCACGTCTGCCCTTGAAGAACATTGTCGTTTAGGCCACCCTTCCCTTCCTCTTCTAAAGCTTCTTTGTCCTCAATTTCGCTCAGTTTCGACTTTAGATTGTGAGTCGTGTCAGTTTGCTAAACATCATCGCCTTAGTTCTAGCCCTAGGATCAATAAGCGATCTAGCGCTCCATTTGAATTAGTTCATTAAGATGTTTGGGGTCCATGTCCTGTTACGTCCAAACCAGGTTTTCGATACTTTGTCACTTTCGTGGATGATTTTTCTCGTGTAACTTGGTTATTTTTAATGAAAACGCGTTATGAATTATTCTCATTATTTTGCTCTTTTTGTGCTGAGATCCGTACTCAATTCAATATCTCTATTCGCACCTTCCGTAGTGATAATGCCAAAGAGTACATGTCTAGTCAATTTCAAAATTACATGACCCAACATGGCATGCTTCATGAAACATCATGTGTTGATACTCCGTCCCAAAATGGAGTTGCTGAACGCAAAAATCGACACCTTCTTGAAACTGCACGAGCTTTGCTATTTCAAACAGGTGTTCCAAAGTGTTTCTGGGCTGATGCCATCTCTACTGCGTGTTTTCTTATCAACCGTATGCCATCATCTATTCTTCAAGGTGCGATTCCTTACAAAAAATTATTCCCTCAAAAGCCTTTGTTTCCCGTTAATCCAAAAATCTTCGGTAGTACATGTTTTGTTCGGGATGTTCGTCCAGGTCTTACAAAGTTAGATCCAAAATCCTTAAAATATGTGTTTTTGGGATACTCTCGTCTTCAAAAAGGGTATCGGTGTTACTGTCCTAGTCTTCAAAGGTATCTTGTGTCTATCGATGTCACCTTTCTGGAACACTTACCATACTTCACATCTGAGAAATCAACCTTGCCACCTCCCGAGGACGATGATCTTTTAGTCTATTCCATTACTTCACCAGACGTTCCATCTCCCTCACAGGTACCACCTCCTTTAGCACCCGACTCTACAGACACCATAGCACTTGACTCCACAGACACCATAGCACCTGACTCCACAGACACCATAGCACCTGACTCCACAAACACCATTGAACCTGCTCCTAGCGTTGCACCTCCTCCTCCTCCGATCAAGATCTACACTCGTCGTATCCATCCGGTACCACACACGCTCATTGATCCTCCAGAGACATGTCCTACACCGGGTCCTTCGTCATCAGATCCACCTCCAATCGAAGATCTTCCCATTGCATTACGCAAAGGTAAACGACAGTGTACTTACCCTATCTCTTCATCTATCACCATTCCTAAAACTGTTCGTGAGGCATTAGATCATCCAGGTTGGCAGAAAGCAATGACAGAGGAAATGAATGCCTTAGATGACAATGGTACTTGGGAGTTGGTTACTCTTCCTTCAGGGAAACGGGCAATTGGATGTAAATGGGTCTTTATGGTCAAAATGAATCCAGATGGCACGATTGCTCGATTGAAGGCCCGCTTAGTCGCTAAAGGCTTTGCCCAGACATACGGCGTTGACTATTCCGATACTTTCTCTCCTGTTGCCAAGTTGACATCCATCCGACTCTTCATCTCCTTGGCAGCAACTCATGACTGGCATCTTCACCAACTTGACATAAAAAATGCATTTCTACACGGTGACCTACATGAAGAAGTGTATATGGAGCAACCTCCTGGTTTTGTTGCTCAGGGGGAGTGTGGCCATGTCTGTCGTCTTCGAAAAGCATTGTATGGGCTGAAACAAAGTCCTCGTGCTTGGTTCGGAAGGTTTAGCCATGCCCTTGAAGAGTTTGGGCTTCGAAAGAGCAAATCTGATCACTCTGTATTTTTCAGGAGCACAAGAGATGGTGTCATTCTCCTAGTTGTTTATGTGGACGACATAGTAATTACAGGGAGTGATACTACCAGCATTTCGTCTCTCAAAGCATTCATCCACACTCAGTTCCAAACAAAAGACTTGGGCACGCTAAAATACTTCTTGGGTGTTAAAGTATCGAGAAGTAAAAAAGGTATATACTTATCGCAAAGGAAGTATGTACTTGATTTGCTTTCCGAAACAGGAAAATTAGGTGCCAGAACATGCACTGCCCCAATGACTCCCAACATGCAGCTTACTAAGGAGGGTGAACCAATGGATGATCCTGAAAGATATAGAAGATTGGTCGGCAAGTTGAACTACCTCACCGTTACTCGTCCAGACATTGCATACTCCGTCAGCATAGTAAGTCAATTCTTGGCATCTCCGACAGTTGATCATTGGGCAGCATTGGAACAGATCTTGTGTTACTTGAAAGGAGCACCAGGACGTGGAATCCTATACTCAAATCATGGTCACAATCGGATTGAATGCTTCACAGATGCAGACTATGGAGGGTCTAAGATAGACAGAAGATCAACTACTGGATATTGCGTATTTTTTGGAGGAAACTTGGTCTCATGGAAGAGCAAGAAGCAACATGTCGTATCAAGATCAAGTGCGGAGTCGGAATACAGAGCGATGGCCCAAGGAACATGCGAGATAATGTGGATACAACAGCTATTGACTGAATTAAGCTTCAACGTCACTTTGCCAGCAACATTATGGTGAGACAACCAAGCTGCCATCCATATCGCATCCAACCCAGTTTTCCACGAGAGAACAAAACATATTGAGATCGACTGTCACTTTGTTCGCGAGAAGATTCAACAAGGCTTGATTTCCACCTCATATGTAAAGACAGGCGATCAAATAGGGGATATTTTCACGAAAGCACTTAATGGGGTTCGGGTCGAATATTTTTGTAACAAGCTGGACATGATTAACATATATGCTCCAGCTTGAGGGGGAGTGTTAGAATGTGAACATAATATTGGGTAGTTATTATAGAATGTGAACATAATATTGGGTAGTTATCAGAATAGAATATTATGTATTTATTGTAATTCATTTCTTTCCTTTATGTTTCTTGTCTAACTTGTATAAATACCCATTACGTGAATGAGAAATACACAACCTTTTCTCTCAAAAACCTCTCTGATTACATCTTTGTTTGTTGGCACGTTTTCACGAGCGAAATCAATTTTTTTCAATTGCTGCTTTAGTGAATGATTTGTCATATCTACAACTTTTTTTTATGCCGTGCATAAAGGAAGGTGCAATTATACTCATAATCGACCTACCGATGCAATCTAGAACCTCAACCAAGATCGGATCATTTTTATAATCCATAAATCTCTTCAAATTTTAATAATTATTAATAATCAATGAATATAAGAGACTTCAAACAAATTTATCATTCAACAATAGTTTATTACCGAGAGAGTATTACACTTATACTAACATCTACTCACGAACTTTAAAGTTCCAAAAAGTGCGGTGATTTGGCGGAAACCATGGTGGTTCACCAAAATTTGTAAACAATTGGAACAACGATAATCTCACACAGTTAGACATCATTTTTGTGTTGTAACAACGATAATCTCATATAAGTTTTGTTGATTTTGAACAGAGATGAGCAAAATTTGATGATGGCGATAGAAAGTCGTCGAATTTGCTCCAAACTTTTTAGATTGCACAAAAAAAAAATTGCAGGTTTTTTTTTTATATTGAAATTGCATCTTAAAGTTCAATTTTTTTTTTACTTTTTCACTTTAAGTAAATTTTACTGAGCGGCTAAACTACTTAAAATGACAACGCCTCTCTCC
The DNA here is from genome assembly GCF_054948205.1 of Urtica dioica subsp. dioica. Lineage (NCBI taxonomy): Eukaryota > Viridiplantae > Streptophyta > Magnoliopsida > Rosales > Urticaceae > Urtica > Urtica dioica. Next base: position 14,335,860 of record NC_142764.1, on the reverse strand, counting down.
CGCAAGAACGGAAAATAAGTTTTAGCAAAAAACATGATGAAACAAACTAAATGAGTTCCATCATCCGATACGTTTCCAATATTTGAAACCTTGCCTTTAAACATATCTATACCCCACCTTTGAGAGTTTGAATATGTAAACTAAAATAAGTAATGCTATAGTGTGACTGCACTAGGCATAATCCTAAATTGCGACATGCAAAAGCGATTGCTAGAATTAAAATAGCAATAATGATAATAAGGTGCAGTTTGAGACACCATGTGGTGGTAATTGGCAATTATCAATTAACTTAAGCATTGCCAGATGTGATCTAAAACCAAACCAACCCCAATTAATGTGCCTACGCACACACGCACACGTAATCCTAAAATTCTATACACTTCATCGCTCTTTGTCATCATCGCCCACTTTTAATCCCATTTTCTCTCCCTCTATCGCCAATCTACAAGTCTTGACTAGTCTCTTCTCTTCTCTTGGTCTCATTGATTCCTTTCAACTCCTCATTCTCTCCCAAAAAAGAACAATGGGTTTGTTCGGAGCCGATAGTAATGTCGTCTATAAGTCGGCCAATGAAGTCGATTTGACCGCTAATAGCTCTGAAACCTATCTTCCCGCCAATGTCAAAGGTTAACAATCAATTATGCTTAACAGTTTGATCTCTGAATGAAATCGTATTAAAAATGTTTTTTTTTCTCACCCTATTTTTTCTCTGTATTCTAGCTCCTCGAATGGCTGGATTTCTGGTCAAACTCTTCGTCTGGCTTTTGGAGTCGAGGATATTGGGGAAAATATTATTTTTCATTTTGAAGGGGAATAATCTAATTCATAAGGTAAGATTGTCTTCTCCTTTCTATTTTTGTTAATTTATTTGATCTTTATATTTTTTGTTCTCCACACTATATATTTCATAGAGAGATCCTTTGGTGATGATAAAGAGACCAAAATATATTTACTTAGTTTTTGAAACAGAACATAAATTATGACATACGTGGCGTTGACATGAAACTTTCCAGTACAGAAACAGTCGAATAAATCTAAATGAAATCGATCAGACAAATATCTGAAGTCGATAACAATATTGCTCAGATTTCAGAGAGATGCAGAGCCGCTTTTACAGTATTAGTCGAATGTTTTTTTCCCCTCAAGTTTTGTAGCCTTTCGAATCCTCATTTTTAATATTGTTATAAGTTATAATATATATATATATATATATATATATATATATATATTTTTCATGCATATTTAAGTAAATTTCTTTCTCCTCCACCATGGACTTTTTGTTTTTCCTTCCCAAGAAAAAAAATCACATCGTCAAGTGGGTCCCGCACTTAACCAAAGCTATAAAACTCTGCAATTTGCACTTTCATCTTAATAACTTCAAACTTAGTGACATTTATTAGGATTTATAGAAAGAAAGGTTTTTTTTTTTTAATTTTTTTTTTATTTTATAATTTTTAGTTTCCATAATAGCGTATCAAATAAATTCAATGACATAGTTGAAAACTACATAGCTACGCTTTAGTGTAACCCGTTTGTTAAAAAAAAAAAAAATCAACCTTAGCAACAATCACAGCCAAATATTAATTAACAATTACTAATTTTATAATGATAAATACAATTTGTAAATTTAACAAAAGTTTTTTTTTTTAATTTGATGTTTCATATAAAAGAAAAAAATAATACATAGAATAACAAATAATAGCTGCGGAGAGCTTAGTTCAGTGGTGCGTTCTCTTTCCTCTATTGAACTTCCTTGATATTTTAACTAAGCCTTGATGTTCAGTGGTAGCTAAATTTAGAAATAGAGAGACATTGGTCATATACTCGCAACTAAAGGGTTGTGTGAGATAAATTTTATTAAAATATTTTAATGATAATTTTTATTGAGAATTTTTTAAAATTCTGTTATATTGTTCATTTAAAAGAATTTAAGAGTAAAAAATAAAAAACAATAGTAAGTGAAGTGAAGTAGCGGACAAAGAAGAGAGAAAGAGACGACAGTCGTACGTGTGAGTTAATGAGAAGATCAATTAGAATCAGTGATAGCACACGAGAAACATACACGTGGGACCCAGTTCCATTTTTTTTTTCTTTCACTTTTGTACGTATTTGTGGTATTGGGATTAGTAGGGAGAGATACAGTAATTAATCAATAAGAAACTTGAATGTTAATAACAAAAAAAAAAAGAAAGAATAAGAATAAGAGGATACTGCTCAGTCAGGGACCGTGTAAGATATAATAAGGTCGAATTGAATTAAATTGGCAAGTAAATATATATATATATATATATGTATATGTATATATATAGCATGGTATGGTTATGGTAGGCCATTGCAAAATTGATTGTGGGCAATTAATAAATATTGGACCACAGGTTAAAAGAAATGGGATCACTTAATTAAGACTATACTAATAGAACATGTCAAGTCAATATCTACACCCACTTTGAAAACGACTCGGAAGAGCCGAGACACCACCACCACAACCTCAACTACTTTCTACGGCTGTACATCGCCACTTATTTCATAACATTTAATTACTTAATAGTGCTCTATTATATATCGACACACCACATCAATTATATATACATTAATGTTCTCTTGATCTCAATGACTGATCATGTATTGTTAAAAAAAGATAAATATTTTGGCATATTTGTTTACAAGTATAGAAATTTATTTTTACTATTTATCTAAAAGTTAATTGACCATGACTATTGAGCTATAAGTGTTTTTTTTGTTTTTTGTTTTTTTGTTTTGTTTTTGATTTTGTTTTTAGTATGAGCTATAAGTGTTGTAAATGTTGACAATAATGTACTTGCATGCTATACATTTATTGCTATAAATAATTATTTGTAAGTAATAAATAAAAATTTACTTATTTATTTATCATGTTTGGTGAATGTTTGGCGAAACTAATTTTTCCAACTTTGACTATCAATTTAAATGGTTTTTTTACACTGCTTTAATTGATTATTTTGCTATATTATCCTTGATTTTGCAATGAACCTTATAAGGATGTTGTTCCTACTTTTTCCGGAATCAATTCATTAATTAGTTATTTTCATTGTTGTTTTTTTTACTCAAGTAATAAACCTTATATATATATATATATATATATATATATATATATATATATATATATATATATATATATATATATATGTGTGTGACCCTACGTTCCGATCATGCAATCTCTACTTTTTTTTTTCTCTCTATTCCATTTCATTGTTTTTTATGTCCTCAAACTTTATATTGCAGCTTATATCATATGCAGACATCGAAGAGTCACCTATCTACACTCCTTTCCATTCTTTTGAAGGTATAAATGCTTATTTTAATTAAATGTTTTTAACTTATTCACATTTAATATTAAAAAAAAATTAGAGTGAATAAAAGGAGACAAATCTTTTTTAAAAGTAGTAGTTTCAGAAGAACACTCCAACAAATGTTCATTTTTATAATTTAATATTTTCTTATATATATATATATATATTTTCTGAAGGGTGTTCTAACTACTAGCATAATGTAGCTGTTCTTTAGGGAAATGTAAAGTCAAAGTTTCGCTAAAACTACCCAACAACAAAACGAGTCATTAAATAAAATTAATTAATATTATTGAAGATCTTATAAATAATCTTTAAACTTTAACCACTATCCAAGCTGGCTGACGAGTATAAATGATCTGTATGCATAGCTAGTAATAAAAAAAGGGTTTTGCTAGATCGTTTGAATCATTACCACCATAGAGAGTAATATTTACCGTTGTAAATAATTATTTACATAATAGATTTAATCACATTCTTCCCAAAAAGAAAGAAAAAAGAACTCATTTCTTCATTTACCATGAAGCATAATTCTTTTCTTGAATTGGACTTTATGATTCGAAGCCACAACTTCAATAGATATTGTGACGATATCAACACTCGGTCCATGCAAACCACGAAAAATTTTAGTTGAACGCTTTTCTAATTTGTAGATACTTAAATTGAATATCCGGTATCCTAAAAGTAACAGTCAACTAAAAAAAAAATTTATCTCTTTTCTCACGGTTGACATTTACTATTGGTCCCCTTGTCATAACTCGTAGTTGCTTTGCAAAAGGCCAATCACATGTATTTGGAACCTAAGCGCATTAATAACGACCTTAAGGAAAATTAAAAGATACACGTGCATATACGTTCAATCTCATTAACTTTTTTTAAAATATTTTTTAAGGGGTTCAATCTCATTATTAAAATACAAATAATTTTTTTTTTACTGGAAAATAAATTTATAATAATGCTCATATTATTTAGACGCCAAACGCTTTGAAGATCTGCAAAATATTGCCACAATAACTTGATTTTTTTTTTTTTTAGTGTAGCACATCACCTTAGACTTGTTGAAAATCTTTAAAGTACATGTTATGATAATGTACTTCGTTTTTTTCCCCCAAATTATATACATTCTTAATAGTGCTCTTTGCATAATAAATTATATAAGTTAAACTATTAATGATACTGATAGCAAAATATCATAATAAAATAGCAATTTGAAATTAATTTTTATAGTGTAAATCAACAAACTAAAGATATATATTTATATTTCTAAATATAATATTAATATTTGACTGCTTTATATTATATAAACATAGAAAGTGTGGAGAGTGTTAATTTCTCTTTTTTTTTTTTGTTTGAAAAGTTGTTAATTTCTATTTGTTTATATCACATAAACTTATCTAAATTCAAAACCTCTATTTACCGCCATTTATAAACTAAAAAGTTTTTGTTAAATTACAACCTTTTATATATAGTATAAACAAGTATTCATACGAGCAACTCCGACTAACAAGGTCTTCACCGGCTTAAAAATAATTCTCTTGTCGAACATTTCACGTGGATATAAATTTTGTCACTGATAGTTGTTGTAGATTTAGTGATGAGAGAAAAGAGATGAGGGAGATAAAATTAGGTACTTAGGTTAGAGTATTCTTGTAAGCTAAAAACAATTATTTACAAGAATAATAAATAACTTATTACTATAAAATTTAAAAAATTGCAAATATTGGCTATATTGATCAACAATCAAGTTTAATTTTAATTTTAATGGGTTGTCATTATAATTCAATTCATGGATAAAAAAGAAGAAGTGAAGAAGCAGTGATGCAAGGAAATAAACAGTAAATTGCAATGAAAGTGGAATTAATAATTCAACCCCACCAATTCCATATACTGTTTTGTTATTTCCGTTTATTCTATATATATATATATATATATATATATATATATATAGGTTGATAATTGCTTACCTTTTTTTTTTTAGAAATAAAATCTGTATATATGATAATATACCATTGAAGAATACAGACTCTATCAATGGTAGAATATCTAAACCACATTATATTCGTTAATTCCATCGCTAAACACAACAAATTATATAGACATAGCCAAATACTAAATTTGTAAGCCTATGGAATGTATTTGATTTATAACGTCAAACTTTGCAATAATAAATAAATAAATACAGATCTTGGAGAGAAATCGGTGAAATGTGCAGCGTCTGACTTATCGCCACCGGAGAAAGTTCAGCTGGTCACAGCGGAGTGTATGCCTTCCTCATCAGAAGTAACATCAAAAAGTGAAAAACTCACTTCCTTTAGGCGATGGACTGTCTCAGATTATTCAAGAGCATACATTTCTGGTGAAATTACTCCTACAATGGTACACTCATTTTTGTTCCCTTACAACAAAAAAAAAAACATTAGCTTAGATCATTATCACATCATATGGGTACATTAGTTAACCATGTCTATTACATTTCTGATAGATAGAAATTGGATTTGAGAATTGGAGAAAAATTAACTCTCATCTTGAATGATTGAGAGTGAAAATGTTTATTCCAATCTTAAAAAGAAATGTACAAGTAAATGACTTTATATAACCATGAAACATAAAAGAAATAAAAGAAAATACAAAGAAACAAAAAAGGAAAATACAAGTTGTTGAACTTGTTTAATAGACATAAACGACACATACAAACATATTTGATCTCTAATACACCCTCGCAAGATGAACTTTTCCGAAAGTTCATCTTGGATTGAACTTGGATATCGGAGAAGACAACTCGGAGAAGACCTCGATCGTATGAATGAAGAAATGAATTGACTTTGTGAAGAACCGATCTTGTTTTGAGAAAAAATTCTCAGAGGCATTTTGTGGTGTTGACTGCATGTTCTAAACAAACACAAATTTCGCCTTGATTATCTGTCCTGAAAGTCTCAATCAAATCTTTGGACTTTACCAAGACTCCTTTAGAAACAGAAGCATTCGAATAGACTGTTCGGACTGAAGAACTTCGTCCAAATCTTTTTCAACAGAGGACCGCCATGAAAGAACATTCTTCACGCAGTAGAGATTTTTCTTGTGCCTCTGTCTCCGATCACCACCCACTGCACTCCTCTCGGTGGGACCCACCCAACCGCGTCAACCAGCTCCGACCGATTCCACTCTTCCTCTTCGCAGTCGGAGTAGTAATCGTCGTCGAGCCGCGCCGCCGAGGCCGATCCGAAGGTTCGGCGCGTGACAGAGATGCCGAAGAGTCGGCGCGCGAGAGACGGCGCTGCTGAGCTGAGGCGGCTGATCATTCCGGCAGTCATTGCGATGCTAGAGAAAGGGTTTTAGAGGGATCGAGAGAGAGTTGGGGTTTTGTTTGGCTGTTGAGAAAAGAGTTTTTTTATTTTTTTATTTTTTTATTTTTTTATTTTTTTATTTATTTTTATTTAAATCTGTATGGTTTGAGTTTGAGAAAGAAGGTGAGGAAGAGGAGCGCCGGAGACGATGGGGCTTTTTCTCGCCATTGCCGATTCCGATTTCGTCGGATTCGGAGCCGAGAGCGAGATCGTCTCGCGAAGAAGAAGAGGACGTTGCAGCGCTTTCAAAGATCCAATCTTTGTTGCAGCTCTCATCTTGATATTGGCGACGAATTGTCGTGGCTTCGCTGGAGAGGTCGGAGGGGCTGTTAACAGCTTTGACACGGCAGTGACTCTCCGGAGAAGGGTCTTGACTCGACAAAATTTTCCGGAGTAAAATCTTGATCATATTGGCACGGTGAGACTCGCCGGAGAAAGATTCTTAAGGGCTTGATACGGCTGGATTCGCCGGAAGAGAGATGGCACGGCGGGACTCGCCGGAAATAGATCTTGAAGCTTTGACACGGCGGGACTTACCGGAGAAGCCTCTTGAATGTTGACACGGTGGGACTCGCCGGAAGAAGATTCTTGATGAATGACACGGCTTGAAATCACCGGTGATGAATCTTGATAAAAATCGCTCCGAATGTCCGATGCGTCTGCATCGATGAAGCTTTTTCGTCGATGAAGCGATGAATAGAAGAACTTGAAATCGAGAAGAAGAGGCGCTCAATATTCGGAATATTCGGAGGTAAAAGGAAATCGACCTTCGTGAAATTCCACCGAGCTTGTCGTCGGAGATCTATTCCGATCGTCGAGGAATCGGGGATGACGAAGTGGATTTCTCTAACCTAAAAAATCGAATGCGGAGTTTCGCTTTGATACCATATTACATTTCTAGGTTAGGATAGATAAAAATTGGGTTTGAGAATTGAAGAAAAACTAACTCTCATCTTGAATGATTGAGAGTGAAAATGTTTATTCCAATCTTAAAGAGAAATGTACAAGTAAATGACTTTATATAGCCATGAAACATAAAAGAAATAAAAGAAAATACAAAGAAACAAAAAAGGAAAATACAACTTGTTGAACTTGTCGTTTAATAGACATAAACGACACATACAAGTATATTTGATCTCTAATAATGAGCGTGTTTGGTACAGATTAAATTCTCTTGTTTATGTTTTTAGTAGAAGCTAAATCGATTTTGGGCGTTTGGTAAAACTGCGTTTAGGAAAAACTTCAAAATCGCTTTTGGAATTTATACAAGATTAGGAAAAGCTACAAATCGTAGCTTTTTTAAACAACGTTTTTAAAACAACAAGACAATTACTTTAATATCCTTAGTCAATTTTTGAAATCCCTAAATTATCTCCTAAACTCTGTAACTAAAGAAACGCAGTCCGGAAGAAAATAAATACACATTTACAATTAACCAGTGCGACGAGCGGTGAAGTCCTTGAAGATATCTTCGACGGAGCGAGGTCTCGGAGAAGAACCTGAAGTCGCCATTGTTGGAGGCGTTTGAACCACTAATGCAGTGATGAGAGAGAGAGAGAGAGAGAGAGAGAGAGAGAGAGAGAGAGGAGAAATATAGAAGAGATTAAGGGAGCAAATTGGCTACTGGTTGAAGCAGGAACAAATCGCCATTGATGTGTGAGATTGATGGGCTATGAGTCATTTAGAGAGAGAGAGAGAGTGGAAGAGAAGCTTTCATTTATCTGATGAATTGTGTTGCCTACGTCAATGACACAAAAAACCCTAAATTGTTATATCCTAAATTATATTTGGACTGGGCTGGTTGAGATGGCCTGGGCTTTAACATTGGTATTCTATGTGTGTCTTGTTGGAAACTACGTTGCTACACCAGGATTATAATATGCATATAATTCTCTTAAAAAAATATATGTATATAATATAACATAGAATATGTTATGTGGGCCATAAGCATCATTATTTATTTAACTTCTTTTTTACATGCTATGAATTTTTTTCATTCAAGTTACTATCTAGGTTGCCAACATGATAGTTTTTGAGTCGGAGTATAAAAATCATATTCATATATTTTACGAGAGAATTCATTTGTAATTTTTTTAATACAAAATATAATTTTAAATAATTTCTCAATGATATTAGGGTATGATCAGATGTATTTGTATCATTTGTAGGACGAACAAAAAAACTAAAAACACTAAAACTAGTGTATATATATATATATATATATATATATATATATATATATATATATATATATATAAGCATATTAATAATTATTATTTCATTTTTAAGAATATGTCTATTTTAGTCTTTTGATCATAATATATTTATTTTATCAAACGCTAAATCAGTTTTTGTTACCAGCAACAACTGTTTTATAAACAGTTAACCAAACACCTAACAATTTTTGAAAAAAACAGTTTTTATAAAAAACTGAAACTAAAAGCACTTTTTTAAAAAACAAAGCTATGCCAAACGGACTCAATGTCCAACGAGTGGTAGTTATTAATGATTTAAAGCAAGGAATAATAGGATAGATGTATATATTGATTCTGCATGTGCAGATATGGCCCAGGTTATTAGTGATATATATATGTATGCATGGAAATGGAACAGGTCGCAGAGCGGTTTATTAAAGCTGTACGTGAGTCTGCAAATCCATCAATGAAGATGTCGTTCTTTATTAACTACGACGCCAATGATACTTTGCGACAGGCTATTGATTCGACATTGCGTTACCAACAAGGTACAATCAATTCCCAACCACGGACCTTAAATACTTATTATTTAATACCAATGCAAGACTGTAAAAATAAAATTTAACGGCCATATATTAGAAGTAGGAACAGGCGAGGGAGACAAGATTTGAATAGACGAGAACAGAGTCGTCAAACTTTCAAACACCATTAAAACGATTAGTTACATCAATCTGAATTCTGTTTTTCAAGTTTCTGATACATTTGTTTCAGGAAAGCCCATCTCAACTCTGGATGGAGTGTTAATCGCGGTCAAAGACGAAATCGATTGCAAACCCTATCCCACAACTGGTAATTAAATTAACTGCTACTCACTTCCCTTATTCACTGCAAGATGATCCCGTGAATATTTGCAAATAAATAAAAATAAAAAATGTAGGAGGAACAAAGTGGCTGCACAAGCAAAGGAGGTGTACGGACGATGCATGTTGTGTTAAGCGTCTCAGATTATGTGGTGCCATACTTGTTGGGAAAACCAATATGCACGAACTCGGTGCTGGGACTAGTGGTATAAACCCCCATTATGGGTAAGATTTTCCAACTCTGAACCATGAATTACAGTTGAAGCTGAGCAGTATTATCTGTAACATTGACGCATGTTTTTGCTGATATTGCTTAAAAGGGCGACAAGAAATCCGTACAATCCCGGGAAGATCTCCGGAGGATCTTCAAGTGGATCGGCCGCGGTGGTCGCTGCAGGTTTATGTCCTGTTTCCCTTGGCGTCGATGGCGGAGGTATTTACGTAATTAAATTCTTTATTTCCATTTTCATTGTATCTTATACTAAATGAAAATGAAAATGGAATGTGATTAGGTTCTGTGCGAATGCCTGCTGCGCTCTGTGGCGTTGTTGGTTTCAAACCAACCTTTGGCCGAATCCCTCATTCCGGGTATAATCATTACTTAAATCAATAAGCTCGAAACCAGTGTAAGTTTGATCTTCATATTTAAATGTCTGTTTTGGGTAAACTGTCTCAGCGTTCTTCCTCTGAATTGGACTGTCGGAATGGTTGGAGTCCTATCAGACACGGTCGAGGACGCTTTGATTGTGTGAGTGATGTTCGATCTTTATGGAGTTGAAAACTATAGATTTGTTACTTGAAATTTGGTTTACTATTTTGTAGTTATGCTGCGATTAGTGGCGGACTACCATCTCAGCAATTTACTACTATGGTGCGAACATTTTATTTCCTCTTCTTTCTTTCAAACCTGAAACACTCATTATGGTATGGAAAATGTTTCAGCCCAGCTTAAACTTTCCGATTCTGAACACGACACGGAGCTTATCCAACATCAAAATGGCAAAGTATGATGAGGTTCGTAAACTTCCAAGCAATTTTGATTTTGATTTTAACGTTAATGTTGTATGTTTTTTGATAGACCATGTGGTTTCTTACTTTCTTATATGCTGATTATCACTCATTTCTTGCAAAACCATTAATTCCTTCAATCAGTGGTTCAACGACTGTAGTGACGATATCAGAACCTGTTGCTCAGATGCAGTTCAAAAGCTTGAAAAGTGCTATGGTTGGCAGGTATAAGTGTGTTACAAAATCTAAGCATGAATTATGTTATTTTGTGTGTATTCTTAACAACTCACTGAGTCTGTTATGTTTGTAAGACAATAGGGGTGACCATTCCAGATATAGAGGCAATGAGGCTTGCTCATTATATAACTATGGGATCCGAGTGTACCACCGCTATGAGTTCTTATATCCGAAAGATGTACGTTATTCCGTATCACCAAGACATCAAATAATATCAACCCCTTTATGTGTGTTGGTCATTTTGAATACTCATTTTACAATACAATGATTACATAATGCAGGAGTTTTTCAGAACTAGGATGGGATGCTAGGGTTGCACTAGCCGTTTATGGTGCCTTCAGCGGCAAGGAATACATAAAAGCTCAAAAGATGAGGTAATTCTCAGTTCCTAATTATTCGATCCGAAAAGTTTCAGCATGTTCTGTGCGGTGACATTTACTCTTTTTATACTTCTCCGTACAAACATCAACACAGGAACCGGCAAATGCAAATCCATGAGAAGATATTTGCCAAAGCAGATGTGATTGTTGCACCGACTACAGGGTAGTTTTGAAAGTTCAATGGATTAATTTTTTTAATTTTTTTTTTTATCACAAACATGTCAAATGAATGGTGAATAAATTTGTTACATGGCTTGTCCGATGTCAACAGAGTAACTGCATATCCAATTCAAGACGATGCCCTTAAAACTGGTGAACTTGACTACATAAATGGAGGTAATATATTCTACACAGAATCTTGAATAATAGATATTTTATCAGTTCTTTACTAACATATCTCATGTATATTCTACTAAAAAAATTATGTTCTATTATTCGCAGCTGCTCTTGTTCGATTTTCAATAGCCGGAAACTTTCTGGGATATCCTGCAATAACAATTCCGGTAACACATCCCATGAACCTTTCATTATTCTTTCTTATATATTTTTAATGGATATGACTTCTCTTTCTAGGTTGGGTATGATAAAAATGGTTTGCCAATTGGCCTTCAATTTATTGGAAGGCATTGGTCTGAGGCAACGCTGCTTCACATCGCATACGCATTGGAGGTAAATGCAAATATTTATCACTAGTACTTTTATTTTGGGCTCTCCAAATATATAGGCATATGAAAACTCAAGTTTTGCCGTATAACCAACCTTTGATAAATTTTAAGTAAATGGTCACGAGATTTTATTATCAAAACCAAAAAAACATTAAAGTTGTAAATATTCGTTAATCATTGTAAATAACCATCAGACACTGATGACATAAATGAAATACTAAAAACGTTCAAATAATACCACATCACCATAATGACTATTTACTTAAAATTTATAAAAAAAAATTAGCTATTCAACAAATTTTAAAATTTTGGTGACTTAGTTACTCAATTAATTATTTTATTTTCAAAACCAATCCATTCAGAGTCCAATAAATGAGGCAAGATAAATAAAAATAAAAAGTTTTACATTTTTTCCTTACTAAAATGGGTACATATAATCATCGAGGTTTTCGTTTTTAAGATTGAAATATATATATTTGCGTCTTATGTTGCAAATTGGCTGATAAAGTTTAATAAAATCTTTGTAGTATATTTAGTTACAACATGCCAAATATAATCAATGAACTTGTTTTTGTTAAATATCAAGCTTTGCTAGAAAAGAAGCTAGTTCCTATCAAGTGTGTGTGTTTCTTTGTTCTGATATGAGAATAACTTTATTTTCAGGCCATTTTCATCCCTCACTGCAAAAAGCCTCAAGTTTTCTATGACATGCTGGAGACCCAATAACTACTTGCCGAAATTCAATTCTAAATGAAAAAAAAAAACATCAAGTATTGCATTTGAAGATGATCTTGCCAAAAATCTTCGCTATATCTACTTTGATCTATTTAGTGTTTCATTTTGTTTCGTTATATTGATTGAAGTTGTTGATTGAGGTGAGATGTTACCACAGTTTGTGAGAGAAATAAGTTCCATTTTCATTCAAGACATTCAAGCTTTCTTAATAGAGAAGAGTGAAAGAAAGGAAGGAGTGATATAGTAAGAGCATTTGTTTCTTATATGAATAGCATGATTATGATTTCAACAAACCCTGAATAGCATGACCAACTTTTTTATAGAAGTCATTGGAACTTTGCACTAGTGTAGCTGACATAATGTGTTATTATGTAGTTGAATTAGCTGTTATTAAAGAGAAATTAGGCATGTTAATACACTGAATTGCTTTACAATGTTTAGTATTTCAAAAGTGACGTAAATAAACCATTTTCGGGAAAACCAAAATACCTTATTTTTAAAAAACTTACATGTAAATCTATTTTTACTCTCAAATTCTTCTATATATGTCTTTTTTTAACGTTTTATTTCACTTCCAAAAATCTAAGAATCACATTTAAAATCAATTTTCCTACTTAAAACTATTTTTTCTAATATACGGATATTTTTAAATACATTATGAAGATCAAAAGGAATTCATCGGCCAACTTTTTTGGCACGGGATATCACCAAATTTGGCGTGATTTCACCTCCAACCACATGTTATATCAATCACTATATTTTGCCATATATACAATATCCCACTATACACTATATACACGGTATAACCTTAGAAAAAAAAATTCTTTTATTAACATATTTGACTAATATATATATATATATATATATATATATATATATATATTAACTGACTTCAGTAACACATTAAAAAAGCTTACTAAATATTATTTCAGAACCTTTTTTTATCAAAGAATTTATTATTTTTAAATTTAGTACATTTTTATTTTTTGTGGCAAGTAATAAATCATTTTAATCAATTAATTAAAAAATATAGTATTATAATTATTTATTGATAAAATAAATTATTTAGTTTTAATAATATAATAATGAAGAATAGTATTTTTAATGTAAAATTTAGTGCTGTAGTTAGAGTTAAAAAAATTAGTGCTAAAAACACCAAAAAAAAATAGTATGATTTCAGAAGATTCCCTAACATACATATTGAAGTTGCACAACCAAATAATTTCAAATACAGTGCACAAATAAGACGTGATCTCACTAGTTGTGTTTGCACTAGATTAAAAGACAAATGCCACGTCCAATTTGTACTAGATGCTTTGCTCGGACGCGTACTTATATTTCTCTCTTTTACACCAAAACCAACCAAACAACTCGGCCTTTTTTATTATGTAACCTTGGAAAAAATTATTACTAAACTCTTTGAAAATTGTTATCGTTTTCTTCGACTATTTAGCTATCCAGGAAATATTACCACCAATTCATCGAAAATCTCTCCATGAACACTCAGAAATATCTTTCGATTTTCAATAAATGTGGCTCTCTTGAATTCATTATGTATGTTGCTGGAAGTTGCAGGTCAAGATCTTCTATGGTCAAAATTGTGTCTTCGTTTATGTTACTTGTTATGTCGTTATTTTCACATGGTATAAATAACATCCCGGGAGCAAAAAAAGACACATCAAGCTCATACACAAGGCCCAAGCCCACAAGCAAACTCACGCGCCAAACTTTGGATCAACACTCATAAGATGTATCTCAAATAATCTCTCAAAAGAGACTTTCAAAGCATGTTTTCAAGCTAGACTCTTTGACTAAGACCACCCAGCCATCTCCACCACCCAATCAAGTACTTTTCACCACCCAATCAAGTACTTTTCACCACCGCTCGGTCGTCTTCACTCGGCCAAGACCATCCGACCGTCTTCACTCGGCTAAGAGCACCCAGCCATCTCCACCACCCAATCACTTTTCACCAAAGTCTTGGCTCCTATAAATACCGCCCTCATTCACAACATAAGGTAAGTTTTTCTCAACTTGTCAAAACTCTATAAAAATCACACTACAACTCTCTCTCTCTCTAGAAAATATAGAGACGAGTACAAATCGTTCACCAAGAACATAATACAACACGACTAATGTTGAGCGTTGGAGCGCGCGCCGAGGGAAAACCCTCCGCATCCCTCTAGACTCACATTTTCTTTGTGGTTAGGTGAAGGTCCAAGGATTTGAAGACCCGTCGAAGAAAACGAAGAACGTCGAAGATCCAAAGACCCGGACACTCGAAGATCCGAAGAACACGATGAACGCGAAGAACACGAACACGTGAAAAACACGGAGAACGTGAAAGATTCAAATGGTTGAAGGCTCAAAGAAGCAAAGATTCAAGAATTCAACGAAAAAAACGAAGAACGCGATGAACGCAAAAGATCCCAAGATCCGGAAACTCAAGGACTCGGAGATCCGAATAACCACGAACACGACGAGAAGAGAAGAACTTCACCAAACCCAACCTATGTGCGGTCATAGGATCCGGCCCTAGCTCGAACCACGGACGGTTCTTAATGCTAATCCAAAAACGCGATTAACATTTTGGCGCTAGAAGGAGGGGTTCTCGAGAACAATCACAAGCTCCCCACCAGCAAATTCACTTCCTCCGCGAAAACCACGAAACTCGCTGACAACAAATGCTAACCACTTAGCCATCTCCGAGGGCGGTGCCCCTCCGATTGGAGGTATTGCACTCAACACTCAGGCTCGAGCCCGCCAAGCTCAAGAGAACAACGCCCATCAAGACGAGGCTCACCCCGTGCCCGTTCGTGACGACCGAGACGCACGAATAGAGAGAATTCAGACAAGTCTCTTCCAACTTGCCGGCATTGTTGGAAGGATCGGAGGCCACGACACTATCGTTGAAGACATCTTAAACGATCAAGATGAGCAAGATACACCGGAGTATATCCCATTGGACCCGAGATGCAAGACTCGGAGCAAGGTCCTAACAACGACCACAATCCTGAAGACGAAGACCTCGAGCCCTGCCAAGAGGTTAGCGACGACGCCCCTGACCCGAGTATTCGTGACATTAGGCGCATTTTCCTCATGGAGGCGAGCGAGAATCGTGAATGTCACCAAAATCACGAGATGCATGAGGCTCGCCGAACGGTGGTTGAGCCAAGGTCACGAAACCACCAAGCCGCCTCGCGAAGCTTCAATTCCTTCTCCGAGGCAAGAAAAAACACTCGCGTCAATCCGTTTTCGATCGCATAAGACACGGAGAAGACGTGGCGGATAGCGGCAATGCTCGAAGATTCACGCCACCAGGGCGTGTCCACGACCCGAGTCCCGTGCCCCGCCATCATGAGGACCTAAGACAACAACTCAATGCTCGGTGGGAGATTCCAGGAAATCTCCCCCCTTCTCGAACCAACAAATCCCCGAGCGAGAATAGGACCAATCCCAGGCAACCCGACTCCACTACACATTGCACATCTCGACCAAGCGTCAAATGAGAGAGGACACACGACGAAGATTGATCCCAAAGCTTTCTCCACGAAATTTTTCCACCACGACCTCGGCCCTTACCTCAAAGGTCCTTACCTTGGTGACATGATACTTTTCCCTCAACAAATTTTGATGGTCCCGCCCCGAAGATGATAAAAAGACTTAATGTCGACGGCGACCGAGATGCACGATGGAATACAAAACAAGACCTAAAAACGGATATGACTAAGATGATCCGAGCAAGAACAAAGAAAATGATCCCAATTTGGTGACGACCGCGACGTCCTGGTGAGATATGAAATCAAGACCTAGGAACGGATACGACCGAGACGATCCGATTGGGCACAAAGAAAAAAGACTCCAAGTCGGCAACGATCGAGACATCCCGATGAGATATGAAATCAAGACCTTGGAATTGATACTACCGAGACAATTTGACTGGGTACAACCAAAGAAACCCTTGACAAAGTCCTCGGCTAGACTACTTAATTAAGCCCTGAAAATAAGGTATACGACAACGACTATTGTAGCTCAACGCCTCAATGGCTTAGCGACCATTGTCGCTCAATGCCACCTTGGCTCGCAACTCTTGTCACTCAAACGCCCCATTGACTTCGATCCATGTTGCTCAAATACCTCTCTGGCTCGTGACCCTAGTCGTTCAACGCCTCACTGGCAATTCGAACATACGACCCCGGATAGCTAAGGTGGGATCGACCCCGAGTGGCATAATGAATCCGACCCGATATGGCTTGGACTAGTCCTAAGAAGGGCGAAGCCCCGACCTCAAGGGGTACGAGCGAGCCTAACCCAAAAAAGGCACCGACCCTGGCTGGAAGTGGTTAAGTCATCATGCTACTCGGAGTTCGTTTCGCTTAAACTCCCGGCGGTTCAGAAAAGAGACGATCCTAAGAGATACCCTCACAAAATCTACATTGAGGAGTGCAATGCCCTATACCCTAGTGGCTCGAGTCGGTCTCGAGCAAAGCCCGCCTTACGAGGCATGGTCCCCCGAGATCATGGTCTTCCGAGATCGAGCATACCCACCAAAAAGACTTACTCAGCCATAAGAAGTTGGGTCGTTGCACCACTCAACAGAAGTTGTTCTTAGGTCCCTCAGCCTAACGAGGCCACATCTTACGATACTCAAGCCTACGGGATTAAGTCTTACGAGGTCATGCCCCAAAGAACTCGATCCTACGAGATTTAGCCTTGACTCGAGACACAATCCCACGGGGTTAGCCTTACGAGCCCATGTCCCACGGGACTCAATCCTACGGGATCAACCCCACGGGGTTAGCCTTACGAGGCCACGTCCCACGGGACTCAATCCTACGGGATCAAACGGGGTTAGCCTTACGAGTCCACGTCCCACGAGACTCAATTCTACGGGATCAACCCCACGGGGTTAGCCTTACGAGGCCACGTCCCACGTGACTCAATCCTACGGGATCAACCCCACGGGGTTAGCCTTACGAGGCCACGTCCCACGAGACTCAATCCTACGAGATTAGTCTTACGAGGTCATGTCTCACGGGACTTAAATTTTGCAAAGTCGCGTCCCACGAGGCGTTCTGCTACAAGATACATAACTAATTCACAAGACCAAACAGTCCAAAGATATATCAACGACGAAGCTCTCGGGGAATTCAAATTAAATTTCTCGCACGACAAGTCGCTCAAGAAACTAGGGGGTTAATGTTATGCTGTTATTTTCACATGGTATAAATAACTCCCCGAGAGCAAAAAAATGACACATCAAGCCCATACACAAGGCCTAAGCCCACTAGGAAACTCATGCGCCAAACTCTGGATCAACACTCATAAGATGTATATCAAATATGCTCTCAAAAGAGACTTTAAAAGCATGTTTTCAAGCTAGATCTTTGACAAATCTTCAAGACAAAATCATAACATGACCACCCGGTTGGCTAAAGAAAATGACAACCTGGATGGCCAAAGAAAATGACCACCCGGCCGGCGAAAAAAAAGACCATCCGACCATCTTCACTCGGCCAAGACAACCCTGTCATCTTCACTCGGCCAAGATCACCCGGCCATCTTCATTCGGCCACGACCACCCGGCCATCTTCACCCGGTTGTCTTCACTCGGCCAAGACCACCCGGCTGTTTCACTCGGCCAAGACCACTCGGCCGTCTTTACTCGGCCAAAATCACCCGGCCATCTCCACCACCCAAATCAAGTACTTTTCACCAAACTCTTGGCTCTTATAAATACCCCACTCATTCACAACACAATGTAAGTTTCTCTTAACTGTCAAAACTCTACAAATATCACACCACGACTTTCTCTCTCTAGAAAATATAAAGACAAGTACTAATCGTTCACCAAGAACACAATACAACACGACTAATGTTGAGCGTCAGAGTGCGGGCCGAGGGAAAACCATCCGCATCTCTCTAGATTCACGTTTTCTTGTGATTAGGTAAAGGTACGAGGATTCGAAGACTCGACGAGGAACACAGAGAATCGAAGATCCGAATAACACGAAAACGACGAGAAGAGAAGAACTTCACCAAACCCAACCTATGTACGATCATAAGGTCCGGCCTAGATCGAAACACGGACGGTTCTTAGTGCTAATCCAAAAACGCGATTAACATTACTCAACTGTCAACAAATTATACATACTGTTACTCAACAAATACACTTACACACATATGTATATATTTTTGTAGTATGTAGATTTAGTTACTATAGTAGTTGATTGAGCATTTTGGTTATATTATACGTCTCACTGGTATTTCTTGGTAGTTTCTTTTTTGTTTTCTTTTACGATGATGTGATCCTGGCATTGGTAGGTTCAGGGATTCTAGTTATGTTGTATTTCTAACACTTAGTCGTCCTAGGTCGCTTAGTATAACATAAGGTTTGTCTGGTTAATAGATTAATTTACGATGTTTTGAAACTTCAAGCGACCTTCGACATGGTTTTGAAGATTTTGAATATCTCGCCTCCCTCTTTCTCTACAATGGAATCCCATCGGCTGGCTTCCGGTTCGCGGCTCAGTGCTCTTCCAGAAAAGTAACAGAGTGTTCGACTAGAATGGTTGGATCTTCACCCGTGACGATTTTGTTCCAATCATTCAAAATCCGTCAAAATAGTGTAAAGTCCAAGTTTTTTTTTTTCCCGAGATCTCACCCACTGCCTTGATGACGTCGTTTCCTACTTGGTAAAGGCAAAATATTTCCATATTCACTTGGCTTTTCTACACTCCCATACCGTGTGTTGAATCGATTCTCCCATCAGGTCCTTTAATATCTTTCACTTGGCTTTCCTTTACAAAAACACCAAGCGAGCACCTTTATCTTCAGCGGGATACAGACATTCTAGAGACATTGCCACCATTTTCTGCCATCTCTGAATTTTTCGAAGATCCTAGAGAAGTGTTTGACCAGCCTCGCCAGCCTAGGAGCAAACAGTGAATTCTCCAACATTAATCCTATCCCAGACCATCACATCCTCGACCTCCAAGGATTCGGTTGACCTTCTAGATTCGGTGATGCATTTGACGTAAGTCATTATTCTAAATGGTTTGCACAAATTTTTTTTAGATAAGCTTCTCAACGGAATTACTTGTTTGATTTACTGCTAGTCATGAGATCATTTACATTTTATGCAAAAAATTACCAAAAACCAACAGATCTGGATTGATATGCCTTAATTTTATTTTACAAAATCTGTTTAATTGCAGACCAATCTGATCGCACATCTACTAACTTTCATTGTTGCATTGCATCCATGATTGACTTTGTCGAGTATTTTAAGGTACATCTATAAAATAAACCTAGTAACAATATCACATAAAACAATTAAGGAAAGTTATAAGAATAACGCTTGATGCTCAAAATTTTCTAGGGTAACAAATCTTATAAAAAGCTCATGTTATAGTTTTGCAGACAAAAAAAAATGCTCATTCATCTTCGTCGATGACCTTGGTACCCAAACCCTTGAGCCCTTCAGCGGGGATGTCGGCAACGGTGACAAGAGAGAAGAGCTCTTCCTTGGCATCTTCATCGTCGTTTCTCTTGCGAGCGATGCGAACACGAACCCTTCTCGGTACGCTTCTGATTCCTCTGCTCCAGATTTGCTTGTTAAGCTTCACATCAACTCTCACGTCCTTGGTTCCCATGGCCTTTTCAGCAAACTTCCTGATCTCCTTTATGGCATTTGGGGCCTTCTTCTTGAAGGTGCTAATCACGACACAGTTGCATGGACGCAAAATAATCACACAATCAAACAGTGTATTCAAATGTGCACAACGACACTTGTTCTTATTCAATTGAATACTGAAACGACATCACTTAATAGACGAAGTGTGAATCAGTCATTGACAGATCCGATTGAACAAAGAGATGATACAGAATATCAAAAGATGTACGAAAAATACACAAATAAAAGAGATAGCGTGAAGAAGAAACGGAAAAATGTTAAGCGAAAGCATACCAGCCGTGCAAGCGCTTGTGGAGGTTGATGGTGTACTCGCGAGTGACCACCTCTTCCTTTCTTCCCTTTGTGTTCTCCACCATTTTTATTTTCTCTATCTTCCTAACTTACCTGCAATTCAACGTAATACATCTCTGTTCAGATTCACACCTAATTTTTTGAAAGACGAATAAAATAGCTAGAGAAGGAGAGCGATACCTGTGGGAGTTAGGGTTCGACCAAGAAGCGGCGATAGCGAAGATAATCCCAATCGTAGACCTCTAATGGCTTCGGTTATAACCCATAATGGGTTTCTGAACACAGACCGGGCCGAAAGACAAACTCAAACCCAACTACCAAAAAGCCCACTTGATTTTCAGAACGTCGACTGTTCTATCCAATTATTAATTTTCGGGGAAATTACATAAATACTTTGAATAATTTTTTATTTTTTTTAACCATATAAGATTATTGGTGATTGTTTTCTTTAATAATGAAACGAAAACAAAACAATAAAGAGCTTAAAACAGTAAACTTTTTTTAAAAAATTTAGTAAACATATTGATGTTATAAATATCAAGATTTGTGGATGTCAATTGTGTTAGTCAACTATTGGTTTTATGACTGATATCAATTATCTCATTGTAATCTTCTTTTGATTTATTCTTGCCCTAATTGTTTTCTTCTAAACCCTATAAATAGAGGGTGAAGAGACTCATTGTAAATACACTTAAGCAATAACATTCTCAATTTCCCCATCTCTCAAGCTCTTTGCTCTTTACTTTATAATACGTTATCAGCACGCTAGCTCTACTCTTTATTCCTAAGGTATTATTCAACAATATCTCTAAAAACCTATGTCTACTTTTTGATACTATGATCAAAATGTTTGCAATGATGGCAATGTGTGGAATCTGATCGATCCACCAAAAACCTAGCAATATTCATTTTTTTCTCTCTTTTTTATCTTTTCGATAATGGTAAATGGATATTATTGGAAAATTCCAGTCCAAATCCCTAGCAAAACCGTCTTCATCTTTTCATATGATTCTTTAATCCATTATCGCTCTATACTTGTTCATATCTTGTTAACCTATTGTCATATCTATCTTTTTCACGTTGAAGTTTATAACCCCATTACTCATGTTTGTTTAAATATATTTTTCTATCATAATTATTTTCTATACACATGTTAGTCTTTTTCTATCATTTTCAAAATTATTTTCTATAATTTTTACCATAATTATTTTTCTCTCTTCCTGGTTATACTATATATATATATATATATATATATATATATATATATATAAATATAAATATATATATTGACTGTAATAATCGTCATCATCTAATTTTTTTTAACACATGATGATTATTTTATATGCATGATATTATACTCATTATAATAATAATTTTTTTTATTGCACAAGTATATACACCTCAGCTATATATGTACGCATTATAGAAATATGCATGCAGTATGATTTTCTTTTTATACGAATATAATTGATGTGCCTTTTATATCTTAATACCTATCAATAATATATATATATATATATATATATATATATATTTGACAATTATAGCAATATGTTCTCTCTGCTTTTTAATTTTCATTAATAATAGGGATCTATTTCCTATACTCATTATAATGTTCATTATTATAGCTATGGCAATTATCGTGAAACTCGAGTTTGTGGCACTCGATATCTCGGGGAAGAATTATCCCTCGTGGAAACTAGATGCTGAGATCCATTTGGATGCCAAAGGGCTTGGAGATACAATTAAAGAGGGGAATAAGGAATCAATCCAAGATAAGGCTAAGGCCATGATTTTTCTGCGCCACCACCTCCATGAAAGTCTAAAGGCGGAATATTTAATTGTGAAAGATACTCAAGAATTATGGATCAATTTGAAAGACAAGTTTGATCACTTGAAAACAGTTATGCTACCAAAAGCTAGATACGATTGGATTCATTTGAGATTGCAATATTTTAAAAGTGTGAGTGATTATAACTCAGCGGTCTTTAAGATCGTTTCGGAATTGAAAATGTGTGGTGAAAGAATCACGGATGATGATATGCTAGAAAAAACATTTTTGACCTTTCATGCAACGAATGTACTTTTGCAACAACAATACCGTGAAAAAGGCTTTAAAATGTATTCTGAATTAATTTCATGCCTTCTTGTGGCTGAGCAAAACAATGAGCTGCTTTTGAAAAACCATGAGGCTCGGCCAACTGGTTCCGCCCCATCACCTGAAGTGAATTGGGCAAATCACGGGAAATATGAGAGGGGGCAAAGTTATGGTCGTGGCCGTAGTGGCGGTCGTGGTCGAGGTCACAATAATTATTTCCAAGGTCCTCATAATAAGAATTTTTCTCATCCCAAAAAATGGAACAACAATAAGCAAGGAAAAGAAAGTGGTGTTGCAAATCCTCCAATGCATATGGTCATTCTTTGTCATCGTTGTGGAGCGAAAGGGCATTTTGCGCGTACATGTCGCACCCCGAAACATCTCGTCGAGTTATATCAAGCTTCAATCAAGAATAAAGACAAAAATGTGGACACCAATATGACTCTCGCCACTGATGATATTGAAGCTAACCACACTGAAGGAAAAATTGCATCCAATGAGGATTTTTTCGGCGATCTTGAAAATATTTTGGAGATAGGAGGCAAGGATGGAGATGGACACTTGGATACATCTGATTTTCACGAAGAGCATATTTGAAGCTTCAATTTACCGGGGATAGTCATTTTAATGTTTTCTTTTATTCAGTCTTGTAGTTCTCAATAATCTCTCATTTTGCAGTATCAGACTAATATCTTTATTTTTATTAGTTAATGATGTAATTTTTTTTCTGCATGTTTTTCAATAAAGAATATGGATTTTTCCCAACAATCACTTGGGTCCAAGTTTAATAGCCATGATATATGCCTCATAGATTGTGCTACAACACATACAATCCTACAAGATCGAAAATATTTTGTATCCCTCACTATGAAAAAGGCCAATGTTAATATAATTTCTGGCTGTGCAAATTTGATTGAAGGTTATGGGAGAGTCAATATTGTTTTACAAAGAGGAACAAAATTTGTTATAGAGAATGCACTATTCTCAAATAAGTCTCAAAGAAATTTGTTGAGCTTTAAAGACATCCGTAAAAATGGATATCAAGTTGAGACTATAAGTATGGATAATGTTGAATATCTATACATAAGCATTGTAGAAGGTGAGAAATGTGTATTAGAGAAACTACCTTCTTTTTCTTCTGGCTTATATTACTCAAACATTGTTAACATTTGAGACTCCTGTTGTTGTAAACAAAGAGTCAACAAGCCCAAACCCTTTTGTATATGGCATGACCGGTTAGGCCACCCCGGATCAAATATGATGCATAAAATAATTGAAAACTCATTTGGGCATTCACTAAAGACAAAAGAGATTCTTCAATTTAAAGAATTCTCATGTGCTGCTTGTTCTCAAGGAAAACTAATTACGAGACCATCACAAGTTAAAATTATGATTGAATCACCGTTGTTCTTAGAACGTATTCAAGGAGATATATGTGGGCATATTCAGCCTTCATGTGGACCATTTAGATATTTTATGATTTTGATTGATGCATCAAGCAGATGGTCACATGTATGTTTATTGTCAACTCATAATCTGACATCACTAGTACAAAAAAGACTTTTGAGTGCGAATTTTTTCGCACCCAAAAGTCTTTTTTCGGGTGCGACTTTTCGCACCCAAAAGTCAATTGCATTTACCTTTGGGTACGAAAATGTCGCACCCAAATTTGACGGGTAAGCTTTTGGGTGCGACTTTTCGCACCCAAAAGTTATTCCCCCTTGACCAAAGGTAAAAGTAATTTTTTTAAAAAATCTTTGTGCTCATATTATAAATAGCAGTAATTAAGATATTAATTAAATATGAAAATTCATTAGTTAAAATATTCATTAAATAATATTAATTACACAATTATAATAAAAATTCCGATGTTTGATAGATAATTAAACAAACGTTTAATCATATTCTTTTTCTTTCCCTTTTCCCCTTCCTGGGGTTCTACGCCACTGCTTGATTGCACTACCTCCTCTTCCGCTAAATCTTCCTCGTGCGCTGTTCCCGCTCGTCATTCGCTCTTTGTGGAACTTTGCTGAAGTTGACGGCGTCGTCTGAGCATCTGCCATTGAAACTGATGGCGGCGTCGTCTGAGGATTTGCCATTGAAACTGATGGCGACGTCGTCTGAGGCATCGGCATCATCTGAACGAATGAAGGAGAGATTATGAATTTTACGTTATTTTGAAGTCGGAATGAAAAAATTGGGGTTTTGAGATTAATTGGTTGGAAACTCTACCGAAATTTCAGCAGAGTTTCCCCTATAATACTAACAAGCCAAAAACCTGCAAACTCATTTAAAAGCATATACAAATCATCCAAAAACTATCCTTATAATCAACTAAACCCTAAACCGAGCCTCCGTGGCTCGGTTACAATGTCTTAATCTTAATATCTAACAAATCATGTAACTTAAGCATTTTATTGACCATAAATCTAACCATGTTATTTACTAAACAATTTCAAACTAAGTAACTAATAATATTATTTACAATTTACTTGAAAAATTAACAAACTAACTAATTATATCAACTTAAATTAATTCAAACATAACATATGTTAATTCAATCCAAACATACCATTTACTAAATCACAAACCTAAGTATGTTACTATACAATCTAAACATGTTATTAAATTAATTCAAATTAACATTACTAAAATTAACATAACATTTGTTAATTCAATCCAAACATATCATTTACTAAATCACAAACCTAAGCATTTTATTATACAATCTAAACATGTTATTAAATTAATTTAAATTAACATTACTAAAATTAACATAACATTTGTTAATTCAATCCAAACATATCATTTACTAAATCACAAACCTAAGCATTATACTATACAATCTAAACATGTTATTAAATTAATTCAAATTAACATTACTAAAATTAACATAACATTTACAATATAACATTACTAACAAACTAAAATGTCTAATTAACATTTCAAATTAAGTAACTAATGATATCATTTACAATTTACTAATGTTATTATGTAATAATTTAAAATTACAATTTACATATAAAACTAACCTAACTAAACTAAACTAGCTATCTAATTAACTTTCTAATTAATTAGAGTACATATAAGAATATGAATAAATGAACTAATTACCTCTTGAAGAGCCGACGAGCAAGGACGGTGGCTTGAGGCTGTGAGCGACAGAGCAATGGACAAAAGCTCGGGGCTGCGGTGAGACATGCTCGGACGAAGGGAGAGAGGCTGTCGGAGTGAGACTGCCTTGTAGCGAGAGCCTGTTTTGGGCACGAGGCTCGGCACCGGGAGCCTTTTTTGGTAGCGGAGACCGTCTTCCTCGGGGTCGTCCCGAAAAACTGCTTTCAGGGTGTTTTTGGACAGTCTCGAAGTTGAGACAACGAGGGACTAGGCTGAGACAACAAGAGACGGGACAAAGAGTTAGATTGAGAGGAAGAGAGAGATAGAGAGAGAGAGAGAGAGAGAGAGAGAGAGAGAGAGAGAGAGAGAGAGAGAGAGAGGTACACTGAGAGAAATAAAGAGAGAGAGAGAGAGATAGAGATAGAGAGAGAGAGAGAGATAGAGATTACCGGCCGGAACTGGGATGTGGAGATTGTGACTCGGTCTCGATCTTCAGCCGGGATGCGCGAAGGGTGAAGGGTGAAGACTCTGACTCAGCTCGTCTCCGCTGAAGCACGCCCGTGTCTCTGTGGCGGCGAGAGGCTGGAGGTCAGTCACTATCAGAGCGAAAGAGAAAGAGAAAGAGAAAGAGAAATAGAACACTTACCAGATTGGTCGATCGGTGAAGCACGCCTGAACACCAGTGAAGCTCTAATGAAGGTGCTATGCATGACTCTGGTGAAGGCAAGAAATCTCTGCGACTCCGGTGAAGGCGTTGTGCAAGCTTCAATGTGGTTGTGGAGTTCGTGAAGAAATTTGGGCTATGGAGATCGGAGATTGAATATTTTGCAAAGGGAAAAAGTGAGAAAGGCGGAGAGAAATGAAGAAGGCGAAGTGAAAAAACTGATTTTATAGAAATACTTAGAATTTAGGTGCGACTTTGTCGCACCCAAAGATTTGAATTGGACTTTTGGGTGCGACAAAAGGTAATGAACATAAATTAAAAAGAGGGAATGCAACGTAGAAAAAAGTGGGGGAAAATCCTACAGCTCAAATTTTTGACTTTTGGGTGCGACTTAATCGAACCCGTTGGACCTTTTGGGTGCGACAAAGTCGCACCCAATGTTTTGACCGGTCAAAATTTATACAAAAGGGGGGAAAAAGACCACTTAAAACATTTGGACTTTTGGGTGCGAACCTTGATTTTTAGGTGCGACTTTGTCGCACCCAAAGGTATTAATGAACTTTTGGGTGCGACTTTTCGCACCCAATTTTAAAAAAAAATCAGCGAAATTTTTTAGTTGCTTCAATGTCGTTTGGATGCAATTTTTCGCACCCGAAAGTCTTTTTTGGTGCGACTTTTAGGTGCGAAAATTCGCACCCAAAAGTCATCCGCACCGAAAAACTGTATTTGTAGTAGTGCATTTGCAAGACTACTTGTTCAAATTATAAAGTTGAGAGCACATTTTCCAAATTATGCAATTAAGACGATACGCCTTGATAATGCTGGTGAATTTAGGTCTCAATCATTTATAAATTATTGTATGGCTAGTGGAATAACAGTTGAATAGCCAGTTGCTCATATGCATACACAAAATGGTCTAGCAGAATCCTTTATAAAACGCCTCCAGTTAATAGCTAGACCATTACTTATGAGAACAAAACTTCCTGTTTCAGCATGGGGACATGCTATCTTACACGCAGCAGCACTTGTACGCATCAGGCCAATATCTTGTCACAAATTCTCCCCATATCAATTGGCTTTGGACCAAGAACCAAATATTTCTCATCTTAAAGTTTTTGGATGTGCGGTTTATGTCCCAATTGCTCCACCACACCGTACTAAAATGAGACCTCAAAGAAGATTGGGAATATATGTTGGGTATGATTCATCTTCTAATATTAAATATCTTGAACCAATGACAGGAGATTTATTTACAGCAAGATTCGCTGATTGTCATTTTGATGAAGCAATGTTTCCAACATTAGGGGGAGAAAGTACAAAGCTGGTAAAAGAAATACTATGGAAAAACTCGTCATTAACTCATTTCGATCCTCCGACAAAGCAGTGTGAACTTGAAGTTCAGAAGATCGTTCATTTGCAAAATATTGCCAATCAATTGCTAGATGCATTTACTGATACAAAACGAGTTACAAAGTCTTATATACAAGCTGCAAATGCTCCTATTCGAATTGAAGTTCCTAAAGAACAAATTAGTGCAAATAATAGTAAGCCACAATTAAAGCGTGGTAGGCCAATGGGTTCAAAGGATAAGAATCCTAGAAAAAGAAAAGCAGCATTTGATCAAAATGGCCAAAATATGGAGGCCAACAAAGAACCCGAAGATGTCATAGTTAAGATGTTTGGAATAATATTGCCCACTTGAAGATAATGAATAAATAATTACTAAATTCGATAATAACATTACTTTATTAGCATTATATGATTAGTGGGTTGAGTTCTAAACAAATTCGAATCAATAACAACTATCTTCCATAGCCTCCGTATTAAACTGAGTCACGTGCTGGGCACCTGAGTTCGGGCGGTGAGCTAAAACGAGGTCGATGACTGATATACACCTGGAAAGCTATATCTAAAGTCATATACGTGGAACACATAGGTGAAAGCTGATCACTATGTGAGAGCATTCTACACTTGTGGTAAGTGTACGACTTGGACAGGTCTTGGTGTAGATGTGTCGTTTAAGGACCGTTACGACACACTAACCGAGGTCACTATGATGGTCACAGTGAGACTTGATCTAAATCCCGAAGTGATCATGGACACTGGGTTATGTTACTGAGCTCTTTGACTCATTCGCTAAAAGGCTATTCATGCTAATCATAGCTTATGTCTTGGGAGTCTCTCAGAGCATGATTCGAGTGAGAAGTGATTTACAGATACGGAATCCAGCCTTCCTGAAAGAAGGTTAATGTTCACTCACCTAAGGGTTGATTCCAGAACCGATAGATTGCGCGCACTTTCGAAGTAAGTAACGTTCGAAAGAATCTTTCGCTGGGGAAGCAACAATGCTTAGGGCTGATATGTATCAAGAGAAGTATAACATAAAAATTGACTTCTCTTGACACGGGTTGAACCTGGAGGATCTTGATCATGAACTGACTATATCACTGGACACTCGTCACGATGAGTAAATATAATTCTAGTATAAAGGAGAGTTCAGTCTTGGCTTACAAGGTGGAGTATTTGACCAAGATTAAACGAATCGATGGAAAAAGAGAAAGGACTATTTCGTCTTTTTCATCGGATTTGTTAAGCTTCTATTACTAGGTCCATAGTCCCCGATTCGACTCTGATAAAGGCGGATAAGAACTTTCATATAATAATGTTTATCAATATTAATCTCACTTGCTGTAATTGTGATTGACAGCATTAATTCTAGTATAAAGGAGAGTTCAGTCTTGGCTTACAAGGTGGAGTATTTGACCAAGATTAAACGAATCGATGGAAAAAGAGAAAGGACTATTTCGTCTTTTTCATCGGATTTGTTAAGCTTCTATTACTAGGTCCATAGTCCCCGGTTCGACTCTGATAAAGGCGGATAAGAACTTTCATATAATAATGTTTATCAATATTAATTTCACTTGCTGTAATTGTGATTGACAGCATTAATTCTGGAAAACGGGTATTCGCAGAATTAAATAAATATTTATGGTAGAATTGTTTATTTATTGTTTGATCAAGTAAATAAACAATTATTAATTATTTGTTTATTGTTGGACCAAGTAAATAAATAATTAATTGGGTTTTAAGCCATTGGGCCTTGCACAAAATATGAAAATCGGATTTGGGAATTTCGGCATGAGAGTTGCGCAAATCCCCTTGGCCGTGTGCCTAAAAACCGATTTTTATAATATTGGTATTTACCAATATTTTCTCTTTAGTTGTTTAAATAAATGATAGAGAATAATATAAGATATTGTCCTATATTTTCTCCTTATTTAAAGTAAAGTATTTAGGAGATTATATGAGAATATATTTAAAGGGAAATAATATATTTTCCTATATTCTCTCACTAAATAAAATATTCTCTATTTAAATAGAGAATAATATCCCATAGATATTGATCTGATGGATGAGAGAAAAAGTAGGATTCACTTGTTGAGATCCAATAGCCTAGATTTAATCCACTAGTGTGAACACAATAAAAGGAAATAAAATATTCTGGAAGATTCCATGAATATCTCCGTTTTACTACTATAAATAGGGGTTCATGAGAAGGCGAAAGATGAAACAATTTTTTGGTGAAAATTTCGTGCATCCTAGCCTCTCCTTGGCCGTGCATCTGCCTCTCCCTCCCCTCGGAAATTCGTTTCCATTCTTAGTAAAATAAGAGAGAGATCTCGAAACACCTAGTTTCGTGATCTAGTGAGATAAAGAATGTGCCCACTCATCTTTCTTATTCGTCTCGGAGATTTACGTTTCGGAAGACTAAGGTGTCATCACATCGAGTCCTTGAAGTAGAGTCCCTTATTTGATCGTGTGGAGGCTTGTACGTTCAAGACGAAGACGGATTGTGAAAGCTTTCAGTTCGTGAACCGAAAATCAATGTAAGTACTCGTTTACTCTTATTTCGGTTGCTTGACATATATGCTCTCGTATAATTTTTAATTAACGTAAATCTAGATCTTTTCATATAATCATTGAATTAATTAGCTCATGATTAGCGTAATTAATTACTTTTCCGCATTAATATGGTTATATGGGGGAATCATCTCCAACAAGTGGTATCAGAGCTAGTCGATTTACTTAATTAATTGATTCGTTCATGTGATTAAATTTAACATGGTTTGGATGAATTTATATTTTGATATGCAGTTCATGCAATTCAATATATGATTATGTGAATTGTGATTTGTGGTTGATCGTAGATTTTTTTGATTCTCGCTTTTCTAGTTTTTTGTACTCCCGAAATTCAAAGGGTATAGGTTTTTTTTGTAAATATTTTTTTTTTATTATTATTGTTGTAATCCGATGAGCGACGTTCATGATCACGACGATCGGCGAGAGATGAGACGGACAGACAACGAAGAAGCATGACGGACGAAGAAAGCCTCAACGACTACGCCACAAGAAAACTTGTCACAAAATTTTGTGACAAGTTTCGGCCATCCTCTTCTTGCAGGGCCGCGCCCTCGTGGTGGCGGCGGTCCGGTGCAGCCTCAAGTCTAATCTTGACCTAGGTCAAGATTAGAGGATTCGTCCGGGCCTCAGCCCGGAAACCCTAGTGGGCCCACGGGCCCACTCATAAAAAAAAAATTACCGAAAAAAAAATATTAAGTTTTTAAATGTTTTATTTAATTAATTGTATGGGCTGAGCCCTAATGATTTTTATTTAAAACATTATAAAATAAATGATTATGATATCGATTTATTTTAAATGAGACATTAGAATGAGCCCTTACTTAATTAATTTTTTTTTCGATAAAAAATTAGAAAAATTAAATAATTTGATATTGATTTATTTTTTCAAAGGGACATAAGAATGAGCCCAATTGAATCCATGGGCCAATATGATTTGGCTCATCTTGATTTACTTTATAGAATCAAATAGGAAACGATCAATCCGAATCAAACCATTCATGCATGCTCTTGCTTGTTTATTTAATTATTATGCCATGCTTGAATACTATAACTTAGATCATGCATCGTATGTTAATGGTTGTTATGGGCTTTCATTCATTAAAATTGTCTAATTGGATTAGGATAGTTAATTAATGAATGAGTTGAACGGATTGGAGAGCTCTGCCACCAAGCTGATTAGAGGCTAAGCTGAGAGGTACTTAAGAAGACCTAGTGTCTCACCTTCTCTACTGGGAGCTTTTCCGTGATGGAATACTTATAGGATAATCAAGACTAGATGTCACGAATTCCTAATCACTAAGCTATATCGAAACATTTGTTTTTAAGGGTAGCTTAGAAAACTCGAGTTTTTAATATGACTTAGTTAACTCGAGTGGATCACCTAGATTAAAGTTAATGCTAGGAAAATTAAAATACTGAAAGTATATTGAGTCGTAGGTCTCCAACATTGACACAACACCGTGAGGATGAAAGATCCCCTCGTGACCGGCGGTTTTCTAAACATGGTGGTCAGTTCCATTCGGAAGGGCTTTTCTGATTCCAATACCAAGGTTGTGTCTCTGACGATAGGTGGGAGGGTTGATCTCTGCGTGTACTAGTTACGCTAGTGCGTATGAGCTAGATTTCTTTCACTGAAATGTTGGGTTGACTCATGCATGAACCAACCGGTGGTTGCTCATGTGGCCAAAGATTCCTATAAAATTGGTAGTTAGTGAGCATAGTTATGAAGGTGCATGTACTGTGATTGCTCACTAATCTGAGATGGTTCTCATTTTCACTAGGTGCACTCCGTTACGTCACCAGAGTGAAACGGACTGTGGCTATTAGTCGAATTACCTTGGAATATAAAAATTGGGTTCTTTTGATTAGTATTTTATCCCGTGCATGTTTGCATTATAGTTTTTATTTCCTAAATTATATTGATAGTTGTTTCTTTTCATATTGCTAGTAAATGTGCTTTTATGTTTTTAGTAATCATGTCGAACCCTGTTATGGCCCTGTTGTCGAAAGACGTCCTAACTGGAGATAACTTCCCTAAGTGGAAGTCGAATCTCAACATTGTGCTTGTGAGTGAAAGCATTCACTTTATCCTCACTGAAGACAGACCTCATCTTCCTGCTCATGGTGCCTCCAAGAACTTGAGGGAGGACTATGACAAGTGGACTACTGCCAATAACAAGGCGGTGGCCTACATGCTCGCAAGCATATCTGATGTGTTGCGAACTAAGATGGAAGGGAAGGAGACCGCTGTGGAGATCCTTGACTCGTTGCAACAAATGTTTGGGATGCAAAACGAGCAAGCCCGCATTGAGCTCACCCGTAAGTGCACTAGCACTAGGATGACTGCGGGAACTCCGGTGAGGGATCATGTCATGAAGATGACTAACTACTTCACCGAAGCTGAACTCCATGGGGCACAGATGGATGAGGTTACTCAGGTGGGAATAATCCTGAATTCCCTTTCGAGTGACTTCATAAAGTTTACGTCCAACTACATCATGAACAAGTTGACGTATGGACTATCTCAACTGTTGAATGAACTACAGACTTTCGAGTCTATCACTTGACATGGGAAGAACAAAGGTTCGGCTCTCTATGCTGACAAGAGTTCTTCGCCTAAAACCAAGAAGAAGTTGACTTCTGGTGCTGAGTCATCTAAGGCACGCCCGAATACTTCAAAGGGGAAAGGTCCCGCTAAGAAGGAAAGGAAGAACTTCAAGAGAAGTGGAATAGGAAAATAAAAGAAGCGTGAAAGCATTGGTAAATGTAACCACTGCAACACTGAAGGCCATTGGAAGAGGCATTGTCCTTTGTACTTGGCTGAGCTTGAGAAAAACAAGAAGAATGCTGGTATGGTACCTTAAAATTCATGATTAAAGATATCCTAAAAATGTTTTGAGGATAATTATTCATGAGCATACTTCTTGTTGTAGAGTAGATCTGATGGAGCACACGTGTGTAGACGAGCTTGCTGAACAATGTCAGATTCAAGCTCGAATTGTAGAGAAGCTCATGCTCCGTTTGAAGATCTAATTTCCTGCTAGTTTTATTACTTTCATTTTTGGATTTATTTTTGAACATGAGATGTGTCATTTAATAATCCGAGGTTTTCTGGACTGTAGCCTTTATGGTTATTCTAGAAAGGATGAATCTTTATTTCTTTATGTTTTATTACATTATTTATGAACACATGGTTGTGTCTTTAAATATTTCCTTCTATAATTGAATGCCTTGATTGCTTTTATGATATTTGAATTGCTTTTATGATATTTGAATATGCATGAATGCTTATGTCCTTATGAAAAAGATATAGAATATGAAGGTCACGTTTTTCCATTCGTATGCTATATAGAAGCAAAATAAATAAATATAAATATTTTCTAAGTTATTATCTCTGTTAGAATTTAATTAACTTTTATTGCTTCATTAAATTCTTATGTTGAATATGTTTTATTGTTTAAGAACTATTTAGAGCTTTGAAAGTGTCTAAAATAATTATTACCATTATTCGACAATGACTTGTGCGAACAATAAGTAATAAAGGAGACACAACTAAGAGTTAGTGTTGATGATGAATTAAATTAGTGAGAGCTTCCTTAATTGGAACCTAGTCACTAATATTCGTATTGATTGAGTGGGAGCATCCTTGAATGGAACCTAGCCACTCTAGATTTATAGATTGAGTGTGAGCATCCTTAATTGGAACATAGCCAGTCTAAAATTCAATAATCGAGTAGGAGCATCATTAGTTGGAACCTAGCTACTCTTATTCATTGACATAGTGGGAGCATCCTTAAATGGAACCTAGCCACTAAATAACCAATATTATTGAGTGGGAGCATCCTTAATTGGATTCTAGTCACTATTGTTCAATAAATGAGTGGGAGCTTTCTTTAATGAAATCTATCCACTTGTTGTTCAATAAATAGCAACATCCTTCATAGGATTAAATCCTTCATTGAAGATGGCATCCTTAACCGAAATGTATATGCTATTATTCAATAATTAAAGTGGAAGAGTAATCAATGATTACCTTGCCACATAAATCAATGAATTGAAAGGAAGGATAATTTGAATTATCTTGTCGTTAAAATCAATAACCTAGTGGAAGCATCCTAGAATGGATCCTTGTCACTCTCATCAACAATAAACTTTCCTTAAATGGAAAGACATGATCTTGAGATATCACTCTCGATCATACTAACTTGTCTAAAAGTTATTAGCCCATATTTAACAGATCTACCTGTTAAGCTATTAGCTTAAAGGAATAGAGAGATCTATAAAAGGATTAATGAAATGGTTTAAGCTTTAATAAGCTATAAGGTAAGGGATTGAGCCGTTAAGGAGAGACATTATCATCAATGATACTCTTCTTTCTGATACCACGAACCACTTCATTAGGGATCTTCAAAATTGAAGATGAACTGTCCTTTGAGGATGAAGTTCCAATAACATAAAGACAAGGATCGAAGTAGTTATACTACTAAACCTTTTGAAATATGAAAGGTAGATCCTAAGTACTTAACAAACTAATCATGATTGTACATGGATGTTTGTTATAATCGATATTTTGAGAATGATCGATAAGTGTAGCTCCTAAACAAGTGTCATGAATAAAGTCATTACTATTATAGTTCTAGACATCATTATGACACAAGAAAATTGACTGAGCTAACTGTTTCTAAAACTAAATTTAGAAACGACATGCTCGTTCCATTATGTCTCAAACATACTTATTGATATAAGGTAGGGCTCAATGTTGAGGCTATTGACATTGTCTTTAAAAGGACTAATAATTAGACCTTAGACAATGTCGTATTTCCGAGAATAACTACATGTGTTGTAAACACTGTAATTTCTGGAAATAGTGAGACACTTAGTTATTTAAATATAGTAGATCCTTAAAGTCCTGTGTATATATTGAATATGAACACGACAAGCAAGGATGAACTATAAATAACTAAGTAATGGAAATAGGTCAATAAATTCTTATTTAAACACGTTCAATAAATCACACTATAGTAAGTGGTGATGAGATCAAACCATGCAATGGTGCAACCTGTTTTGGCACCAAAGGGATGTACACCTTGATAGGGAGACTTGTTATCTTTAGATATAAAGTCTGGTGTATAATCTAAAGGTATGCGAAGTGTTAATTTGTTCTAAAGTAAATTTATTTACTATGAACAATTTGACTTGACCTTAAATGGTAAGTCAAAGATCACTTGCAAAAATGCATGAACTAGAATAATATGAAAATGGGACATATGTCAGATCGACATAAATGATAGAGTATAGATAAAAGTGGGAATCCATATGATGGGAATCTCACTCCTGGGTCAAGGTCTAAACCGTCTATAATGATGGCAAAGAATTAAATTGGCTGAAGGAAACTTATCTTCTCTGGTCAAAGTGGGAGATTGTTAGGAATAATATTGCCCACTTGAAGATAATGAATAAATGATTACTAAATTCGATAATAAGATTACTTTATTAGCATTATATGATTAGTGGGTTGAGTTCTAAACAAATTAGAATAAATAACAACTATCTTCCATAGCCTCCGTATTAAACTGAGTCACGTGTTGGGCACCTAAGTTCGGGCAGTGAGCTAAAACGAGGTCGATGACTAATATACGCCTGGAAAGCTATATCTAAAGTCATATACGTGGAACACATAGGTGAAGGCTGATCACTATGTGAGAGCATTCTACACTTGTGGTAAGTGTACGACTTGGACAGGTCTTGGTGTAGATGTGTCGTTTAAGGACCGTTACGACACACTAACCGAGGTCACTATGATGGTCACAGTGAGACTTGATCTAAATCCTGAAGTGATCATGGACACTGGGTTATGTTACTGAGCTCTTTGACTCATTCGCTAAAAGGCTATTCATGCTAATCACAGCTTATGTCTTGGGAGTCTCTCAGAGCATGATTCGAGTGGGAAGTGATTTACAGATACGGAATCCAGCCTTCCTGAAAGAAGGTTAATGTTCACTCACCTAAGGGTTGATTCCAGAACCGATAGATTGCGCGCACTTTCGAAGTAAGTAACGTTCGAAAGAATCTTTCGCTGGGGAAGCAACAATGCTTAGGGCTGATATGTATCAAGAGAAGTATAACATAAAAATTGACTTCTCTTGACACGGGTTGAACCTGGAGGATCTTGATCATGAACTGACTATATCACTGGACACTCGTCACGATGAGTAAATATAATTCTAGTATAAAGGAGAGTTCAGTCTTGGCTTACAAGGTGGAGTATTTGACCAAGATTAAACGAATCGATGGAAAAAGAGAAAGGACTATTTCGTCTTTTTCATCGGATTTGTTAAGCTTCTATTACTAGGTCCATAGTCCCCGATTCGACTCTGATAAAGGCGGATAAGAACTTTCATATAATAATGTTTATCAATATTAATCTCACTTGCTGTAATTGTGATTGACAGCATTAATTCTAGTATAAAGGAGAGTTCAGTCTTGGCTTACAAGGTGGAGTATTTGACCAAGATTAAACGAATCGATGGAAAAAGAGAAAGGACTATTTCGTCTTTTTCATCGGATTTGTTAAGCTTCTATTACTAGGTCCATAGTCCCCGATTCGACTCTGATAAAGGCGGATAAGAACTTTCATATAATAATGTTTATCAATATTAATTTCACTTGCTGTAATTGTGATTGACAGCATTAATTCTGGAAAACGGGTATTCGCAGAATTAAATAAATATTTATGGTAGAATTGTTTATTTATTGTTTGATCAAGTAAATAAACAATTATTAATTATTTGTTTATTGTTGGACCAAGTAAATAAATAATTAATTGGGTTTTAAGCCATTGGGCCTTGCACAAAATATGAAAATCGGATTTGGGAATTTCGGCATGAGAGTTGCGCAAATCCCCTTGGCCGTGTGCCTAAAAACCGATTTTTATAATATTGGTATTTACCAATATTTTCTCTTTAGTTGTTTAAATAAATGAGAGAGAATAATATAAGATATTGTCCTATATTTTCTCTTTAGTTAAATGAAAGTATTTAGGAGATTATATGAGAATATATTTAAAGGGAAATAATATATTCTCCTATATTCTCTCACTAAATAAAATATTCTCTATTTAAATAGAGAATAATATCCCATAGATATTGATATGATGGATGAGAGAAAAAGTAGGATTCACTTGTTGAGATCCAATGGCCTAGATTTAATCCACTAGTGTGAACACAATAAAAGGAAATAAAATATCCTGTACGATTCCATGAATATCTCCGTTTTACTACTATAAATAGGGGTTCATGAGAAGGCGAAAGATGAAACAATTTTTTGGTGAAAATTTCGTGAATCCTAGCCTCTCCTTGGCCGTGCATCTGCCTCTCCCTCCCCTCGGAAATTCGTTTCCATTCTTAGTAAAATAAGAGAGAGATCTCGAAACACCTAGTTTCGTGATCTAGTGAGATAAAGAATGTGCCCACTCATCTTTCTTATTCGTCTCGGAGATTTACGTTTCGGAAGACTAAGGTGTCATCACATCGAGTCCTTGAAGTAGAGTCCCTTATTTGATCGTGTGGAGGCTTGTACGTTCAAGACGAAGACGGATTGTGAAAGCTTTCAGTTCGTGAACCGAAAATCAATGTAAGTACTCGTTTACTCTTATTTCGGTTGCTTGACATATATGCTCTCGTATAATTTTAATTAACGTAAATCTAGATCTTGTCATATAATCATTGAATTAATTAGCTCATGATTAGCGTAATTAATTACTTTTCCGCATTAATATGGTTATATGGTAATTAATTGCAATCCCGGCCATGTTAACATATTAACATATTTATGTACTGTAAATTTATTCCTTGTACGTTTACAATACTCATTTACAATAAAAACAGTAAAAAAAAAAAAAAAAAAACCTCTGCCGCCTTGAAAAGGAAAAAAAAAGTGTGGATTGATCGATCGATGGCGGCGTGCGAGCAAGTGTCGGGCCTTCCTTCTTCCCGACGCCGACACCTTCCCCAACGGGTCGAACGGCCCACCTGGGTGAAGCTCGCGCGCTCCTCCCACGGCGATCTCACCGTCGGCGACCTCAACTCCCTCCTCGATCGCCTCGCCGCCGCCATGTTTCATCCTGACTCTGAGACGCGACGCCGCGACTTCCGATTCGTGACAAGCCGCGGTGGTGGTGGGGGAGACGGATTCGTGACGCGCCGCGGTGGTGGTGGGGGAGCCGGTGAGTTTTTTGGGTTGTTTTTTGAATAGGTTTTAGGTTTCCGTCGAGAGTTTTTTGGGTTTTTTTTCTTCAATTATTAAATGCTTGCGTGTTGTGTGTGAAAATTGGTATTCGGTTTTAATGACATTCCTTGATTTACGCGATTAGTTAAGGCCGTATATTTGATTCCGATTTTCTAATTAAGCGTGTCCAACAAATGGACGGGAATTTTAAAGGGTAAATGAGTATTTTTCAATACTGTTAATAAATCCAATTGGCTATTAACAATAAATTAACATAATGTGGGCTAAAAATCAATTCCTTATATCCGGGTGGCCATATACCTTAATAACCCTTTGATTTATTATTGCCCTAATTGTATTCTTCTAAACCCTATAAATAGAGGGTGAAGAGACTCATTGTAAATACATTTAAGCAATAACATTCTCCATTTCCCCCTCTCTCAAGCTCTCTTGCTCTTTACTTTATAACAATTGATTAATTCTAATTCAATAACAATTTGATTAATTATTATTTGAAGAAAATATCATATTCTAGTTCTAAAAACCACAAATTATATAATTCGATAAACTGAGTAGACTTTTCAAACATAACACATCGTAACATTACATGGAGATTTTTCTCTGACGACTCTGTCGTACTGAACTCAGTCATCACAATCATTCTTGATCCTCCATAAACTCTTTTCTTCCTTCTCGAAGCAACAACTTTGTGTTTGTGATCCTCCTTGATTTTTGATTCCTCGCACAACTTTTTCCTTGCAAATCTCCTTGATTGTTCAATTTCTCGCACAATTTTTTTTCTTCTTTCTTGAACCGATACTTTAGTATTCCAAATTATTCTTTAGACAGACAAAGACATATATTGTGGGCTAACTCAATGTTGGGTTCGCTGAAGCTATAAAACACGTTTACGTGGATGCAGATATTTTTAACAAAATATTGATAGAGAAAGGAGAAGAAAAATTTGAAATCCATAGCTCTAGGAACTCAAGTGGATGATTTTTGCTTCTACTAGAGCCATAAATTTATACTTTATTCCAGATCCCAATAATAGAGGAAAAATCTCAACCATTTTATTATGTTCTCATTCTCTGAACAAAAAATAATCATAAACGTTATATTATCCATGTTTGTATTTAC
The DNA here is from genome assembly GCF_054948205.1 of Urtica dioica subsp. dioica. NCBI lineage: Eukaryota > Viridiplantae > Streptophyta > Magnoliopsida > Rosales > Urticaceae > Urtica > Urtica dioica. The sequence goes on along the minus strand of NC_142764.1, from coordinate 14,295,960 downwards.
AAAGCTGACTAGGGGACTATGAATCTAATAAATATAGCTTAGATAAACACATTAGAGCGAATATTGCTTCCTCTTTTATTCGTTTTGTCAAATCTCGTGGTGATCCAACTAAAAACCCATAAGAGATCTCTTGATATTCTTAGAATTTCCTTTACCAATTTCATTAGAGTGTCCATTGATAATAGTCATACGGGGTCATCAATCCCCAAAAATTATAATTTACTATATCTTCTTACGTGCAAAAAACATGAGATTTTGTGAGCATATTGATATCTTGCACACACTCCTGAAGTGAAGTTACTTCAAAAATTTAAGGTAGAACTCATGGGAGTTGAAGAAGCTTTAGAGTATTCTATTTTTTCTCACTAAGTTTTTGCTTATTTAATAATCTTGTGAGATAAAACATTTTGTGTCTAGTTGTTTGATATGAAGTCATAAGAAATAGTTTAGTTTTCTTTTATGAGTTGAATGTATTTATTATGGGTGTAGGAATCAATTCACCCTATCTTTGATTATTTAAATGGGCTTAAAATCCATTTAAACAATTTGGATTCACGCGCTGAAAGTATTTCAGCTTAATGATGGGCCCAATTCGTCAATAAACTCATCTCGTTCAGAAATACGCCTAGTCCGTTATCTGCATATGCCATCGGGCCAGCCCGGAGGAGTCATTCTAGTTGTCTCGACTTCGTCTTCAATCAACCCGAGAAAACCGCTCTAGCTCGTCTCGATCATTCCAAATCAGCCCGGGAGAATAGATCAACTCCTGCTTTCCCTCAACGACGTGTCCAGTCCACTCCGAATGGTATACCAATGGAAGACTCAGTTCGACCACGTGTCCCTAGATTGACGGTACAGAGGAACTCAGCTTGGCTATAAATAGAAGTATTCAGATCGATTATAGGGGATCATTCCTTACGTTTTATTTCACATATTTCCACCCACAACATCCTGTGATTAGGCTCGATATTCTTCAAGTCAAGTTTGATCCGTTTGTATTTCGTTCGATTCATCAATAAAGATATTATTTTTATTTCGATTATTGTAGCTTGATTTGAATTCATCTACGACGAATTCTTGTGACTCACATAATATAAATTCGATACTTTACTAAAAATATATTATATAGTTCTTTGATTGTTGAAGGATCAAATCCGACATCAACATTTATCATACTTGAGTTGCTATATATTTGATCAATATTAATGGTATGAATTACAACAACATTGTGATGTTGATCTGTGATTAATATTGGTACATTTACAAATCAGGATCTTGAAAATTAGCGATAAGAAGATCCAACATAAAGAGAGATGTGAACCTTGAAATAATGAGGACGCCACAAAAAAACGTGTAAGTTTTCTTAAAATGAAAGCCCAAATAAACCTTGATAGTCTATTAAAAAAAACAAGAAGTAACAAAACTTCACCCACTTGCATGAAGAAAAAAAATACGTATTTTTTCATTAAATCTCTTTACATGTGGAATGCAAACTAAATTAAAGTTGCTAGTTGCTTTTTTATAATCGGGGCAAGATATCACAACTTAGGCTCAATAACATCAAAATTATAAGTCTAACCCAATACTATAATTAGGCTTCATAAAATATGATAAAACCATAAGAAAAATAACTCCAATCTAACTAAAACGAAAAATAGATAATTTATGAAACAAAATTCAAAGTGAGCATGCTTCAACGATAACCTAAACGATATGAATAGGCTCTATGTTGTGCTTTGAAGTGTGTAGGCTCTCCTAATTTTCAATGAGAAATTTCATTTTATGTGTTTCAAAAGTGGAGATAATATCAAGGCAAGACCGACTAATTGGAAAATATCCAAAAAATGGACTTTTGACCCAAATTCGGACAAAAATAATCTTTCAGTCCATTTAACACTCTTTCTCTAATTTACTCCTTTCCTTTATTATCTCTCTATCTCTACCCTCAAATCCTCTCTCCATTTGATGGAATTCGCTGTAAAATTGGTAAGATCACTTATTTAATCATCTTAAATCGATTTAGTGATATGTTTTGAGGGAAATCAAATAAGATGGTAGATCTAAAAAAATTCTAGAATTTCACGTTATTTTCGATGAAATCCGATAGTTTATGATGAAATTTAACTATTATTTACGATGAAAATAATGTTAAAATAGGAAAAATATATGATAATTTTTGGTAATATCAGATATTTTTCGATGGTAATCCAAATTTTCGATGAGATTAGTTTGTTTCCGAGGAGTCGAATTGTTTCCGAGACGAGTTCCGATTGTTTCCGATGATTTCCACTTGGTTCCAATGATTTGCGATTTTTTTTTTCTAATTTTAATTATTTTTTTTGGTGTTTTTCAGTTTTTATCTTGTTTAACGGCATATGGGAGAAAGAAGAACAATTATAGGTGTTCAATAATATAGGCTGCTGATATTTCGAAAGACATAACCTGCACTGAATTAGAGGATAAGGTGTACAAGATGATCGATGTAGACAAATTCATGTTCGACTTAAAACTTGAAGTCTGTACACAATGGGTACGATTTCGATGACTCTTTCTGTTTTGAAGAACGACGCTGATGTTTCGTATCATATGAAGCACACAAATTGTAAGAGATTTCCACTTTGTGTAAGCTTGATACCGAAAGAAATCATAGCGTCAAGTGCATACCGTTGAGTAGCTAAAAGAAAAAATGTGATGATTGAAGAATTGCCTTGTTTTGAACCGAACAAGAGATAAATAATCTTCTTATCAACGATCGACACAATGATCTTAGCATCAACAACAAACACAATGGTGATGAAGATGACGTACACAAGGGTGAGGGTGACGAAGATGACGTGTACAAGGGTGGCGAAGATGAAGTATAAAAGACTGACATAGACGATGAACACAACCGTGACAGAGGTGATGGACACAATAGTGCCGGATGTGATGGACACAACAATGACATAGGTGAATAATTTGAAGAATTTGGAACCCTGAATAATTAGAAGAAATTGTGGAAAATTTTACAGTACCCTCAGGACATTGTCAACCGTCAAGACTGATCATTGTCGTATTGAACTCCACGACACTGCTAACGACTTCAGTAAAACAAAATTTGAAAATCATTTTAGATAGTTAAGATGGAAAGATGTCGAGATGGCAAAGTATCTCGAGTAAATGAGTTTTGATCGGATGGTCAGATCATTCTTTCCTCGAAAACGGTAAATCTCTACCTTTGTCAATATGATTTTATTTTTTAAATTTTATAACTTTGTTAATATGTTATTGTTTTGTACGTACTAGGTACGACATAATGACAAGCAATAATGCAGAAAGCTTAAAAAATAAGACGATGAATACTAGAACGTTTTCAATTACAACGTTGCTTACTCAAAACTTAATTTTTTGATCGAGAAGTGATCGCTCACAAATTGAATATAAAGTTGACACTATCGTGACAACATGATCTCGCAAATCTAAATAATAAGGCACAATCCATCACGGCGTATGAACTTGGTCTATATGAGTGTCATGTCAAAGACGTAAGATGTGATTTTGATGTAGATTTGATGGCAAAGACATACGATTGTGGACTACCACAACAAATGGAAATCCCGTGCGAGCATGCCATCGCATCTGCACTACATCGAAGTATCGACATTTACACGTTGTGCAGTCCCTTCTATTTGAAGGAAACTTGAATTGATAGTTACAAGGAAGCCGTATATCCTGTTGAGAATGAAGAACAGTAGACCGTTTTGGATGCGATAAAAAATATGAAGGTTGATGTACATATTGAAAAGAAACAAGCCAGTCGGCGGAAGACAAGTAAACAAGGAAGACGAATGGTTAATTGATACCCCTCTCAAGGCTAAAAACTTATTCACCGAAAATGTGGCAAATATGGTGGTATGAGCCATAACAGGAAGACATGCAATTTGAGAGATTGATAACTTTGTATATTATTTTTTTTATGATGTTGAGAACTTTGTATTTTCATTTTTAATGACATTGGGAACTTTGTATTTTGTTTTTTTTTTTTAATATGTTGAGAACTTTAGAATTTGTTTTTTTTTTAATATGTTGAGAACTTTAGAATTTTTAACTAGTTTTCAAAACATAAGGCAACAAAATGTGATTCGTAGAGTATTCATATAAAATATTAAACATATCATATCTATAAAAATACTAAACATATCATATACATACATAAAATAACAACAACATCCTAACAAAATAAATCATCATGGAATCTCCGCTTGATAAAATAAGTCGGTGCACCATTTTTTTTCTTCTAAATTTCCTAATGTTGAGGCTTTGAAGTGTCTCGAACGTCTCGCTGACCAGTATGTACCCATGTACTTGACTGCAAACATCCCGCAATCACCACAAAAAAAAATGTTAATAACAAAAATACTAAAAAATAATGTATACACTTTTCTTACCCGTCTAATACACTGTGGGATTGACTATTCGACTAGCCATGTGAATTTTGAAAGTTGAACTTGGCCGCCATCTAGCTCTTGATATGCCCTACGATGTTTGCTAAACAATCCAGTCCTGATCATAACCGTAGGTTAAGCTCGGATCCAATTCTACATGATTAAAATAACGTAAGTAAATAACAATAACAGGTTAACAAGTTTAAGTAGTACATTGAATTTTACTAACCTCTATCTACTTATTGAAATCTAATCAATTTGGTTTGGCGAGATTTAATTCAAAATATTAAAAATAATTCAGATGTAGCCTCCATAAGAATGTTCATAAAATAAAATAATCATTCAATAATATACGTATGAATTGATCAAAGTTCAACCTTGAGTGCAGCCATTGACAAGATATAGATTTCCTCGCAGTCATACTCCACAACTACATTCCATTTCCATGGAGGTGGAATAATAAATCGATTCACGACAATCAGGGCTAGTGATTTTCTCGTATCCCATATTTTCTTCTACTAGATATTCCAATTTCCAGTCCAATACGAGGGGAACATAATCATTGTCACGAATTCCAGCAAAGCTCTTTGATTTTTGCATGTGACCATCCTAGTAATCCACCATGAGTATACCCAAGACCCTTCATGTTTTTGGCAGGTTTGCCAATGGTGAAGATCTTCTCCAGACTGTCATTACTAGAATTCAACATCTTGACAGATTTAGTCATCTTCTCAAGTTCACCATTTAGCCGATTTACTTCATGCTTTAACTCGACAATAGTCTCTAGAAGCCTTATTTTTTCTTAAGTAAAAGCAATAATAATGTCATTCTGTTTATCCAAAACATGTGATTCTTTAACCCACTTAGTATGAAGAAAATTATAGGTATCATGAAGAATATGACCATACAATTCATCATTATCAAAAGTATGTGAATAATCAACTTTAGACAAAGAAGAACTAGGAGCATCAGTGTGAACATCAGAACTGAAGTTAGTAACAGAGGCAGTAAATGCAACAAAATTGCTTATCTGATCAGAAACATTCTCATATGCACCTTCATCTCTCATCTTGGGCTTCTTCAAGAACTATTAGGACACTTCTTCTAAAAATGCCCATAGCCTTCACATTCATGACACTGAATGCCATTGCCCCTGTTAATATTCTTGATGTTGAATTTATCACTAATCCTATCATTCTTATGCTTGTTTGCACCCTTCTGAAACCTTTGTTGAGGAAAGTTATCTTTGACATCTTGTGAGACATTCTTCCAAGCAATCTGGTTGAATCTCTTCATGACCCTGTTGTAGTTCTTTTCCAGCATAGCAATGGTTTCATCAATTCATCATCAAAATCAAAATGTACTTGCTCTCTCTGATCAGAAATGGAGCTTTTAAGGGCCACTCCCTTATTCTTCTTCTCAATCTTAGGGAGAGATAGCTCATAGGTCATGAGAGATCCCATAAGTTCATCAACCTTCAATTCAATTTGGAGATCATGAACTTCTTCAATAACTGTAATCTTCATCTTGAATCTAGGAGTTAGTGCTCTCAGAATCTTTCTGACAAGCTTCTCATCGCTCATAGGAACTCCAAGAGAAAAGGATTCATTTGCAAGATCATGGATGCGAACATTAAACTCGGCAATAGTCTCATCTTCATATATGATTAAGGCTTCGAAGTTTGTAGTGATAAACTAGAGCTTTTGGTCGCGAACTTTACTTCATGAGCAACAACAAGAATCTCCCATACTTCTTTGACACTTGTACAAGTGTTTATTATCCTAGAAATATTTTTGTCAACGCCATTTGAAAATAGCATTAAAGACACAAGATTTACACATAGCGGCTTCATCCTCAACAGTATCCCAATCGTTCTCGAGTTTGTTGCCTATGAAAACATCTTTATCATCCTTGACCGTGGGTGGTGACTGTCCATTTATGACAGCCTTCCAAGTCTTGTTGTCCAGAGATTTCAAGAAGGCACAAATCCGAGCTTTTCAATATTCATAGTTCGTTCCATCAAGCACTAGATGACGATTGATAGATCCTCTTTCCCTAGAACTATCCATCTCAAATAGAATTGATTAAAAATAGGAAAATCACCCTTAGATCTAGGTGTCCGCTCTGATACCAATTGAAATTATATTTAGACAGAGACAAGATGTCGCACACAATGTAGAATCAATGTGTTCGACAACATGTTCTAATGCAAGTGATGGATATTAAAATAATAGTGCATACAAGTAAATGACACAGAGAGTGGTAACCCAGTTCGATGCAATGTCAACTACTCTGGGGGCCTCTCAGCCCAGTGAAAAAGAATTCACTAAACTAATAAGTAGTCAATAGTACAACAATGGACTTATATGAACAACACCGGTCTCAATGCCCTTTTCCTATTACTACATGTGAATACCAAATCAGGGATCCTCCTGAATTTGAGATCCCTCTCAATTCCACTCTTCAAACACGATCCCGATATTTGGTCACCTTCAATGTCAATGCACGTGAAGATTTCGATCACGCAATCACAAACCCAATACCTCTCAAACACTCAGATTTTTAGAAAAGTGTTTAGAGAATTACACCACGCAAATCAAACAATTAGCTTATCAGTTCGCCGATCTTGTACGTCTAAGAACCCTAAAAGTTTGATGTGTGCGTCAAAACTACTAAGGTATAGCACGCGGCTTTTCTAGCAGTCATACAAATCTAGAAGTCAATCTATATGATTTCCTTACCCATACATGCGTGAAGATCCATCGAATTAAGTCTTCCGCGAATCATTATGGCAAAATAGGAAATTTACCAGACATGCAAACTGCGCACAGAAGGCAAGATATCTTAACATATCCTAAAGCATGTTGACCGACATCTTTCCATAACAATTTGCAGTAAAAAAAACATAAGCCAACACAATTGTAACAACAATTTGTGTTTCCAAACCTCAAGAACAACAACAAAAAAGTTCTAACACCAAAAATATTTTTGTAAAATTTGAAGAGAATGATAAAAAGTAGAATAAAAGGTCTTAAAACTTACCTTGATGTCAATCTCTAGTTAAAGCGGCGAGGAGTAGGATGTGATGAAGGTGATCGGGTGGCAGCGACAACGAGCTGCTGAATACGAGGATAAAAGAAAGAAAAGAGAGAGAGAGAGAGAGAGAGAGAGAGAGAGAGAGAGAGAGAGAGAGAGATCAGAGAGAGAGAAACTCAAACGTCAAAGAACATGAAAGAAATGAGAAATAGGGAACAAGAGTAAGGATATTAATAGAACTTTAGTTGTTGCTTTGCGTCGAAGAACATGATAAAAATGAGAAACAGGGAACGAGAGAAAGGATAATAATAAAAATTTGGTTGTCGCTCTTTGTCAAAGCGCCATCTAAATCGACCACACCGCCATGCGACAATGTGGCATGTACACCACGGTTTTTTGGGCGTCACTCGGACATAAATCGATGCCCAAATATTTTGCACCTATTTTCTTGCTAAAAAGGTGGGTGGGAGTTCCTACACATTTAAGCGAAGCCCAAAAATACCGACTTGATGCCTCAAATTCATTTGTTTGAACTGTTTGGACATCTCTTTATTTAATAATTGACATTTTTCTAGCGACTTCTAAAACTTGTTTTTTCAATAATTGTATCATTGTCAATTGATTTTGTTATAGAACATGATACTTCACATGATATCAGAGCTTAATAAAGTCCGACAGTCGATTAAATCGTCGGGGTTCGAAAAGATGAACGAACGCAAAGATGTGAATACAACGATAAGAACTAGTAAAAGTTTCATAAGTTACTCCTCCCTCATTTCCAATTTATTTTGAGCTAAATCCCTACTATTCTTCACTAAAAAGTAACATTAGCTAATATTTTTCTTCAGATAAAACAATTAAGAAATCATCACAATACATCCAAGCTGAACTTTACTTTACTTGAGAGTTTAGAGTAATAGAAAACTAATATATTAACCGCATTGAACAATATTAAGACAAGCCACTGTAGTGCAGGGAAAATGAAAATGGTAAAAGAAAGCTAGGAAAGATTCAACATAGGGCCACTGCAGCTGAAAAAAGGAAAAGAGAGATCCATGGATGAATCCCCAACTTCTCTTTTTTTGTTTTCTTTTTTTTTTTTTTTTTTTTTTGGAGAGACCCCAACTTCTCTTTCAAACAATCTATTTTAGCTTTTGCTTTATCACATTGCGGTCTTAAAGCAAAGAGAGGAAGGGTAAAAGAAATAATATAAAAGAACTTTGCTCCCAAACAATTAGTACTACTAGCTAGCCTTATTCTTATCCCAGCGTCAAAGAAATAATAGTTTATAGAAATAAATTAATAAATATAACATTAAAGAAAAAAAGATGGTCTCACGCTCCAACCAAAGGAATCCACCTAAAAAGAAGAAACAAAGGATTTGAGGGTTTGCAATTTATATCCAATGTAAGCGCTATGGTTTGATATATTTTTGGCTGATCGACATTATTATTGAACTACAAGAAAAGACGACACAACAAACATATTCATTCCATTTTGACTGATGTTTTTTTTGCTGTGAAGTTGTTGTCAGTGTGTCACCAACATACAAAATATGTTTAGAAACAGTATTAGTTTATTTAACGGATTTAAAAATAAAAAATAAAAAATCCTCAGTCCTTTATAAGATGCAAAGAACGTATTATTCAGCACTATGCATGAAAATGAAATGGAAGATCTCCCACTAATATGATAGATATGACACTTACGTAAGTGTATAATTATGATTGGTAAGAGGCTATTTGAAATCTAACGATATATATTCATGGTGATCCACTTAGGCAGCCTAGAAACAGATTAGTGAAAGTTATTGGAGGTCATTTATGTAATTTGAACGCAAAGGCCCAAAGTAATAAAAGAAATATACAATAAAATAAAGTGTCTGAGGTCATATGGTGGATCAAACGGTCTGCTGGTATCCATATTTATATGCAAACGTTGCTTTTTTTGCTTTTATAAAGTTGACCATGAAAGCATATTTATATGTAAACTGTGTGTGTGTGATGACAAAGGAAAGAAAAATAAAATAAATGAAAATACAAATGTGAATAGCCTTACTAGTTTAGTTATATATAAGAAACTCTCCTCCGTATTGCAAAAATATATTAATTATGTGTATATATCTATGCATGTGTAAAGTGTAAACAGAAGAAAGAAAACAATTTATAATGCGTATAAAAACTCTTCCATCATTAGAAATGTCACTTCCTTCTCTTCGCTCTCAAAAGATGAAGCTGTTATATTTCTTGCTATTCATTACTGTTTCCATTCACTCTGTTTCTTCTTCTTCTTCTTCTTCTTCGCATAATCTGTCTCTGAGAAGACAAGCCTCCATTTTGGTGACACTCAAACAGTCATTCCAAACGGAAAACATTTCATTCGATTCATGGAACCTCTCAAACCACTCGCTCCTCTGCGCTTGGCCAGGAGTCCAATGCGACACCACGGGATCGTCGATGATCGTGTCGCTCGACATTTCCAACTCCAACATCTCGGGCTCTCTCTCGCCGGCGATCACTCGGCTCCGTTCCCTCGCCTCCCTCGACGTCTCCGGGAACGATTTCGCCGGAGACTTTCCCGCCGGAATTCACGCTCTCGCGCGGCTGAAGCACCTCAACTTGTCCAACAACCTGTTCGCCGGAGAAATGAGCTGGGAATTCTCGGAGCTGAAAGAGCTCGTAACCCTAGACGCCTACAACAACAATTTCAATGGCTCGCTTCCCCGGAGCATAGCCGGGCTCAGTAAGCTCCGGTACCTGAGCCTGGGTGGGAACTTCTTCTCCGGCGAGATTCCCCGGAGCTATGGGCTCATGTCGGGGCTGGAATATCTCTCCCTGGCTGGGAACGACCTCAGCGGAGCGATCCCAAGCGAGCTCGGCAATCTCACGAGGTTGAAACAGCTCTACTTGGGGTACTACAACGCCTTCGACGGAGGAATTCCCGCGGAGTTTGGTAAGCTTTTGAGTCTTTCTCACTTGGACATCGCTAACTGTTCCCTAAAAGGCCCGATTCCGCCGGAGCTCGGGAACTTGAAGAAGCTTGACACTCTATTCCTTCAGACAAACGAGCTCAACGGCTCTCTCCCCGCTCAGCTCGGGAATCTGACCGCCCTCATGTCGTTGGACCTCTCGAACAACGAGCTCAGCGGAGAAATCCCGGGAGAATTCTCGGGGCTCAAAGAGCTCACCCTTCTGAACCTGTTCATCAACAAGTTCCACGGCGAGATCCCCCGCGGGATCGCCGAGCTTTCAAAACTGGAGGTCCTGAAGCTATGGCAGAACAACTTCACCGGGACGATACCGCCGAGGCTCGGCCTGAACAGAATGCTCGCTGAGCTCGATCTCTCGACCAACAAGCTCACCGGGACCATCCCTAAGTCTCTCTGCTCCGGCCGGAAGCTCAGGATTCTGATCCTGCTCAACAACTTCCTATTTGGGCCGTTGCCCGAAGATCTCGGGCGTTGCGACACGCTCGTGAGGGTTCGGATGGGACAGAACTACTTGGCCGGAGATTTGCCGAGAGGGTTTCTCTACTTGCCGGAGCTATCACTGCTCGAGCTTCATAACAACTATCTCACCGGAGAGCTCGAGCAAGCGAGCACGAAAAAGGCGGCATCGAAGCTCTCGCAGATAAATCTCTCCAACAACCGGCTGTCGGGCCCGATCCCTCGCTCCCTAGGTGACTTCTCGAGCCTCCAGATCGTGTTGCTCAGCGGAAACGGATTCACCGCCGCTATCCCGCCCGAGGTCGGCCGATTGAAGAGTCTTCTCAAGGCGGACCTGAGCAAGAACAGGCTGTCAGGTCAAATACCTTCCTCCATAAGCAACTGTCTCGTACTGACCTACCTGGACCTAAGCCAGAACCAAATCTCCGGCGAAATCCCGGCTCGGATCGCCGAGATTCACAACCTCAACTACCTCAACATCTCGTGGAACAACCTCACCGGAGCCCCGCCGAGAGAGATAGGGTCGATGAAAAGCCTCACCTCCGCGGATTTCTCCCACAACAACCTCTCCGGCTCGGTGCCAGAAACCGGCCAGTACTCGTTCTTCAACTCGACCTCCTTCGCCGGAAACCCCCATCTCTGCGTATCTCCAACCTGCAACAGCAACGCCAGCTCAGCCTCGCCGGAGAGCGCCTCCGAAACCACCAACCAGTCTTCTGGTCATCACGCAGTTCCCGCCAAATACAAGCTCATCTTCGCCCTCGGTCTCTTGCTCTGCTCGCTCCTCTTCGCAGCCTTTGCCATCGCGCGGTCGAGAAGGAACAAAGAGTCGGGTTCGTGGAAGCTCACGGCGTTCCAGAAGCTGGGGTTCACGAGCCTAGACGTGGTCGAGTGCGTGAAGGACGGGAACGTGATAGGGCGTGGCGGGGCCGGGGTGGTATACGGCGGGACGATGGGGATCGGCGGAGAGAGAGTGGCGGTGAAGAAGCTTCTCGGGATCAGCAACAACAAAATAAGCTCGTCACACCACGACAACGGGCTCAAGGCCGAGATCCAGACGCTGGGGAAGATAAGGCACAGGAACATCGTGAGGCTCTTGGCCTTGTGCTCCGACGGCGAGACCAACCTCCTCGTCTACGAGTTCATGGACAATGGCAGCCTCGGCGAGGTCTTGCATGGAAAAGCCGGAGGGTCTCTCAAGTGGGACACCAGGCTCGACATAGCCGTTGAGGCAGCCAAAGGGATAAGCTATCTCCACCACGATTGCTCTCCTCTAATCCTTCACAGGGACGTCAAGTCCAACAACATTCTGCTCGACTCCAACTTCGAAGCGCACGTCGCTGATTTCGGGCTCGCCAAGTTCTTGCATGGTACCGGGAATTCCGAGTGCATGTCCGCCATTGCTGGCTCTTACGGCTATATCGCACCGGGTACGTATACACATATTATTATTATGATTTTCAAAAATAATGTCTCGCTTCGACTTTAATTTATTAAATATGTTGTTACAAGTTCTATCATATCATGCTAGGCTGGTTTGGTTTGTTTATTTTTTTGCTAGGGTTTTTTTTTTTTTTTTTACATCATGCTAGTCTGTGTTGAAAAGTTCAAATATAATCCCAATGGACATGGTACATATAGCAAAAGAGTGCGTAGTATGTAAGAAAAAAAAATATGAATATAAAGTGGTCTATAGTACGAATCTAATATATTGACTCAAATGCTTGATGGTCTTTGAAAAAGTAGTGAGAAAATAATTGGCTAAACTTTAATGTACTAGTTTGCCCTTTGAGAGGAATAACTTTACTTTTGCAAGAAAAGAAGAGAGGCACGTTGATTCCAAGAAGGGTAAAAAGCTTTGGCTCCACTAAAGGAGAATTACACTTTAACTTTTATTTTTATTTTTATTTTTATGTATTAATTTATATGTTTATATATTTTATTTCATTTTTGCATGTCTTGAATCCGTATACAAAACCCATGTTGATCAATTCAATTTAACCAATCACCAGCTAGCATTTGTTAGCCCCCCAAAGCAAAGCCTTTGAGAATCCAGAGATGCTATGTAAACGTGTATATACACAATATATAAGCTCCACTTTCCCTAATTCCTAGAAAGTGTAGCATGATCTGAAGGCCATTCTGTCTATATACACGTACTTTTATGATCATTTTCTTTGCGTCAGAATTTACTGATATGTTTAAACTTAAAACAAACATACACGTTTACAACTATCTTTTTCTTTATACTTGTATCTCATTAATAATGATATACTGCAGAATATGCCTACACATTGAAAGTGGACGAGAAGAGTGACGTGTACAGCTTTGGCGTGGTACTTCTGGAGCTCATAACCGGAAGAAAACCAGTGGGAGATTTCGGGGAAGAAGGGTTGGACATTGTTCAGTGGGCGAAAATGAAGAGCGACTCGGTCAAAGAAGGAGTTGCGAAGATCTTGGACGAGAGGCTGTTCAACGATGTGCCGATGGAACAAGCAATGCAAGTGTTCTTCGTTGCGATGCTTTGCGTTCAAGAGCAGAGTGTTGAGAGACCCACCATGAGAGAAGTTGTCCAAATGCTCGCCCAAGCCAAACACCCTTCCACTTTTCACATGCAATGAATACCTAGTTTTCCATGTAACGAGATATGATGAGAAGAACCATGTCAAGAGATTAAAAGAGGGAAAGTCTTTGTTTGTACCGAGTGAATCCAACTAATACAAATGATGAGACGTGTTTATATACCACGCTCGGCATGTAACTAACCCAAAATAATAAGTAACAGCTGAGTAGTCGACTAACTGATTGAGACTAAGTAGTCAACAGTAAATACTTAAATATCCCAAGTCCTAATACACCCCTCTAAGATGTCTCTAAATTGGTGATAAGTCCGAATAGGAAGAAGCTTTAGAACACCACTATAGATCTTGTCGCAGACAAGCAGCGATCATTTACTATGTTCATAAGTGCGCTCATGGAAGACAAAAGGCTCGAGTTGGAATGCAATGTCAGATCAAGCATGGAAGAGCAACCCGGGGAATTGACCGGAGTAGGTTGGAAAGCGACGATTACGGCTGGACGATTCACAAGTGGTTCTGCAATCTCCGATGAATGATCAACCAACGTTGGAGTTAGGATCTTGACACAATGGAACAAAAGTGTCCATGAGCTACGTCTAGGGGGCGTTCCCGAGTTTGAGCTTGTTGATGTCAGATAATTGATACAACAATTGTCCCGATGGTTATACAACAAATGGCAACTTGGCTAATTATTAAGTTAAATACAAAGATCGGACTATTCCTATATTAGACTAATCTCAATATAAGAAGCAAATGTCAAGGGACTCTAATTTTACGATGAATATCCTGGAAAAAACCTCTCCCTCCCTGTTGGTGTCTTACGTGGCCAACGTAAGCTATTTTAATTTGACTAGTCTTTTATTATCGAGGGCTTCTCCGTACATTACGCTTACGCTGGTCGGTATTCGGAACTCAACTTATGTTCCTGTTCATTTCTCAATACATGACACCTCGAACCGTATCTTATTCGGTGTTTTGTGGCTATTCGGTGTTATTAACTTCTGATCATAACGCTGCCCTCCAGTTTCTTAGTATTTTCAAATGGTGAGAAACTTTTGTGCTAGACATTTTCATATAATGCCGAATATTCAAGGTTGTCTTGATGATGATAACTAAGAAAAAGTTTGGTTTATTTCATCTGACGGGATTTTGTCATGGACGCGTGTCATTCTTTTTTCGACGTGTTGATTAGATGTGGGATGTTATTGTTGTGAAGTGACTTTGTTAGTGCCTCTTCGCATTCATGTCGTCGATTTATATTTGGACCGTTGGATCAAGCGTGTTTTGTGAATTGTTGCGTTAATTCAATCGCGATCGTTCATTTATTAGGCTTCAATTTGAAGCTTCTTTGCGTCGATTCGAGTCTCACCTTTATAAATACACTATTGCAATTGAAAATCATAACTTCTTTCCAACTTTTGTTCAGCACCTCTTTCTTTTGGGATCTTCTCCTTTAGTCGATCTTTGAGTCGTTCCCTTGGTTTTTGTAGGAAAAAAATGTCTGATTCCGATTCTTTCCTTGGTTCGGCGGCAAATGACTCTCTTGACGAGAGTGGTCTAACGGTTCATCTTGTCAGCCCGCTTGCCATATCATCCTTTCTAGCAGTGATACGTTCCAGTTCTAGTAGTGTTGTCGAGGAGATTAGCTCTAGGCCTTGTATAGATAGGCGATTCGGTTCTGCTGTAACTGAGGTAACCTCTAATCATGAGGAGGAACACTCCATAGAATCGGAGGAAGGGGATCTCTATGCCGACGTGAATATGCCGAAGAGTCTCGAAGAGCGTAAACCTACCGATTTTACGCCTAAACATGTGAATATAAGGGTTACTGACGAATATCTCAAACGCTTGTTGAAGTCCATCGAGGTTGATCATAAATACAAATTTATAGTCCCGTCACCCTCCAAATTTTCTCATCGGCCACCGAAAGGTCTCATAGCTGTAAATCCCTCTATTCTTAGGATAACTAGAGGTCTTCCTTTTCATCCTTTTATCGAGAAAGTCCTCAGCTGTTCTAACCTTGCTCCTACCCAACTTAATCCAAACATTTACCGAGTCTTGATTTTCATGATCATGCTTTGGCGCAAACTTTATGGTCGGGACCCACCGCCAGCAGCCGTTTCTTACGTTCACAAGTTTAAATTGAATATGAAGTGCAATAGGTGGTACAATCTCACCTCGGCATTGGATAAATTTCATCTTATTTTGGATTTACCTTCCAGCTGCAAAGCGTGGAAAGATTGGTTTCATTTTATTAGGCTTTCTGACCTGCCTAAGAGTTGATACTCAGTGCTTTGTAACTTTTCTAATTCGGTACGTTTTTTTTTGTCTGATCGACTTAACATATCCTTTATATGTTTTCATTTATATCTACTCATTTGCTTTTTAGATTTCTTTGAGACGCGCTCTGAAATAGGAGACGTGGGTTTGATCGAATCACTTTTCGAGTCCACTAGGTCTTATACTAACATTTGGACGGCCTAGAATCTTTTGACTTATTACTGGGCCGATCATCCTACTAATCTGAATTTTTTGGTATGTTTATTATTCACTAACGTTATAGCTTGTCCATTTTAAAACACTTCTTTTATTTTTGTCTTGCAGTGACAGGAAACTACCTACCATTCCTCAAAATTTGAAGGTACCAAAAAGTTTCAAAGTTCCGTCCTCAAAGGGATTAAAAAAACGTCGGCTTCTACTTCGAAGGACGAAAAACCTCCGAAGTCAGTTCGGAGTCCTTCTGGCTCTGCCTTTCCTGATCTAACCAAGCCACCTTCCTCGGTCCCCTCATCTTCCAATGATCCACCAGCCATTAACGCTCCTGATCACCTTTCAGAAGTGTTTAGCTATATGATGAGTTTTCCGACACTGAAAGAGCCGAGGAGTGGGTCTGGTATTACGCATGTTGCTCGGGCAGTGCGGCTTTTCCGATCATCTTGCTCTGGTAAATTTATATTTTTGCTGGTAGATAAATTGGTTTCCATTTGAAATAGCTGGATGTGGCGAAAGAAATAGCTCAACTTGGTGATCGCAAGGCGGAAGCCGTAGAGAAACTGAAGGCCGATCTTAAGGAAAAATTTAGGGCAGCAAAGGTGACCATGGAAGAGAATATAGCAAAGGCGGTTGAAAATTTCAAGGAGTCAGAAGAGTATTCTAAGACCATGGCAAAATATTATTACGCTGGTCAGACCGAGGCGGTAGATCGGTTGAAGTTGAAATATAATTCGTTGGATACGATCGATTTAGATGAGACCGAGGCTTCTCAGGAGATCAGCCATGACACAAACTAGAAACAAGACTTGGCGTTAAGCCTTGATTGAAATAACAGGAGACTTGTTCGGCTTTTTTCCTATATACATATGCCTGGCCATAGGCCTTGATTGAATTTAAATACTTGATTGAAAATGAAAAAAATCTTCAAGGATAGAAGCGTATGTGGTGCTCGACATTCTAAGCATTTTTTTCTTCTCTTCCTTGATGCTGAGCCTATAAGCACCATTCCCGAGAGATGAGATAACTATGTAAGTTACCTCCCAATAAGGTCCGAGCACTCCATCTGTAGGATTTTTATTATGTAGGAGCACCTTCTTTAAAACTCTGTCTCTGATCTAGAAATTTCTTGATCTTACTAATCTGTTAAAACAACCCATAATTTGCGTTTGATTAGATAGATTGTGTCTCCTGCATTTTCTCATATTTCTAAGAAACCGATATTTGCAGAAATATTACGGTTGTTTACCTCTTTGGAATAGTTTTCCCAGGCATGATTGGTGATACTAACATCAACAGGAACCATGGCTTCTGACCCAAATGTCAGAGCGAAAGGAGTTTCCCCTGTCGATGAATGTCTTGAAGTTCGGTATGCCCACAATACGCCTGGAAGTTCATCGACCCAAGCTCCTTTGTGAACACCTAGTCTTGTCTCGAGACCATGTTTGATCGACCTGTTGAGTGCTTCCACTAGGCCATACTCTTGAGGTCTGATCGGTATCGAGAATGCTATGTTGATGCCAAACTTTTCACAGGATTGTTTGAATTATTTGCATCGAACTGAGTTCTGTGGTCGGCAATGATCTTTTTCGATTACCAAAGCGCGATATTATGTTTTTCTAGACGAAGGCCTCCATCTTGTTTTCGGTGATGTGTGCGAATGGTTCAGCTTTGACCCATTTTGTGAAGTAATTGATGGCGACCACATCATATTTGCAATTTCCTCTTCCTTTCGGCATAGGGCCAATTAATCGATTCCCTATTCGGCGAAAGGTACCGAACATACAATGTTTATGAGATCAGAAGGGGGTTTTCTTGGGATATTAGAAAAAATTTTATAGACTTCGAATTCTCAAATAATTATCTAGCATCCGCTTTAACTGTTGTCCAGAAAATACCTTGCCTCTAGTTTTTTTTGGGCGAGAGCCTCCATTGTGACTTCCACGGATCCATGCGTGTACTTCTCTTAAGAGATAGTCAGTATCTTCTTCATTTACACACTTCATGAGTGGAGTGGAAAATCCTTGTTTGTATAGTGAATTACCTTGCAAAATGTATCGAGTAGCTTTGAATTTTAAGCTTTTAGCCTCGATTTTGCCTGTGGGGAGTATTTCAATTTTGAGGAAGTGTCATCCAAGATTTCTTTTCTTCGATCACGTGAAAGAAAGTGTTCCAGATGCTTGGGGTATCTATGTCGATGACTGGTTGTTCCAGAGTGCTTTCAACCGAGTTGGATCCAAGCTTGGCAAAGAGGTCCGCTTTGACATTTTCCTCTCTCGGAATTTGTCTGAACTCTACATGCTCGAATGTCTTTGCCAATGCTCTTGCTTTAATGGTGTATTGCATCAAGCTTTCTCCTTTAACCTGATATCCATTTGTTATTTGATTTATTACCAGCTAGGAATCCGAATGGACAATGATACGTTTTATGTTGAATAATTTTGCTATCTCTAGCCCATTAATGAGTGCCTCGTATTCGGCTTCATTATTTGAAGTTTTGAATTTAAAAAGTAGAGAAATGCTTACTTGATAGCCATCTAGGGCTGACAAGATTATTCCTGCTCCCGATCCATGGATATTTTCCGCTCCATCGACATACAATTCCCAGATTGGGGCCTCAACTAGTCGATATGTGAATTCAACTAAGAAATCAGCGACGGCTTGACCTTTCACTGCCGACCTGGGATGTAATCGATGTCATACTGAGTGAGTTTGATTGACCATTTCATCAGGCGACCTAATGCATACGACTTTTGTAAGACTTGTCGAAGAGGAAATTTGTTAGTACTTTGATCGGGTGCGCGAAGAAATAATGGCATAGTTTTCTAGAGGTCGTTACTAACGCCAGTGCTAGTTTCTCTAGCTCAAGATATCTTGTTTCGGCTTCCTCCATTCGGTGACTTTGTAATATAAAGGCAACTATATTGACTCTTCATTCTTTATTAGTGCTGAACTGACTGCATGTTCCGATGCGGCTAGATATATGTCGAGTGGTTCTCCTTATTGTACTTTCACTAGCTGAGGTGGCCACACCAAGTATTCTTTTAATTTGTCGAAATCTTCTTTACATTCCTTGGTCCATTCGAAGTCTCTTGACCCTCAAAGGCGATCAAAGAATCGGACAAATTTATCTATTATTCGAGAGATGAATCTCCCGAGTGCAGTAATTGATCCTGTTAGTTTTATACTTCTTTAACGCTTCTAGGCGGCTTCATATCGAGGAGAGCTTTGATCTTTGTTGGATTTGCTTCAATCCCTCTTTCATTCACGATGTAGCCGAGGAACTTTCTTGCAGAATACTGAATGTAGTTTTTAAAGGATTGAGCTTCATCCGGTAACGTTTAAGAATACCGAATGTAGTTTTTAAGTGTGTAACGTGGTCAATTGCTAGTTTTCTTTTTACTAACAAATTGTCAATGTATGCCTCCATGGTTATTCCTAATTGTTCTGCCAACATTTGATTAACCAATCTTTGATAAGTAGCTCCGACGTTCTTTAGACCAAACGGCATGACTGCACAACAGTACAAACCTCGGTCAGTATAGAATGTCGTGTGATCTTTGTCTGGATCATACATTGGGATTTGATTGTAGCCTGAATATGCATCCATGAAACTTAACAATTCATGACCTGTTGTAGCGTTAACTAGTTGGTCAATCCTTGGCTTTGGAAAGCGATCTTTTGGATAAGCTTTATTTAAGTCTGTAAAATCTACACAAGTTCGCCAATTTCCATTCGGTTTCTTAATTAGAACAGGATTAGCGAGCTAGCCAGGGTATTTTGTTTCCCTAATGGACCAATTGGAAATTAGTTTATCTATTTCTTCTTTGAGGGATGTATATCTATCAGCATTCATCGGTCTTCTTTTTTGTATAATTGGCCTAGCCTTAGGATCGATATTTAATCGGTGACAAGCGTGGTTGGGATCTATTCCTATCATGTCTTATTGTTTCCAAGCAAAAACGTCTAAATTTTTTGCTAATAAGGAAATGAGTTCTGCTTTAATACCTAGTTTTAGGAATTTACCAATTTGCAATGTTTTTCCGGCTCGGAAAAATATGGGACGATCAGCTCTATATCATCTCCTAGACCGACGTAACCGACAACCTTGGATCCAGATCTGTCCAAACCATCATGACTGGGTGACGACATTGTCCTTGTTCTTCTTCACGTAATCCGAATAACAAATTTTGGCATTTTTTTGATATCATCTGACTATTCCAATTCTCCATTTAGTTGGGAATTTTATTGTCAAAAACTTAACCGATGTTACTGCTCCGATCTCCAGCAGTGTAGGTCTTCCTATCACTGCATTGAAAGCCGAGGATCCGGAGATTACAACCCACTCTGGGTTGATTGTCGTTGCATTCGAGTTTTCATCAATAGTTAAAGAGAGCGAAACAAGACAGGCATAATTGCATCCCCGGTGAAACTATAAAGCTGAGTAGGGCTTCCATTGTCGCAAATAGTTAGATCTATTTTATCGTAAGTTTCTCCGTACAATATATCTACCGAGCTTCCATTGTCTATGAGTATCCTTCCGACCACATGATTTCCTATTGTTCCATCTTCTTCCGAGAAAACGATTTCTTTCGTTTCCTTTTTGGGAGACTTGGTCGGTCTTTCTTCTAAAGCAAACATCACCAATGCCGAGTGTGATTCTGCTTCTCTGATGTAGTTCTTTTGAGCCCGACGATAATTCCCACCGACGTGAGGTCCTCTAGCTATGATAGCGATTTCGTTGTAGGCTTTATCAGATTTGTCGATATTTCAGTCGGGATTATCGGCTCGGTATTTTCGCAGCTTTCCTCTTATGATCAAAGCTTCTATTGCAGTGTTATGGCCTATGTCATGATGGAATGCACAATACTTGGTGGGATCTCTTTTTGTCTCCTTCTTGATTTTAGCCAGTTTCGGAAAATTCTCCCGATGCTCGGTGAGTGCAAATATTTCATCTATCCCCATGGTCGGTCAGAGGATGATATTTGTCATATTGGCTTGAAAATGGCTTGCTCGGTAATTGATCAGCTCGATTTTTCTTAATCGTATATCGATCATCCTTGTGGTTGTTGGAGCGTTGATCGTTATGAAGGCGATTGTTTCGCTGTTGCTCGAATTGGTCGCTTCCTTAGTCGGTGTTGGGACCATTTTTAAGTCTTCAAATAGATTCAGCTGCCGACCTTGCCTCTTCGGCATTTATGTACTTCTGAGCTTTCAAAAGAAATTCATTATAATCCTTAGGCCCAGTTTTATGTAAGGACCACCAAAATCCGAGTCGGTACGCAACCCTGAGGTTATACTAGACAATCTAAAATCTTCATTCAGATCGTCCATTAGAATGGCTTGTTCTGAATAACGATTGATGTAATCCTTCAAGGATCCATCTGACCGTTGTCGGATAGCCAATAACCTTTCTTTAGGAGTTTTTCCTACCCGAGAACCCACATTCCATAAAGATATTGCACATTTGTTTTCATGATCCGATTGAGTTCGGTTTCAACTTCTGATACCACTTTTTAGCAATTCCGGTAAGAGTGATGGAGAAAGTTTGACACATCACCTGTGAATCTGCTCCTTGCAGAGCCATCCAAGATTTATAAGTGTCGAGATAGTCTCCCGAATCGGATCTTCCATCATAAGAAGGGATTCTTGGCATTTTAAAGCCGTGAGGTGGGGGATGTTCTAACACCCTAGAAGTGAAAGGAGAAGAAATATCTTCGTTCTTTTATCGCTTTCTTTGTCCTAGAGTGACCTCTTCGATTTGCGCTCTAACTTCTGGTAGTTAGTTTGCTTAGTACTTCTTGACTCTTCGGTATCAGAATCTAATATGGATGCCTGAGTGTTTCTGGACTTTGCCTTCTTAGGCAGCGGATCCTCATCAGACGATTGAAACCTGTAATCAAAACGCCGGATACTTGGTAAATCAAAACTGTCAGTGTCTTCATGATCGTTTCTTTTTCATACATATCTCTCGCGTGCTTTTTGGTCTTCTTAGACCTATATTCTTCAACCTCTTTCTCGGGCCGTGGCGAGGACGGTCTTCTTCGGGAGTCACTATTTTGCTTCGGACCGTGACCCGCCTGGATTTAATTTGCTCTTCTAAAGCCTCGTTCTTTTATTGCAATTGCACCAAACGCTCTTGCATCTCTCTGAACTGCTCTACTAAACTTGGTCGAATGAGCATTTCGGCAATCTCCTTGGTAGTTAGTGGAAGAGTTCTGTTGTGATGCCCAATCTGCTCTTGCTTGTTACTCTGAGGGTCACCTTTTCCCTCATTCCGTGATGGTGCTGGCGAACTCGCCATTGTAACTCGAAGCCAACCCCTCCTTCTAGCACCAAACTGTTGATGTCAAAAAATTGATACAACAATTGTCTCGATGATTACACAACAAATGCCAAGTTGGCTAATTATTAAGCTAAATAAAAAGATCGGACTATTCCTATATTAGACAAATCTCAATATAAGAAGCAAATGTCAAGGGGCTCTAATTTCACGATAAATATCCTGGAAAAAACCTCTCCCTCCATGTCTTAGCCTTACTGCTTTTACAGAGGGGGGTCTCAAGTGTGAACGTGAACTGGTAACCGTTTGGTAAGTGGTAAGTAACTGCTCTTAGTAACTACTCCTCATAACCGCTTGTTGGTTATCAAGTCGGTTATTGGTGTCTTACGTGGCCAACGTAAGTTATTTTAATTTGACTAGTCTTTTACTACCGAAGGCTTCTCCGTACATTACGGTTATGCTGATCAGTATTCGGAACTCAACTTATGTTCCTGTTCGTTTCTCAATGCATGACACCTCGAACCGTATCATGTTCAGTGTTTTGTGGTTATTCGGTGTTATTAAATTACGATCATAACAGAGCTTCAGAGCAATCTCAAAGACTAAGAGGGGAGTAATGATACGTATTTAGTATCCATGGTTATTAATTAAATAAATTAGGAGTTTTTAATTACAAAATTAGATAATTAGGTTTGTAAATCAGAGTTAGGCAATTAGGTTTTTAAATTCTGCCTTTTTATCAACCCGAATTTAGATAATTAATTAGGATTTTATTTATATAACTATATTTATGGTTTTGAACCCGGCCCATTAAGTTGTAAACCTAAGTCTATTTAAGAGACCTTGATTTAATAAAATAAAAATAAAATAAAAGCCAAGAATCAATCACTAAAAGTTTAGTCTCTCTCAAAAAAGGAGAGACTAAACTCGGTGAAAAATTGACAAAGCTCCCGTTTTGAGATCGAATCCCGGGCCGTATCAGATGAGTAAAAAGTTTACAATCTAGAATTTCAAGGGGCCTTTCAATAGTTTTTCTTTAATCTGTTCCGACCTTCTGTGTCCTTTGTATCAAGGATTGAAATGCCGACGGCCGATTTCGTGTCGATGGCCTCAAAAAATGGATATTGTGGTGGCCGATGAGAATTGCGACGGAAAAAATGCGAAAATTTACTTAAAAAAATATCGACGGAAATTGCGGTGTCGACGGAAATTTCGATAAAACACGAAAATTGTGACTGAAATAATATTGCAAGATAGTTTATAAAAATAACGCATATGTTTTTAAATATGTGTTTTTGTTTAGAATAAAAAAAATTTAGCTACATATAAATATATCTAAGATTTAGTTTTTCTTTGTATTATTGCGATTGTTTATTGTATATAATAATTATATGTATATGATAATTATCATATGTTATTTATTAGGGACACTTATTTTTGCTTTCTTGTTTTTTTTTTCCCTAACACTTAATGTATGTATATAGCTATATAGGGTCAGAATATAGTGTTAACAAATAACGTATTTATTTGGATATTCATTGGGCTTTTATTATTATTAGGATAAATTACTTAAATGCCCCCTGGACTCTTGACCACTTAACAAACTCGTCCCTACTTTTTTTTTTCTCGCATCAGTGGTCTCAAACTTTGAATTTCTTACCAATTCAGACCTTCCGTTTATTTTTTTGAACGGCTGTTAAATTTTGAACGGCTGATTTGGCAAATTATTAAAATTCCCTTTTTAACACATTATTTATTGATATTAAAACGCTATATAAATTACCTTAACCTAATAAGCTTGCCTCCGACTCTCTCTTCCAAATCGAGACCGTGTGCCCTAAAAACCCTAAAAAAACTCGCCTGGTTATCTCTTCTTCGAAGTCGAGCAAGGTTAGAGGAGATGAGCGTCGGTTATCGCCGACGAAGTCAAACTTCTGACAGCAACAACGAAGTGAGCTCGTCCCCAGAAAATCGTCGACTGTGTCGATGTGGAGTCGCGAGCGTGGAGCGTACGGCTTGGACTGACGATCACCCAGGTCGAAGGTTTCTTGGTTGTCGTAATTTTAAGGTAAGGAAAGAGAAATCTGGTGGCGGGCATTTGTATAAGGTTTCTGTGTCGATGTTGGGTTTTTTTCATTCACAATCTTTTTTTTATTTCAGAACTCCAAAGACAAAGGATGTGGGCATTTTGATTGGTTGGATCCGCCAATGTGTACGAGGTCGATGCAGGTAATCCCAGGTTTGCTGAGGAGGTTACACGCAATGGAAGGTGAAAAACAGAGGACACAGATTGAAGAAGAACTTGGTGGAATTGATATGGAGTTGAACGTACCTGTCTCTGTTGAAATTATTGGGAAAATTACAAATGAATAAAAAAAAATTAAGATCATGTTGATTATATGTATGGTATTGTTATTTGTAATAGTTTGCAAGTAATTTATAGTGTGCAATTGTTTTGGTTTGTTGTTAATGTATCCCACGATGGTGAATATATGTTGTTAAATGTGAATATATGTTTTGGTGCTGTTAAATGTGAACTGGATTATAGCAATCAAACAATTAGACAAGTGAAAGTAAAATGAGAAATGGTTTGCTGCAAGTAATTTATAGTGTGCAATTGTTTTGGTTTGTTGTTAATGTATGGGTCACATTTGCTTGTTTCACAATTAGACAAGTGCAAGTAAAATGAGGATTCTGAATCTGAACTTGACAATAGCAATCAAACAACCCAGTTCACTTAATTTGTATCAGATTTTGGAAGGCAATGGTCAATAATAAATGAACAAAAAATTGGTAAATGAAATCAAAAGAAAATCCATAATCCATTCATAACTTAATATTGTACCAAAAGAGGACCATAATACATGCATAATTTAGAATGAGTTTGACATTACATGGCATCACTAACAGCCTATTACATAATCTGTCCCAAAAATTGTTACCAAAAATTACATGGTCCTTTTCACAATGTTTCACAAAAATAGCCTAGACAATTCACTTCTTAAATAAACCCCTAGGTTGAAGTCCTGATTGGCACCTTCTCGGACTACTCGCGGCCATGAGTCTCGGACTCCTCTACAACACAAAATTCAGAATACTTTAGACCACTGTGAAGTATACAAAAAGCTTGAAATTGCGTTATGAGTAACAATTCTTACTCGTGGTTGCTGACTTGCTAGATTAGACTGACTTGCCGGTTGCTGACTTGCTGGTCGCTGACTTGCTGGATTGGACTGACTTGCTGGTGGCTGACTTCGTTCACAAGTGGCTCGGTGACGTGGTTGACTTCCTGTTTGAGGAGTTGACTGTTTCTTTTTGCGCGAGGTTGCCTTTTCTTTGCGCTGATTATAGACACATGTATTTAGATAAAAGTTAACAAGATCTCTAATTACAGTAAATAAATTATGAGCCCAAGAAATTAAAAACTAACCATTTCCGCTTGCTTCCTTCTAAAACAAGTCTGGATGTTGTGTCCCTCTTCGCCACATTTTGAACATTTTGTAATAACAAATGTTCTTGACATCCTGGTTGCTCCCGGTCGAATAACTTCGTCGTGTTCGACTCTTCTGACTTTTTTTGGCCTTCCAGGCTCTGCTCTGTCTGGTGGCATTTCCATTGGTTGAAGTCCGATCTTGGGCCATTGTTCAATCGGGTTCAGTGGGTTTATTTTGTGCTTGTAAGTAGTAACATACACATGCTTGTAGTACCACTCACTGACATATTTAACAGGGTCTTCTTGCCTTTGCCAGATGCAGCTTATAGCATGTGAACACGGAATACCTGACACAATTGTATTGTTAGAGAGACATAAAGTATTGTTTGTTAGCTATGTACATTACAAAGAATTGTTAATACCTGAGAGGTTCCATCGTTTGCAAGAACAAGTCTTGTCACTGAGATTAACCGCGTACATTGACCCGTACATGTTAGTCACCTGGTAATCTGAATCACCGGCCCACTTTACAATGTTTTCAGCGCTGTGTAGTTTGTTCTTCTCAAGAATTTCTGAGATCCTTGGCCTTATATCACCATGCCATCTATCCACTGCAAGTCTTTGTTTTGTGAACCGTTGCAAGATGTACATTCTTATCCTTTCTAGCATAGACAATATAGGCTTTTGTCTAGCTAGCAGAATAGCTCGTGTTCCATTGAAACATTCACACAGATTATTGAGGAGGACGTCACACTTGATAGCAGTTCGGAAGTTGCATCTAGCCCAATGTTGAGGCTCCTTCTCCATTAACCACTCATACGCCTTCTCGTCCTCAGCTTTTATGAAGTCCATGTTAGTCTGAAAACCATGATGTGAGTATGCTTGAGCAGCTGCCATCATTGTGACCTTCATAAATTGTCCCTTGAAGACATGTACATTACAGAAAAGAACGAGATGTAATATAACGTGATTATATACTTAGTGAAACCTCTCTTTTCTATGTAGTAAATCTATTGGTTTTAAATCCTTTGTGGTTTTGAAAAATATGTGGTTTTGAAACCTGTTTTTCCAGAAAAAATCACCAATAAATAAAGCCACCACAGATTTTTTACCATCACAGAATTTTTACCTTTGTAAAGTTGCTTTGAAGATGTCTTGCGCAATGCCTATGCTCAGCCGGCTCTGATCCGTCGTCCCAAAGTATGTTCAAAGCTTCTTTAAGGCCTTTTTGTTTGTCCATGATAAACGTCCAATAAAATCCATTCCTAATACTGATATCCTCTCTCAGAATATTCAAAAACCATGACCACGATGCTTTTCCCTCAGACTCAACCACAGCAAAGGCAACCGGGAACATGCTATTATTTGCATCTATACCAATTGCGCTAAGTAGCTGCCCCGTGTGATGTCCCTTAATATGGCACCCATCTAGACCTATGAGCGGCCTACACGATCGAAAACCTTCCTTACACCCGGCATAGCAAATGTACATTCGCTTGAAGATTGGTTTGCCTTCCGAATCATGATCGCACTCAAACTTAACCGTCGATCCAGGATTTGTTCGCTTGATTTCAGCTCCATAACTCCACAAAGCACCGTATCGTTCCTTAAAGGACCCTTCTATGATTTTCTCAGCAAACTTCCTTGCCCTATACGCCTTCATATACGAACAGTCCAAAATATAGTCGTTTTGGACTTTATTCATGAACTGTGGTGCCGACCAGGAATCACTGTCTTTAAAATACTGCATATATTTGTTCGCCAACCACTTGGAAGTAGCAAACCTATTCTTGTTCGTCCTCGCACATGTGTGCTCCGGCTGATATGTCTTGATCACAAATGAGTTTTTCTTTCCAAGGTACGATGCATAGCAAACCCACTTACATTTCGAATCCTTACATTCGGCTCGAACCCTGGTTGAGTCATTTTTCTTAAAGAAAATTTCTTTCCCAGCAGCTATGGCATATTCTCTCACTGCTTCTCTAAAAACCTTTGGACTGGGAAATACTAAACCCAACTTCAGAGTTGGATTTCTCATATCTGTCTCAACATTGAATTCCCGAAATGTTGGCAACTTCTTTTTCGGATTCTGACCCTTTGTCGATGTACCGGCTCTCTTTTTTGTCACTTCTTCTGTCTCACTTGAAGATGAGCTATGTCTACCACCAATGTCGCATTCATCGCCATACTCACTACCAGATTCCAGCAAGCCTTCTTCGTCACTAACTACAGCCTTTCCTTTCTTCTGAAGCTTCCTCAAACCAACGTCTACGATATCACCATCCACGTGAACATCATCCTCACTCAGCTCGTACCCGCTATCTTGTATTGCATCTGTTTCATCTTCAACAGCAGCTCTCTCATCTTCTTCATCAGATATTGCTTCATCTTCTTCATCAGCGTCGTCGCCGTCTTCTTCATCAACTATTGCTTCATCTTCTTCAGCAGCTGTTTCGTCTACCGTATCTGGGTTATCTTCTTCTTCTTCTTGAACTGCAAGTGCTTCAACATCATCTGGGTCGTCTTCTTCTTCTTCTTGAACTGCAGGTGCTTCATCTTCAACTGTACGTGTTTGACATTCATAACTAATTTCCAGTGGTGGTGCACTAGGAAAAACTGGAGCATTTATCGGGTGCTCACAGTACACATCAACTTCCCTTGACATTTGCATCTTCTCAGCACATATGCTGTATAGCTCACTGTCAGTTCCAAGTAGATCATAGTTAATCCCGTCTTTTCCTTTCAGATAATACAAAGGCACGCAGCTATAAACCATCAACTTTTTCACAATTTCATCCAACACCAACAACGACATCTCGTCCAAATCACAGTGATCAACATGATCAATTTTGCCACCAATGTACGCCATACGACCATTCTCGTAAGACATGGACCCGCCGTGGTGAAACTTTAAGGTAAACTTCGTAGAGGACGGATCTGCAATAATCAAAACAAAACAAAACCAAACCACTATTTAATACCTACCAACCATTAAAACAGAAAAATAAAAAAGGGACCACAACGACAAAAAGGGACAAATCTGAATACAACAAGAAATATTTAATCCTACTTAATATTCCTAACCCAGACAAAAAGGGACAATAACACACGACACTAATAGACATATGGGACCAAACAGACGAGACTAACAGACATATGGGACCACAACGACAAATCTTGGTCGACTCACGTGGTCAACACTTTACAACCATGATAAATTCAAGATTTAAAGATTCTTTACCATAAACAGGGGCTTTGCGCTCGGGTATAACTGGTTTAGAAGCTGAGGCTCTCTCCGCTGCTTTTTTTCTTCGATTTCATCTTCGCCGTCGCAGGTGTCTTCATAGGGGATTTCATCTTCGACGTTGCAGGACTCTTCATTACAGATTTCATCTTCTTTTTCTTCGCTGGAGATTTCGCTTTCATTTTCGCGATTTGGGATTTTCGAGTGTTTTAGGGTTTCAGAGGATTTGGGATTTTCGTTTTCATTACATACTAATACCCAAATCAGAGAGTGCACGTGACCAACACATGATTAAAAATTTAACAGCCGTTCAAAAAAATAAACGAAAGGTCTGAATTGGTAAGAAATTCAAAGTTTAAGACCACTGATGCGAGAAAAAAAAAGTAGGGGCGAATTTGTTAAGTGGTCAAGAGTCCAGGGGGCATTTAAGTAATTTATCCTTATTATTATTATTGGACATTCATTTGGGCTTCTACTTAAGCCCTTAGGGTTTGTATCTCTTCTTCTTCTTCTTCTTCTTCTTCAATCCAGAGTTGCCATTCAAATAACGCAAGTCAACACCAAGGTGTGGACGAACTTTGAACATGCCGGCAAAGTGGCGCCAAAATCGCCAAAATTTTGTTGAATCTTCTGTCCACGTCGAGGTTTTTAGAGTTTCTGTTCTGAATATGTTGCCGAAATGACGAGACGTAATTTATACGACACGTCCACGCAATTTCGACGACAAAATTACCAGAAATGACAAAGCATAATTTTTTTGCCGGACTCCTCCAAATCTCGCGATGCCAACGTCATTTCGCAGTCATTTCCCGGCAATTTAAACCTTTGCTTTGTATACATTTTTAATGAGAAATAACTCATCTGTGTTTCTATTCTAATGTTTATCCTCAATCAGCTTATTCTTCTTGCTACAAACATATCCCTACTTAAATGCATGAGCCGTGTTCATGTCTGAGATTTCAAACTCACTACTAAGTCCAGAATCCACACGGCATCTCAGAATTGAGGGAGCTCAATTTCCAAATTGGAGTGGTCCCTGAAAGCTAAAACAAGTTCTCATACTAATTTTACAGAACATAATTTTATACAACGGTTGCAGAGATATAGCCATCTTGGTTAAAATCTGCAGAGAGATATGGCACTAGAGTACGGTCTATAAACCTATTTTGAAACTAACAGCAGTGCAAATAAACACCAGCCTTCAATGGACCTATCGAAAAAGCCTTGGCACTGATCTCTTGGGCACTTTACCCTCAATCTTCAGCCTCCGATACGCTTCTCTGATGTGGCAGGGCCTTATGGGTCCCGACTCTTTCCTCTCAGTCATGACCATTCTTGCTGTAAAAAGATTTGGGAGCACAGATACATAACCTCTCTGAAAATACAAATTCTATTTGATAGCAGAGTAAGGATGCACGGGGATATAATTATAATTGCTGCTATGTCTACGTTGTTTTTTCTATGCTCATAAGCAACGACAATGATGTGAAAAAGATTTGGGACATATTGTAAAAACTAATTCAGAATTTAAGAAGTTACCTGTTTCGACAAGTTCCCCAACAAACATCTTGGCAATCCCAGAGACTACAATTGTCATCGGAATTGATATTTTCTGTGTTCCTGTGATGCTAGCTAATAACTGCGCTCAATAACAACAGATCGAAAAGCTAAAGGCTGAATGAAATCAGAGCTCATGTTAAGCCTTCTAAGTTTTATATTGGGTAGTAGAATTTAAAGAAAAATATGAAAAAGAAAAGCATATTATCTCAGGCTGAATCAGAGCTCATGTTAAGCCCTCTAAGTTTTACATTCTGTTTTGTGAACTCAGTCAAATTTGGGCAAGACATTTCCCTATACCTCTTTCTTTTAAACAAAATCGATACTTTCAAAGCTAACATAATTATCAGAAAGAAAAAAAAAAAAAATTGAGCACAATTTTGCAGGCAATGAATTCCAATTCGAAACAACAATGTAGCAAATAAAGAATATATATACCCTTTTCATATTAGCTCTCTGGAACCCAGCTCTCCGGAAGGATTCGTACCGACTCATTTGTTCCTCTGTAAACTGAGACAAAATAGCCCTAAAATAGAGAAATAGAGAATAATCAGTTCTAATCTTAGAGCAGAATAATAAATAAATAAATGAAAAGGCGAGAACTAGAAACAGACTGCATTTTGGCACTCTTATCAGGATCGCCAGTGGAGGCGAGCTTGTCGAGCTCAACATCCATGTTCTCCTCCTCTTCCTCGTCGTCGTCCTCTCTCGCCTTGGTCGAACCAGAGGCTGCCACGTGGTCCGCGCGCGGCGGAAGGAACGACGGCGTTTCGGCGGGGGAAGAGGGCGGCGGGGCCGAAGAAGGGTGTGGTTTGAGAGGAGCTTGGTCGTTGGGATCTTCGTCGTAGTCGTCGTCGTACTCCATTGGCGCGGCGGAGGAGAGAGTGGTGGGGTTCGGTGCGGGTACGGGGGGCGAATGGGGAGGGGATTCCTCATCGTCGTCGTCGTCGAACGCTGCTTCGAACGGGTCTTTCGATTGCTGCTTCACTAGCTTTTTCCCTTCCATTCTCTCTCTCTCTCTCTCTCTCTCTCTCTCTCTCGCTCGCTCTCCACTTTGTGAGCGTGTTTTGATTTTCTCAGGAAAACTTGGATCTTATTCTTAATCACTTTCTAACCGTGATTTTGGTTTTTGCACTTAAAAATTGCAATATTTTTGTTTCAACTTTAGGTGAGTGCCTTTCTAAAACAAATAATACCTCATCTCTCAAATATACCCTTCTCTTTTTCATTTTTTTTAATTGTTTTTTTTTAACAAAACATACTATTCACTCTTGCTTGCTGAATAAAACGCATATTGAAAAAAAAAAAAAAAAACAGCCACCCATATGTGCTTGGCGCACCACACCAATCATCGAGTGAAGCTTCATTCGGACGGAAGACATTCTGGTGGCGAAGACGAGTTCCGGCGACGGTAGTGACGGTGCAAAAACGCAAGCCCTAAACAAACTAGGGCTTTGTGTTTAGGTAATTTCATCAATGAAATTTTTGTATTTTGAGTTTGATACTTATTTTGTTGTGTTAGATTGAAAACTTTGTTAGATTTGAACCAAAAAAATATGTATCCAACTCAATGAAACTTTGATTGGAAAATATTTTCGAATGTTGAAGATGATCGTCGAACTCTACTGATACTGGTTAATTTGCAGTAGAGCAGTAGAGTTATAGAGGTAGAGCAGTAGATCAGTAGAGCAGTATTCTAATTTTTAATTATCATTTTGTAGATAATGACGGAGACTACGATAACGGTTTATTACAATGGAAAGTGGAAAAAAGAAGACGGATTGCATCATTGGGTTAGTGAAAAGAATGATAAGCCTGTTATCATCGTCATAAATATCGAGATCAAGTTAGCCGACTTAATTGAAAAATTGTGTGTGAAACTCAAAGTTTGGATAAAAGTAAACTAGACTTGAAGCTAAGTTTTATGTCAACTTCATGGGATGCGTTCGATCCTATCTACATAGAATATGACGATGATGTATACGGTTTCTTGA
The DNA here is from genome assembly GCF_054948205.1 of Urtica dioica subsp. dioica. NCBI lineage: Eukaryota > Viridiplantae > Streptophyta > Magnoliopsida > Rosales > Urticaceae > Urtica > Urtica dioica. Next base: position 14,263,475 of record NC_142764.1, on the reverse strand, counting down.
TGGATCGTGATGAAAAAAAACCGTAGAAGTTTACTCCGTGTAGAATTCATAGAGAAACTTGAAGTTAATCATGAAACTCAAGTTGAGGAAGGTGACGCGGATGGTAATGATTTAGAAGGAAATCATAACAACACTTTAAAAACAGGTAATAATTTGACCTTTGAACAATCTTAATGTTTATTATTTTTATTGTATATTAACACATAATAATAATGTGGTTGCAGCTACAATGGAAGACATTGAAAATGAAACCATCAAAGTAGTAGGAGGATCAAGTCTCCCACAACATGAGTTAGACACGTCTACTTTACTACCGACGTCACCATCAGAAATGTTTCGAGAGTCAAAATTTCTTGTTGAATCCGACGTTGAATCGATCGATATAAGATCTAATAAGCCATATAGCTTTACAGATGGTACAAACTTTGAAATAGGCCAACACTTCAAAATTAAGGATGATTGAAAAATATGTTGTTGGACGCGATGATTAAAAATTGTTTTGAAATGAAGATAGTAAAGTCATGTAAGAAAGTGTTTGTGGTTGATTGTGTTGATCGGGAGCATTGTAGTTGGCATCTACGAGCAGTTAAGTTGGAAAACACTAACATCTTCAGTATTCGAACGCATCATAACGTTCATACTTGTAGTTTGGATAGACGGAAAAAGAAACACCGTCAAGCAAGTGCAGCTATGGTCGCAGAGGTGGTGAAAAAGAACTTCCAAGAAATTAAGCAAACACCAACACCGAAGGGAATATTGGGCATGATGAACACGCAAGGGGTTGAGATTTCCTATTGGAAAGCATGGAGGGGAAAACAACTTGCCAATAATCTTAGGCGAGGTTCACCGGAAGAGAGCTCAAGTTGCTCCCATCTTACTTGTACATGTTTAAAAAGGTGAATCCCAGCACAATCACGCATTTAGAGTTGGACGAATACACCAGGTTATTTTTGCATTCATATATTTTACAACTACTTATTTTAAAGTACATTATGTGTTTATTATTCATAATATTCACTAAATTTTATATATTTTTAAAAACAGGTTCAAATATCTTTTTCTAGCATTCGGAGCGTTGGCTAGAGGGTACAAATGCATGAGAAAAGTTATTGCGATAGATGGGACGCACTTGAAAACAAAATTTAGAGGTTGTTTGTTGGTCGCTACGGCACAAGATGGTGATCGCCATTGTTATCCTATTGCTTGGGTTGTTGTGAACTAGGAGAATTACAATGCATGGATATGGTTTTTAACAAAGCTTCAAGAGATCATGCGAGATGATGACGATGTCGTCTTCATTACAGACATAAATCACGACATGGATATTGTATGTGGCATATCAAGCAAAATCTCAAATCACGTTATTTTTTGCTCGGATGCCGTCAATCTATTTCTATGGGCGGCTGAAGCATACCAAGTTTCGCAATTCAATGAGTCATGGAGCGAGATTCAAAACAGGTACAATCAACTTGCAACATATTTAACTACAAACATGGATGTGAGTCATTGGTCTAGAGCTTATTTTGATGGTTATCGGTATAATATTATGACAACGGGCGGAGCTGAGTCGATTAATCACGCTTTAAAGGAAGCTAGAGAGTACCCACTAATTTCCATGCTTGACGTCATTCTAGAGTTGACATCGGATTGGTTCTACAAGCATCAAAATGAAGCGTCATCGTGCAACACTACTTTCACACCAGAGGTTGAGACTATTCTTCGTAGGAGATTCATTAAGGCCCAAGCAATTACGGCCAAACCCATTGACATGTATGAGTTCTCGATCATTGGTGGGACGTACGATGCGGTTGTCGATTTGGGTAAAAAAAGTTGTACTTGTCGTGTATTCAATCTCGATAGACTTCCATGTGCACATGCTTTAGCAGCTTTGAAGACCCAGAGAATGTGCATGATTACAGCTCTGAGTATCTCGCTTTTTGTTTCTAAATGGCCGCCCACCGACGTCGTGCGTATTTCTTTCCTCTTCCTCGACAACTCGTGGTGGTGTCAAGTAACACTCTCCGCGATCTTCATGATCATGATAATCATCCCCAAATGTTTCATTTCTTGTGAAGTAGCGGTCACGGTCTTGAAATTCGCAACTACGAGACTCCGTGGATCGAATCTCGTGAATAAGTGTGCTTTCAATCGACTCAAGCTTTCATCAAAATGACTCTTTAAGTCACTAAACTTTTCGTCAAAATAACTTTTTAATTTGACTAAAGAGCACACCCGAGACATCGTTCACATGAAAAGGTGTAGATGATACGATCGGCGGAGACGTACCATCGTTCATATGAAGAGGTGTAGATGATATGTTTGGCGGAGACGTACTAGTTTGCGGTATTGGTGGTGGCACAGGAGACACATCAAGTGGAGGAGTAACAATGTGAACTGGAGGCACATCGTTCATATTTCTTTGTACTAATGCACCCGAGCGGAATTTCAGCATCAAAGAATCAAGAACTTCGTCATCTTTGTCCAACAATTTAGTGGATCCACGTAATATCTTCTTCTCTTTTCTCGTTGGAAGCAACAAACCTTGTATGATCTACATTGTATATAAGATAAAAATCATAATTTTTTTATGGTTTAAAATATTTTTAATTAATCATATTATATGAACATTATTATATAAACTTACCTCTTCTTTTGCAATAGTGTTGGAAATATCGCTCAACTTAGGAGAGTTTCGTTTATTCCACTTCTTAGTTTTCCATCGTAAAATGCGTAGATACGTACTTTCACTAATCAACTTAGCGTGTTCCTTTGCTATTGTAGGTACCATCTCATATATCCATATCTACAAAAAAAAAGTGTATTTTAATACAACATTCAAAATAATTCATATTACTCTACTGACCAATAGATCAGCTATAATGGTTAGTAGAGCCACGATTAATTGATCTACTGATCAGTAGATCAGCTCTAATAGTCAGTAGATCAATTAATTGTGGCCATTAGAGCTGATCTACTGGTAAGTAGATCAATTAAATGTAGCTCTACTGGCCACGATTAATTGATCTACCGATTAATAGATTATCTAAAATTCTCAGTAGAACCACTATTAATATTGATAGATCATGAAAATCATACCTGAAAAGCATGTACGAATCCTAAAAACGTATACGTCTTCTCCTTATTTTTTGAATGTTCTTCTAGTTTTGCTTTTGCGTCCTTCCTAAGAGACGCCAATGTGCACTTGTACGATTCAACACACCAATCGAATCGATCGAACACTTCAATATCGTCAACTAGCCCAACGATCCAATCTTCAATCGGAGTCTTTTTCTCATACCCGAATAAGACACCAGCCAAAAATAAAAGAAGAGCGGTCTTAACCTTGTCGTAGTTAATACTCTTGGTTCTCACGGGTTTTTTCTCGAGTTCACACACCAAATTATCAATGTTGATTTTTTTCCTACCAAAAAACTCGGTCGCGAGGCGTACATTCTGAGATGCTTCATCTTTGATTTTCTCTCTATCTGAAACATGAGTGAAGTTGAGCCCCGTAATCATTTGATAATCTTCCATGGAAAATCTAATTGGTGTTGAATTAACCATCATCCACATTTCCTTTTTCTTCTTTGTCTGAATCTGACGAAGAACAAAGTACCACATCATTTGACTCGAGTGTTGGTATTGTTTAGGAAAAGTGAGAAGATGGCCGAATTGCGTCTTCTTGAGAATCTCAAACTCATTCTTGATCAAACCTTTCTTGATAAGTTTGCAATAATCTTCAAAATTACTTCTTATGGTGATCTTCATCGGGAAATAATCGTCCTCTTTAAGAACTGGCTTCAATGGTTCTAAATCTTTGATCTGAAAAAACGTAAGAAAGGTAGCAAACAAGTTATAATTATTATTTTTCTTTGGTCGGGTAGAATAAAACTATAATTCTATTAATATTGTTTACTCTATAGTTCAGTAGAGTAGTCTATCAAGCAGTAGACTAAAGCACAATTTGCTCTACTGACCAATATATAATCAAATAATTGGCTGCGTAGCCATCTTAAACACTAGCAATTTTTTTTAGCCAACCTTTCGTTAATTTTCTGTAAATAACCATATTGCTTACGTGGCAGCTTATTATTTAAATTAGGTTTACACTTTTGCCCTTATTTAATTCGCATATTTTTTTAATTAGGCAGTTTTTTTTTCAAATTTCGAATCTAATAATGAAACCGAATAGGGAAGTTTTCAAATTTGAAATTTCCTGCAGATTTTGAAAGTTAATAGCCCATTTATTGTTATGTATTTGGAAGTTTTTAGCGTTGACTTTAGGTAATTATTTTCTATTTTCGTGGCAATTCATTATTGATAAAATATGTAAATATATTCTTCATTTATTGATATTATTTTGTTTTCCATATATTCATAATTTCCAGAATTTCGTGCCCAAATTATTTCCAGAATTTTTTTCAGTTTATTAACACGAATATACTGTAAATATGCTTTGTATTTACAGTGAATATACTGTAAATATGTTTTGTATTTACAATGAATATACTGTAAATATGCTTCGTATTTACACGAATATACTGTAAATATGTTTTCTATTTACACGAACATACTATTAATGTGAGCAACAACCAAAAAAAAAAAATTGTTCTTCGCGGTGTCCATGATTCCGATCGGGACCTTGGACGCAGATCGTGGAGAGGAGGACGAAGTGACGCTTGACGACGGTGGTGACGTGGTGGTGGTCGTGATTAGAAGTGGTGGCGGCGGCCTGAAGGAGGTGCTGCCTCTCGCGGCGCTTAGAGGCGGGGAGAGGCAGATTAACTCTGATTCAACATAAACACAACTCACGAGACAATTATAGATTAACTCAGATTCAACATAAACGCACGCACACGCACGGCCAGAACCATTTCACACAGCCAAGACCAAATTTAAACCCAAACTCGTCCAAAAATGAAGAACAAACAATCTCAATCACAGCCTGAGCATAAAACAACCCGGAAGACATCTCTAAATCATCAAACGATTCTCAGAATCCAAAAAGCCCCAATTTCAAATACATAAATCCCAATTCTCATTTTTCGGCCAAAATCAAATCATAACCACCAAATCCAGCAATTCACAACCCAAATCTAACCTCTATTTGAAGATTTACGCTCGGAATAAGAAAAAACCCAATCTTGAACCCTAAATTTAAAACCCATTTTGGAGAAGAAGATTTCTCACCTTGATGGCTGTGAAATTATCTCTTCGGTGCTCTCTGCGTCGTTTCCCGGTGTCTCCTCTCGGTCCGGCATCCTTGACGGCTCATGGCTGTCCTCGTCTTCTCGGCTGGAACACGCGCGGGTGGTGCTCGGTCTCGGCCATTGATGGCGCGCAAGGAATGAAAAAGAAGATAGGAGAAGGAGATGAAGGAGACGATGACGATGAGAGAGATGAGGGGGGGTGCTCGGTCTCGGCCATTGATGGCGGCCAAATCCTTTTTTTTTTCTTTCTGAAAAAGCAGTAAATGCTTGCGGTTGCGTGTTAATGCAGAGATACGGTTATAATGACCTTCCTCGATTTTCGCTATCATTAATGACCCAATATTTGAGCTGATGATCTTTAATAACCGTGATCACAAAATGGGCGGGAATAACAAAGGGCAATCCCGTCCCATTTTTACTGTAAATAAATCCCAATGGCTAATTACCATTAATTAACTAAATGTGGGCTAAAAATAAATTGTTTATTTTCGGGAGGCCATTTAGCTTAATTACCCATATATAATATTCTACTGGTGAGTAGCGTTTTATTGCAATAAATTAAAAGTGTTTTTACCTGAATGATCCGATCATTTGACGACTCTTCATCGCCGTCACTTTCATGTTCTTCTTCCTCTGATGCATTTGAACCATCATCATTTCCGTTCTCTTCTTCGTACGTGTACTCCACACTCTCTTTGTCCGTGGACTCTTCATGATTATCTTCATTTTCTTCTTGTTGTTTTTCCGCTTCTATAATGGATTGGCGAAAACTCGAACTCATTGGGTACCTAAATATAAAACCAATACTCCATTGAAGACATGGAAGATTTGAGATGATAGAACAATATGATAAGATGCAATCCCGGGGCAGTAACAACTATTTGCATGAAAAAGAGTATATATCAGTGATAGTAAACATGCAATAGAACTATTAAGAATACGGGCCTATTTTTTTCATGAAACTAAAGAGTAAAAGTTATGGGACTACCTCATATTTTTTTAAATTGAACTAACAAATGGTAAAGAATACCTTGGTTGTGACATCAAATGCCGATGAAGTAATATGCAAAGAAAAGTTATTGTACATCGATCATCATGGTTCTATCAGGATTTCATTGTAAGTCTTTTATTTTTATTTTTACCAATTTTGTATTTTTTTTTCAGCGTCATCTAGTCCTTGTGATTTCTCAGATCATCAAGGTAAGATTTCAGTGACTATCTAAACCAATTGTCAGTTATTCAATTTTGTATGCTTCTCTGTAATGGTTGTGTATGTCATTGTCATATTAGATTCAATTAATAGCGGACCTCAACTTGAAGAAAACACCTCAGTTGGTAGAGTTGGTTGATGATACTAAGGTGAAGATAGGCAAATATACTTTACTTTTTAATTATTTCCAGCTTCTTGAACAGATGGAACGGTCCGTCAGCGTGCCACCCACGTCCTCCGCGCGCTGCCCTCGTCCTCCGCGCGCCGCCGGTGTCTCACCTCGTCCTCCGTGCGCCGCCTTCGTCCTCCGCACGCCGCCGGTGTCTCTCGTACTCCGCGCACCGCCGGTGTCTCACCTCGTCCTCCGCGTGCTGCCTTCGTCCTCCGCGCGCCGCCGGTGTCTCTCGGCCCCCTTTAAATCTTCTCCACGTGCTCTTTCTCTCTGCTCACTCTCGCTCTACCTCTCACTCACCCCACGCCTCTCTTTCTCTCGGGTTCTCATTCTCTCCTGGAATTTTTTTTCTGTTCTCTCTTGTTCGCTAGGTTTGAGCAGGAGGGGATGGAGATGGAGTTTTCAAGTTTTCTATTTTGTTTTTAATAAAAAAAAACGTGGGCATATAAGTAATTTTGATGTTTTGGACTGAAAAAATAAATAGAAAAGAAAATAAAAATGAGATGAGGGTACATAATTAAAACCAACTTTTTATAAATGCAATGAGCTAATTGTGATTTTGGTTGTTGCCCTTAAAAATTGCAACATTTTGTTTCATGCCTTCAAAAGTTTCAACTTTAGGTGAGTACCTCTCTTAAACAAATAATATATCATCTCTCAACTATACCTCTCTTTTTCATTTTTTTTATTGTTTTTTTTTTAATTTTATATAAGGAGGACGGGGAGAAAGAAAAGGAAATCAAGGGATTGAAAATTTATACAAAATTGATTGGTATCAGTGGCGGACCCAGGTGAGAGGCTCAAGTGGCAGATTTTTTTTTTTTTTTTTTTATAAATAAAAATAAGAGAAAACGACATATATATATACCATGTGTTTTAGTGAAATGTCGAGTTTAACCTTCGATTTTCAAAAATGTTGAGTTCATACTCTCTGTTTAACTAAAATGACGAAATTATACATTGAAATAGATAACAATGCCACGAATCTTCTTTTTATTGACTTTGTATTGACTTCTCATTGTAACACCAATTATCTTTATTCATTCACGTCATATTTGTAACACTGTTATCCATTTCAGAGATATAATTTCGTTATTTTAATTAAACAGATGATATGAACTCGGCATTTTTAAAAACTAAAGATTAAACTCGACATTTTACTAAAACATATGGTAAATATTTGTTATTTTCCCTAAAAATAAAGAGCAAGAATAAGAATAAATGTGTATTGTACTAATAACTATATTATTATTATTTTCATGATAGTTATATTATTAAAGGTTTGTAATGTACTCAAATGTTTAGTTTCCATCAATTCTAGTGTATCCAAAATGAAAAACGATGAAGTTTTGTAGGTCTCACGAAAAGTCAATCTCTCCTAGTTCATTCACCGTGTTTTCTCTTTTCTCTACGAAATTAACATAATAGACTCACTTATATAATTTAATTCCTCCATCTTAATTAAACCATCATCTTTCTCTCCTACGAAACTAGGCCTAATGCTATGTTTGGAACCCTGATATTTTATACAAAAATTTGAAAGATAAAGAAAACCGAAGTTCAAAGGGATCGGACAATTTAAAATTATCTTGCAAGAATATTAGTTAGTGGTCACATCTCGCGTACCTAAAAAGAATTCTATGCGATTCAGTGTATAAGAATTTTCTCTAGTAATTGCTCATTGAAGAGCTCAATGATTTTTATGTACAATTACACTCGTCTAATTCCTTATTTAGTTGTGAACTCCTTAGAGACAGGAATTCGATCTGGTTTTGTGCATCGTTCCTGATTATTTTCCTACTTTTTCCCGGCTAACTTCCGAGATGATCTTTGCATATTTCGCCATAGCTCTCATTAGTGAAAAGCAATCAATTCCACTCAGTTACATCTTTTAGTTACAAAAACAATTTAGCGCCTTTGGGTAGCCATAGTTTTTTTTCTTTTTTTTAGCGAAACCTAAATATTTGCAAAAGAAACAGCATCACAAAATAAAAATAGAAGGCGACACAAGACGAGATATGACAATCAATTTAATTTCCTGCACATAATTACACAACGTAACAACAGGTTAGTAAACCCAAGATATTCTTAGACAATGAAGCAGCAAAATATCAGACATTGGAAATCTTTTTAGTCCTTTTAGCCGTCTTGGCAAGAGCATCACAAATTTCTCTTCTTCGTTTAGAGTTGTTCTTTTTGTTCTCATCGTTGTTGTTGGTGTTGGTGTTGGTGTTGGTGGTGGCAACAGTGTTGTTGCCCTGAGCTTTGAGCGCTTCCTTCACAAACACTTTAAGCCTCCATAGTGTGTACTCGGTCTGTATACAAAATGGAATAATTAGAGTGGCGTGATGTAAGAAACGAAGTAAAATGGTTGGTGATATAAAGTTAATAGCTAGTACCTGAGCATCGATATCAAGATCCACTTCCTGGGCCGTGGCTTGGAAGCTCGGGTTGTTCTCAGCTACGATTTCCAATGCTTTGCTGAGATCTTCAGGAGATAAGTGTGTAAGAGCAGCCCCGAGTTTTCGCTTGTCTTCAGTGGACATCCTCCTAAACAATTATTTTCACAGGTATCGGGTTTGTGTTCAGTTCATTTCAAAATCAGCACAAATTGAGACACAATGAATGATCTAATATTCACTAAGCTTCGTAATTCATAAGCTCATTCGTATAATGAAAATAAAATATCGCAATTTGGACAAATATGAAACATGTTAGAAAGAATAACTAGACATGGGTCGGAACTAACCTGCATTTTTGGATAACGGTTTCTTTCAGAGACCTCAAATGCATTTCCAACTCAAAAAGCTGTGAAATGAAAGAACAGTGAGCTCACAATGCACCAATAACAGATAAAACCTGATACGAGCCTCGCCTTTCTTAAGATTTTGCAAAAAAAAAAAAAAAAAACATTTAAAAAAAGAATAGTATATACAGACTCTTCACAACTTTTTTTTCTCATAGAACAAGAGGTTATAAAAGTTTGATTTACCTCGTTCCTTGTATGTTTAGCCATGCTTGCATAAGCAGCTTCCTGGGTGATTTGCATGTCTAGCTGAGCCTTTGCTTCCTCTTCTTCTCGTCTCTTTTCCTATAATTACGATTGGCTTTAGTTCAATTGCAAGAAGAGAAACAAGACCAAGTTACTCTTGAAACTTGTGGCTCTGAATCCACCCTCAAAAATCGAAGAAGAAGAAAAATAAAAGTTACCTCCTCGGCAACTTTAGGCAGAAGCTGCAACCATTTGTCTTCGAATTTCTCCAACAAAGTTTTAGCCATCACATGTACGTCGTCTTTATCATCATTGTATTTCATTGCATTCTTGAACACTAATCTCACGTCAGCATAAATCTCACGGACATTCTTGTAAGCAAAACCATCCTTGGCCTCCATTTTATTCTTTATCGTACCAAAATCCATGGGCTTCTCAATAACCTGCAGACAGAAGATAGAAGCATTAGAGAAGACTCCGTTTTACAACTGTTTCAGCGTCAATTCTCCGACTGAAACATAAAATTGACCTAAAGAGTGTTGAGTGTACCTTATAGTAATCATGCAAACCCAGTCCCTTGACATCTACAGGTTCCATGAAAGGCCATGCCCATTTGTGTTGGGTAATCTGCTAAAAAAAAAAAAAAAAAAAAAAAAGCTTATAATATTGCAGCTATTTCTAAGGGCAGTTCCAAAAATTTGCTCACCAACAATGAATAAAATACAACCTGGCTCAGAAAATTGGAAAATAAATCCAAGAGTCCGACTACACAACCAAGAAATTGAAAGAAAAAGAAAATTAAAAAAAGGGTTTGCCTGACGGAGAATTGTGGCGAACTGTCTCATCAAGTCTTGCATTCGCTTTGAGGCGTCGCATTGTTGTTGCTGCCTAACATTGCTGACGTGTCTCTCCCTGTCTTTGTCCTTCGAACCCGAGCTTCCTTTACTCTGCTGAGCAATTCCTGAGGCCGAGTAAAATTGCTCGACCTCGTTTACACTTTTCTCGAGCTGTGTCATTTGATACGCAGATTCAGGCCAACATAAATAGGAAAAGGAAAAAAAAAAAAAAAAAAAAAGAAGGAATTTAAAGGCAAGCGGTGACGATTACAAGTTCCATGGCTGGAAAAAGCTGACCTTTTCGACCTTCGTGGAAATTTCGTCGACGGTACTCGCTAAGCCCTCCACTTCTCCGGCAACGCCTCTGCTACTACTTCCTGGGTCCACAAAATGGTTTGGGATTTCTTGGTTTAACGGATTCATTAGCTCCATCTTATTCAAGGCAATCAAACGTAGATTCTGAACAATGAAATTCCCAATTCATGTGGCTATCTGCTTTTTAGGGGGTTTCTGTAAATTAAATTGAAATTGGGAAAGATAACACGACTCGGTGTGGACTCTCTGATTTTTTAAGGAAATTTGTTTACTTGGAAGATTGTTGTCAAATAAAAATATTCAAAATTTCTGATTCGGAAGATATAAAGAAGATAAATTTATGTATTTATACGTCTGAATGTGATTTTTTTGCATTTAATAAATAAGAAGCACCCCCAAAAGAAAAAGACGATTTGGAATTTGCCTTGGAGCTCTTTTATTATTATTTCTTCATCACGGTTTTTTAAAAGAAAAAAAAAACACTATTCCTTCGTCCTACTCATCCTAGGCAATGGAAGGTAATGGAAATTCCATTTCCAATAAGCTACCTTCCATTGCTTATTGGAAATGGTATTTCCATTAGGCATTCTGATGTCTTTAATTTCTTATTGGAAATGGAATTTCCGTTAAATTTAATGGAAATCTATATTTCCGTTAACTTCCAATAAAGAATTAAAAAAAATAAAAAAATTAAATTTAAATGGTATTAAGTATATAATTTATATGAATAGATAATGTGTACAACTTTTTGCCCCTTGCCCATATAATAGTCCGAGTAATTATTATATTTTATAAAGAATGGCCATGTTTCTTTTTTTAAATAATGGATAATTAAATATTTTATATATATATATATATATATATATATATTAAGGTAATTAAATAATATAAATTAGAAGGTTGAAACTTGAAAGTGTGTAGACTGTGTACTACCAGTGTACGCTTTGCATAAATGGTAATTCATAAAATAGCAGCAATATACAATGCACACATAACAATAACAGGGAGGCAATTTATATGAATAGCCAATTATATACACGTTAGTACGTTACAGTGTTACACACACATCCTCACTCAAACCAATGGCAATATGCCTTCCGATACCTTCCGACAACCTCTGCCATTTCCATGTGCCACGCGGAAGAAAACTGCCATTTCTGTGCCACGCGGCAGACGGCACTTCCGCGAGGCTCACTTCACGTGCGGAAGCCATTCCTTCCGTGGGACTCCCGTCCGAGAAGCCAGCTTGAACTCATCCTCACTATTGAAAAGAAGTGGAAGTCTCATGTCTATTAGAAGTGGAATTTTCATTATGCAATTTTGTGTTTTTTTATTACTTAACGAAAGTGGAATTTCCGTTAGGTTTAATAAAAATTGGTATTTTCGTTAATTTTTATCAAGTAATTAAAAAAAATGGTAAATAAAGTACTAATATGTAAAATAAATTTCATCTTTATAAATAATTTAAAAAAAAATGTAAAAATATTACAATAAGATTACGAATAAAACATAACAATAAGACTACATTTCATTAATAGTCATGTTTTGAAAATTTATATCAAAATTATCAACAAGATCAATGTTCACGAATGTTTATTTAGAACGTTGTTCGTGTTAACATCAATATTTGTAAACGGTGAATGCCTCGACTATTTCGAGTTTCAAACTCTGCATTCGATCATCAATGATGCGACCCAAACTACTAAATACGGACTCGGACGATACCGTTGAAACCGAGATCGAATGTACGTCTCGGACCATCTTGGACAAGATCGGAAACATGTTTTTGTGTTGTCGCCACCATTCCAGCAAGTTGAGGCCGTCTTGGTTCATGGAGACAACTTGCTGAGCGGTGTATAGCACGATCTCGTCGTGTACAGACGTCTTTTGAGTGGCTGGGATATGTGGTGACGATCTTGGAGAAGAAGTTCCGCCCCGCGCAAAATGAGCTATATCTCGGAACATTCTTTTACTTGTTGATCAGTGTCGGGGTGGACTCGGCTCAAGACAAGATGGAATTTTTCGTTGGTAAAACCTGAAAAAAGGAGTAAAACTCTTCCATGACTCTAACATGATAGCGTGCCATGTAATCTTGTCCAATATTATGTTTTAAATACTGTAAAAATGTCAGACAACCCCTAAATTTCATCTGCGGGTCTAGAATGCATGCAAAACCATATTTTAGCCGTTTTGCATTGTACAACTCACCCAACGTTCATATTTTTTTCAACGGACCATTGGAAATACTTCCCTGCCACTGCCAATTCCGAATTGTGTCGGAAATATTTGTGCCATTTACAAGTGATATTTCTCAAAGTTACGTACTTAACCGTTAATAACTTTTTCTGCAAAATTTCCTTTTACAAAACCGAAGAGTGTTACGGTCAAAATTGTGTTTGTGAGCTCGTAGTCAAATATCATATATACTATAAGAGTATCCTTGTCCATCTTGTCGGAGCCGACTAGGGGACGATGGACCTAATAACTCAAAGCTAGATGAACATGAGCGAGAATGTATATACTATTACCTCTCTTACTTTCGTTTCATCAAATATTGGTGATATTCCACTGTAATCCCAAGACCGAACCTCTCAAAGTTATCAGAATTATATTTACTCGATCTTTTAGATAAAGTGTCCATTGATATAATCGCTATGTATAGTCTACCCTCTTGGTTCAGCTCGTGACTCAAAATGGTCAAATATATTGTTATACCCTCGAGTCACTAATGAGCACTGAGTTCTACCGATTCTCCAGCTTTTGCAACTCATAGTGCAAAGGTGCGCGCAATCTAACGGTTTTGGAATCGACTATCAGGTGAGCGAACATTGACTCTCTTTATTAAGAGTCGGATTCCATTTTTGGTGTTTCCCTTCCATCACTATACCCCAGTCTCCCAAAACATAAGTATGTAAGCATCTTTGTAGCTGTGAACGAATGAATCAAAGAGCCGAGTGTATAATTCTAACTTACAAGAACACCTCGGACTTTAGGTAGATATTGCCATCAATTGTGATTGTGATACGCCCCATCGTAACGGTCACTTAAACGATGTACTTAATCGCAACTTGTCCAGGTCATGTACAGACCAGCTGTACAGAATGATCTCACTCAGTGAAAACCTATCCACTGGCAAGCCGCATATGTGATCTCAAATCTAGCTACCCAGGTTAGATTGACCACTAACCAGCTTAAGTGCTCCACCTGAGACTTATGTTTCTCACATTATATGTAGAGATATAATCCCAGTTAATGCAGAAAGCTAAGGGTTTCACAAATGTTGTTATACAATATCATGTACGTACCCATCTATTCTATTATTGATTATGTCTTTATCTTATTCAGTTGGTAATCTAATGTAATTGCAATAATACTCGTAAGAGGGAATTAATAATATTCTTATGTGGGCAAGATTTGTAACAGTTTTATTATAGACCCATATCGAATGTGAGATGGACTGTAGAATCTTTTTGGCATATTCAATGCAATACCTATTCATAGTCGTAGGGTCTAGTTTCTTTTCTCGTAGATTATAAATTCTTACTTAGGACGAGCATCCCCAAACAAATATATGGTTGGAATTCGATTTAATATATACAAAGTCGCCTTTAGAGCTCCAGTTTGCAAGAATTAATGAAGTTCTATGTTACTCTTCACACCATGTTCATTAAAGTTCAGTTTCTTAAACACCATTTTGGTCTGAAGCGAAGTTCGAAATGCCGTTTTTTAATCTCGTTTCGAGACTCCTGATTTACAAAAAAAACTGATAAACCGATGGAAAATATAATGAACAAAATGTGGAAAAAGTCAACTCATTTTCCGTTTTCAAATGCTGCTTTCCATGAAAAACCGATATGTCAATAATAAATCGAACGAAAATAATGTTGCATAATATAAAAATATATGCATATATATTATATACGTACTTATATCTTTCCATTTTTTAAACTTGTAAAATATTATAATATTTATAGACTTAATACATCGTATATTGGAATATTGAGACAAAAGCTCAAGTATCTATTATTTATTTATCAACATAGATAATACAGATGAGAGGTCGGAAGAAATGAAGATAGAAAGCTTACTTGGTTCTTAGTCTAACCCCTAGATTTTATCAATTTTTCTCGTTTCAATGTGCGAAATCAGACAATAGACTGCATCGCTAAAACTCGAAACAGAAGCTGTAAAAATTGATTGGATATCGTACCGATACCGGTACCGGTGAGAGATTGGAAACTGTGAAGAACGCTAATATAAGTTATATAATATATTAGATTTATGTTATAATAATTTTTTTTATAATTTATATGTATTATACTACTATATTTTAATTCATAATATATAACCAATTTTTTTCTCTGTTTATAATTATTTATATTGTATATGTCAAAATTCGTACAATACCTACTAATAAATACATGTACATGAAATGTATAAATAGCTTGTTTAGGTAAGCGGTAATGTAAAGGTTGCATTAGCGAGAGTGCCTCATTTCGAATACCCAGAGCAACATCCTTTCTTTCCTATTTTTAAACAACAATTCCGAGAGAAACGAAGAAAACGAAAATAAAACGAAAGACGACGAAAATCGGCGAAAAATAAGAACACGTCTTCTAATGGCTGGACACCTACCGGCATCGATTTTCCATACAAAATTCGATGAATTTCATCGACATTGGTCTGAAGTACCATGTATAGTCTATTTGGAAATGCTCCCATGTTCTTAAAGACACTTTGAAAATGGTCCATGTAGTTGTACATTTTCAATGTATCTACCACAATACTCCTCACCTCTATCTAATCTTATTATCTTGATTTGTTTACGGCATTGTTTCTTTACTTCATCCTTGATAAATTTAAAGGGATCCAAATTTTCGTCCTTGGAATGAAGTAAATAGAGATACATATATCGTGAGAAATCATCTATAAACCATGTGATAAAGTGTTTTGGACTACTTGTGTCCATGTTAGGAATGATTTCTAATAACTTAGTACTTCTCTTTGAAAACTTTTTAGACTTATTGGTTTGTTTTCCCTAAATTTATGTGATCCACGCAATTCTCAAAGTCAGTAAAATCAAGAGCACTTAGTACTCAGTTATCCACTAATATGTTGATTATCGAAAAAAAATATATATATATGTCTTAATCTACATTGCCACAATAGAGACGAACTTCCATTCATAACACAACTTTTTAATCTATAGTAACATTCATAGAGTTATAAGCAGCATTATTTTGTAATGTAATTGAAATCCTCAAAGAGGAGCCCATCAAAAGAATCATAAAAAGAAAATCAAAAGAAAAGACAAAAGACTGGAACCACTTCATTCATCAGCACCAACCTCTTCCATGGTCCCGACTTTTTCAGAAGCTTGTGCCATGTTTGAGCCGAATTGATCGACTTCCAACGACTGAGCTGCCGTTGACAGGGGTGTCGTCCTCGATCACAATGGCTGGAAGATCGACGTAAAGAGTGAAGGCAAACTCGCCGTGATCCAACTCCAAAACCGCCAGTGCGTTCATCTCAAGCTGCTTCGCCCCCAAAAATTGATTGCACGTGTTCAACTCTGGAAGATAAAAGGCGGTGCCATCAGAGATCTTGCCAATAAGCCAGTTGTTGGCCTCAGCTTGGACTTTGAGCAATTCGAACTGATGTATATCCTCCTTCTTGGAGAAGTGAGCCTTCATCTTCTCAAAGTAAGGGCAATACTTCATCGAAGCAGTTTTCGACCCTCATCGGTCGCCTTTTGAATATCACCTCCCATTCTGCTCTAGATGGCTGTAAGTTCCTCATGCACGATCTCATCATTCTATTATGCCGATGCGGCTTCATTCTCGGCTTTCTTCTTGTAAACAATAAGCCATTGCGTTTGTTCCACACAGAATCGATGTGCTGCTTGTTAGCCCTGGCATGAGATTCCTCATCCGCGTTGATGATCCTCTTACGTAGACGATCACGTTCGTGCTCGTATAAGAAGAATAACACATTAATTATTGAAGTGTACTGTGAACAAGATGGAGAAAACAAGTTCACTACTAATTATAGACAACCTAAAGAGAATTAAAAAAGAACGCTTACGCCAACCCCAACCGACATGGCCCTCTTATATTGCTCATAATCGAACATGTCCCTGGCAGCCAGGAGATGTGAGTGAGGCATGATCATCTTCTTAGCGAGGACCCCACAAGCCACCGGGGCATCTTTGTCGTACACCATCCTAAGATAAAAATGGACTAGGTCGATTGCCGTTTGTCTTGGCCCGATTGGACAAATGATGGCCCGATGTGCTGTCCCCATGCCTGGATCCCCCACAAAACGGTGAGTGAGACCGAGTCCTTGAGCTTGATCCAGGGCACGCAAGCCTACTGTAGTCGGCCGTAATTTTTCTATTCCCCTTTGAACTATTAGGGGCAATGGGTGCTCTTTCAGACGACACCACCACAAGGGCTTCCTCCTTAACCTCAGGGGACACCATCGTGGTCCTCCATCACCTTCTACTTGGTAATTTCTCTCTAAACCTCCATCTCATCTTGGACCTGTTCGTAAGCTCGTGCCTGCTTGACCTTCGAGTCCTGCCTGCTCGGCTAGTCCTGTTCGACTGGCACATGAACCTCTTCTCGCCAAGCCTGGGGCGCGGCAGCGATCGGCGCAACATGCACTAGGGCATCTACAACCCTGTTCCGATTCCCTTGTCCAACAGCAGCCGCCCACTCAACCTCCAGCTCCCGCATGCGGATTGTACGGAAACTCATGTCTGGAATCAGGCCTCATCACTCAGCTGCAAATAACAAATTTCATTAAATAAATTATTCAAGAAAAAAAAAACAAAAGTTGGGCAAGAGACTAATGAACTTCGTTTAGGCATTTTCTCAAACATAAAGCACCAACATTTACCTTTTTTCCTAAAAATTTTATTCTCCACCCATGCTTCGGAACGATGAAAACACTCTTCTGTAAAGCTCGTCCACGATCTCCTCCGGGAGCGGAATTCTTTGAGTCTCTTGATAAACGAACCTAAGATCTCCGAAATCTTGATTTCAGCTGCAAATCAGAATTCACAAAGTTACAGCAGATTTTCAACAATTGAATCTTTAGCAAACGAGTAAAATAAAAAAAAATCTAGCTAGGTAAATTCACCCACGAAAGGTGAAACCGAAAAGTAAAATAAATCATTCCCCCACTTGTTGTCCCGGCTAGGAAGGGAAGATACCAAGCTATGACTAGTTCGGACCACGATATAGTAGGTCCCATCGTTTCTAGAATTCTTCTTGGGTATGAAGAGCCTAGTCAAGTCGGAAGCTCTAAAGGAATACTCCTGCTCATGACGTAAAGCAACTAAACACATCACAGCCCTAACGAAATTTGGGCATAATTACGGCAGAGAAATACTTAAGGCATTTATGTATCTAAGAAGGCAAACAGGGAGCGGGAATCGGAGACCACACCCAATATATAAAGTCTCGTAAACCATGCAATACCCCCGCTTGTAGATACGACTGGTATCATCAGGCTCCCTAAGCATAATCTAGACTGACCTACGGATTTCACAGATTATGTACAAGCGTTCGAGTTCTCTAACGCTTGGTGGATCTGAGGGGATATTAGACTCGAAGTGAGTCTTAGAACCAGACGATGACACCATGAATAATCCTAGGGGTTTAATCAACTCAAACTAGGAAGAACAATCAAGAATGCAACAAACAAAGTTTTAATAATGGAAAAAATAAAGTTCCAGGAGAATAAAGAGAAATGACAAAAATGGAGATAAAAAATAGATGGGAAAATATCATGAATATCCCTCGTGTTTAATCGAAATGCGAGATTTATCCCCTGTATTTCTAGAAATATCAGACATATCCTTTCAGTTTAATATAAATAACATATACATCCCCTAAAAAATGTTATATTACAAATATCACCTTTTTTGTTTATTTTTTACAAAAAAATAATTTGAACTCCCTAAAATACCCTTAATGAAATAATTTTTTATTTTCTATTCTATACAAAAAATTAAATTAAATTAAAAAATTTCTTTATAAAAAGTTAAGGATTTTTTTTATAAAGAGAGATTTTGATTTTTTTAAATAAAATAGTAAATACATATTTATTCTATTAAGGGTATTTTGGGAAGTTTAAATTATTTTTTTGTAAAAAATAAACGAAAAGGGTGAGATTTGTAATATAACATTTTTTTAGGGGAGGTATATGTCATTTATATTAAACTAAAGGGATGTATCTGATATTTCTAGAAATAGAGAAGATAAATCTCGCATTTCGATTAAACACAAGGGATACTCGTGATATTTTCCCAAAATAGATTTATACCTGATAAATGAGAGATCGGGCGAATTAAAAAGTAGTTTCTTATTGAGCACTCGCCTCTTTAGGAGGGTCACAATCAACTTCAAACCCATAATCATTGTAACCGAATCCCCACAACGAGTGGATCATTCGCATGAATTCGAAAGAGAAATTTCATTAATTGGACTTAAAAATAGATTAAATATCTAATTTGGACATTAACTTAATGAAATATCTTAAAATGGATTTTTGGGTCAAAAGTGGACAAAAATACCCCTAGACTCATTTCAACACTCTAACTCTCCTAACATTTCGCTCTCTCTCTCTCTCTCTCTCTCTCTCTCTCTCTCCCTCACTCGAAAAAAACGAAATCAAACACGTACGATCTCATACGAGTCCATACGAGCTTATACGATTCCATACGAGCATATACGAGTCCATACGAGCTTATACGATGGCGCACGATGGAGTTTCCGGCGGCGGTGGATCTCAAAAATCCCGAGCTTCAAAATCAAGTAAAAAGGTGAGTTTTCATGTAATTTCTTGTTAAAGTTCATTGAAAATAGTTAGAATAGGGTTTAGGACTTAGTTATTACCTGATTTGAGTTTATTTGAGGTGATTTGGGTCGGATTTAGATTGTTAGGGTTTGAAATTAGGGCCATTGTACGATGAGATTGTGCATCGTACGATGTCGTACGATGCTGTACGATGTCGTACGATGAAATGCATAGAGCTGTACGATGCGATACGATGGTGTACGATGGGTTTATGTTTTCTCAAAAAATTGTCGTACGATGCTATACGATGATTTTTTTAAAAAAATTAATTTCTTGTTTTACGATGATATACGATGCTGTACGATAAACCCGAAGAGCGCGCGGTGCGCGGTCCAGATTTCAGCTTATGCGCGCTGCGCGCGTAAGACTCTGTGCATTTTCATGTTTTGCGTCCCCGTATGCGCGGCGCGCGACTGTCTCTGCGCGGCGCGCGGTCTCGGGAAATTGAATTGTGATTCTGACCTAATTTTGTTGTTTATTTAGGACAATTTGAACTACATATACAACGTCTCATTCCCGGGGCGTATCACCTACGGTGGGACGGGGATCTTGAAGCTTGTACGGAGTAGATTCGATGAGCTCGGGATAAAAGAACGAATCCTCGGGACTCCGTTCGAGCAATTTTTTACGCAGAGCGAGCTTGGTTTCTCACCGGTGCTCGTACATACTCTCCTTCAGAAGAAGATCGAGGCGACGGTACGGGGGGAGATACATTTTGGTATCGGAGGCAAACGAGTACGATTTGGACGCCTCGAGTACGCACTCGTCTCGGGGATGAGCTATGAAGACGGTCCGACCAAAGCCGAACAAGACGAGCGAAACAACGATCGATTGATCACGGATCACTTGAACGGCGTTGCCGGAAGCAAGTTGAGCGCGTTGATCAACGCGTTCACCATATGTCGAAGCCCTGACGATGCGTTCAAGCTCGGGCTGCTCGTATTCGTCTATGGGTATCTTCTGGGGCAGCCGGCCAACAAAGCCATCGAAGAAAGGTGGCAGAAATTTCTATACATCGTTCAAGACCTCCCCTTCTTCTTCAAGATGCCTTGGAGAAATTTGAGTTGGGCAGAGACGTATTCCAGCCTCTCGGTGAACCTACGGCGTTATCACGAGACGCTGCAAAAGAAGTTGAAGGACAAGCCGGACGTGGCACAGAAAGAGGCCAAGTACACATTGACGGGTAATCTCCATACCCTTCATTATTGGGCGTACGAGGCTATCCCAGAAATCGGGATGAGGTTCGGGTCGAACCAGGGGATTCGTGTGCCCAGGATGCACTCGTGGTCTAGTAATGTGATCATCATGGGCAAAGACACCGAGGCCATCCTGAATAAAAAAAAACGGTAACTTTTTATTATTTAACGTTTATTAATGTATTTTACATTATTTTAGAATATTGGTAACGTTTATTAATGTATTGTAGGTGGGTGTTCTTCAAATGCTGAGACCAAGGGCACCAGAGAAAGAATTTTTCACTCTCCTCGAGACACGGATGAGCAAATGTCTGTATCCCATAGACGTCGAGGGAGAAGATGCGACAGAGCCGCGAGATATCGAAGAAGAAATAGATCGAGTCGCGACTGTTGCAGAAGATGTCATCGTCGGAGACTCCGACGACGAACACGTGTCAGACACTCCCGGTGTACGACTTGGTAGTCCGACCACTCCCGCAATGGGATCGAGGCCCACACCGACCACCCCCGCAATGGGATCGAGGCCCACACCGACCTCTCGCGCCGACATTCCTGAGCCCTTTTTCATAACACGGGAGATGTAGGAAGAAATGCGAGCTTCCCAAGAACAAATGCGTGCTTCCCAAGAACAACTGCGAGCATCCCAAAAACAAATGATTCAGTCACAATGGATAGTCTTACGTGCTCTTAGCACGACCGGCCGTAGAGTTGAGCGCATGAGTGTTAACCAGGTTAGATTTTGTGACAAGTTATATTTAAATCAATTTAACGTTTTAGAGTTGAGTTTAAATTTAATTTAACGTTTTAAAGTTGAATTTAAATTTAATTTAACGTTTTAGAGTTAAGTTTAAATATAATTTAACGTTTTAGAGTTAAGTTTAAATATAATTTAACGTTTTAAAGTTGAGTTTAAAATTTAGAGTTGAGTTTAAATTTTATTTTAACGTTTTAGAGTTAAGTGTAAATTTTTGTGACAAGTTTAAATTTTGTGACATATTTTATTACTTTGAGTTTCAGCTTTCTATGTGGAAGAGGCTGAACATTTTGTTCGAGGACGCAACGGGCTTGCCTGGGGGTGAAATTCCCACGACCTAAGCTGATGGTCGTAAACGCCAGACCCCTCCTCCTCCTCCTCCTCCTCCTCCGGCGCCTAGTCAAAAGTCGGCGTCTCCATCGCACGAGGCAGAGCCGTCTTCTACGCATCGCGAGTCATTGAAGAAGTCAGAGCCGTCTTCTACGCATCGCGAGTCATCGAAGAAGTCGAAGAAGCCGTCTTCAACGCATCGCGAGTCGTCGAAGCGATCGGAGATCGGGCCGGTGACTTCTCCCAGGTTGTCGACGTCTTCGTCGAGTCCTCGTAGAGAAGACATTTCGGATAAGCTACGCCCGCTCACAACTCCTCTAAGGAAAAGACAGAAGGCACAGCTTACTCCGGCACGTCCAGATCGGGAAGTGCGACTGAAGTCGTCGCGTTGGGCCGATTTCACTGATCCGACGAGGCCCAAGTATTTAGAAAAGCCGATCCCCAAGTTCAAGCCGTTGAAGGACGCGAAGCTAAAAGAGTTTGATCATTTCGTTAAGTGGGTGCGGACAAAAAAGTGGGACGGCAAGTTCATGGAGTCTGCTCGACTGAAGACGTGCGACGGAGACACGCATTTCTTCGACACGATATTGACAGAAACCAGATGGCTACATGATTCGGTACGTTATTATATAATTTCACTTTCCCTATCAATTTAAAATAACGCTATATGTTTGTAATGTCTCAGCATATTGATGCTATGATTCACATGATTCGGGCTCGCCAACGAGCACTCGACGGATATCGGCAAAACGTCCGAATCATCGATTGTCGGTGGGTCCAGCACGTGTACGGCCAATTCACAACGGAAGAAGCGAACATCAAGAAGGCCATCGAGCTGGGAGCTGAGCCCCAACCCGTGGACTGGGACATGAGGGCAACTATTAGCCCGATGACTGGGTATAGGGACACCGATATTTTGCCTTGGGATGGTGCTCGCGAGATCCTGTTCGTCGTGAACTTCCAGAACATTCATTGGTTCACATTTCGGATCGACATCGAGGCCTGGACCATTACCGTCCTCGACTGCCAAAAGGATCTCATGCAGTCGTCAAACAATCAAAAGGACTTCACTGAGCTGATGGAGGTACGTAAAATGTTATGTTATTCACAATTATTACCTTAGAGCAACAATTAATTAAATTATAAGGGTTACTTAACATTGTTAAAATGTTTATTATTCAGACTTGGAGTCGAGCATTTGCTAGGATTGTGGCCATAGGTGGTTTCTTCAAGAACCATCGCCACTCTTACCGGGAGAGTGAGCATGGTGAAATTAAGTTCACTAACCTGACGTGGATCGTCGATGACAACGTCCCACAATGTGCATACAGGTAAACATGTTTACATTTTTTTGTTACAATTATTTTATGAAAAGTTATTTTACAAGTTTGTTTATTTTTACAAGTTCTTTTAAAAAAGTTTTTTTGACTACTTAATTGAACTTTTTTTGACAACTTTTAAACAATTATCTTTTTATTGACAAGTTATTTTACAAGTTTGTTTATTTTTACAAGTTCGTTTAAAAAAGTTTTTTTTACTAGTTAATTGAACTTTTTTTTGACAACTTTTAAACAATTATGTTTTTATTGACAAGTTATTTTAGAAGTTTGTTTTTTTGTTACAAGTTTTTATTGACAAGTTATTTTAGAAGTTTGTTTTTTTTTTTTTCAAGTTATGTTTCAACTTTTTTTGACAATTTCTTTTACTTATTCTTGTGTTGTAGCAGTGATTGCGGGATGTTCGCAGTGAAGTATGTCGAGCACATAGTACTGAACGAATCATTTGACACTCTTCAAAGTGCCAATATGAGAACGTTCATGAAGAAATGGTGCGTGGACTTATTCTACAACCACTTTATCCCGTGATTTTGTATTTTCGGATGTTTATTTTTTATCTTTTTGGTTTTCTATGTAATAGTACCTTATAAACATATTATCGAGATGGTTTGTTGACTATTGATTTAATATGTTTTTTTATTGTACCTTATAAACATGTAATTCAATGAAAGAGATTCACAAAAAAAAAACATAAAAAATTCACACATTCACAAAGGGTTTAGAACTCGAAACATTTGTGGACGAAAACGAGTCTTGGGACAAAAGCGAGATGAGATCTTCGTCGTTCTCACAGAGTTGAATTGCGAAAAGGTCCATGAGACGGATGACACTCCATTAAACAAGATAAAAAGGTCACTCAAATAAACGTTAAAGTTTTAAACTTAAAAATAAAAATAACACAAAGTCTAAAGTTTTAATCCCTCCAATTGCATGTTTTTCTGTTATGTCCCCTACCACCACATTTCCCGCATTTTCGCTGGACGACAATCTTTTCTCCTTGAGATGGGTATCGATTAATTCTTCTTCTTCATTGTTTACTTTTCTTCGGTCGACCGGCTTGCTTCTTTTCAACGGGTTCCGAAACTTTCATGTTTTTTATCTCATTCGGGACATCCCATTGATCTTCATTGCCAACCGGATATATGGCTTCCTTGTACATCTCAATCCACGTCTCCTTCAAATAAAAGTCACTGCATAACGAGTACACATCCATGCTTCGATGTTGGGCTGCTGCGATAGAATGCTCGCACGGGATATTCAATTGTTGTGGTAGTCCGCAAGTGCATGTCTTCGCCATAAGGTCTACATCGAAATCACCTCTTACGTCTTTGACATGACATTCATATAGACCAAGTCCGTACACATTGACGAACTGTGCCTTATTATTTAGCTGTGCGAGATCATTTTGCCACGTTGGTGTCAATTTTGTGTTCAACTTGTTCGCTATCTCTTCTCGTTCAAAAAACCAAGTTTGGAGTGTGAATCGAATAAACTCGAGCAACGTCGTAATGGGAAACGTCCTCGCATTCCTTGTTTTGTTGTTGAAGCTTTCTGCGTTGTTGCTCGTCATTAGGTCGTACCTATATAAAACATACTTGATTTATATAATCAACGGCATTAAAAATTCAGTACAAAAGAAGTTCTAGACTCTTACCGTTTTCCAGGAAAGAAAGCTCTGGCCCACCGATCGACACCAACTTCTTCGAGATACTTTGCCATCTCGACATCCTTACGTCTCAACTGTCTAAAATTAGCTTCGAATGCTGTTTTACTGAAGGCGTAAGCCGCATCGTAAAGTTCAAAGCGACAATGGTCTGTCTTGAACTTGTGTTGGACATTCAGTTGTAAATGATGGTAACATGCTCCGTGAGGGATACCAGGAAACACAACATCGACACCATGTATGACGCTAACGTGGCGATCGGATATGAACGCCAAATTAGGTACGTCTTCACCGATAGCTTCTCGCAATCTTCTCAAAAACCAAATCCAAGAAGCATGACACTCGCTATCTACAACTCCGAATGCAAGTGGATATAATTGTGAATTCGCATCCATTGCAATTGCACAAAGCAACTGTCCCCCGTATTTTGTCTTCAGAAATGCACCGTCCAATGCTATGACCGGCCGACATGCTTTGAAGCCTCTACGACACGCCCCAATGGAAAAGAAAGCATACTTGAATTTGTCACCAT
The DNA here is from genome assembly GCF_054948205.1 of Urtica dioica subsp. dioica. NCBI lineage: Eukaryota > Viridiplantae > Streptophyta > Magnoliopsida > Rosales > Urticaceae > Urtica > Urtica dioica. The sequence goes on along the minus strand of NC_142764.1, from coordinate 14,238,063 downwards.
CTTGCACAAAGTCTGTTAACGTCCCAGGATTCTTTTGCTTCAACATGTACAGCCAAGACGGTAACTTCTGGTACGATTGTTTCGGCGTACCCCGCACGTACCCAATAGCTTTCTCCTTGCATCTCCAAGCTTTCAAATATGATATGTTCACACCCCATCTTGTCTTCACTTCTTCCCTGACGTTATGCGCCGAATACTCCGCCATAGAGTTAATTGAGTACTTGTCTTTAAATACGTGACCGATGACCCATGGTGCCGCTCCTCGATGGCCCTCTGTTCGAACAACACGCCCACATGAGTGTTTACCCTCGTACGACGTAATCTCCCACATCTCAGACCACTGCACGACACCCCTCAACCTCCATGTGCATCTCTCGTCTTTGCATAGAACATACCATCTCTTTTTCGAAGAAGATTTCACTCTAAATTCGAAATTATGTTTCAATGCGTACAAGTGGATATGTTTCTTCAGTTCATGCTTGTTTTCAAATTGCTGCCCAATATATATTTCTTCTGAGCTACCTATTAGTTTCAAAGGTTAGTTAAACAATAGGTGGTTTCATATTATACTTGAATCTCATTTGAATCCACTTAAATTACCTGTAGAAGAATGACTTGGATAATGACTCGGGTTTTCCTTCACAACATCATCGGCGCTGAACTCGGGTGCTTTCCATGAATAAGGAACGATAGGTGATCCGATCATCGGAGGCTCACGCTGACATTGACCCAATGGTTCACAATGACCCGTTGGTACCGTAAACGTTTCCACAAATTCTTCATATTCTTCGGGATTGGCGAATTCTTTAAATTCTTCACCTCTACCATTGTTATCTCCGTCATATCCGTCACTATTCTTTTCATCACCATCGCTACCTTCGTTTTCATCACCTTCGCCACCTTTGTTTTCATCACCTTCGCCATCTTCGTATTCATCACCATTGTGTCCATCATATTCGTCACTGTTGTGATTACAATCTCTATCACGTCTGTATACTTCGTCACCGTTTTCGGCACCCTTGTACTCGTTAAACAAGTCATCGTCACAGCCACCGTCTTTGTTTTCAATTATAGGATCATTTTGTCGATCCTCGATAACAAGAGTATTCCGTCTCTTCTTCGGTTCATTGCGAGACACCATTCCAACTTCCACATCTTTCCCTTTACATACTCCTCGATACGCAATAGGTGCAATGACCTCGATCTGTTTCGGTACCAAACTTACACAGAGTGGAAATCTATTACGATATTTGTGCTTCATAAAATGCGAAACATCACCATTGTCCTTCAATACGACAGGACCTACTAGAATTGTACCGACTGCGTATGGGACTTCGAGTTTTAAGTCGAACGCGAATCTGTCTAACTCGAACTTCTCGTATAAGAAATATACTAACTCCGTGTACGTTACCTCATTCGGAATTACGAATGCACGAAATTCTGCATTGGTGAAAATCCATCGGTGTCCTTCCTTCTCCCAAGTGCCGTTAATCATGACAAAAACTGCAAAAAACAGTCAAACTATGCAAAATAAGCTTCTATATCGTACATCATCGTACAGCATCGTATACCATCGTACACCATCGTACATCATCTTACAGAGAGGCATCGTACGGCATCGTACAGAATCGTACAGCATCGTACAACATCGTACAGAATCGTACAGCATCGTACAACATCGTACAGAACGCAATTTTTATTCTAAATTTCATCGTACAAACAAGTTAAACCCAGATTTTGGACTTTGTTTTCAGATCTGATCGATTTTTTTTGCTACATTCTATCATATACAATCATAAACTTTGTAAAAATGATTAAGTTAGTAATCTTACCCATGATTCTTTTGAAACCCGCTTAAGTAGAGAGGATTTGAGTGGATTTGAGTGTGATTGAAATGATAAAAATGAAGTGTGAGAGATGTATAGGGTTCAGAGGGGTATTTTTGTCCGATTTTGGATCAAAAGTCCATATTTAGATATTTTTAAACATTAAGGTCTAATCTTAATATTTAATAGCTTATTAAGCCCACTTAATGAAATTTCTCATTCGAAATGACTCTACCTTTAAATAATAATTTTTGAAACATAAGTGAGGCACATTTCTACACGCATGCTCATGCACACGACATGTGTCGGTCCATGCCAATTGAATGTGGAACGACTCTCTCGAAAGTCACGCAACAATGTGATTTTATTGAAATGACTCGCGAAAGAAGTATTGGAATTGAATGGAATCAATTAATCTCTAGTCCGCCTAAGAAGTAAGTACTTAGCAAACTAGGGACTGACTGTAGAGGTAGGATTCGATCCCAAGGTAGAGTGGGCCTTTATTTGGGCCTGTAAGGAAGTGAATCACCTCCGGAACACTTTCCACGAATATTTTTTTGGCTTGTAAACAGAGGCCCGCATGCATTTACGATTTATTAAAGAAAGATAAGTCAAATAGTGTCACTGGAATCGCGGTCAACCAGAGGAAGGAGTCATGCTTAGCGGAACCATGACTATGGGCAGTAAGGATTACGTGGATTGAGTAGGAAAATGGACACAATAACGGCTATAACCACGTCACCTCCCCCTTCTTCTTTGTAGGATCTAGGAATTCAAACCTTTTTTTTTATCTATAAATAGTATGTGTTACGGGATAAATTAGTCAGACTCCGAGCTGGCTAGTCGGACTACCGAACAGCGAGAAGAATCCAGCACCGAGCTCAGGTTAAGTAAACCCAAGGGCCATCCATTGAAAAGGAACGAACCGTTCATAAGTTAAGAACGAAACCCACCGATCAGAACTTCGAAGAGAAGAGAAGAACGTGGGTCAAAGACTAGTCAAAACTAATAGAAAACATGTTTCAAGCTCTAAAACGCACACCTTGACGGTTCAGGAACCACACAAGGAGCATTAACCGCCCACCTCAGAGAGAGGCGAAAGGCAGTTACCCATAACCGTCCAGAACGTGGGATTGATCACCCCACGTTCCTCAGAATAACCGTCAAAGACACGACCAGACGAGTATAAATAGAGGCAGCAGCACAGAACGAAGCACAGACTTTTTTACACACTTTCTTTCACTCGAAATCTCTAGAAAACACTGCTCTCTTGTATTTGATTCGTCTGTATAAAGAGAAAGTCTCGCCTAAATCACCTCTGTACTCGGAGGCTTCGTACTCGGAGTCTGTGTATTTTCGTGAGATATTGTTGTACTAATTTTACAGGTCAACAGTTGGCGCTAGAAGGAGGGGGACCAGCTGAAGAATATGGCTAGTTCGTCCGCACCCGTGAACGCTGTCTCTAACCAGGAGACGGAGATAGAGCACCATAACCGCACCCTGCCTCTCACCTCGGAAGAAATAGCTGAACTCCTTCCGGAACCCAGCCTCGAAGAACAATTCAGACAGATGCAAGAGCGTCTCTCGGTCTTAGAGGCAAATAACAGGGATTTGAAGAGAAGGTTGCAGGAAAAAAGGGTCACACTGCGAAGCGCGATAGTGATCCCAGATGAAGAGCCCTCGCACCGATCAGGGAAAGAACCCATCGGACAAGATCCGCAGGTTAAGAAACCTCGGAAACATGCTAGAGATCGGTATGAGAGGATGGAAGATGTTTCTGAGTCCGAGAAGGAGCAGTACAATCAGGAAAAGATTCCTGATCGGTACCAGCCCAACATGGACAAAGGACATTCAAGCACTTTCAGGCACAGCTTAGAAAGCTCGGAGACCGAAGACAGTGCAAGCACCAACAAAACAAATCTTAGAAGATTGGAACGTCGGATTGAAGAGGTAGCCCTAGGTCAGAAGGAGTCTGTTCCAAAGGTCGGAGAAGCTATCTCCCCTTTCACGGCCCGCGTGTTAGAACACCCGTTGCCTGATCGGTTTAGGATGCCAAGCATCCCAGTATACGATGGAAAGACCGACCCGGGAGACCATATAGACACCTTTTCCTCTTGGATGCTGCTGCAAGGAGCCGGACCAGAAGTTATGTGCAGAGCTTTCTCTATCACTCTGACTGGCTCAGCCAAAAGATGGTACAGAAAATTAAAGCCAAACTCCATAGGATCCTGGAAACAGCTATCTAGAAAATTCATGGAACAGTTTGTCGGCTCCAGCTCAGGGAAAACTCCCAAAGAAAGACTGCTGGCGGTAAGACAAGCCCATGACGAATCTCTAAAAGATTTTATTAATCGCTATTCGGAGCAAGCACTTCAAGTTGACGATCTGAACGAAGACTTTAAGCTCTTCGGGATCTCCTCCGGCGTCCGAACAGAATCAGAATTCTGGTGGTCTCTTCAGAAGACTAGTCCAAGGGACTACAACGATTTCCTGAAGAGAGCTCAGAAATATATCAACGCGGAGGAAGCAAGGCTGGCGGCAAGAAAAGCAAAGCCGCCGAAGAGCTACCGAGAAGAGCATAGGGAACGACATTCTGAGGACAACCGCCCACCGAAGAAGAGCCGGTCAGGGGCAGGACCTCTGAAACCTTTTTCCAGTAAGTTCGATAAATATCATAAGCTCAATGCCCCGATAGAGGAGATATTTAGTCTTACACAGGACAAGGAAGATTTCCCTAAGCCAAGGCCGATCAAGAAAGATATCTCAAGGAGAGATAAAACAAAATATTGCGCTTTCCACGCTGACATCGGTCACCGCACTGCCGACTGTTTCAACCTCAAAGAAGCCATAGAAGCTCTAATCCGAAGAAGAGCGTTGAAGAAATTCAAGGCCGAGCAAGGGGAGCAAGAGGAACAGAAAGGTGAGGCATATGCCGAAATCTCACTCATAGTCGGAGGACCACATGTGGGAGGAACTTCAAGGAGCTCTCAGAAGAGCTATGTAAGGGAAGCCTACGCGGGACCACGGCAGATCTTGTTTACAGCCAAACAGAGGCCTAGCAAGATAGCCAAATCTAGCTCGGAGCCAATTACCTTTACGGCAGAAGATGCTCGGTGGGTGATGTACCCTCACAACGATCCATTGGTCATTTCGGCTCTAATCGGCAACAGGAATGTACACCGAATTTTGGTAGACACTGGAAGTGCTGTTGACGTGCTCTATGAAGACACGTTCCATAAGATGGGTCTTAAGCAAGACGCTTTGGCTCCTTCCCCTGAAAATCTCTATGGCTTCACGGGAGATTCAATCCAGCCCAAAGGATTAGTCTCACTCCCAATAACTGTGGGAGAAAACCCGAGGAGTAAAACCACTAACACAACATGGATAGTGGTCCCCGGAAAATCTTCGTTCAATGCGATCATTGGCAGGCCGACCTTGCAGTCCCTCGGGGCCGTCGCGTCGGTGGAATATTTGAAGATGAAGTTCCCTACCGAGCACGGGGTAGGTGAAGTAGTCGGAACTCAGGCTATCGCAAGGAGCTGCTATGCGAATTATCTCAAAGAGAGTCAGGACAAAGATGTCCACAAGGTTATGATGATCGATTCGGATTTTGACCCACGCCTCCCGAGCCGAGAAGAAATTGGCCCAGGAGACGAAGTCGAGGAAGTCGCCCCAGATCCAAAGCAACCTGAGAAGAAGCTCAAGATTGGAAAATATCTTGAATCAGGTACCAAAAGTAACTTAATTACTCTCCTATCTAATAGCTTAGATATCTTTGCCTGGTCACAGTCCGACATGACGGGGATAGATCCCCAAATAGCATGTCATAGGTTAAATATAGATCCTAAAGAAAAACCTATCAGACAAAAAAGAAGGGCTTTAAACTCAGAAAGGTATACTGCTCTAAAAGAAGAAGTAGACAAACTGATTTCTAACGGATCAATAAAAGAAACTAAATATCCTAAATGGGTAGCCAACCCCGTCCTGGTCAGGAAACCTAACGGGAAATGGAGAACTTGTGTGGATTTTACAAATCTGAACAAGGCTTGCCCAAAGGATAATTTTCCTATGCCGAGAATTGATCAGTTAGTAGACGCCACGGCAGGTCATGAAATCCTAAGTTTTATGGATGCCTACTCTGGCTACAATCAAATCCCTATGTATGGTCCCGACCAGGACCACACGACATTCATAACTGATCGGGGGCTATACTGTTACACGGTAATGCCTTTCGGGTTAAAAAATGCTGGAGCAACATATCAAAGATTAGTAAATCGAATGTTCGCTGAATTACTCGGGATCACGATGGAAGCATACATCGATGACTTGTTAGTTAAAAGCCGAAAAATAGTTGAACATACGAATGATCTTAGAAGATCATTCGAACTTTTAAGGCAATATCGCATGAAACTAAACCCTCTAAAATGTACGTTTGGTGTCTCTGCAGGAAAATTCTTAGGTTTCATCGTTCATGAACGAGGCATTGAAGTGAATCCGGAAAAGATCACAGCCCTATGGAACATGAGACCACCTCGGAACATCAAAGAAGTGCAAAAACTGACAGGATGCATAGCTGCATTAAGTCGCTTTATTTCTCGGTCTACCGACCGAAGTATTCATTTCTTCAATATACTCAGAGGCTCCAAGGAATTTGAATGGACCAAGCAGTGCGACGAAAGCTTCGAATCCCTAAAGGAACACTTGACATGGCCTCCGACTTTAAGGAAAGTACAGGAATGAGAGCCCCTGGAGATCTACCTAGCCGTATCGGAACATGCAGTAAGCTCAGCGCTGATCAAGAATGAGGGAAAACACCAGGTCCCGGTTTATTATACTTCGCGGCGCCTTAACGAGGCGGAAGGAAGATACCCGGAACTCGAAAAGCTAGCTTTCGCCCTCATCACTGCTTCTCGGAAGCTAAAACATTACTTCCTTGCACATCCGATTACGGTCCTCACCAATTTCCCACTGCGCCAGGTGCTGCAAAAGCCTGACGTATCCGGAAGGCTAATGAAATGGTCAATTGAGTTGACACAATATGACATACACTTCAGCCCCCGACCAGCAATTAAAGGACAAGCAGTCGCTGACTTCATTGCAGAGTTCACATCCAGGCCAGTCGAATTCCCGATTTGGGACATGTATGTAGACGGAGCAGTCAACGAAAAGGGGTCCGGGGTCGGAATTGCGCTATCCAGTCCAGAAGGAGACAAGGCAAAAGGCGAAAAGATGTCGCTATATGCCGAGAAAGCTAAAAACTTAGCAAACGAATTCGAACTTGGCGAGATCACCCAAGTCCCAAGAGCCATGAACGAAGAGGCCGACGCATTAGCAAAGCACGCCACTCAAGGATCAGACTCGGAGTCAATCCCAGTGATCAAAATAGGGCAGCCCAGCATCGAGCAAGCCACCCATGTGCTTCATATCGAGCAACGAAAGTCTTGGCAAACTTCGATCAGGGAATACTTACAGCAGGGAACTCTACCCAAAGACAAAAACGAGGCTAGAAGTTTGAAGTTCAGAGCTGCCCGATATTTCCTCGAAGGTCAGAATCTCTACAAAAGGGGATTTTCCCAAGCTCTACTCAAGTGCCTAAATGAAGACGAAGCCGAGTACGCTCTCAAAGAAATCCATGAAGGGATATGCGGAACTCACATCGGATGCGAAGCATTGGCGCAAAAGATCATCCGACAAGGACTCTACTGGCCGTCATTAAAGGCCGATGCTCGGCACATGACGCAAAGATGCGTCAAGTGTCAAAAGTTCTCAAACATCCCGAGACTTCCACCTAATCCACTCATCACCCTCTCATGCCCGATCCCATTCGCAGAATGGGGAATAGACCTAATCGGAGCTTTGCCAACAGGCCGAGGAGGATGCAGGTATGCAATTGTAGCCATCGACTATTTTTCAAAATGGGTTGAAGCCGAACCCTTAAATAAAATAACGGCCCATGCAATTGAGAAATTCGTATGGAAAAATATCCTTACCCGGTTTGGAATACCAGTCAAAATTGTATCCAACCACGGAACCCAGTTCGACTGTGATTCCTTCAAAGGTTTTTGTGAAAAATACGGCATTAACAAAGTTTTTTCCACTCCAGTCAGACCACAGTCCAACGGATTGGTGGAGGCCGTCAACAAAACAATAAAACACGACCTAAAAACGAAGTTAGACGAGCAGAAGTCAGAGTGGGTAGATATGCTCCAAGAAGTCCTTTGGTCATACAGAACCACCGAGCACTCCGCAACTGGCGAAACGCCTTTCTCCCTCGCATACGGTTCCGACGCGGCCATACCGACCGACGTCTTGATACCGACAATGAGAAGAGAAAGTTACTCAACAAAGGTAAACAACGACATGCTTGAAATTAGTCTAGACCTGTTAGAAGAAAAAAGAGAAAACGCCAGATTAAGAAATCTAGCTAACCAACAAAAGGTTTCTCGGTATTTCAACAGAAAAGTCAGACCAAGATCATTCAGAGTCGGCGACAAAGTCCTCAGAAGAGTTTTTCTCCACACCAAAATCCACCAGGAAGGAGCCTTCAACGCAAACTGGGAAGGACCCTACATCATCCGAGAAGACTTCGGAAACGGGGCCTACCGGCTACAACAGTTAAGCGGCGATATGAAAAAAAATCCCTGGAATGCTGAGCACCTTCGCCAATTTTACGTTTAAGTTGTTTATTCGTTAAAATTTCAAAAAGCGGCTTGGTCGCATGTATCGCGTTTACAATTTCGAAAAGCGGCTTGGTCGCATGAATTATGTTTACAATTTCGAAAAGCGGCTTGGTCGCACGTACTTATAAATTCAAGTAATTTTCTATCTTTCGATCTTCTACTCGGAATTTCGAGTAATCACGTGCTTATAATTTCAAGTAATTGTTCGTCTTTCATTCCTCTGCTCGGAATTACTTATGTGGTCAGAAAATCGCATTATGTATTATTTATCACGTTATGTGTTAATTATCTTTCATTTCAACAAAGTAAACTGGGCGGCTAGATAACTAACAAACAGTTTTTTAGAAAATATACCTAGTAATACTTTACTTTGCCGAAATTTTGAAACTTAAGTGAATTTACACAAAATATAGATCCAACCAAGGATCATTTGTTCAAATCCCGAAAGGGAAAAACGAAAATTACATAATAAAGATCCGACCTCGGATCAATTGTTCAAAACCCAAGCGGGTTAGCAGAAATCAAAAAATAAAACAACAACGAATATAAATTCTACTCTTGGTCGCCTTCTTCGCTGGCCCTTGACTCCGAGTCGAGATCGAGATCCGTCGCATCCAGAGTAGGATTCTTCGGACCAAGAAGCCGAACAGCCTCGGTCATTCCAGCGGTATAGAGATCATCGCGCATATCACGATAATCGTCGGAAGCTTTGTACTCTTCCACCGCCGCTAAACGAGCAGCCTTAAGGTCTTCTCGGAACTTCCGGGTTAGCTCAGACCTAACCTTGGCTGTCTTATCCCTGGCAGCATCTCTCTCCTTGAGGAATCGATCATTCCTTTGTCTCAGGGAAGTGAGCTCGGAGCCTAGCAGTCCGACGAGACCGGTCATACTGACAAAACTCTGTAACGAGCAGATGGTCAGCCTCAATGAGCTATCAAAAAGGGGAAAAGGTGCCGACTAGACAAGTAAAAACTTACCGAAATCGCCGAGTCGGTGGCCTGGTTAAGCCTCTCCAAAGGCTCGAACCTGAGAACCTCCTGAACCTTCTCGGCAGGGAAACGCTCGCGGAGAAAAGTGACAACCGGAGCCAAAGGATCAGAGGCAGAAGAAAGCTCGGCCAGGCTCTTAACTGGAGAGGAGCTCAGAGGCTCCGAAACCTTCGAAACAGACGAGGCCGCCCGCTTGCCAGCAGCCGAAGCCTTAGAAGCCTTGGCACGTTTCGGATTGGGAGGGATCAGCTCGGGAGCGGATTTCTTTTTCGCCATCTGGGCAATCTCTGTTAAGAAACACAAATGAAAATGAGAGGAGACTGGAACATATGCAAGTTGATAAAGGGCAAGTAAAATACTTACTTGAATAAGGGTAATAATAATATTGGTCGAGCAGGTCCGGGTCCGATAACAAAAACGTCGACCGATCAGCCTCTGAAAGATCAAAAATTTCCGAGTGAAGTGGTCGCTCCTCCTCGGAGTATTGCGGAAGGGAACCTGGAACCAAACATAAAACATATAAGAACCCAGAACAAAAGCCTGGCTCAGATTATCAAACAAGAATTCTGGACCAAAATCACACCCAATTCCGAGAACGAAGCCCTTATGGGGCACCTTTCATAAGAAGCGTTCCCTTCAACCCAAAAGAAATGATCTTTCCAATTTTTCTGGCTGGTCGGCAGGCGAGTAACCACCTTAGACTGATCGTCATTGGCCCGAGCATAATAGTAACCATGCTGCCCTGGGGCCGACTTAAACGAGTAGTATTGCGAAAAATCTTGCAAAGTGACAGGGCGATCATAAATTTTCGCCCACAGCACGGCCATCCCGACGAAGATCTTATACACATTGGGGACGAGCTGGGTAGGAGAACAACCCAGGTCGGAAACGAACTGGGAAATGAGAGGATGCATTGGCAACCCTCCGATCACGTTCAAAATAGCCCTATTGAACGCAATCTTTCCGACAGGAGGCTGATCGGCTCTCTCGTGTTCCAAAGGTGCCGAGAGGATAATTCCATCAGCTATCTTAAATTCCTCCCTCAATCCTTGTATATATTTCTCGGTAACCCGAGAAGTCCAAACCTTGGCCGAAAACTGGCCCTCTTTCCGTTCAAAGACCAGGGCCTCTTCCTCTTCCTCTGGAAGATCAACCCCAAAGGTCCTCCCACTTGGACCCGGAATACCTTGAGAGCAGCCCTCTCCTCGGTCTTGCGAAAGAGAAAGGCTCGTCGTATCACGAGATTCCGACCCGCTCTCCCTCGAAGAAGCGGACGAAGACGATATCTCCACGACCATGGTGTCCCTACACGACAGGGAAGACGAGTCAAAAACCTTTTTCTCGTTATCAACCCCCTCGGACTCAGGATTGGGAGGCACGCATGATTCATCATATGCCATTACAGGACGGTCCCATCCGATCTCTGGGACATGATACCACACGGGACTCCTGAGGAAAGGAAACTTGGACCCATCCAACAAAGTAACACTATCGGGATCAGGTTCCGATCGCCGAACGACGCGAGGATCAAAGCTTAGATCAGGACGCGCAAGTCCTCCCATAGCCCTAATGAAGTTGAGAAACTAAGATTCCTAAAGTCCGAAGGGTCCGAATACGATAAATAAAGAAGATACCGATCGCCGAACAACGATCTCAAAACAAAAGGAATGTATCAAAACGATGATAAAAAGACCTTACCCGCGAGATTGAAGATCGGAAGATCCGAGCAAAAACGAAAAAGCCAAAAGCACAATCTGAATAAGCAGATCAAGCCGAGAACGCTCTAAGACTAGAATTTAGAAGAAAAAGCGAAATGAAGTCAAAAGTTGAGAAAAGGCCTTATATAAAGACCTCACGAACGGCGAGGATTAAGCTTGTTCAAGAAGCCAAACACATCTGACCGTCGAAGCAAAAGACGCTACGGTTCAGAAAGGCCAGATGACAAACGACGTCGTCCTGTAAAAAGAAAAGAAAAAGAGCAAAAGAATGAAGAATTCTACTCGGATCATCCCGAGACGAGTAAGCAAAGATGAACACGGTCACGAAGCAAACCGAAATAGTTCCTTACCATTTTTGCTAAAGAAAAAACTAAGAAACTGGAGGGCAGCTGTTACGGGATAAATTAGTCAGACTCCGAGCTGGCTAGTCGGACTACCGAACAGCGAGAAGAATCCAGCACCGAGCTCAGGTTAAGTAAACCCAAGGGCCATCCATTGAAAAGGAACGAACCGTTCATAAGTTAAGAACGAAATCCACCGATCAGAACTTCGAAGAGAAGAGAAGAACGTGGGTCAAAGACTAGTCAAAACTAATAGAAAACATGTTTCAAGCTCTAAAACGCACACCTTGACGGTTCAGGAACCACACGAGGAGCATTAACCGCCCACCTCAGAGAGAGGCGAAAGACAGTTACCCATAACCGTCCAGAACGTGTGATTGATCACCCCACGTTCCTCAGAATAACCGTCAAAGACACGACCAGACGAGTATAAATAGAGGCAGCAGCACAGAACGAAACACGGACTTTTTTACACACTTTCTTTCACTCGAAATCTCTAGAAAACACTGCTTTCTTGTATTTGATTCGTCTGTATAAAGAGAAAGTCTCGCCTAAATCACCTCTGTACTCGGAGGCTTCGTACTCGGAGTCTGTGTATTTTCGTGAGATATTGTTGTACTAATTTTACAGGTCAACAGTATGTATCAAAGGAAATATACACACGCGTATTACTTACAATAAACTCAATTCTTATTTTAACCTCTCGCAAGCACAATCAATAAAAAGTTGTACTCCTCCTCAAACTGTTATATTTTTTTTTCTTCGCAATTGTCTGTTCTTGAATCCGAGTATCATTGATGCAATTCGATTCCGATCAATTATAACCAAATCGATTTTTTGTTTGAAAACTTCGTGAATGTCTTAATTTCAGTTTTCTGACTCAACACATCACTAAGCCTTCTATTCAAGTTAAAACTCTTAAAAAGTTGTTCCACTCCAAAGAAGTGGAGGCCCATCACAGAATCAGCCAAAAATAAAGTTGAAAAAAAAAAAACAAGGAACGCAAAAAATGATAGAAATCAAGAAACAAATGGCAATGTAGCTGAAACGATGCAAAAAAATGTCAAAGTTACAAATACATGTCGTTTTTGTCATCTTCACTCAAAATGGGTCAAAATAACCCGTGAAGAGCCATTTCTTGACCCGGCTCGTTCTCACTCGTTTAAGCGCCAAATTAAGCTTTTCAAAACCAAAAAAACAAAAATCTTTAAATGAATCCCATAATAATTTTCATGTTTTTGGAAAGCTCATTCGAGTGTACGATCAACAAATTTGAACAAACCAAACATAGGATAATTAACATGCTCTAATACCAATTATAATTTATTTTCAGGATCTAATTGTGTTTTAAACAATATGAACACGTAAATGTGAGAGTTAAAAAATGATTGGATTATCTCGTGTTATTGCTGCATTTTTCGGCGAGCTTTGGGCTCCGTCTCCACTATTATGTGGTTCTTCTAAGCTCTCACCCTCACTCTTGGATGGTGTTAGTTTCAAAAGGTGTGAGTAAGCCTAGGGACCTCGCAATCGTTTTTAGCCATAGCCCCATAATCATCAATGGGCATTGTTACAATCTGATCAACGTAGGCAATTTTCATTAATTTTCATACATTAATTTGAGCGCGATTTTGTCCACAACTTAGTTGGTCAAGTTTGATATCATCACGATCGACAGAATATTGGGCATTATAACTAAATAGCCAAAATGAAACTATAAAATTTGTTTTTAGCCTATGTTTCACAACTTTTAGGGAAATAGTCAACATGATTATGTGGCAATAACTAAGGTCTTATTTACCCTTATTTATTAATAAATTCGTCATTTTCTCTCTCCTATTTTTTTCCAAACTTTTTTTACATCAAAACTTCAAAAAACCATATCTATCTCATATGAACTCGAAATTGAGTGATTCCAAATCCTACGGATTCGTGACGCCGAGATCTTCAAAAATAGATCCATTATATTTGATGAAAAATAATGTTTAATACCATAGATGTAGAAAAATCTACCTTAAATATGGAAATAACGGAAATTTTTTGAAAATATAAAAAAAATGGAAATGTAAATATGATGCATTAAACATAATTTTTCATCAAACACATTGGGTCTATTTTTGAAGATCTCGACGCCACGAATTTGTAGGATTTGAAATCACTCGATTTCGAGTTCGTATGAGAAAGATACGAATTTTTGAAGTTTTGATGCAAAAAAAATTATTTGAAAAAAATATAAGAGAGAGAAAGTGACGAATTTATTAATAAATAAGGGCAAATCAGACCTTAATTATTGCCACATAAGCCATTTGGCTATATCCCTAAAAATTGTCAAACATAGACTAGATCCAAAATCACATGTTTAATATTTATATTAATGCGTACTTTTTATTTAATATTTATAATAATAAAATTTACTTTTAATTTAAAATTTATAATTCATATAGTAATATTGTGGAATTTAGGGAAAAAAAAGATATTAAATATCCTCAAATGAAATATTGACATAAATACGGAAGCTAAAGCTCTTAAAAATAAATATAAAATAATTTATTTTAAATATTTGCCACTAGCCAAGTCTTCTCTTTGTCATCGTTTGGTAATCAACTAGTCGTTGCTTGGAAATAGATTTGCAAATAAAAGGTGAGCTATAAACTCAGTAAGCAAATCTCATACACATAATGTATGTCATGCTGATGAAACCTACAACATGCAATTCTACCAATTCATTTCATTTGTTTAAGTTTTTTCTTTCGTTTAAGCACTTGACGTGTGTCTAAGCTGTCGGTAACCAATGAGCCGTAGTTAAAGAATTCGGTCGTTATTGCAGTCGTTGGATTATTCTTTGTACTTTGCTAAAGGAATATCTATATTATAGCATCATTTATTTAAGGGTAATTAAGCTAAATAGCCTCCTGAAAATAGGAAATTTATTTTCAGCCCACGTTTTGTTAATAAGTGGTAAATAGCCAGGAGGATTTATTTACAGCTAATATAGGACGAGCTACCCTTATATTTTCCCGCCCATTAACCTCACGAAATTTAATATCATTAAACGCAATATCTTCGGATAATAACTGACGTGTAATTATAACCACAGATCACGTAATCTTCTCTCTCATAGAAACAGAAATTTCAAACACGAAATCCCACTCCTTCTCCTTCTTCTCTTCGGCGCGCGGCCACCAGCACCAGCCCGAGCCCGAGCTTCTCTTCCTCGCGCACGCCATCCCGCTGAGACCGAGCGCCGCCGTCTTCTTCTCCTTCTTCTCTTCTGCGCCCGGCCACCAGCACCAACCCAAGTCCGAGCTTCTCTTCCTCGCGCGCGCCATCCCGCTGAGACCGAGCGCCGCCGTCTTCTTCTCCTTCTTCTCTTCTGCGCGCGGCCACCAGCACCAGCCCGAGTCCGATCTTCTCTTCCTCGCGCGCGCCATCCAGCTGAGACCGAGCGCCGCCGTCTTCTTCTCCTCCTTCTCTTCTGCGCGCGGCCACCAGCACCAGCCCGAGGCCGAGCTTTTCTTCCTCGTATTCCCCATCCCGCCGACGAAGAGACACCGGAGAATAGGTGGAATTCCAGCAGTATCTTTGAAAGTGGGTTGTGGCTTCATGAAAGTGTTTGGCCGTGTCGTTGATTTTGAGTTTAGGCCGAGTGGTGAATACGAAGCTTATTTACAGGCTTATGTACAGTATATATACTGTAAATACGAAGCGTATTTACAATATATTCATTGTAAATACGAAGTTTATTAACGAAATATTCATTGTAAATACTAAACTTATTTACAGTATATTCGTGTAAACTAATAATACGAAGTTCAACAAATATCAACTATTAATATTTTCAATAAATATAATTATTATGAACAGATTTCCAGGGAATAATTTGTAACAAAATTAGAAAATAATAACCTAAAAATATGCGCTCATAATAACTACCTGCACGATTTCAAAATTAAAATTTTGAATTTTGATTTTCAAAATTCTCGTCCTAATTGAATATTGTTTAATTAAAATTTGCCGAAAATTAAACTTGCCGGAATTGTTTTCAAATTTCAAACAAAAAAACTGCCTAATACGAAACTGATTTACAGTATATTCATTGTAAATACGAAACTTATTTACAGTATATTCGTGTAAACTAATAACACGAAGTTCAACAAATATCAACTATTAATATTTTCAATAAATATAATTATTATTAACAGATTTCCAGTGAATAAATTGTAACAAAATTAGAAACTAATAACCTAAAAATATGCGCTCATAATAACTACCTGCACGAAAATTAAACTTGCCGGAATTGTTTTCAAATTTCAAACAAAAAAACTGCCTAAAAAAGAAGTTACTAAATCGGTCAAACAAGGGCAAATCAGTAAAAAAAATCCTTCTTAAATGAGCCGCCACATAAGCATCTAGGCTATTTACGGATTATTAACAAAACGTTGGCCAATTTTAAATTGCAACACTTTTCGTGGCTTAAGCAGCCAATTTTTTGTTTATTTAATCATTCATTCATTTATTTACCAGTCGTTGGATACGTCGGTCCTCCACGTCCCTTGTCCACTCAGCCCTCCAGACATTATACACACATCATATATTTATAAAAACTCTTTTCATATAATTAAGAGTGTTTTATTCATTTAAATAAAATATCCATTGTTCATTATCATTTTCATGCATTAAACTACCATCATATGCTATGCATACGACATGAATTCATATGCATATATTTAAGCAAACAAAAGACATAATCACACACGTAAACACCATACAAATTAATTAAGGGAAAATAACACATTTATACCATGTGTTTTAGTAAAATGTCGAGTTTAACCATCGGCTTTAAAAAAATGTCGAGTTCATACCATCTGTTTAACTAAAATGACGAAATTATACCATCTGTTTAACTAAAATGACGAAATTATACCATGAAATAGACAACAGTGTCACGAATATTCATTTATTCACTTTTCATTGACGTTGACTATAATATTTATATATAAACACTAATTATCTTTATTCATTCGCGCCATATATGTAATTTATTTAAAAACTAAAAAATAAACAACAGTTTTAGTTGTGAATAGGCCTAGTTGTGAAGAACACAGAAAGAGGCAAAGGGGTAAACATCGATACTTGATAGTCATCAAAATCGCATATTCGAACAGAGAATCCAGGATTTAGAGTTACAATTCGAACACGGAATGAAGTAATTTCTTAGGAGGTATGAGTTTTATTATTTAATTTCAATTTAATGCTATTTTTATTTCAAAATTGAGAATTTGGAAGTTAGGGTACTGATTTAGATTTGATTTGGTTTTTCTTATATAAGAGTTAATATCAATGAAAGGGAGATTTGTTACGCTGTTATTTATTTTAGGGTATAATTTCGTCATTTTAGTTAAACAGAGGATATAAGTTCGTCATTTTAGTTAAACAGTGGGTATGAACTCGACATTTTTGAAAATCGAGGGTTAAAGTCGACATTTCACTAAAACACATGGTATAAATGTGTTATTTTGCCATTAAGAAAACAACTAAGCAAGTAAGCAAGGTTTTTTTACCTTGAACCTAAATAAAGCTAAGAGCAAGACAGGCGACATTCGATCGTTCACGACACAAGGAATTCGACCGTTCACATAAACAAGGAAAATAACACATTGAGAGACCTTTCTATGTATTGTTTATGATGAAGAAAAAATAAGAATTATACTCTAGTTCACGGGAAAAAAAAAGTGATTGGAGAGAGAAGAGACCATTTTTTATCTGTGAGTTCAAAGCACCTTCATATATATATATATATATATATATATATATATATATATATATATATATATATATATACTTTCAATATTTTTATAAAGCATATGCAGACAAGGTATAAATTTTAGAATACACTCATTACAATCGTCATTAAATGTGTGCAGCATTTAAAATAAAGTAAAGTCAAACTTGATCTATTAATATATATTATAATAATGATACTAATTACAACAAAATATTATGGGCATATAATTCTTATAGATGTAATATTTTGCATACATAGATATACGTACATGGACAATAGAATTAATAACGTGTGTGTGTATATATATATATATATATATATATATATATATATATATATATATATATATATATGTGTAAAGTCAAACTTGATCTATTAATATATATTATAATAATGATATTAATTACAACAAAATATTATGGGCATATAATTCTTAAGGCAACTCCAACCCATTTTCTATATTTGGTGTTAATTCAACATAATTTTTGTGTTGATTTAGCACCAAATTTTTTTCCAACTCCAACCACAACACCAAATTTCACACTAAAAATATTATTCATCATTATTATATTATTAAAACAAAACAATCTCTTTATTAATAAATATTTCAATAAATAATTATAATGGTGATATTTTTTAATTAAGTGATTAAAATAATTTAGTACTTACCAATAATTTTCCCGGTTATTAAATTGTGTTTTAAGTATTTATTATGTCTTTTAAAATTATGTTATTGTTTTTAGTTTTTATTTTATTTTGTGTGTTTAATTTAAACTTTGTAATCTATGTTTAAATTTTTATGTATTGTTATTTTGTTTTAATGTATTTTTGTAGTCAATTTATGAATTTTGATGTTTTAAAAATATTTGTAAGGTTATGTATATATAAAAAAAAAATTGCCGTGTGAACAGTGTCACGCCAAATTTGGCGCGGCACTGTACAACACTGCAAATTTGGTGTTGGTTTTGCAGTGTGGTTGGAGGAAAAAAAAACGGCATATTTGATGTTATAGAGTGTGGTTGGAGATGCCTTATAGATGTAATTTGCATACATAGATATACGTACATGGACAATAGAATTAATAACGTGTGTATATATATATATGCGGTACGTGTATAGTAATACATATATAGACAGATTTGCTTGTCTTTTATTTTAAAAGTCAAGAAAGTAATATCTATCTTTCGAAATAGAAATCTGGAACGTAATAGCATACCAAATGACTCGTACTATGGTAAACTAAAGTAAATTCTTATTTATTTCAAAGGTTATCTCGTGCGTGTGTGTTCACATTCATTGCACCAAGTCTTTATTTTAATTAAAAGAATTATATCACAATTATTGCTATGAAAACAAAGGGATGATAAGGATTGATGATATTTATTATCCATTAGCTATATCATACATGAAAACACCAACGTAATATTGTGAAATTAAGTACATATAATTATATTGCTACTCAATGAAAATACATTTACGTGTATCATTGAACAGTATTATTTTGAAATTATCAAAACGTATTATATATTTATTTAAAACATGTATGTTGTTATGCCATTATTTCACACACAACGAAAATTGTAGTTATATTATATTTCCCCAAAAAAGAACAAAACCCACAGATAGTCTAGTGGTAATCGCTGGCTGGAGGATTGAAGTGGGTGGTCCCCGGGTCGAAACTTGGCAGCTAACACGCAAGGATTCATTTTGCTTTCGCCACATCATCCGCCTAGCTCACCCTCTCTCCTAATGAGCCTTGCTTCCGCGTGGGCCTCCTGCCTGGTGGGTTTCCCTCTGAAACACCAATCTTCCCTCCAGGCGAGCTCGACCTCCAGGCGAGCTCGACCCCCCTAGGGGCGAGCTCGACCTCCCGACCAGGCTCGACCTCCAGGAGGAAGTCCATCCCAAAAATTGTGAAGGCAATCCCAGCCCTGCCAAGGGCCAGGAAAGAAAGGTCACACCCCTGCCAAGGGCCAATCCCTCTTATAAAACTCACAAAACCGGAGGATCCCTCCGGTAAAGCTCACAAAACCGGAGGACACCTCTGGTAAAGCTCACAAAACCGGAGGACACCTCCGGTAAAGCTCACAAAACCGGAAGACACCTCTAGTAAAGCTCACAAAATCGGAGGACACCTCAGGTAAAGCTCACAAAACCGGAAGACACCTCTAGTAAAGCTCACAAAACCGGAGGACACCTCTGGTAAGTTTCCATAACTTTTCACATTCAAAATCTTATAAATACCTCCATCTTTCCCATTTGGAGGTAAGTTTTGCTGACACTTACAAAAGCCTCTGCTTTTCTCTCAAAGCTTCTCTCTCTAGAACTTTGAAGCACGACACCTAGACTAATGTTGAGCGTCGGAGTGCCCGCCGGAGGAAACCCCTCCTTGGTCCTTTAGTTCACATTTCTCTCTTCTCTCAGGTGACGAGTCGTCGGAAATCCTTTTCCGGCACGGCGGAGGTACAAGTGTTGGGACAACTTCCCCGTTCGACCACCGCGCGGTCATAGGGTCCGGCTCTAGACCGAACCGCGGACCGGTTCTCATGTTGATCCATTTTCAGGCATTAACATTTTGGCGCTAGAATGAGGGGTACTCGAAAACAACCACGAGCTCTCCACCGGCAAACTCACTTCCTCCACGGAAGACCACAAAACTCACGTACAACAAATGGCTAGCCACCTAGCTATCTCCGAACGCCCCGCCCCTCCGGCGAGAAGCATCGCATTCAACACTCGGGCCCGAGCCCGCCAAGCCCAAGAGAACGACGCCCCCCGAGAGGAATCTCTCCCCGCGCTCGTTCAAGGCGACCGAGACACAAGAATGGAGCGAATCGAGACGAGTATCCTTCGTCTCGCCGGCGTTATCGCGAGACTCGGAGGCCAAGACACCCTCATCAACGACGTCTTCGACGAGCAAGACATACCAGAGTATATCCCGTTGGGACCGGAAATTGAAGACTCGGAGCAAATCCACGACGACAACCCCGAAGGCGAAGCACCCGAACTCCTTCAAGGAGAAAGCGATGACGTCCCCGATCCGAGCATTCAGTACATCGGCCACAACCACCTCGAAGAAGCACGAGGAGTTCATGACCATCACCGACGCCGTCAGGCTAGCCGAGCGATGGTCGAGCCAAGGCAACAAAACCACTCGGCCGCCTCACAAAGCTCTCGCTCCTTCGCGATGCTAGAACAGATCGGTCGCGTCCATCCACCCTCGATCGCCGAGGCCACGAAGAGGACATGGCGGCTAGCGGCGATACTCGAAGGTTCGCGCCACCAAGACGCATCCATAACCCGAGACCCGGGACCCGCCATGACCAAGACCAAAGGCAACAGCTAAACGCTCGATGGGAGATTCCACGGAATCCCCACCCCCCGGCGAACCCCCGAGCGGCAACGGGACCGATCCCGACCGATCCAACTCCACCACACATTGCGCCTCTCGACCAGGTGTCTAACGAGAGAGAACGCACGGGAAGACTTGCCCCCGCGGTAACCCCCACTGACAATACGGACGTGATGACACTCTTCCAAAAGTTGAGGGACGAAGTGCAAGACATCAGAGCAACCCAAACATCGACGTCAGACGTCCGCAACATGATGGAAGACGCTGCGTCTCCATTCACCGCGAATATCCTCGCGGAGGAGTTTAAGCACGACTTCCTTCTACCACGCATCCCTGCTTACGATGGAAAGGCTGACCCACTTTGTCACATACAGCAGTACAAGACGTGGATGAAAGTAGGGAGGCACTCAATGGCGATCATGTGTCGGGCTTTTTGCCTCACCTTGAGCGGCCCTGCCTACCAATGGTTCCTCAAGCTAAGGCCCGGAACCATTCGATCTTTCGAGGAGCTGCAACAAAACTTTCTTGCCCGCTTCAGCGGCTCTAGAGAGAGAAAGCTGGGGAAGAGCCACCTCCGGACAGTCAGGCAGAGGAGAAGCGAGTCTCTGCGCGAATACTTGTCACGTTTCACTGAGGAGTCAAACAGAGTTGACAAGTTCGAAGATGGCGACGCCATTTCGGCGATTCTCGACGGACTCCTACTTGGCGACTTCCTCAATTCCTTGATCAAGAAAGAGCCAAAGACAATGACCGAGCTCACGGCCCGAGCCGGGAAATACATAACTCTAGAAGAGTTTGTCCAGATCCGAAGGACAAGCGACCAAGGAAATCGCCGAAGGGAGGACGAAGAGTCCGACGACTGGAAAAGGAAAAGGGCACGTGCCGACAAGTCCGGACGATCGCATGTTAATTCAAAGAGTCTGTTGGTGGAAAAATTTCGAGACCACTCGAATTTCACTCCGCTGAACGCCCCGCCTGAGAGGATCCTCGCGATAGCTCGCGACAAGTTTACCGACCCCGCGCCTCTAAAAGGCGATCCTGCAAAACGAGACCGGTCCAAGTACTGCGAGTTTCACCAATGTTACGGACATGTGACCTCTGGATGCATCGATTTGAAAAGACAAATCGAGTCCTTAATCCGAAGAGGAGAACTAAAAGAGTTCATTCTTAAGATGGTCAACAACTCTGAAGCCTCGACAAGCCGACACGGCAAAGCAGTCGACAAGGGGAACAATGAGAATGGAGCCCAAAGGGCAAGAGCTCCTCTCAACGTTGTCACCTAAAAGTTAGACGCCGCCCAGGCAAGAGCAAGACCCGCATAAACGATCGGACTCCACTTAATCTACGTTTTTATCACCATCTTTTTGTGTCTGATCACATGTAATCCCCGCGAAGGGAAACCTTTTGTAATCCACCCAGTGGAAATACTTATATCAATGATAAAATGATCCATTTTGTTGCCTCTAACATGAATTAAGGCCCCCGTGGCTCCGAAAATCCCGACCCCCGTGGTTTAGGGTCGTTCGATCCCCGTGATCGAGTCGCTTAAGGCCCCCGTGGCTCCGAAAATCCCGACCCCCGTGGTTTAGGGTCGTTCGATCCCCGTGATCGAGTCGCTTAAGGCCCCCGTGGCTCCGAAAATCCCGACCCCCGTGGTTTAGGGTCGTTCGATCCCCGTGATCGAGTCGCTTAAGGCCCCCGTGGCTCCGAAAATCCCGACCCCCGTGGTTTAGGGTCGTTCGATCCCCTTTTTTCGAGTCGCTTAAGGCCCTCGTGGCTCCGAAAATCCCGACCCCCGTGGTTTAGGGTCGTTCGATCCCCGTGATCGAGTCGCTTAAGGCCCCCGTGGCTCCGAAAATCCCGACCCCCGTGGTTTAGGGTCGTTCGATCCCCGTGATCGAGTCGCTTAAGGCCCACGTGGCTTCGAAAATCCCGACCCCCGTGGTTTAGGGTCGTTCGATCCCCGTGATCAAGTCGCTTAAGGCCCCCGTGGCTCCGAAAATCCCGACCCCCGTGGTTTAGGGTCGCCTGATTCCCGGGATCAAGTCGCTAATAGCCCCCACGGCTCCGAAATCAACGACGGGGTCAAAGTCCAGACGACCACCCACCAAGGCCATTGCCAAAAAGACAAGGAAAAACTACCTCCAGACAATTAAATTTCTCGCACGACAACTCGCACGAGAAACTGGGGGGTTAATGTTATGCCATTATTTCACACACAACGAAAATTGTAGTTATATTATATTTCCCCAAAAAAGAAAAAAACCCACAGATAGCCTAGTGGTAATCTCTGGCTGGAGGATTGAAGTGGGTGGTCCCTGGATCGAAACTTGGCAGCTAACACGCAAGGATTCATTTTGCTTTCGCCACATCATCCGCCTAGCTCACCCTCTCTCCTAATGGGCCTTGCTTCCGCGTGGGCCTCCTGCCTGGTGGGTTTCCCTCTGAAACACCAATCTTCCCTCCAGGCGAGCTTGACCCCTTGGCGAGCTCGACCTCCAGGCGAGCTCGACACCCTAGGCAAGCTCGGCCCCCCAGGCGAGCTCGACCTCCAGGCGAGCTCGACACCCCAGGCGAGCTCGACACCCCGGGCGAGCTCGACCCCCCTAGGGGCGAGCTCGACCTCCCGACCAGGCTCGACCTCCAAGAGGAAGTCCAGCCCAAAAATTGTGAAGGCAATCCCAGCCCTGCCAAGGGCCAGGAAAGAAAAGTCACACCCCTGCCAAGGGCCAATCCCTCTTATAAAACTCACAAAACCGGAGGATCGCTCCGGTAAAGCTCACAAAACCGGAGGACACCTCTGGTAAAGCTCACAAAACTGGAGGACACCTCTGGTAAAGCTCACAAAACCGGAAGACACCTCTGGTAAAGCTCACAAAACCGGAGGACACCTCAGGTAAAGCTCACAAAACCGAAAGACAGCTCTGGTAAAGCTCACAAAACCGGAGGACACCTCAGGTAAAGCTCACAAAACCGGAAGATACCTCTGGTAAAGCTCACAAAACCGGAGGACACCTCTGGTAAGTTTCCATAACTTTTCACATTCAAAATCCTATAAATACCTCCATCTTTCCCATTTGGAGGTAAGTTTTGCTCACACTTACAAAAGCCTCTGCTTCTCTCTCAAAGCTTCTCTCTCTAGAACTTTGAAGCACGACACCTAGACTAATGTTGAGCGTCGGAGTGCCCGCCGGAGGAAACCCCTCCGCGGTCCTTTAGTTCACCTTTCTCTCTTCTCTCATGTGACGAGTCGTCGGAAATCCTTCCGGCACGGCGGAGGTACAAGTGTTGGGACAACTTCCCCGTTCGACCACCGCGCGGTCATAGGGTCCGGCCCTAGACCGAACCGCGGACCGGTTCTCGTGTTGATCCATTTTCAGGCATTAACATATGTGTATATATACACACACATACATACATACATACATACATACGAGAAAGAACAAGTTAAAACCATCAATTTTTTCTCTTCGTAACATTTTATATGTTTTGCAACAGAAAGTCAACACATTACAATATATATATATATATATATATATATATATATATATATATATATAATTTTTTTTTTATTATAAAAACTAAGCATTAAAGTTTGAAACTAGGAAATGAATAAATATACACATAAATGAAGCTAGGAAAACACGAAATAACAAAAACTATAAATCAAATAAGTTTCTGGCTTGCATAAAATATGAATAACATAATTTATAAAATTTTGGGCGTTACATCTAGTGTCTTGCTATATAGGCTTTGTCCATGTGCTATAAGCTGAGCTTTGCAAGATTGTGATATTTATGGTAACTATTGATAAACACTTCTTTTAGTATGTTTTTATTGTTGTTTATACTTAATAGTTTATTAGCCATTTTAAGGATGACAGTTTGGTCTGGTGACGAAACACAAAACAGTTACGGCACGATTTAAAACATATTTGAATCTTAATAAGTGGATCGGTTATTAATTGGGTCGAACACGCTAACACAACTATTTAAATAATGAGTCAAAACGACACAATTACGATAACACAGTTAAAACCCGATTAACACGACTATTAAATGGTCGACACGAAACACGATTATGACCCACATGAATATGATCCAATTAATACGATTACAAGTAATAGCACGATTACGATTAAACACGATTAATATTATATACGTAAAATATCAATATATATTAAAGTGATGTAAAATTATAAATATAAAGAAAAAAGGTATAAAATTATAACTATAAGCAAAACATAAACGAAGCATAAAATTATAACTATAAATAAAAAAATAAAATTGATACTAGAAAATATGATGGAATAAAAAGAGTTGTTATGATATTGACATTTATATTGCCGTAGAACAACTTATAATTTTCAATCAATTTTGATATGGTTGAGATTGAAAAAAGGTATATTTGTATCAATATCAATTCACGTAAGATAACATAAAGTCAACAGTATATCAATTGACTTAACGAGAGCACTAACATTTGTACAGTCATCGTATCAATCAATTTAGTTGTTTTCAATTACAAATTTAACTAGTATGTCTAGTGGTGTTTTCATAATAGTAGTGGCATTGGAAGATATCAAACAATCAACAATATCAATAACCTTTGAATTTCATAGTTGCATGATTTTGATATCGAAAAATAAATACATATATACAAAGATATTTGATTTAAAGAGCCATTATTAATTTTATTTAAATTCTATGTATATTTTATTTCATTTTATTTGATTTCAATTACAGTAAAATGACTTATTACCTCCATTTTTTGTCAAATTCAATTTCTAATTTTTATCCGAAACAAAGACACCAATTTTAAAGTTTTCAAATTCCCCTAAAAAATCATTCATTCACTTTACCTTACCAATGTTATTTATTCATTTACTATATATTAGAATGAAACTTTAGAATGTAATTTATAACATATAATAGTAAATAAGATGCAAATTTGTGAAATAGTGACGGAGAAGAAGAAGAGTTAACGGATATTGAAAAGAAGCTCGTTGGATTTCATCAGTTCAGAAAACTCAAAAAAATCAATTTCACCATCATGGATCGTCACTTTGAATAACAAATTCATAAGTTTTCTCGTGTTTGCCTATCTTGTTTCGACGGTCTGTTTTTTATTATTGTTAAAACCCACAGTTGCTCTTCTTCTTCTTCTTCGAAATGATATCTCTTTTTGGCTATGTGGAAAATCTGAGATGTTAGAATGATTTATAATTCACGAATCGTATGGAACTAAATGTAAACTTTTCCTTTCCTTTTTTTGAAATCGTAAAAGATTTTGTAGTTAGGATTTTGTTAGGGTTTAGGTTGACTAAGATGTTCTTTTCTTTATTTTTATACATGAAACTTAATAGCATTCTTTTAATCGATGTGATTTTTTTCCTTTCCATAAAATTATGTAGTGTTGTCGCTGAAAATTGGACAACGTCGAAGACTTCAGTGGTTTGACCCAAGGCCGGACCAAGTGGTCACGCCCAACCTGGATTTGTAGAAACTCGAAAGTCGCGAGTTCCCTCTCCTAGCTCAAGAACATCTTTTGTTCGTTGCGGAGACCAGAGAGTAAAAAGAAAAAGAAGAAAATAACCTTAGAGGAGCGTAGAGGCGGTGCCTCTGGCACGCGCTCCAATGCTCAACATTAGTCTGATTGCTATGTGAGGGGGTGCTGTTGTTCTTTGAAAATATTTGAGGTAATGAGGCTGATCAGAGTGAAATTATGTGCGGATGGTCTTCGGCTGCGTTTTGCAACTCTGGAATCGAGTGATTGTGTTGAGAGAAAATTGTGTATCTTTTTTCCTCTGAGGAGATGAGTATTTTATAGTGGTTGGAGGGCAGAAAAGAACCCTAAAAGTTAGATTGGACGAAGTCAAGGGGCGCGCGGAAGGCTCGTCGCGCGCCTGTTTTCACATTGGCGCAACACACAATGTATGTGGCGCGGCGTGCCAAGGGCTTTTTTGTGTGCCTTTTTCGGCCTTTTCTTCGTGATCTTGTCCTGGGTGGACTTTTTAGCCTTTATTGACCCGGATCGGGCTTCTTTGTGGGCCTCATATAGGCTTTGATGTGGAATTCCTTATTAGTCACAAGGAATTTAATATTTTCGAAAACAACTGACAACATGTAGTAATATGGCTTGGTTAGGGTTTAGGTTGAGTAAGATGTTCTTTTCTTGATTTTGATACATGAGCATGTTCTTGATGCACCCTAGTCTATGGATTAATTTCATCAACAATGGCGTTTATCGACTTAGGGTTTCATATGTGATTTGGGAACTATGTAATTATATGATTTGATTATTGGATTCAACGATGATTCGAGACTTACTGCTGGATTTGTGTTTTGATTTTTCTCTTTGTTGAATAGTGATTTTAACTTGGAAATGGTGAAATATGGGAATTCGGTTATTGGTTAGAGAAAGGGACAGTTGGAATTAAATTGGTGATTTTGTTGATGCATGAATTGAGTTTTATTTATTTATTTATTTAATTTATCATTTAAGTTGTATAAGTCTTGAATTTATTTTTGTTTCATAAATTTAACTAGCTAATTATAAATTTTATGTATGATCAAATGGAGAAGCGATGATTTTATACTAGACGTCTTGAATTTTAAGTTACATGACGAGGATGTAAAATCCGAAGGTTCAAGTATTCGAGTTGGCTAAAATTAATTATGTCTTTTTTTATTTATTTTTTGTGAAAGATGATTGTGTTTTTTATTCATACATATTTTTCTATGACTATTATGTTTGGGATATTCTTATTTTGCTAAGACTATTTATTTTTTCTCTTATGAGTACTATGTTTTTGATAATTTAATCACAATATTTTGAGCTCGAATATATGGACACGACTAAAACGCGATTAAATCAACCATTTAACACGACTATTAAATGGTTTATTTTAAATGAATATGGATCTGTAAAAAAAATAAACTGTCGGATTTGGTTCTAAACTTCAAACACAATATTAATAAATGGTCGGATTTGTTCTAATAATTATTTTTACAAATACGATTAACACGACACAGTTACAATCCGAACACGAAATTTTCATCCCTCATTTTTTTAACTGTTTTCATCGACAAGCAGGTTGGCGGCAAGCACGACGGCGGTCAGCAGGTTGGTAGAAAATAGGCTGGCGGCAAGGATTCATCGTGGTCTCGCCTTAATGACTATTGTTTGATAGTTTGTGTAAAGGACTTCGTTTGATAACTCGTCTTGAAGAATTCTCTTGATGATTCAACTCAATTACACTTCACTTGATGATTTGACTTGAAGACTTCTTTCGAGAACTCGACTCGACTTGAGTGCTTATTTTGATGATTAGACTCGAAGAATTCTTTCGAGAATTCTACTCGAGTTGACTCGGTGATTCGTCTTGAGTCCTTCCCTCGATGATTTGTCTCGAGTACTCGACTTGATGATTCGAATCGAAGACGAGGACTTCTCTTGATGACTCGAATCGAGTATTTGTTTAAGGACTTTTGTCTACAATTTTGGCCTTGTGGGGTTGGATCTCATATTTGGGCCCGTATTGTCATTTTTTCTTAAGTAGGAGTGTAATTCTTTTACAATGAAAAAAATAAGGCTATAACATTAACTATTATTATATGGGCCGGTTAAGTATCTAGCCCAAATTGGTCATCTCCTTTAAAATTCTAGCCCAACTATCATTTAAATTAGGTAACTAGCCCAATCCACTACCAAACAATCTTATATTCTCATCTTACCCCTCATCAAATACACACCAAATTTTTTGCCTCCGACTCTGAATCCTTCAATCATCCGATATTGCCTCCGAACTCTCCGTCGATTTCGAATCCTTCAATCCTCTAATATTGCATCCGACCTCATTTTCCGCCACCAATTTTCTGAGTTCGCCACTTTCGAAGCCGACGAAGATGTCTCGGTTCTCAAACTTGGAAAAATATTTACCGTCTGACCATTCGATAGTAAATATTATTTACCATTCGAAAAAGCAAAATACATGTCTCCGATTTGGCGAACGATTCCATGATTCAATAACTAGAATTTTTTTGGAATTAACAAACAAATAAGAACAAAATTATATGAAACCAATGACAATTTTGAAAGTATGAGAAATATGGATTACTTCTCTAAATACATAAATAATTTGGCTATAATTTAAAATTTCCCTCTGTGAGTATGTTTATAAATCTCTTATTATATTCTTTGGGATTAAATACGCTAGTACGAGCCTTTCCAAATTTTGCCTCAACAAAGTTTCAATCATGTTGTATGTAACTCCAACTCCCAAAATTTAAATCATTACGTATTAGTTACGTATGTATGTATTACTTACTAATTAATAAAGCAAAAGTTTCACATTAAAAGGAAAAAAAAGAAAATCCCAGAAGCAAAACATCAAAAATTCAAATTCACATTCTGAACAGGGGGCAGAGAGAGATATTACAAAGTGTAACAATAATGCACAATAAAGAATAACAAATAAATGACATGTTCCTTGTGTTTTTTTCTTCTTGGTTTCAACATAAACTTAAAAAACTTTTACACATGAATAGTAGATAATAATAATAACAGTATTACAACGACGAGGAGGAGGACAGCAATGCAAATCTGTATCATGGCTTAGGCTGCTCCGGCGTCGGTTCCACAGCCTTCTTCGGCGGCTCAGCCACTTCTACGGCCGGCTTTGGTGGTGCCTCAACCTCGGTCTCTTTCTTCTCTTCAACGACAGCGACGGCCGGGATATCTTCTTTCTTCTCCTCTTCAACAGCGACGTCTTTGTCTTTGCTGGTCTCAGCAGTTTGATCAGCTTTGACTTCTTCTTCGGGTTTGGCCTCTTCGGCTTTCACTTCTTCTCCGATCGCCCTTTCTTCTACTTTGACTGCCTCCTCTGTGACAATGAACGTTGAGACCTTCTCAAAGATGAAGAACACGTGGGTTGGCACCAGGGATGCTCCGAACTTGGAACATGCTTCTGAAACTGGTTTTGATCCTGGGAATTCTGTTTACAAAAATACAAAAAATACCACGTTAAAAAACATGGCCACGTATATACAGTGGCACATACATAATTATTTATGTTTCTTGGCAGCACGCGATTCTCGTAGAATATATCGAAATTCAATGGTGAAGAAATAAGAAGCACAGTAAATAATTATATAAATGTGAAAGTAACTATTAAATATACGAGTAGCATGCTAATTTGAAAAATATTAAATGAAAAAAGAATCAATATATGTATACCAATTTTAACGAGTTCGTCCAAAAATTTCTGGACCGCAGCAGAGTTCTTCTTGAGACCTGCCTCCTTGGGATCCTTGACCAACGTCTGGTAATATAATTAACATATTAATTAAAAAAAAACAATATTCATCTAAAATCAATAAATATATTTTAATATTAAATGAATGGTTTCCTTTCAATATCAAAGACATATTGTTTGAGATGTAATATGTACCTTGATTTCGGTTGATGAAGCTTCATATATTTCAACCACCTTAGGTTGGAGGTCGGCCTTCTTCTCTTCAAACTCCTTGCTGTATTCCTCCTGAAAATTATATAAAACGCTCAAGTTCAATAAGAAATACTTCCATATATCATTAATTACATATAAAAAAAATATGGTTTTTATGGAATATAGTTTTGATGATATTGAAACTACGTATACCTTAGACTCATCAAAGGATTTTGTGGCTTCTGCAGCTGCAGCTTTCTTAGGGCCGGTTGTATCAAAGACCTTCTTGATCTTTGGAAGCACCTTGGTTTTCCAATAACCCATCTCTCTTTCGGAATTGATTTCCTTAGTTTCCAAAAGAACTTGTTTGAAAGAAAAATCAAAGAGAGCCTAAAAGCCTTTGTAGGAGGAGTATAATCTGTATTAAAAAAATCACACAACTAGGTCAATGATAAAAATCACAAGACAAAAAGAACATGTGAATATATAACAGATAGCTCTAGGGAAATGGAAAAGTGTACAGCAAATATGGCCAATTGATGAAAACTGAAAAGCTAAGAATATCTCTCTGTCTCTCTTCCTTTATTTTTATTTTTATTTTTATTTTCTTCTCTCTCTCTCCAATTAGTAAATTACTCGCATAATGAAGTGTTTGTTGTGTTGGAGGGTCGCAAATCAAAACAAATTATTAAAAAAAAACCAATTAATAAATTAAAAAAATGTGTCTACCTCAACGCAACTATTGGAGCCAACTGTCTGTCTCTCTAAATTAAGAGTTTCCTCTCTATTATGCTTAAGACCGTGGCATGCATCAATCAGACATATAGACAACAGCACTCTTCCAACAGCGAAAAGGCCCTGGAACTCGCCACTTATTTACCGAAATGCCACCTCGCTCAATGATTCAAACACGCTGAAATGACGGTCTTGGCCCTCCTTCGTTGGGGTTGGGCAGGTGCATAACCGTCCGGCCGCAAAAATGTGAGGTTTGGTTGGGTAT
This sequence comes from Urtica dioica subsp. dioica, assembly GCF_054948205.1. Taxonomy (NCBI): domain Eukaryota; kingdom Viridiplantae; phylum Streptophyta; class Magnoliopsida; order Rosales; family Urticaceae; genus Urtica; species Urtica dioica. Next base: position 14,206,924 of record NC_142764.1, on the reverse strand, counting down.
GATTGGTGAAGCCAGGGCGGATAGTTTGAATATGAGGTGGCGTGGGGTAGAGTGACAGCTGGCAGTCACCCAAACAAGAGGTGGCCGTGCATCGTATTCTCCCCTTGGTGGGGCCTTGTGGGACCTCACCAACCCTCCTCCGGGGATTGCCATCATCATCGCTTGAATGTGATCAATTGAGGTTAATAATGCACTTAATCATACCATGTACATGATCATAAAAATAATAATCCTTACATTTGAATCATATCTTGCCTAGACTCAGGTTAAAAAAGGTGAGATGTCAAATTAACCAAATCACTTCACTTCACGAGTAAGCCAATTTAAAGTCCTTTAAGTATTATTTGATTAAAAAAAGAATTGATCAAATTTTAATTAATTTTCTAGACTAAAAACTCTATTTTTTTCATTTTGGAGAAAAAATTTATTTAAGAAACAATCGACACCGAATAATAATAATAATAATAATAATAATAATAATAATAATAATATAGGCCCACCAAAGAAGCCAAAGATCGAAAACGATAAATAAATGTAGAAATCAACAAAAAAAAATCGGTCTTCGAAAATCATCTAGAGTGAACATCCGAAAAAATGGCGTAAGGCAACTAGCCACGTTCCGCGCTTAGTCAACTTTAGTGGCTATGACCACTCTATCCCTTTCAGTGCACAAGTAAGGCAAAAAGCTTGCTTGCACTCCCATGATCAACGCCACACACACTCGTCCAGCCCGACGCCCACTCGTTGCCCGCCTCACACGAGATCGGCTCATTCAGCGCCTTTCAGCCCAAATACCATAATTTATGTATGTTCAGGGCAAGAAGATCAAAAGAACCACTATTACATTAATCCTAGTATTTCCCTCGTATTGTACTACTACTTGTAATTATTTGAATTTCTCAGACTAATTTATTGTTGTGCATTCATCGGAGTATTCTTAGACGTACAACGATGGGCAAGTCTTAGTTCAGTTTTTACACTTTACATTAAGTTAGCTCATTAATAAAAAAAAAACAATTTATTACATGGAGCTCATTTGCTGTTGGTCAAATTTTGCATCAACAAGAGTGGGGCAAAATCCCAGGCTCTCTCAACCAGCAAGAACAATGGAACAACGTGGTAGCTAGCTTGTTCTAGCGGTAATCCCACACACACCTCGACGGAGAGGTCATGGGTTCAAGCCCCCATGGGATGCAGAAATGCATGCCCCCTAGGATTTATTCTAATAAGTATGTAATCTTGGCCAGTAGTGCCACCTACTATGTAATCTTGGCCGATAGTGCCACCTGCGCTTTGCACTGCTAATATATCATGTAATCCTGGCCGATAGTGCCTCTACTAAAAAAAAAAAGAACAATGGAACAACCACAAATCAAGAAAAGTTATTCGACGAAGAGGTGAGAAAATTTTTCTTGGAGGAAACTCGACGTGAAAAATGGAATGCAATAGAAGGAGTAAGGTGAGATTTACATCCGTCATTCTGTAGTTTGGACATCCACAAATCAGACCCAACATATTTTCATTTGAGACATCACCAGTAGTTTGGAAGGCACATGATTGCTACCAATCACTACCTTATTATAGAAGGATGCAAGGCGTCCCAACCAATTAACCATGGTATATGCACTCCCATGACCCCAAGAGAGGCTCCACCTAGAGCTTCATTTAAAGGTTGACGTGGCCCTTAAAGAATCAAACCTAGAGGTCTCTGCCGAGCTGCGAACATTAGGGGTAGTCCAAGCACCCATATCGCCCCAAGATGGACATTGGCAAGGGGAGAGATGGGTCGCCTGAGATCCCACATCACCCCCGAGAACGAGGCTGGCCATGGAGGTTGCTTGAGCACCATCACTGCCTCAAGAATGGCACCTATGAGTCACCCGAGCACCTTGTTTCCTTAAGAGTGATGACGGTCGTGGGGTCGTTTGAGAACCCTCATTACCCCAAGAATGACGCCTTTATGAGCTTCAAGCTCAAGGATATGAGCCACCCAATAATATAAGAGATGACATCCTAAAGTAAATCACCCAACTTTGTAGGTCACTTGTGAATCCATATAATCTAAAGAATACGCGACATCAATAAAGAAGAGAAATGAGCATGACTACAAAATAGAATCTCACTAATTTCATAATGAGAATCTCCACTAACAACGAATTTTGATGGAACTCAAGATTGTAAATGAATAAATGATCAACCTCGCCCTCATTGACACAAAGAGCTTGGTGGTTATCTTGTTAGGAAACACATTGGTGTTGGATATGCCCAAGAGTTATAGTCTGTGTCCCCATGCCAGTCTCCATATACAGGTTTGACAACGAACATGTCCATCCGGAGGGAACCACCAGACTTGCACCACTTTCAAAGAAAGAGACGTGAGTGGCATTCACCAGATCAATTCGATGTCATTGACTACTCATCGATCTACAATGCCAACATTAGACGTCCCACCAGTTCTGCATAAAATCAACCATCTTCATACATCAGAGGTGCATCAGATCTATGACACATTAGTTCCGCTGATATTGGGTAATTAGTAATAGAACAATAGAGAAGTAGAGTTTATTTATGCAACAGATCGGTATATTTAAATCAGTAGAGTAATAGAACGTAGAGTGGAGAGCACTAGATATGAAATATAAACTAAATTATTATATTAAATTGATCATTAGTATTCTTATATTTAATTATCATATTGTAGATAATGATAGATACTACAATAACTGGTTATTACGATGGAGAGTGGAAGGAAGAAGAAGGCTCGCATCAATGGGTTAGCGAAAAGAATGATAGGCATGTTGTCATCGTTATATATACCAAGATCAAGTTAAGCGACTTAATTGAAAAATTGTGTCTGAAACTCAAAGTAAACAAAAATAAGTTAGACTTTAAACTAAGTTTTATGTCAACTTCATGGGATACATTAGATCCTATTTACATAGAAGATGACGATTATGTTTACGGTTTCTTGATGGATCGTGATGAAAGAAACCGTAGAAGTTCACTTCGAGTAGATTTTCTTGAGTGGGAGAGAATATGCAGGAGAATAGATGTTCAAATGCGATCAATTTGGAAAGAACATATCTACACGCCCTTTAAATTGATGAGAAGCTTGCTCGACGCTAACAAAAAGGCATAAGAAAGGATAAAAATAATGCTTCTACGTACAATATTGAATTGACTTATTTACTATATGTCCATCAAAGTTTATTTACCAAACAATGCTTTCATTCATTGTAGTTAATGACATTAAATTGTGTTTTATTTCAACATATATACCTCTACTATGCAATAGTGCTACTCTGATGGTAGTAGAACTGAAATAGAGAAGTATCTATTAGGCATTTCTACTGATGAGTAGAAAAACTCTCATGATTAGTACAGTAATTTATATTAAGCTCTAACGGCTAGTAAAGCAAATCTACTCATTAGTAGGTTGTTTACAATACTTAGGTCTACCAATCAAGGATCGTCTTACCGTTATCGTTATCGTACAGGGACTTCAATTTTGGGGGAAATCGCTTAATGGAGTGGAAACCGAAAAGGTATTCAGACAAAAAAGGAAATCGGTACCAGTAGGAAACCGCTTACCGTAGAGGAAACCGAAAAAAATGTAGGAAACCGAGGGATATTCAGACAAAAATTTTGCAATAATAAACATACTTCTCATAGTTCAAACTTCAAACGTTAAAGTTTCATACCAAACATAAACTGAGTTCTTAAACAAAAGTGTCATAAGTAGAGTATAAATTTATTACAACACGTACGACAAAATAAACTAATTATAAGTCTAGTGTCTCGGGGGTTGAGATCTCTGCGACGTGGTTGATCATCCACCATCATGTTATAATGTACCACGTCATGTAACTAGAATATGTGTTCATCCACGTACGTAAGTGATAATCATAGGACTCTTAGCTAATAATAATGGGCCGCGAGTGCGGACAATATCCGTCTTCCCAACGTGTGAAAGGGGTTTGACCGTAGATATTGTACGACTCATGTGTCTCTTCCACTGCGATAACGGGTATTACGAGGATAGGGACGGGGACGGGGACGGAGACGGGGATTGGGACGTAAGGGTAAGACGAGTAAGATTAGTTCTCGTAAGGGTCATATGACGCCGTTGGCAGTGGATAACCATTCTAAGAGCCGTCGGGTGTAATAGAGAACAATCCAAATTCTGAAGTCAACATATTAACGTCATTACTACCCGACATTGAGATCGCATCGTTCACACCTCTTTGGTTCCTGCCTTGATTCCCTCCACTTCCCGGAGCAAAAAGGAATAGATTGAATGGCTCATCCCCGTATTGTTCCCCCCTGCCCTAGTATTGAGACCCGCCTCCCCCGTATTGAGATCTTCCAGCCTTGGATTGCTCCCCGCCGCTGCTGCCCGCGTATTGAAACTTGCCGCCTCCGTGGGGTAACCCTCTACCCCCATGCGACAAGCTGCCACTTCTATATTGATGGCCTCCACGACCACCCTTGCCACACACAATCATTTGAACCATAAATATTGAAACAATAAAGTCGAGAGTAAATGGAGTCATTGCCGCTATCACCAGAATCATGATCACGGGTATCAACTCTGACCTCTTCACTCAAAACTTGTTTGACGTTTATTCCTTCTGCCTAAGCATGAGATTCCGCCAATGAATCAGGTAAGTTTTCAACACCATCCATGTAGACCGGATCGATCCAACGGTAAAGCTCATCGTCGCCATCATTATCCGCGTTTGACCTATCGAAAGCTCTTTCAATGATATTAAGAGGATCGAGAGGTTCCATTTCGTCCGCATACCTCGCTCTTTTGTCTCTCAAGCTCAACTTCATGTTGTAGCTTGCAAAGACAAGCCTGTCGAGCGTTGAGTGCGTCAAACAGTTCCTTTGCTTCGTGTGGATCAAAGTAAATGTACTCCAGTTCATCTCATAGGCAGATGAGGACGCCGTTTGCGATAGGATTCGCCTTGCCAGCTTCTGCAGCGTAGGTGTATGATTCCCGTATAGTTCCCACCACATAACTGCAGTCAATACGAATGTAGTTAATAAGTGAACAAAACCTGAATAACATCTTCATAAGATTGTACCTGCGTTCACGGTCCCCCTAGTAGACACTGCACTTTTCTGTCCAAAGTCACATCGCATACCTGGAAATGAAAACAACTGACTTGCCAACGTCGATGAATCTTCGTCGGAGTGTAGAGTGTCGAACACCTCGGTCACCGAGGCCATATGGGTACTATCCTTATGGATTTCCCTGTTGTACTACAAGTTTGGATTAAGGAAAAAAGCTACACATAATTTAAAATAATGTTATGGACATAATTATAATATTATAATTTAAAAAAATAGATTATCTGCTTCATGTAACGGGTGGCCTAATTGGTTGTTTCACCTATTGTCGATGATGTCTACGACCCAGTGACGTCCGTGAAGTGATTCCAACCGCTTTCATTGAAAACATAGTACAACAACCCCATGGAGGGATGCACATCCGAGTCCACTAGTCGTAAACATATGTACATGGGCTCGAATATGGCACACACGTCGTCGACTCCTTGCCAAAAAAGGGTTTGTGAAGCGTTCTCGGCAACCCATTTTTCTTCTCGTGAGGATGAAAATCTCAAATCCTCCCACCATTGAGAGGTAAAGAGGTTCCTGAGAGGTGATCTTTTGGCTCGAAGACTTCTGAGAGCCAAGTAGTTGGTCCCAAACCTTGTCAACCCGGGTCTTACAATTTCATCCGTACTAGTCTCTCTCAACTTGGACAACACGGAGCCGTGATTGTAGATGAATTTGGTCGTCTGCCGATCGGCTTTCACCACATTGTCGACACTTGGCCTCTTCCCGATATCTTCGAACATCAGGTCTAGGCAATGTGCAGTGTGAAAGGTCCAGTACAAGTTGTACTTCCTCATTAGCTTCTTCCCCGCAGACTTATAGTTGGACCCGTTATCGGTGATGACCTGTACGACGTTCTCGGGTCCCACTTGTTCAATCACCTCGGAGAGTATCTCGATGAGGTACTCTGCACTCTTAATCTAGTCGGACGCGTCGATTGACTTCAGGAAGACGGCCGACCCACCACAATAAACCATAATGTTTAATCTCATGGGTCATGTCCAACCATCGGCCATAATGGTGCATCCATACATCTGCCACTTGACCTTTTGTTCTTCGAGATAAGCTCGCATGTCTTGTACCTCTTCGTCGAGGATCCAGCCGTGAATGTCTTTCGGACTGGGCACCGTGACATTCATTCCTACAGTTAAATAAGATCAATATATCAAATATACGAGATTGCAATTTATACTTGTAAAAGTAATATAAAAAGTTTTTACTTACCGACTTCACCGAAAACATGAATCATGTTCAGGAAGTGATTGTCAAGTGTCTTGTTTGCGGCAACTTGCGAGTGAATGAAGAATCGACCGATGGCTTTGGACAACATCTTCTTGATACCGGGTTGCGATTCGTCCACCCTCCTTTGACGCGCACTATTGCTTTGGTATAACGACGGTGCGGTTGTATCAGATCTTCTTAGCTCAGGAGTCCCGGCAGATCCACCGGGACCTTCACGTTCTTTCTGCCATTGTTCGGCTGCTTGTGCTTCTCGGGACCTCCTTATTACCCGACGGAGCTCTTGCTCTTCGTCTACGTCTTCGTCAGAGTCTCGACTCCCTTTAGACTTTTTCAGAGGTCGGCTCGTATCGACTCACTCAAACTCTTACATTGCTTCTTCTTTTGAGAGTTCACGTAGAGTAACTCTTGCATTTCCGCTTTTACTTCAGGATGAACTTTGTCGCATAACCTCACGCTTTTGGACTTGTCCACGTTCGCTAAGTGGTTCTTCACACGAGTGATTCCACCACCACCCAAAACTTGCATTTATGTGCACGCGGTCGGTCTTCGACGGGGTCGCAATACTTATATGCCGGGTCGGACGCCATACTTCATAATCATAATCATTTCAATTCCACATATTCACAAATCACCATAACAATCATCAAATTAATTTAAATTCAACATAATCATGACAATAATCAATAAATTAATGTTAATCAATATTTTAATTCAACTTAATCATGACAATAATTATCAAATTAATTTTAATTCAACATAACTATGATCACAATCATCAATTCTTCATCAAATTAAGTTTAATTCAACATAACCTTGATCACAATCATCAATTCATCATCTAATTAAGTTTAATTGAACATTTCAACATCATCACCATCACAATCATCAAATCATCCACAAATTAATTTAAATTCAACATAATCATGACAATAATCATCAATTCATCATCAAATTAACCAATACATCATCATATTCTAAGATTAAAACACAAACTTTTGAAAAATTTGAAAAATCCCCAAATCTCCGAAACCCTTGTCACTTACCTGTCGGAAACCTCGGAAACTGGACAAAATTACACTGCGAACAACGAGATCTGCCTAGAAGCACAGCGAGGATGGCGGAAATCACGAAATCCCACTGGGATTCGAGCAAACTCTGGCGAGGAAAAACGGGAATCAAAGGGAATGTGGTTTCGTCAATTTGGGTCTCGGGAAGCTAGGTTTCCTCGAAATTAACCACAAACTATTTATACTCGAAACGGGAATCGGACCAAAGGAATCTGGTGCGGTTCGACCGGGTTCATGACACGGAAACGGTTTTTGCACGTACCTTCCCGGTCCACTCCGGTTCCCCGGAAAGTCAGACCTTACTACCAATCAGTAGATTACAAAAACTATAAAAGTAGAGCCATTTAGCATTATGACTTTGTTATTATAAATTAAACTCACTAACTCTAATAATTAAATTTATTATATGACATATTATAGTTGAAACTCACTAATTTTAATTGTTCATATGACTTTGTTATTCAATAGAAACTCACTAATTCTAATAACATTGTTCATATGACTTTGTTATTATAGATGAAACTCACTAATTATAATTAAATTTATCGTATGACATACTATAAATGGAACTCACTAATTTTAAATTGTTCATATAACTTTGTTATTCTATATGAAATTTACTAATTCTAATTAAATTGTTCACATGACTTTGTTATTTTACACGAAACTCACTAATTCTAATAAAACATTTCATATGACATATTATAGATGAAACTCACTGATTTTATATTGCTCATATGACTTTGTTATTATAGATGAAACTCACTAATTTTAAATTGTTCATAGCACTTTGTTATTATAGATGAAACTCGCAAACTCTAATTAAATTTTCATATAACTTTGTTATTATAGATGAAACTCACTAATTCTAATTTTAAACTTTTCGTATGACTTTGCTATTTAATACGAAACTCACTTATTCTAACTAAATTGTTCATATGACTTTGTTATTATAGTTGAAACTCACTACTTCTAATTCAATTTTTCAGATGACATATTATAGATGAAACCCACTCATTTTAAATTGTTGATATGACTTTGTTATAGATGAAACTCACAAATTCTAATTAAATTGTTCATACGGCTTTGTTATTATAGACGAACCTCACTAATTCTACTTAAATTTATAATATAATTTTGTTATTATAGATGAAATTCACCAATTTTAAGTAAATTTTACATATGACTTTGTTAGCTCACTAATTTTAAATTGTTCATATGACTCTGTTATTCTATATAAAACTCACTAATTCTAATTAAATTGCTCACTAATTAGATTGTTGTATGGATTAGCTCTAATTAATATTGATCTACCGACATTAGATTAACTCTAATATTCAGTAGAAATACGATTAATATTGATCTACCGACCAATAAATTAGCTCTAATACTCAGTAGAACCACGAATGCCTTCTCAGAGGCTTGTTCATCACATTGATTGCTAATAAAAAAATCAAGAAACACAAACTACTAAACTAGTACATAGTCAAGGATCGCGATCGCCTTCAATATCAACAACCATCTTCTTCTTAAAGAGTGGAACGTGAACACCGTTTAGATCTTCAAAGCCTACTCTAGCTGAATCAAACTCAATATATTTCATTGCATATATTCTACAATCTGATCCTCTATTTACAAAGAACAAAAGTTAAAATAAAAATATTAATAAAGACAAAATTAATTTAACATATTGCCTAAAAATGACATGTATGGTATATAGCATGTATAAAGTTAATTTTAATTTTGTGGCAAATCTTTCACCCGCTTATACGGTGTCAAGAACTCTTTAATTTGTCGCCAAGCTCAACTACAAAAGGTAAGAATAGTAACAAGTTATAGTAGTAAATTTTATTAATATTGTTTACTCTACTAGTTAGTAGAGTATTCTACCAAACAGTATAGCCGAGCACAATTATGCTCTACTGATATATAAATTTTGCTCTACTAGTGAATAGTGTTTCATTGAATAAATTCATTTGAATTTTTTTTTTTTACATGAATGATCTGATCAGTTGATGACTTTTCATCTTCATCACTTCCATGTTCTTCTTTCGATGCATTCGAATCATTATCTCTTCCATTCTCTTCTTCGTTCGTGAACTCCACATTCTCTTCGTTCATGGACTCTTCATCATTCTCTTCGTTTTGTTTCGGGTTGTTTTTCCACTTCTATAATGGATTCGCGAAAATTAGAACTCGTTGGAGTACCTAAAAAACAACCGAGACACAAATTAACAAAATATTTACACGGTGTCCTCAAGGTAAACACAGCCACACACAACTCAAATACAAGCAACATCAAGCATTAAGCATGAGTTTGAGACCCTAAAATCAGATTATTTCATACCCACATTTTTTAAGCCACAATTATTACCAAAAAAATGTATAAAAAAATCCTTACCCTTGGCCGAAACTCTTAGTCCAGCGATATGCGTAGAACAATAACATAAATATGTAAATTACAGTCGGAAAAAAAATGAAGAAGAAAAAAAACTAAATATATAAATTACCTAAACCTCAACCAAATCTTCTCTGATATGAAAGCCTGGAGCTCTAAATAATGTGTCTCTATTCCGAATTGATACAAAAACAATAAAATCCACCTGAATTCTCTATTATCTTCGGTGGCGAAAAAGCGGAATTTCAGTCGGAGCTAGAACGACGTTGTTTCTTTTGTTGGACTGGACACCTTCGAGGCTCTCGATTTTGATCAGTCGGAGCTAGCTTCGTCGGAGACTGAGAGTCGTGATTGCATCTCTGGCTGACTTGACTCGCGAGAAGAGAGACCCGTTTGGGGGGAGAGGAGAGTTTTGTTTTGTTTTTTTTTTTTTCGTTTGGCATTTAGAGAGGGTTGGAGACTGTGAGAGGAGAGCGGGAAAGAAGTTTCTGGTTCTTTCTTTTATTTTTTTATTTTTTTTAAAGAAGGTTAGACGATGGGCATATAGGTAATTTTGATTTTTTTTTTTTTTATGTAAGTTGAAAAAATAAACTAAAAAGAAAAAGAAAACTAAAGGAGGGTATAAATAAAGCTAAAACAATTTTTTTTATAAATGCACTAAGCTCATTTTCTCATGTCTTCATCTGAATCATACTCCTTTATATATATATATATATATATATATATATATATATATATATATATATATATATATATATATATATAAAATTGGTTACGTAAACTACCTAAATTATAAGAATTGTAAATTAGCCAACTTTTGGTAAATATTTTGTAAATAGTCAACTTGCATACGTGACAACCTATTAACTACCTTTTTTACATGTTTGGCTTGATTAAACAAGTCTTACTAATCTGTTAATAAGTTAACTTGGTTATTTACAAGAAATTAACGAAAGATGAGCTATATCTCAATTCACTATAACCGTGTGGATATATAACTTAATAACTATAAAAGTAATATAAACCCAAATAAGTGCAAGCCATGATCAGAGATTGAGAATAGAATTTTCCAAGAAAAAAGTATCCACGCAAAACAGGATCAACGTTCTATGTTGGCGAGTAATCTTCTAGAATTTTACATGGTTTAGCAGAGCAAATATATAGCCCCAATATACTTGCCAAAGAACCATAGGTTAGAGCCGCAAAAATCAACTTGATGCTGCTATCATCTTACAACAATATGAAGAATAAAAAAAAAGTAGTGCTTCAGGTATCAAATATGTTACAAGCATGAATTTTGTGTAAAGTCATAATCAAAGCCTTCCTCGACTTCAATGGATGACACCACCATTGAAGTTGATAGCGAATTGCGATACATGCTCGGTCTGATTTTTTGTTTTCCTTACCAAATCTGTAACTCAAAAACTCCTAATATAATTAAAATCACATCATTCAATGACATAATTTGGCGCTACTGCCAATATTCTCTCGTTTCTAGATACTAAAGCTGGCTGTCCTTCGCCTTCCCCGGCTTCTGATTGCCTTCCGTCGTCTACAACTATTAAATGCCCTTCTCTCCGAATCAAACTCTGCGACAACATTTGATTTCACATCAAGTTAGTAAATGTTATAACACATGTAACTGATATTCTTTGGTAGATAAGATAAGATAATGTTAGCACCTCAATGATTGCTTTGATTTTGGATACTTCACTGGCAGCCTCTTCCATGGAGGAGTACTTGTTTTTCTCATTTTGTTGACCAACGTACCATTGAATCAAGTCCCTCTGCCTCATTCCAGCCAGCCCAGTCCCTACAAAAATCAACAACATTGGTTATAGAACCTTTGATGACTTTTTTTTTCTTCTTACAAATGGAAAAATCGAAACACTTATACGCAACGTGTCATGCAGTTTGAAATAAAAACACTCAAATAAGTACGGTTACCTTCTCGCGTGATTGTTTCTTCGTGTTGTCTAAGACGCATAACAAGAGCTTGTGTGACCCTTTGGAAGTACTCGTCAGTTATTACAAGTTTCTTGCCCTGTTGGGTTGTGGAAGCCCCGTCTTTTTCTGCATCCGAGTATTATCAGAATAAATCAAGGTTAGAGAGAGAATAATTAGACTATATACAAATACAATATAAAAAATGTGATAGGATTCACCATTGTTTCCAGGAGCTGGTTCGGAGGCTGGATCACTCGGTTCTTGCTCTCCTTGACCAGCACTTTCATTTTGGTTGTTTAAATCCCCATCATCACCATTACTTTGATTTTCTTCTTGGAACTCAGACAAATCGATCTCACTTGATTCAACACTGCATGACAAAAGTATAAAATACGTTTATAGCTCCTTCAACAGATAATAAGAGTCAGGAAGCCGAACAGAAAGGCAGAAAAGAAATTTCACTTGCCTGATTATAGATGTCTTCAGCAACCTCACTGCTAAATTGACATGACGTTCTAAAATCTGTATAAAAAAAGGACGTGAGTCTCCAGCAGAAATTGAGGAAACAGTCAAGTACAACAATTGGCTTGCTTAATCTCCGGATACCTGACTATCCATAAAACTTCGTGCAACTGCCTCTGAAAGTCTGATCAATGCCTCCAATTGCCTAACAGTCATGCGATAGGCAACTCTACTCCCGGGAGCTGTATCACTTCTGCGAAGAGTAACATAGGAGTCCACCAAAACTTTTCTAGCTTCCAAGCTCAGCTGCATTTGGTAACCAAAAGAAGAATAGAAAATTAACTTTGAACTAGATGATAAATTTAAAAAGTTATATAAACCTTGGGTTTCAGAGTTTTAGCATAAGCAATGTAACGCTTCAATTGTGCAGTTGTGAAAGCAGGACTAAGTGCCGCTTCACGCTTCTGGTGAACTCTCACAATGTGGTGGGCAATGTGGTAATCGGTTTGATCGTCCGGGTCATCAATCATGACATATACCAAATCGAACCTCGAAAGAATTGCAGGAGGAAGAGCCACGTTGTACTATAAAAATAAGAATACCCAAAAGATTAGAAAACATGTATTACAAAAATTCACTTTTTAACAAGTAGCAAGTCATAACTAGTTTTTCTTGTGCAAAGGAAAACTAATTGATGTATGTACGATCAACAGTTCCTATTCAACAAAGATTTTCAGAGCAATTAGTAGGATATCCTTACTTTGAGGGGTTTAGACTTGTCGTAGCGTCCTCCGGCAGGATTGGCTGCAGCTAGAATTGATGTCCGTGCATTAAGTGTAGCTTGGATTCCTGCTTTGGTAATACTTATAGTCTGCTGTTCCATGGCTTCGTGAATCGCGACCTTCAAACCCATTATACGTATCAGATCTGATGAGTTGCTTCATATACAATGTCTGATAACTAGCTGATAAAGATAAACAAGGAGGAATACCTGGTCTCTAATGTCCATCTTGTCAAATTCATCGATGCAGCAGATTCCGTTGTCCGCTAGCATCAGTGCACCAGCCTAAAATATTAAGAAGTTAATAAATTACAGAAATAAAAGTACAGAGTGTCAATGGTTAGGTATGATGATTTCAAAAGGGAAGATTTGTATGGGGATTCAAGATTTCAGACACTCAAAATTTAATAATCCTACCTCTATGCAAAATTCTCCAGTTTCAGGTTCTTTGGCTACAGTTGCGGTTAACCCAGCAGCTGAGGAAGATTTTCCAGATGTGTATACAGATCTTGGAACTATACCCGAAGCGTACCTGTAGCATGAATAACACTTAGAGAATTTGCATAGATAAGAAAACTACGAATACGATGAATGCTAAGTAGACGGTTCGTACTTCAGGAACTGAGACTTCGCACAACTAGGATCACCGACAATACAAACATTGATGTCCCCTCTCAAGTTGATGCCTTCATGAGTTACTTTGTGGATACCACCAATTAGCATAAGCAAGATAGCTCGCTTGATATCTTGGTGTCCAAAGACTGTTGGGGCAACACTATCAACAAGCTTGTTTAAAAAGTCAGGGGTGTTCCTCATTTTTTGAAGTTCACTCAGCTCTTCCTCCTGTAGGTGTCATTATAGAAGTCATCAATACAGTTAAATACGGAAGTAGAGAGTAAATCTTAATAAGCTCAGGCGATCTTTAAGAACAGTGCAACTTCAGTGCTTAAAAAAAAGTTTCAAAACTAATAGCAGATCAAGGACGAACTACTCATTAAATTAAATGATAAAGGAAACACTGGAGGAACTAACAGTGAATTGCTGGTTCTCATCTTCATCAGAATCCTTCTTTCTGTTTCGTATGTCACTGTCCTTTCGACCATCACAAATCTGAATGAATCAAACATACAACAGATGTTAGTGAAATACTCATGACATATGAAAACAAACAGGATCCAACCGTGGCAGTAGAGTAGATCAATACGATACCTGAACAGAGTTGGCAATAAAAGCAAGCTTGTAAGAGAGGTCTCTGACTCCTAATCCTCGAAGGCCTCTCACACCTTCGTGACCAACCCCTGAATTCTTTTGCTGACTTGATTCACGACGCGACTCTGATCTCTCTCCGGGGGCGGCTAATGCCATAATGTCAGGTATAACAACCACTGTCCCCGTGAAGATGACACTAAATTCAAGAAAGAACATAACACCATGCTCAACTACCATTCAGATGAAACAAAGAGAACAAGAACGATGACTGGCTTCTAAACAATCGGAGTGAGAAAAAATCTTACGTGTCACCAGCCCTAGCCTTTTCCACAATCTCATGGCGGAGAATAATGTCTAGTGATCTTGGAAGTGAACCCGCTGGTATCTCCTTCGAAGTCTCTTGCATTCGTACCCTCTGCCAATCTGCAAATTTGCTGTCTTGCCGAAGTAAAACCCATTTATTTCTGTTGGCACATGTCGCATTCACACATATTGTTGGCTGCGAAACAAGCAGTGCTACATGTTACAACTGAGTTTCATACTGGAAAAAAAAAACTAATTTTTTTGAAATTCAAGATATGCACCTCAGTGTACTTAAATTGCTGTTCAACATTCTTGATGACTCCTCCGCATTCCAAACACTTAAAAGTCCCTTGTAGAAGCTCCGGGCGAACTTCACTTGTCCGCGTCACGACTCCGGTAACCGATACAAGTTTACCAATTTCAGCCGTTGCTAGTTCCCTTAGCCTGCAATACACGGTATCATATGGTTAGTCACCTGGGTTTTTTCAATATAAAGCAGCTAATAACTCACTCATATAGAAATCTACCTACAGCCTAATATTCTAAACCTGATTTTCAAAGTGTACCGAACATCTGAGGATTTCATTCAAGTCTCTACTTAATTGGGGATAGTGTCCATTATCGTAAGAGCTAATGAATAGTAATAGTTCTAATCTTTCGTTACCAATTAAAAATGGGTACAGACATGTGACGCCGGTTCAAGAACTAAGAAGACCATTAGAATGTTTTTATTAACAAAATACGCTCAAATAACGTAGAACCCGAATAAAGCCATAGCCATTTTAATAAGTGGCTGAATTCCCGGTGGATTGTAATTTTTTTTCTTCAAGAAATTGCCCAGATAACGCAAACAAGATCTCGAAATCGTTAAATAAACTAATGAATTAACCTTTTGCAGGCTGGAAGATTGAAGAAGGCGAGGTTGATATCCTTGTTAGGGTTATCGTCGGAGATGAAAGTAGGCTTCTGATCCATGACGAATCTCTTACACGCGTTCTTCAAGTACGGCTCGAACCTCAAGAACTCGTCGGAGACGGCTTTCTGAAGCACGTCACTGAAGCTCATGATGTGAGAGAAGTCGATGAACATCGTGTTCGACTCGTTCTCTCTCATCGACTCAATCTCCGAGTCGTACCACAACTCTCCGGAGACCCTACAGCTGTTAATTTCGGCGGAATTTCAGGGCGGAGAAAACATACCGAAAGGAATCAAAGTGAGTGATGAGCTAAGTGTAAAGTATACCTTTTGAGGAAATCGAGGAAACTTTCCTCCACTCGTACGGCCTTCTCGTCTTCCATGTATCCATTGCTTCCAAAGGCCTCCATAGATTCTCCTCCGTCAGGGTGTTTTTTCTTCGTTGCTTGGTTTTTTTTAGGTAGTTAGGGGTTTCGCATTGCAGTCCGATGGGGATTCATTTCCAGGCCCTTGCCTTTTCAGCGGCAAAAGTAACACTTTTCCCGCCAAACTAAATGGGCCCATGGACTTATCCCGCCAAATTACAAAGGCTTCATCCAGGTTGGGCTGGTTCAGGGTGGGCCTATTCGGGTCGGATACTTAGGGCGTCGTAAGAACATTTTCCATCCAGTTATTTGCGAGTATGAGAATTTGAGGTAAATAGGCACTAATAATACCATCTAGTGTCAAATAATCGGTCGAAGTTTGAACATGACTAAGATCATAATTATATATCTACTTCTCTTTTTTATTTTTCTCGGCGAAAATACCTCCATAAGTTGCGTTTGGTTGGGATTAAAATGTCATGTTTTTGTTTTTAGAAAAAACTAAACTACTTATCTGGTATTTAGTAAAACTGTTTTTACAAAAAACTTCAAAAGCGATTTTAGATTTTGTACATGAGATGGAAAAATGTTTGCTATACAAATTACCATAATATCCTCGTACAAAGTATTTCTAAGTCATCTGTATGATATTTTAAATTCTATCTCCCTTCATAAATTGTGAGAATTTTTGTACCATAATACATAATTTTTCTCTCTGCCTCATTTTTTTTCTATCTAAGAATGAAACTTGTTCAAAAATGATTTGTGCATTTTATTGTAATGTCTTTGGCCGTTGGAGTCCAATAGTAGTTTGTCTTGTTACGTTATTTTTTTTTCTCTTTGATTTTTTTAGAAAAAAATATTATTCATATATATGCATATAAATAAACATATTAATAATTTTTATTTAATTTATAAGAACATGTCTATTTTAGTCTTTTTACTATAATATATTTATTTTACCAAACGCTAAATCAACTTTTGTTATCAACAACTGTCAGTTTAAAAAAAAAAAAAAAAATTCAAAAACTAAATCTAAAAGCACTTTTTTTTTTAAAACAAAACTATGTCAAACGGGGCCTATATTTTAGTTGTACTTTCGCCGTTATTCAGGACGAAAAAAATACGTTTAGGGCTTAGATTATGTAATATTTTTTTGAGAAATTACTTAATTTGCCACCAATTTTATAACATTTTCTCACTTTCCACCAAAAAACTAATTTTTCCCAAAATACCACCGTCTATGTCAACAATGTTGACATCTATGTTTGCTCTTCACTATTAGATGTCAACATTGTTGACATAGATGTGGCATTTTGGGAAAAATTAACCTTTTGGTGGAAAGTGGGAAAATGTTATGAAATTGGTGGTAAATTAGGCAATTTCTCTATTTTTTCTTCAAAATTAATTTAAACATTAATTATATTACTTGATGATAAAAAATAATTTATAAGAAAACTTAGAATAGCAGCCCAAAACTCTCAAGTCATCCCCCTCAACTCAGTGACCCGAAACCCAAAAAGTAACACTTGCTCTGACGTCATCTATGGCTTTTTCACTTTTTGGAAGAGCTTCATCGTTGTTGCTCCGGAAAAAATGGCTGCTCGGAAATATTCTAAAGGGACGTTAACATTTGGTGCAACAACAAAGGTGACTCCAAAATTGAGGCCAATAAGAGAGTCGTGAATGTTGGTGATGGAAGTAGTTGATCGGACTAGACCACCTCGAGTTTCTCTTTAGTTTCAGGCTCGCTGAAGAATATGCTGGATATAACACTCAAGTTTAGAAAAATGTTTGACATAATACATTATATATGTAGGAATTAAAAAAAATTATTATTTATATAATTAATTGTATGAAACCTAAGCAAATAGCCTGATAACATGTAAAGTGATAATCAACAACTAAACTAACCTCTTGTATGCTTGAACTTTGAGAAGCCTTGGGATTATGAGCACAATCTCTTTTCCTTGATCATTAGGAAATGTGCACGAGCAACCACAAAAAGAGTCTTGCATTAACCTCAAAGAAGTGCATCTAAGAATTTAAAACATTATATATGTAGGAATTGAGGCATAACACATTATGTAGGAAATAACACTTAAAGTTTAGAAAAATGTTTGACATAATACATTATATATGTAAGAATTTTTTTTAAAAAATCATTATTTATATTTTATATAATTACTTACATGAAACCTAAGCAAATAGCCTGATAACATGTAACGCGATAATCAACAACTAACTGAACTAACCTCTTGTATGCTTGAACTTTGAGAAGCCTTGAAATTATGAGCACAACCTCTTTTCCTTGATCATTATGGAATGTTCACGGGCAACCATAAAAAGAGTCTTGCACTAACCTCAAGGAAATGCATCTAGGATTTATGAGTTGACACAAGTGGCTATAAATAATTTTTTTTAGTCAAATGGCTACATAGAATTTTCCATATGATAAACGCCTAAATAATAGTTTGATCATTTGGAAATTGTAGTGAGGAAACTAGTGTTGCACCGTGACTTTTCTAGTTACATTTCCTAACAAATAAATTATATTCAACATTTGAATTTTAATTTAATTTAGGTAATTCGACATTTCCTAATTCTTTGATTAGTTGGAGAGATCTTATGGACCTATATGAATAAAACTTACGATTGAATCATTGAACTCAAAAGTAGTTACCAAATATTAGAATCCACGTTCTCTCTAAATATTTGTAAATATTTACCCTTCATGAATACCATTAACTAGATGGGAATCTAAATTACCATTTTACCATTATAGTTATTAATTATTTTCTTCAGCCCCATAGTTGTTTGTGAATAAGCACAAGTATTCTCAATGAGAGGTAGATAACATGTCACAATGCTTGATTCAATGAGTTATTTCAATAGAATACTAGACCTAGTTAATTTATTTGCAATATCAAAGAAACAAAAAATGAAGTGATATACATTACATTATATCAATCTTGTTCATGAATTCCATATCTACGAGAAATCATAACCCCGACATGACTAAATCATTTTACCAAGTGCCTTGTTTCTATGAGAAAAACCTTGATAATTGGCTAGTTAAATGAAGAATAGCCATAAGAAATTATATAAGAATTTACACTACTACATTTTTGGTCTTCTGCAATGGTACAAGTATAATTTAAATTAGGTAAAATATAATCACAATTAGGTCATAAACCTTGTTGTGTCATAGAGGTAAGGGAGTGGCAGCGGATGTCGAGAATGGAGACGGAGTGGGGATGAAGACAAAAGAAGAAAGATGGAGAAGAAGGAAGATGGAGAGAGAGAGAGAGAGAGAGAGAGAGAGAGAGAGAGAGAGAGAATGAAACGGAAAAGAGTGAAATACGAAGTACGTTTAGAATTTTATTAAAAAAAAAAGAGAAATTTACATAACGGGACTTTTCAGTTGTAGAAATTTATGGGAAAAAATAATTCATCTCGTTGTAGCGAGAAAAAGGCATCGCTGCAGCGAGATTTTCCATGTTTGTACAACGGAACAGTGTTCTGTTGTATAATCCCTCTCTCTGCAGCAAGATTTTGCACTCGCCGCAACGAGATTATAACAATGTCCAATTTTCCACACTTTTTTAATGGGACAATTGTACCATCATAGAAAGTCCAAGCTTCACAACTGTACAACTGTACCGTTATAAAAATTCCAAGCTTTTACAACGGTACAACTATACCGTTATAGAAAGTTGACTTTCTATAACAGTTATTTGTACCATTGTAGAAGCTCCGTTATATAATCCACAGTTTGTAGTAGTATCAAGTTAACTTGAGAGTATTCATATATAGTGACTTTAACTGTTAAATGGTTTTTGTTTTAAGTCTTAGGAAGTACCAATGGTCTAAATCATATATCGAAACAGTTGTTGATGTCGATTTCAACAATCACAAATTATAATATGATATATATTTGATTTATTTAAATATGGGTCTCAGAAGACGTCATATAAGAAACAAAAGAGATACGAAAAGAAATGAATGAAAACGAATATAAGAACTTAATATCTTTATTGATAATCAGATGTATTACAATGAGGGGCGAAGTGCCGAACTCAAACGGGCGAACTCAAAAAGTAAGGAATAGCAGAGAGAATATCGAGAATAAATGTATATGCTTGTGTGTGCGAAAATCAACATATCGGCTTCTATTTATAGCAGGAGAGAATTCGTCGAAGAGGACACGTGTTGTTCAGTTCGGCTCTGCCACGTCGCTGGTCGAAGTTATCTTAGATCCGGTCTTCGCGGCCAGGTCTTCTATCTGACCAAGACCGATTCCTCTAACTGGGTCAACACGGGCGACTCATCCTTCCTTTGGCGAACTGGGCTTCTGATGAATGGGCTTGGACTGACCTTCAGGAGTCGAGCTGGGTCTGCTGTTGGGCTTTGGTCGAACTAAAGCCCAACTTAAGTGATTTTATTTTTAGAAAATTGATTTTTGACCCCCACAACTGTACATACAAAAATGAGAATTATTATAATACAAATTTCATACTAATACTAACACTCTACTAAGTTCCTTATTCTGATTTATCGTAACCAAACCCTCATCTTCTTTTCGCCGTGGGCGCACTACCGGAACCTGACTCTCCTTCAAGTTGTTGTGGACTAAAACTAAAGGTGAAGTCATATGAGGAAGTGGTAACAGGGGTGGCAGAGAGATAGCTGAGAAGCTTGGCTAGCAGACGCCTGAGTGTTTTTGGTGTTGACTTTGAACTGTGTGAAATGAGTCCAAGAGATTTCTTATGATGATGACGTTGATGCTGAGATTTTGCATCAATCAAATCCTTGACAAAACTATTTAAGTCGTAACATAAAAATGCAGTGAACAAGAATTCACAGTTCCCTTCTTTTCCTATCTTACGTTACTTGATTTTTAACAAAGAAAAATGATAAAAATATTTTTTTTTCTAAAAAAAAATACACTTAATAGAGTGATTGATATCGCCTCCTTCTCCCACGTATTCCGGCCTTTTCGCAGACCCTCGTTCAGTGTCTGATCCCTTATATTAGTGTAGAGACCCATCACCTTTGTCTGTACGCATAAGAGCGAAAAATATAATAATTCAAATACAAAAATATAATCAATCAAGAACATATAGAAAAGTTTGAGTGTTATTCAAACGCTTACATGTGCTCTTTCTCAGCGAGGAGAGTTGTCCGTTCACCTTTGCATTACTAAAATATTTTCGTTATTTTTTGTTGTTCAAATCATTTTTTTGTAGCAGTGACTTATTACTTATCCTCTGAATAAAATGATCAAATCATTTTTAATTTGTTAACATAACAAAATATGCTGAATTATATTAAAAGATATAAATTTTCCATTCTTTAGTAGATAATTTTGTTATAACATATGCAGCATCTAAGAACTATTGTTTTTAACGCTTTTTTGTTTTAAGGGTAAAATGTTAACGTTATGATATTATGGGCAAAAATTATTAAATTTATGCAAGTAGTAATAGGACTAAAATACAATATATACAGAACGCACTAAAAGAGTCCTATACTGCGTGAGATGAATAACACTCTAGTTTTTTTTTTTTTTTTTTCGAAAATCACACACTTTTAGTATTAGCATTGGTATTATGAAAACGGGAAAATCTTGATTGATTCGACTTGTTTACACCAAAGAGCCACATTACAACCTGCTACAATTACAACCGAGTGACTTATGTACAGTGACATTGTTTAATAAATGTATATACAGATTAGCATAAAGAATTTCGCACAAGATACTACTAAGAGCGTATAAGGTGCAACATCTCCACATATACAAAATGAAGAATGAAGTTTTGAGTTCGAGTTTTTTTTGGATAAGATTTGAGTTCGAGTTTCACTCGCAGAAAATAATAAATAAAAAATTTGCACAAAAGTTACTGGCTTTATTCAGTCGGAACTACTTGGTGTAAATGATAGTATATGGCAACCGCTTTGCCATTAATGCACTCTCAAACCAATGACTCAATGCATAGTTATAACGCCTAGCTTGACTAGAGTCTAGAGCTAAACGCACAGGCACACACACTGAGAATGCATGCGTCGTAGGATGAACACGTGGCAGACACTCATGACGGAAAACAGGAAAAGTACACACTTGGATTGCACTGTTTACTCTGTCGAACTAAAATTTCACATTCACCCGAGCCGAGTCAATTCAAAACAATATTAGCCTTGTTTTGCTGGTATGTACGGACTCAAAATGGCCGTTTCATCGTTTAGTCTTTTGCTAACAAAAATTTCCAAAAAATCCGAAGTCTCGCCACCAACCTCCATTTGCTTTGCATTGAATAACTCTGTATTTCTCTCTCTCTCTCATGCATATATACATTAGTCTAGAAGCTCTTATCAATGACCTACCATATTAGCTATATTATTTTCCTTTCATTAGAGCACTGAATTAATCTTAAACAGTTATAAAGATAACTACAGTTTATCGTCACGGTCTCCAATACCAGACAGTTAAGGAAAAAGTTTGGACCGACATAATCCCAAACAAAAAAATAAAAATTTCTTTTCTTTCATTTCTTATTCATCCAAATGGTTAGTTGTCTCACATTTTCTTTGTTATTAGTCGTATTATAACTATAATCATCATAATAATTCACGGGGATAACTACCAATATTTTTTTGATCGGACGATAAGTATCAATATAATAACTATTTTTTTTTCTCACATAGCTGGATTTTTTCCTACTTAATTTACATCTCTCTCTCTATATATAATAATGTACATGCATTCAGTCAAACCTGTGTATCAGCATAATTAGTGATACTAAGAAAAAAAAAGAGGGAGAGGAAAAACCAATACCGGGGATTCGTGTTCAATCGATCGACACTATTTTATCATCAGTCAAATATATACAGGTGAACTGAAAAAAATAAATGGAAAACTCGTGGCGAGATAACCAAGAGCAAAGCAACTGTTCAGAAGAATCCACAAGAGCAGAGACAGCGATGCGTAAGAAGAAGGCGAAGAGGAAGAAGAAGCAGTACTGCGAGCCTCTCCTGATAGCCAACTTCTTCTGCCTCTTCGTGGGGTCGGTCTCGTCGTCCCTGCTCTCGAAATACTACTTCGTCCACAAAGGCTCGAGCTTGTGGGTGTCCACGTGGGTCCAGTCCGCTGGATTCCCTCTCCTCCTCGTCCCCATCTACGCTCCGTATCACCTCCTCAAAACCACCGATAGAAAGCCCTTCGCCGGCTTCACGCCCAGAATCTCGGCCATCTCGCTCCTCATCGGCCTCCTTCTGGGCGTCAACAACCTCCTCTTCTCCGTCGGAAACTCGTACCTCCCCGTCTCCACTTCCTCTCTCCTCCTCTCCTCCCAGCTCGCCTTCACTCTCGTCCTCTCCGTCCTCATCGTCAAGCAGAAGATAAGCTTCACGAACCTCAACTGCGTGGTCCTCCTCGTGACCAGCTCGTTCCTCCTCGCGCTGGGCTCGGGCCACGACAAGCCCGCCGGGCTCACCAAGTCCAAGTACTTCCTGGGGTTCGCGTCCACCGTCGGCGCGGGGCTTCTCTTCGCGCTCTATCTCCCGGTGATGGAGCGCGTGTACCGCCACGTGTACTGCTACGCGATGGTGGTGGAGATGCAGATGGTGATGGAGGCCGCGGCCACGGCCTTGGCCAGCCTCGGGATGGCGCTCGGCCGCGGGTTCTCCGACATGGGGAGAGAGGCCTCCGAGGTCTTCGACAAGGGCGGGCCCGCGTACTGGGCCGCCGTGTTCGGGAACGTGGTGACGTGGCAGCTCTGCTTCGTGGGGACCGCCGGGATGGTGTTCGCCACCTCGTCGCTCACGAGCGGGATCTGCATGACGGCGCTGATGGCCATGAACGTGCTCGGAGGCGTGGTGGTGTACGGTGACAAGTTCGGTGGGGTCAAGGCTGTCTCCACGGTGCTCACCGTCTGGGGGTTTTGTTCCTACGTGTATGGGATGTATGTTAAGGCCAAGGGTAATCATGATGATGATGATGATGATGATGATGATGATGAAAATGATGATCATCAACGTCAGCTCCATAGTGGTCAACCTGGTACGGAAATGGTTGCTACCGTGAACGATCGAGTTTGATGACAGTAGCCGAACATGGTGATGTATTAATGGAAAGATATATTCCGGTGGTGATAAATAAATAGTCAAATATATTTACTTTCCTAAGATATCTGATAACTTAATGAAAATTTATAGGTACGAGCCATGCTGAGATAGTAAAATGGCGAACGTTTGAATCTTTTTAACAAAATAGTAAATATGTGTGACGTAATCATTTTTCAATTTATTTGTTTTCGTAATTCTCACACTTTTTCACAACTGTTATGAACATTCCATTGGTCGGAAGATGCGAAACGGAGAACAAGGCTCGTTTGACGATTTTCTTAAAGACTTATTGCCCTTCCATCGGCCCATTATGGAAAACATGAGAACGCATTTTAGAGTACGAGATAAACGAAGCACAACCATGTTCAATTCTAGTGAATTTGAACTATGTGTCTACCACGAGAGAATTGGGAGGAAAGTTAGAGAAATTTTTATTTTCAGACTGTGACACTTTGCTCTTTTTTTTTTTTTTTTTTTTTTTTTTAATGAGAAAACCTTCAGCTGTATATTGACACGATTATGAACCGTTCACAGTACAAACCGTTTTAGCTTAGCCATAATAAAGCGACGTTTATAATCAGGCCATTACTACACAAATCGTTTTAGGATTAATGGGAAAACAATTAGGAGCCAAAGGTTTATCCAATTTTTATATATAAGCACAATAAAGTCTTCATATCCCTTTTATGTGAGACTTTTGTATGTTCACACTCAACACACGTATATTTCTTTCACAATTTTTTTTTCAACACAATTTGAGCATCAATTTTTCATTCATGTTAGTTTCGATTTTGACAAATAAATAACGGATTTTATACCTTTCGCAACAAGGAATAATAATCTTGTAAAACATTTCAGCTTTGATATGAGTGAACTTCACTCTAAAATTTTCCACAAATGAGTCAATTAAATACAGCTTATTCCAACAACGAGGGTTCTAATAAATCATTTGGTGTTCAAACGATCAAGATCGCTACGTATCATTAGTTATTATTTAATTTTAAACAAGATATCCAAATAAAAATATTGACGAGGTTATCTATTAATAGATATGAAAAGTAATATTGTATTGAAAAATGCCTAAGACTTGCTCAAATAAAAAAAAAATGGATTATATACTGTTGATATATATATTACTTCTGATTTTTTTTTTCAAATCGAGAAGTGGATTAAAGCTCGATACCAACTTGATAACGATATATGCCGACATATAATGAACTAACAAAATATACGTGTGATCTAAATAAAATTATTTAGCTATTTTAACTTAAATACAATCATACAATATTTACTATGTTAATAAATTATACACACAATCTACAATAACTAACATCTATAAAAATATGATGAAAACCATTATATTGTCATAAAAAAAATGAAACTATCTATACATCATTATTTTTTATTTTTATTTTTGAAACACAATTTCATTTATTCGTACGGGTTGGCTTTACGAAAAAGAGAAGAAGTAGTTGTTTTAAATGATAAAGCTAATTACTTTAAAGCTGATTCTTATGATTATGCTTAGTTTGACGGTCTTTCTATGCACGAGAGTTCCTTATTAGGAGTGATATTACTGATTCTCGTGATTTTTACAAAACTTTTTGTAAGTAATTTTTTACTTGCTTTTTTGTTATTTTGGATTTTAGGAGAATCGGCAACCTTTTGATGTGATGGTGATGCCGGTCATCGGGCTCCAAGCCTTCGTTTTTTTTGCAGGATGACGTAAGACATGAATCAAAGTAAGGTTGGTGTTGTTTCTTATTATGGTAATTTTCTTACGGAGGAAAAGAAATAAATATAAAGTCCACGCTTAAAAATGATAAAAAAAAAATCTCATCAATACCAAACGATGACAAGAATCCACGCCATGCCCAAGTGGGGTGGAACCGGACTAGCACCACGGGGGACAGATCTCATGCGAGGTCACCCACACGCGGTTGCATGGGGGCGTGAGGTCCCACATGAGTCCTCTTTCGCCGGGCAGGACTTTTCCCGCGTGATGTCTTCACTTGAGACCTCCCAATGCCACGAGGAGGCCACGCAGCTCGTGCCGCATTTCCATTTCGATGCGTCCCTGTCTTCATTTAACGTCTCTTTGGACTAGAAATATCTCATTTTCTAAAATTACAGAGATGCAAGCAATAACAACAAGGTTTTGGAACTCTAGAGATTTTGAAAAAAACTCGTACTCAATCATTTCTCTCTAAATCACTAAAGTTTAGAGACGAGATGAGATTCCCACCTCAATATTATACCGAGTCCCGTTTGGTTGGGCACCTGATTGCTCCAGCCTGACCGGGACCAAGCCCAACTCGATTGGGCGCCTGTTTGCCTCTGTCCGACCGGGACCAAGTCCAACTCGGCTGGGAACCTATTTGCCCCAGCCCGGCCGCGATCAAGTCCCAATCGGTCGAACTTGTTTGCCCTAGCCCGGTCGGGACTGAGTCCCACTCGGTTAGGCACTTGTTTGCCCCGGCCGGATTGGGACTGAGTCTTACTCGATCATGCACTTGTTTGCCCTAGCGCGGTCAGGACTGAATCCCGCTCGGTCGGACACCTGATTGCTCCAACTCGATCGAGACTAAGTCCCACTCGATCGGGACTAAGTCCCACTCGACCGGGCACCATCTGATTGCCTTAACTCGGACGGGCACCACCTAACGCCTTAGCCCAACCGACGCTGTTCCCCACTCGGCCGGACGATCTCTTTCTATCCTAACTCGGCCAAGCTTCATTTTCCACGGTCAGAATGGCTCAAATCTCCAAAATTTCATTTCCACTTGTTTTCACCCAAAATGGTCCCCACCATCCACTCAACACACCCCCTACTCTCTAGAAATCCTATAAAAACCCATCCTTTCACTTCAAGAAGGGGAGGGAGCCATCAAATCATACCAAAACTGTACACGTTTTCTCACTCAACCATTATTCTCTCTTCTCTTTTCTCTTTCATCACATCAAGAGCATCATTACTTTCCCTTCTCCGCCATCACATCAAAGACATTCCTTCTCTTTTCCATCACATTTTCCGCTACAAATCTCCATCTTTTTCTACAAATCTCCATCTTCTACCATAAGTCTCCATCTCTCTCTCACACTACTAAAATTTGCTATCGTGCCTTTAGTAATAATTATCTTTCAAGGTTAATTACTAACTGTATTTGTCCTTCTCGTTTTCTCACATCGTTCAGCGAAATGTCAAATCCAAGTAGAGATTGGCTTACCGAAAACGATCGATTAAGCTTGCAGTACAAAACATGGGTTAACGAGTTTATCCACCTTGCAAGAAAACGACCGAATGAAAATGACCAATATAAGTGTCCTTCCAAGTCTTTCAACAATGCAAGATGACAAGAAATTGGGGTTCTAAGGGTTCACCTCATGAATAAAGGATTTACCTCGAATTACACTAAATGGTATCATCACGACGAACATCATATCCTTATCCAAGAAGAAGATGTCATCGAAATTGATCAGAGAGAAGTCGGAGGATTGCACGATGCTCTTTATGATATCATGGATCACGAGGATTTCGACGACTTTGCATATCCGACCCCGAGCGAGATGCATGCAGAGGGGCAAGTTGAAGACCTATTATGGAGTTGGATGCAGAATTGTACCCTGGATGCAAAGAGTTTTCGTCTTTGTCGTTCTTGGTTTCGTTGATCCACATCAAAGTCACGAACCATTGGACGAACAAGTCGTTCATTGAACTTTTGCAACTCTTGAAGAAGTCTCATCCAGTTGGTAATCGAATCCTAAAAAAGCACTACGAGGCAAAAGCGAGACTAAAGCGCTTTGGCATGTGGTACGAGATGATTGATGTTTTGCATCAGCGACTGCGGGTTGTTTCAAAAAGATATTGAGAAAGCTGACAGCTGCCCTGTTTGCTATGAGAGTAGATGGAAGAATCCTGAGAAAAAAATACCGCAAAAGATATTGTGTTATTTCTCCCTGAAAGATCGATTGAAGCGGTTGTACGCATGTCGTCACACTTCGCTTCTGATGCAGTGACATGATAGAGAGCGTGTCAGGGAAGAAGACGTTCTGCGACATCTTGGTGATGGAACGACGTGGATGTATTTAGACCAGAGATACTCAGATTTTGCTGCAGAGCCGCAAAACGTGTGACTTGGATTAGCTTCTGATGGGTTCAATCCATTTGGGGAAATGAGTTTAACGTACGACATGTGGCCAGTGGTATTGATTGCATATAACTTGCCGTCTTGGTTATGGATGAAGAAATAGTACACGATGCTGACGCTTCTAATTCCCAGGCCGAGCTCACTGGGAAAAGATATGGACGTGTTCTTGCAGCCGGTTGTTGAAGAGCTAAGATAATCGTGGGAGACTGGATTCCAAGTGCGAGATGAAGCCAACAATGAAGTGTTTCGATTGCGAGCCGCACTAATTTTTTTATTAGTTTCCTAATAAAATCAAGTGGTCGCGGATCGCACGACCGACCGAGTAGGTTTTATACCTCCGCACGTATGTTCTTATCTAAATGACGGTGAAGTTCTTATGAAAGATCGAGTCACGAATATCAACAAACTGATGATCAAGTGCAACAGAGGAAAATATGGCTCATGCCATATAATTATGCAAACCATTGAATTCTTGTAGTTCTTAATCCTTGGGAGGATTCCGTAACTATGGATTCTATAGATGGTGGCGAAATTCCTCAAGATCTAAAAAAGTTAATAACAAGGTAAGTTTTGTAATATGTTCATATTTTTTAACGAATACTATAGTTAATTGTTTGTTGGTGTAAATTCTAGTCGAGTATTTTTGTAGGCTTTTTAGTGAATTCAAGATTATGAACATAGTTTTGCACAAACAAGTGACTACATTTACACTTTCCAAGGACACTCCTAAACAACCGAGAAGTGTGGAGTGTGGATATTCTTGTAGTTATTCACAAAGTATAATAGATGAAGCTAGACTAGAATAGAGTAACCATGTAGGAAGTTGTATTACTTTTGACTAGGTTGGTTTGTCGAGTATGTTGATATGAGACATATATATGCATTTTTGGAACTTTGGTAGGACTTTTGGAATCGAAATGAATGCTGACTTTGATTGGTTGTGGTGATTTTTTTTAGTTCGATGTACATATATATTGCGCCTGACGAGCACTACTAGCCAAATGGAGTATTTTATAACTAATCCGTTTTTTTTTTTTTTTTGTTCAAAACACACTTTGGACGACAGTTAAAAGCATGTCGTGCAGTGTAGATTTTAAATATGTCTATTGATGTATATTAATTATTAAATAGGTAGATATAAGTTTGTTATTGAAATTAAACGTGGAAAGGGTAAAGAGAAATGCGAGTACTAGATTGATAAAATATATAAGTCTTCTCGTTATTTCAAGACATGTATATATATTAGAGCGTAGACATGGCATGTAGATGTAGGTGGATAGTGGTAATAGCGATACATGTGTTTATAAAAAAAAAGAAAAAAAAGAAGAAGAAGTGGAGAGAAGACAGTAAAAGTAGCGTTGGGCATCGTACGGATCACTGGACAGAAAAGAGACGAGTGGTAAATAATCCGAACAAAGGACTTAAGGATACAATGGGGGCCCTGAGGGTTTGGTTGAGACCGATAGGAGCGCAGCCGGCGACCGACGAGGATGCAAAGACGCGGCAGCTTGTCGCGTTGACGAGGTTGGCATTAGTACCGGAGACGGTGATTGTGAAGAAGCCTGTATTGGAGGCATTGACCGGCGGGACCAAGGCTGTGCGGCCGCCGTCGCACGACAGAGTGACGTTATTGATCGCCGTCGTCGGCCGTGGCACGACGGAGACTGAGCACCTCACAACGCCGAACACCGTCACGTTCCTCGATAGTGGTGGAAACCCAGGAAGTCCAGGTAGTGGTGGTAACGGTAGTGTTGGAATCCCGGGAATCCCAGGTAGAATCACGGGAACTCCAGGAATATTGATCTGGCAGTTAGCCACCCAGGTTGATGTTGACGCCGCCAAGACGAGGGCCATCACGGTGATCGCCAAGTTCTTAGGGTTTCCCATGCTTTGACGATAGACTTCAGGGGTTTTTTTTGTTTTGTTTTGTTTTTGCTTTGCTTTGTGGTGATCATCTGTATTCGGAGATGCTTTCCATTTATAGGCGCTTCCAAAAGATTCCCTTAATCACCACCACTTGCTCTACTTGGGTTTATTAATTCATATGTTGGCCATGCATATTAGGTAATAAGGACGAGTCTAGAGCACAAATAAATTGCCAAGCAAGAAAAATACGAAGCCTATTTGATGTATATGCTACGCCGGCTTTTATATTTGATGGCCGTTCCCCATTCTACTAATCCTTATATATATTAAAACTATATTTAGACTTTGCAACCTAATTCTTTTTTTTTTTTTTACAAATATACATGATTTGTTTTTATATTATTATCCATGGACTTATCTAACAAAAGTGAAAATTAGACATTGAAACAGCCAAAGCATTTTGTATGGCAAATACATGATATGGAGATAAAGAAGATATTATATACAGAATATATGAAAATGGACAAAATGACGAAAATCAATGTAAATATGCTGTACTTGGGTTTATTACTTCATATGTGACCCAGGACCGGCCAACCATAAGTTATTTAGGCAATGACTTAGGCCTCGTATTTTTATTTTATTAGAAAAAAAGGTTTAAATATTTTTCTTGACAATAAATAGAAGGCTCCAACTTTTAAGGAAAAAAAACCTCATATTTTTTAGAAAGGAAACTATTATGTCTAAGCCCAATTTCTTTATAATATATTTATAAAAATCCTAATTTTTTTATGGGAAAATATCAATAGTATCCCTTCAGTTTAATCGAAATGCACGATTTATACCCTCAGTTTTTAGAAATATCAAACATATCCTTTCAGTTTAATATAAATGACATATGTCTCCCCTAAAAATATGTTATATTTCAAATACCCCCCTTTTCGTTTATTTTTTTACAAAAATAATTTGAATTCTTCAAAATACCCTTAATGAAATAATTTTTTATTTTCTATATTATATATATAAAAAATTTAATTAAAAAATGTCTTCATAAAAAGTTAAGGATTTTTATTTATAAGAGAAGTTTTAATTTTTTTTAATAAAATAGTAAATAAATATTTATTCTATTAGAGGTATTTTGGAGAACTCAAATTATTTTTTGTAAAAAAATTAACGAAAAGGGTGGTATTTGAAATATAACATATTTTTAGGGGAGATATATGTCATTTATTAATAACTGAAAAGATATATATGATATTTCTAAAAATTGAAGGTATAAATCGTGCATTTCGATTAAACTGAAGGAAAACAGTTGATATTTTCTCTTTTTTTTATTCTTGCATGAAGTCAAATAATACCTTGGGTCGGGCCTGATGTGGCCATGCATACTAGGCAACAAGGACGAATCTTAGAAGAGCACAGATAAATTGTCAAGCAAGAAAAATACGAAGCCTATATTGCATCCAATTCCATTTAATGTATATGCTATGCCGGCCTTTAAATTTGACGTTCCCCATTCTACTAACCCTTATATATGCATCGGCCCCTGCTGCTGCGTATTAAAACTATATTTAGACTTTGCAAATTTATTTTAAAATATGATTTTTCTTATTATCATCAAGAGCCTAGTATAATAAAACTGAAAAATAGATATTGAAACAGCGGACGTTTTTTGTATGGCATACTAGATAATACATGATCTGGAGATAATTATGAAATTATATACATAATAAATGAAAATGGGCAAAAAAGCGCAAATTAATGTAAATAATATGATACACTCACGCACAGGCACGAAGCCAGTAGCAATTCAGGGTAGACTATAGCCCCCCTAAAAAAAATTCACATCTTACGCATTTTTCATTTTATTTTTACATTTTTTTACCCTCAAAATTTACAAACCAGCCCCCTTGAATTTTTTGTTGCAGATTACCCGCTCTTTATTAAAGAAAAAAACCTGAGGTTCTAAAGATATCGTTCTAAAGATATCGTTCCGACACCTTCTTTGGGTCATGTTCCTAAGGGACGTATTATTTTCTTCATATTTTCGTTGATTTAAATCGAGTCTGTTTTCTGACAGGAGATTCTTAACTCTTTGTAACCATCTTTTGAAGCTCAGAGCCATCTTTATCCCCATCACTGTGAGCCCATCTCCATCCATCGTGCTAATCAATATCAGTCGACCCCATTTTCAATCAAGGTTCTTTTTTTTTTCTTCTTTTACTTTTTCACTAACCCAAGTTTAGATCTGATCTTTTTACTAACTGTTACTCATATAAATGGCATAAATCCGAGCACCTGCTCGGAGGCACCGAGAAAAGAAGGAATTTAGCATCGAGCTCGAGTCAAATAGGCCCGAGAGCTCGTGAAGGTTAAGGAACGACCCGTTCATAAGGCAAGAACAAACCCTATCGAGTAGAACTTCGAAGAGAAGAGAAGCTGGCAGGTTAAAGACTAGTCAAAACAAAACAAACACGTATAAACAAATGAAAATCAAAGCAAAACGTACACCTCAATAGTACATGCCGAGGAAGAGAAGAATAACTGCCCGATACGTAAAAGTGGAACGCTCCTCCTCTGACAACTCAAGAATCTCAGAGAGATCTGGGACGTCTTGCTCGTCGCATGAATGTAAACCACGTGTTACCCTGTGGCTAAAGGATACAAATTCAGTCTGAATCAGTGCTCTAAAAATGACTTTGAAGAAAATGAAATGCAAAAGATTCCCTATGCTTCGGCTGTAGGAAATCTGATGTATGCTCAAGTTTGTACGCGTCCAGACATTGCGTACATTACAGGAATGTTGGACAGATACTTAAGCAACCCAGGTATAGACAGTAAAGCATCTAAACGAGTCATGCGGTACTTACAAAGAACAAAAGATTACATATTCACATATCGGAGGTCAGATCAGATCAAGATCGTTGGGTATATAGACTCTGGTTTTGCTGGATGCCAAGACAGTATGAAATCTACATTAGGCTATATTTATTTATTGGTTGTAGGTGCTATCTCTTGGAAGAGTGCTAAACAGTCTCGTATAGCATCTTCCACCATGGCAGCAGAATTTGTAGCTTGTTATACGCATAGTATATGGTATTGAAAGACCACTCCGATTACTTAGTGACAATAAATCTTTCGTAATATACTCCAACAATAATATGAGCTCTACGAAGTCGAAGCACATCGACATCAAGTTTGTAGTTGTGAAAGAAAGAATTCGGAGTAGACAGTTGTCTATCGATCGAGCACGTCGAAACAAACTCAATGATTGCAGATCCGCTTACTAAGGAACTAACACCCAAAGTGTTTCATGAGTACACTGCTCATATGGGTGTTATTTCATCTTAGGATATTCAATTCTAGTGGGAGTTTGTCGTTTTGCTAATTTTAGTGCTTTTATGTTATAAACATGTTTGGTTTTATTTATGATTATTGAGGTTTTCTACATAAATTAATTTTTGGTTTATTTAGACTCTGTTTTTTCTAGTATATGGTTTGATCTCCCTAAGGTTTAAGGAGGACCAAATGGAAAGAGTAATGTTGAGGTCTCATAATATGAAATTTCCATACTACACATCCACTTCATGATCCATGTCATTCAGTTGTATCGATATACGTGACCATTGATGGGTATAACTACGATAGATGTAGCGAATGCCGTTTTGATCCTATGTTGGTATGGTTGATGGACCGAATTGGTGATGAGATACACTTTGGTAATAACAATAAATTTGAGCTCCTTCGGTTATTTTTGTAATAAATAATTATAAGGTTAAACATATAGCCCAAGTGGGAGATTATTGGATCTTTAATCCAACATGTTGGATCCTTAATCCAACTTTGGGTTTATATATTAAATAAGTATGTGTTGTGAACTGTCAATAAAGATAGTCCGTTAAAAGTGATCTAATTTGGTGTACGAATATTGGGCTTTAATGTATCTACTAGGCTGTGAGCCTATAATGTGTAGACCACTATGGTTTCTATTTCTATGATGAACTGAAATAGGAAGCCCGCTAGGTTAACCTAATGGTTGCTGTTGCGATTTTTATGCACGCAAGTGCACGTGTCGCTAAAGTAATATAGTGAGTTAAGTACGGGTGTCGATCCCACGGGGAAAAAGCTTAATTAGCAAACAAGTCAACTAGCACGAATTCAACTAAAGAGGAGATGGAAAGATGTCACAAATTATTGACAAGTTCTAACGCAAATAAATAGCAAAACACTCAAATAACAGTTGTAAGCAGAAAGAGATGCTAAGGACCAAGGCTTCATGGGTTTATTCAACGGTTTGGATACACGAATTTCACGCACAATCAATAATCAACTCACTACTCTTTGCTAATCATACTCACAGAATGAAATTATTAAATCTCTCTCGAGCATCTAACAACCTATGTCAAAGTTAAGAAAATATTCCCTTGATCTCAATCTCTAACAAAAACATGCATTAATATCAAGAGTATTCACGCGATTCTATGACAACCTAACTATCTCTAGCCTAGCTAGGCATGCATCATAGTAATTCATCTTTCTCAAGCATCAAGTTGAAGTATAAAATCATGAACAAGGTAGCTAATCTCGATCAAGCATTAAAACGGATTTGAATTAAGCAAAGCAATAGAGAATGGAAATTGAACTTCAATATATTAAATCATATCCATAACCGAATCCTAAACCCGCTACGCCATAGTCCTTAATGGAATTAGCTCATAGCGTAGCGAAAAAACAAAAAGAGAATGAGAGAATAGGAATAAGAAACCATAATTAAAAACTCAATTGTGAATTAAAATACGGGAATTCAAGAATAAAGGAGAAGAATAAAACTGTAATTGGCGCGAATTGATAAAGAACGACTCTCCTATTTTTCTCTATCTCTCCCAAATGATAAGGTCCCTAAACAAGAGGTTAAGAGGTGTATTTATAGGCCTAGGTCGAAATCCTTGGGTTTCTCTTAATTTTCGGAGCAGACTGGGTAATAAAACTTGATCCAACGGCTCAGATTGACTCAAAAACCGCGTTTCCTCTTTTTGGTTTCGGCGCACCTCGCGCCGCGCGGTACCTGGGTCACGCCCCGAGGTAGACACTTTTGGGACGTCGCGTTCCGCGCCTGACGCTCGGAGACTTTCGGCGCTTCAATTCTTTGACCTCGCGGTGCGCGGTCTGAGGGCCGCGGCGCGAGGTCTACACTTCCACACCCTCGCGGAACGCTCAAGACGCTCAGAGATGACTCGGAATGATCACCAGACCTCGCGGCGCGTGATAGGAGGGTCGCGGCGCGAGGTTTCAATATCTTCTTGACTCCTTCTTCGTTTTTTTACTCGTTTTTTTATCCCGAATGCCTTGATTTGTATAGCTTTGCCCAAAGTATCATAAAAATCTCATCTTGACTTAGAACACCTTCAAAACACATGAAAAACCTCAAAACTACTCAAGAACAAGCTCGGATTTAGTCGGGATGATAGGAGTTTTCTACGTACGACATGCACCTATTAGTTTCCTATATATATGGCTGGTCCCTAGGTCACACGTAATATTTTCGTGTCATTTTCTGATATCACGTTGTCAGAGTGAATCAAGAGAGAAACAAATGGCTCTTTAAGGTATACGTTGTTGATCTAGAAGACCAACCACCATGGATTCATTAGGTACGCTTCCGCTATTGTTTTATGCTTTCATAATTATTCAATATGATTCGGTCATGGAATTAGGTGATGGATTTCACCCGTGATACTCGGATCTAACAGGGTGGGCAGGGGGTTGTTCAGGCAAATTCCAACGGGGTTGGGTTCTGTCACGTTTCTGAGAGGAAGGGCGGCGCTCGTCGAGGTTAGAGCTGAAAGAATGGTTACTTGTGAGCGACGTTAGTTGTGCATCACGAGACGGAGACAGCAAGCGGTGAGAGAGAGAGAGAGAGAGAGAGAGAGAGAGAGAGAGAGAGAGTTATGGTTTAAATCATTCACTTGTTTTACTCGACATCTTGTTGCGGCGGAAAATATTCTCGTCGCGGCAAGACTTGTTGAATTAAAAAAAAATAAAAAAAAAGCTCTTCAACTATCGAAACTAATTACGTTATGGAATCACATCTCGTTGCGACGAGGTGTTGGTAAACATATTTTTATTATTTAAATTAAAGCACGCCGCAATGGGTTTTCCATCCTGAAACGAGTAAAATCACGATTGTTTCCAGTATAGACGATATTTTCGTTGTGGAAGCATTCCTCATCGCAACGAGGTATTCAGTAAACATTTTTTAAAATTAAATGATACCACTTCCCATCATGGAAAAAGAAAAATAACCACTGTTTCTATGAAGGAATATATTTATGTCATGGAAGCACTCCTCATTATGGTGAGACATCTCATTATCCCGGAGAGATCTTGCAAAAGGTGTTATTTTTTCACAATGGAACTAAAAACCTT
Organism: Urtica dioica subsp. dioica; assembly: GCF_054948205.1. Classification (NCBI taxonomy): domain Eukaryota; kingdom Viridiplantae; phylum Streptophyta; class Magnoliopsida; order Rosales; family Urticaceae; genus Urtica; species Urtica dioica. The sequence goes on along the minus strand of NC_142764.1, from coordinate 14,170,547 downwards.
TGTGGAAAATAACATTTTCATGACGAAAGTTTATTTTCATTGTGGAAAGAATCATGACTTTCCACGATGGAAACTATTTTCCGTCGTGAAAAACTTGGGGTCAAGGTATTTCCCGATGGAAAAAAACTTCCGTCATGGAAAATTTGTCGTTTAAGTGAGTATTTCTAGGAGCGGAGTTACTTCATACCTGCCATGAGGGGCCATAATTGTTGTCGCACAAAGCTGATTTTCGACCACAAGGGCCAGCGGCGTCCAAGCGTAGCTAGCGCATATCGCTTAGGCCACGAGGGACCATATACCGCGTACCAGAAAAAAGCATTGAACATTATCCAATTCAATATGACCGCACAAAACATGTTGATATCGTCAAACATGCATGTCGTTGATTCTGTTCAAGGATTAGCTCAGGAATATTCTTACCAAGGCTCGAAACAAGACAATGGTTTACTAATTAGTTAGCGTGCTTGGTATGTGTGTCGTATACATACCAACTTCGGGGTGTTAAAATATCGTATATTCAATGAAATTATTTTTCTTTATTAATTGTAATTAATCCTTGATCCAATCCCTATCATTTTATTCAAATTAGTTGGATAATATTCCCTAAACATCAGTAATTTGCTGTTGATTTTTTATAAGATTATATTTTATTCTTGTCAAACGGATCTTAACGATCTAATTTGTTGTCATTCTTTCACGCATGTATATGCTATCAATAAAATTTACAATTCGACAATAATATATTCCGGGAATTACAAGGGTTGTCTTATTCTAATAAAACATTCATATAATTATATCTCACATTTCATTCTCATTTCAAGAATATCCAATTTTCAGAAATATCTCATTTTTAGTGCATTTGAGTTGATTTTCAGAGTCAGGCAACGACTACCGTGGGAAGATAATATTTGTGAAAACAAAACAAAATTTAGGTTTATGTAGTAACTGCTAGGCTATAACCTAAATGGCAATTTTTTGGATATTTAGTTCGTGAGGTATTTAAAAAATAGTTTCAAACATAAAAAAAATTATTTTAAACAGTGTCCATTTCGAGGTAATTACGTAATTTCACCAGAGGCGGCTCAACATATTAGGGGGCCTTGGGTGATAAATAAAAATGGGGCCTTTTATATTAATATTAAAAATTAATCATATTATGCTAAAGTAATGATAATTTTTCTGTTTCTTTTGGCTTTTTAATGAGATTTGGAAGAAAATAATGCTTGATTTGACTCATTCGTGCATTAATTTACTAATTATTTTGTTGTTTTTTGAGTACTGAGATGAGAAATTTTTGTGTCTCTCTATTTATTTTTCTTTTAAGTGGATTATGTTAGCATATATATCCAGATTTTTTAAAAAAATATTCCAGCCATGTGGCGGGACCGTCTCCAGCCAAATAGTGGGTGATAATGTTGTCGCGACTAGTCGCGGCTATATTAGAAAACTGCAACACGTCAGCCGCAAAATTTGTAGCGGGTAATAAAGCTTATTTAACCCCCACTTTCCCTGCTACTACCGCGACAATAACGATAGAGACAGTATCTTGCTTGATAAAACCTCTCAGTAAAAAATCAGCAATAACAAGATCTTGGTGGTATTGCGCCGAAATTCAATTCTCTCAGTGCCTCTCCAGATTATTCTCAGCTTCCTAGCTTGAACATTATGATTAGCCAAATTTGGTTGGAGAGGATGTATGGCATTAGGGCATACGCTATGTATCCACGACTGAAACTTTTGTACGTGTGTACTAGTACAACCATGACATTCCGGGCTATTTTAGCTACTAGGTGTTTGATTGACCAGAAATCAGCAAACTTATCTATTTTCGGAAAGCAAGATTTGTTTTTGTACTTTTATATGTTTAACATAAAACAGTACAACGATTGGAATACCGTTGGTGTAATTATAAAACTCCGTCAAAGAAAATATTATCAATACAAATTAATCTTAAATAACTTTGTTGTCAATTGCAATTAATATTGTTTTCCAGGGAAGCAGTTGCCATTAATATGTCTATTGATGTATATTAATTATTAAATAGGTAGATATAAGTTTGTTATTGAAATTAAACGTGGAAAGGGTAAAGAGAAATGCGAGTACTAGATTGATAAAATATATAAGTCTTCTCGTTATTTCAAGACATGTATATATATTAGAGCGTAGACATGGCATGTAGATGTAGGTGGATAGTGGTAATAGCGATACATGTGTTTATAAAAAAAAAGAAAAAAAAGAAGAAGAAGTGGAGAGAAGACAGTAAAAGTAGCGTTGGGCATCGTACGGATCACTGGACAGAAAAGAGACGAGTGGTAAATAATCCGAACAAAGGACTTAAGGATACAATGGGGGCCCTGAGGGTTTGGTTGAGACCGATAGGAGCGCAGCCGGCGACCGACGAGGATGCAAAGACGCGGCAGCTTGTCGCGTTGACGAGGTTGGCATTAGTACCGGAGACGGTGATTGTGAAGAAGCCTGTATTGGAGGCATTGACCGGCGGGACCAAGGCTGTGCGGCCGCCGTCGCACGACAGAGTGACGTTATTGATCGCCGTCGTCGGCCGTGGCACGACGGAGACTGAGCACCTCACAACGCCGAACACCGTCACGTTCCTCGATAGTGGTGGAAACCCAGGAAGTCCAGGTAGTGGTGGTAACGGTAGTGTTGGAATCCCGGGAATCCCAGGTAGAATCACGGGAACTCCAGGAATATTGATCTGGCAGTTAGCCACCCAGGTTGATGTTGACGCCGCCAAGACGAGGGCCATCACGGTGATCGCCAAGTTCTTAGGGTTTCCCATGCTTTGACGATAGACTTCAGGGGTTTTTTTTGTTTTGTTTTGTTTTTGCTTTGCTTTGTGGTGATCATCTGTATTCGGAGATGCTTTCCATTTATAGGCGCTTCCAAAAGATTCCCTTAATCACCACCACTTGCTCTACTTGGGTTTATTAATTCATATGTTGGCCATGCATATTAGGTAATAAGGACGAGTCTAGAGCACAAATAAATTGCCAAGCAAGAAAAATACGAAGCCTATTTGATGTATATGCTACGCCGGCTTTTATATTTGATGGCCGTTCCCCATTCTACTAATCCTTATATATATTAAAACTATATTTAGACTTTGCAACCTAATTCTTTTTTTTTTTTTTACAAATATACATGATTTGTTTTTATATTATTATCCATGGACTTATCTAACAAAAGTGAAAATTAGACATTGAAACAGCCAAAGCATTTTGTATGGCAAATACATGATATGGAGATAAAGAAGATATTATATACAGAATATATGAAAATGGACAAAATGACGAAAATCAATGTAAATATGCTGTACTTGGGTTTATTACTTCATATGTGACCCAGGACCGGCCAACCATAAGTTATTTAGGCAATGACTTAGGCCTCGTATTTTTATTTTATTAGAAAAAAAGGTTTAAATATTTTTCTTGACAATAAATAGAAGGCTCCAACTTTTAAGGAAAAAAAACCTCATATTTTTTAGAAAGGAAACTATTATGTCTAAGCCCAATTTCTTTATAATATATTTATAAAAATCCTAATTTTTTTATGGGAAAATATCAATAGTATCCCTTCAGTTTAATCGAAATGCACGATTTATACCCTCAGTTTTTAGAAATATCAAACATATCCTTTCAGTTTAATATAAATGACATATGTCTCCCCTAAAAATATGTTATATTTCAAATACCCCCCTTTTCGTTTATTTTTTTACAAAAATAATTTGAATTCTTCAAAATACCCTTAATGAAATAATTTTTTATTTTCTATATTATATATAAAAAAATTTAATTAAAAAATGTCTTCATAAAAAGTTAAGGATTTTTATTTATAAGAGAAGTTTTAATTTTTTTTTAATAAAATAGTAAATAAATATTTATTCTATTAGAGGTATTTTGGAGAACTCAAATTATTTTTTGTAAAAAAATTAACGAAAAGGGTGGTATTTGAAATATAATATATTTTTAGGGGAGATATATGTCATTTATTAATAACTGAAAGGATATGTCTGATATTTTTAAAAATTGAAGGTATAAATCGTGCATTTCGATTAAACTGAAGGGAAACAGTTGATATTTTCTCTTTTTTAAATCTTGCATGAAGTCAAATAATACCTTGGGTCGGGCCTGATGTGGCCATGCATACTAGGCAACAAGGACGAATCTTAGAAGAGCACAGATAAATTGTCAAGCAAGAAAAATACGAAGCCTATATATTGCATCCAATTCCATTTAATGTATATGCTATGCCGGCCTTTAAATTTGACGTTCCCCATTCTACTAACCCTTATATATGCATCGGCCCCTGCTGCTGCGTATTAAAACTATATTTAGACTTTGCAAATTTATTTTAAAATATGATTTTCTTATTATAATCCAGAGCCTAGTATAATAAAGAAAAATTAGTCGATCTAAGCCACATCAAAAGTTGCAATTGTAATATAGCCAACGTTTCGTTTAATTTTCGAATCTAGCCAAATTTGATGACGTGTCATATTTATGTAAGATGGTATTTACTATATTAGCCTTGGTTTGGTTTCAAAAATACTAGTCCACGTTTTGAAACTTGGTTTTGTAGCCGAATTTGTTATATTCGGTTTATATTTCGAATTTTAAAAAAATCTATATTTGGCAAAGTTGGTTATTTTGAGCGTTTTTTTTCTTTAATGAACATTATAGCTGTGTAAGCAAATACAGTGTAAATGTTCGTAAATTTTTGTTAATATCCGTTGCTTTGTTAATTTCTGTTAATTATGGTAAATTTACATATGTGCAGGTAGAGCCGATTTCTTTCCTTTCCTTTAATACGCATTTAATACGGTATTTTTGTTTTCCAAATTTATTTTCTAATTAAATTAAATTGCTGAAATTATAGCCGTGTAAGCAAATACAGTGTAAATGTTTGTAAATTTTTGTTACTCTCCACTGATTTATTAATTTCTGTTAATTATGGTAAATTTTTTGTGCAGTTATTGCATTAAATTTTCTCTTTTAATTACATCACCGAATCTTCTATTAAATTAGCTAAATATCCAATTAAATTGCGAAAAAATCTGAAATTAATTGGCTGTATACAATTCAAACCGGTCAAACGTGGGCTAGTGTTTTGATCAAGTAAGTATAAGAAAAAGGGTAAATTAGGTATTTTATATCCGTAAATTTCAGTAAATGGTTAGATTGCAAAATTTACCAAACGTTGGCTAGATTCCAAAAACCATGTTTCAAAATGGTTACGTTGCTAGTTTACCCAATAAACTGAAAAATAGATATTGAAACAGCGGACGTTTTTTGTATGGCATACTAGAGAATACACGTGATCTGGAGATAATTATGAAATTATATACATAATAAATGAAAATGGGGAAAAAGACACAAATTAATGTAAATAATATGATACACTCACGCACAGGCACGAAGCCAGTAACAGTTTAGGGTGGGTTATAGCCCCCCCTAAAAAAAATTCACTTTTTGCGCATTTTTCATTTTATTTTTACATTTTTTTACTCTCAAAATTTACACACCGCTCTTTATTAAAGAAAAAAAACTTGAGGTTCTAAAGATATCGTTCCGACACCTTCTTTGGGTCCTGATCCTCGGGGACGTATTATTTTCTTCTTCATATTTTCGTTGATTTAAATCGAGTCTGTTTTCTGATAGGAGATTCTTAACTCTTTGTAATCATCTTTCGAAGCTCAGAGCCATCTTCATCCCATCACTGTGAGCCCATCTCCATCCATCGTGCTAATCAACATCAGTCGACCCCATTTTCAATCAAGGTTCTTTTCTTTTTTCTTTTTTCTTTTTTTTCGTTCTTTTACTTTTTCACTAACCCAAGTTTAGATCTGATCTTTTTACTACCTATTACTCATATAAATGGCATAAATCCGAGCACCTGCTCGGAGGCACCAAGAAAAAAAGGAATTAAGTACCGAACTCGAGTCAAATAGGTCTGAGAGCTCATGAAGGTTAAGGAACGACTCGTTCATAAGGCAAGAACGAACCCTATCGAGTAGAACTTCGAAGAGAAGAGAAGCTGGTAGGTCAAAGACTAGTCAAAATAAAACAAACACGTATAAACAAATGAAAACCAAAGCAAAACATACACGTCAATGGTTACAGGCCGAGGAAGAGAAGAATAACTGCCCAATAACGGAAAAGTGGAATGCTCCTCCTTCGACAACTCAAGAATCTCAGAGAGATCTGGGACGTCTTGCTCGTCGCAGGAATGTAAACCAGGTGTTACCCATGTGGTTAAGGGATACAAATTCAGTCTCAATCAGTGCTCTAAGAATGACTTTGAAGAAAATGAAATGCAAAAGATTCTCTATGCTTCAACTGTAGGAAATCTGATGTATGCTCAAGTATGTACGCATCCAGACATTACGTACATTACATGAATGTTGGGCAGATACTTAAGCAACCCAGGTATAGACATTAAAGCAGCTAAACGATTCATGCGGTACTTACAAAGAACAAAAGACTACATGTTCACATATCGGAGGTCAGATCAGATCAAGATTGTTGGGTATATAGACTCTGGTTTTGCTAGATGCCAAGACAGTATGAAATCTACATCAGGCTATATTTATTTATTGGCTGGAGGTGCTATCTCTTGGAAGAGTGCTAAACAGTCTCTTATAGCATCTTCCACCATTGCAGCAGAATTTGTAACTTGTTATGCGCATAGTATATGGTATTGAAAGACCACTCCGGTTACTTTGTGATAATAAATCTGTCGTACTATACTCCAACAACAACATGAGCTCTACGAAGTCGAAGCACATCGACATCAAGTTCTTTGTTGTGAAAGAAAGAATTCAGAGTAGACAGTTGTCTATCGAGCACGTCGGAACAAACTCCATGATTGCAGATCCGCTTACTAAGGGACTACCATTCAAAGTGTTTCATGAGTACACTTCTCATATGGGTGTTATTTCAGCTCAGGATATTCAGTTTTAGTGGGAGTTTGTTGTTTTGCTAATTTTAGTGCTTTTATGTTATAGACATATTTGGTTTTATTTATGATTATTGAGATATTCTGCAGAAATTAATTTTTTGTTTATTTAGACTATGTTTTTACTAGTATATGGTTTGATCTCCCTAAGGTTTAAGGAGGATCAAATGAAAATAGGCATATTGAGGTCACATAACATGAAATTTCCATACTACACATCCACTTCATGATCCATGTCGTTCAGTTGTATTGATATACGTGACCATTGATGGGTATTACTACATAGATGTAGCGAATGCTGCTTTGATCCTATGTTGGTATGGTTGATGGACCGGATTGGTTATGAGATACATTTTAGTAATGACAATAAATTTGAACTCCTTCGGTTATTTTTGCAATACATAATTATAAGGTTAAACATATAGCCAGAGATGAAGCCAGAAAATTCTTCTAGGGGGGGCTGATAGATATATGATGTAGCAAAATAATGTTTTTAATGTGCGTACAAAAACTAAATTGCTATTCAAGAGAAAAGAAAACAAATTACACTACGATCGACCTCGTCGAGTTTTCATTTTCTGAAATCTTTGAAGAATAACCTCGTTGTCAAGATTATCAAAGATATATTATCAATGTACACAAGTAGGCTATCACTCATCCATTGATCTCTCATTCAATTCCGTAGTCGATTCTTCACAATTTTCATTGCTGAAAACACTCTCTCCACCGTAGCTGTAGCAACTGGTAAAATTAACGACAATGTAACAAGCCGATAGACTAAGAGATACACATTTTGTCTTCTCGTTTCAACCATTTTCACCGAAAGCTCTCCGATACATTGGAACCCCATGAATTTATCGTTGCTTCGCATATCCATTATATAAGTTTCAAGTTGATCATCAAGTATCAAAAGCTCAATTTCTGAAAAATCTTATGGGTAGTACCGAGCAAACGAATCAACATTTGCTTGTCGAAAGCAAAAAATGAGTCTCTCGGACACAAACAAGACACACATAGAAGCAAATCGGTATTTACCTCGTTAAACCGGTCATTTAGCTCTGGTAGTTGCTTGTCAATGACGCTATAAAATAAATCCACTTGAAAATACTGCAAGTTTGTAATTCCTGGAGCTTTACGACGTGATCTTCCCCGATGTACAAAAGTATCCGCCATAACCGGGACAACTATGCCCTGTTTTTCACAAAAGGCAGAGACTTGAATAAGAAATGAGTCCCACCCATCATCTCTGATCATTTGCATCCGCTCCTTACAAAGTTTCACCAAATTCATGGCATTTGCGATGTCTTGATCCTTTCTTTGAAGCGCTTTCGATAATTCATTTGTCACTGCCAGCAAAGTTCTCATCAAATGAAGACTAAACACAAAATCAAAGGACATCATAAACTCCAATAAATTATTTGCTTCAGCTCTTTGCCCCGAGTTTGTTCCATCATCAACAATTAATTCAAGAACATCAACAATAGACGAGAACATGCCAATAATGCTTAGTAAACTCTCATAATGTGAACCCACCGAGTATCACCTGCGCGTTCAATGGTAGTCTCTTAATTTAGCCCTTGGCCACTTAATATAGCACCATTCTTCAAAGCTTCAACAGTTATAGCCTCTTGTTTCACTTAATCATCCCCTCCTTGTTCCCCGTTGCCTGGTTTGAAAAGATAACAACATAGCAAAATTCCGCATCTTTAGTAATACTATATTCTAACCAATTAGAATATTGTGCAAACCAATCAACAACAAATCTTCTTTCTTGACTCCCGATGAGTGTTAATGGAAACATACGATCTTGAGGCTGACAAGGACCTCTTTGCATATAAGCTCAATGAATTTTGTCTCGGATGTTAGGACTATACTCTAAAACTGGAGTTCTCAATCTAGGATGACTAGGAAGTTCAGAGAGATTGAAATCGACCTTACATGATTTACTAGAATTTCCAATACGTGTCATAGGTGATAGGAGTCATTTATCTTTCGCTTATAAAATCTTTCCATCACGATCTATAGATGACATTAAAGATAGATATTAGCTACAATATAAATAAACAAAATTATCTAGTCTAAGTAATTATAAATCTTCAGTGTAAGCTATTACAATTTGTTTTTCCTTCATTCTGCCATATGCTGTTAAAATACACCATTGCAAAAAAAAAAACCACTAAATACATAAGTTAAATACATCATTGATGGAAGATCATTGCATACAAATACAATCAAGATATAATTAGCTACTTCTGTTGGATTATGGATACAAAAAGACTGAAGTACAAAATCCACCAAATTTCAGTTTCCCCTTCCCTATAGCTTTATTTATGTCACAAATTACAAACCATAGGCAACCAAGAAGAAACACCCATTACTCAAGGATATAATACAATGTAACCAATGGAGGATTAAGTCCATTAAGAGACAAATAGAGTTAACTAGGTTAAAGAATATGTATTTAATCCAATTTCTAAATAGACGATAAATGATAAAGATAACAAATATTTCCACTATCTTGAAGCAATTAATGATTAAAATAGTGATCCATGAGTTTTATTAAGAAAAATACCTGTGAAAGACCCACAAACCACAACAAGAATTGTCTTCTTCGAAGAACCCACCCACTGCACAGAGAGAAGCTTTAAATTTCCTAAAAAAAAAAGAGAAAAGATAAGCTTTAAAAAAAATTCTATTTTGATCGAACGTGGGCTTGTAATACTTTAAGAGTGGTTTAGACTTTGAAGTAATATATAAATGGGCCTATTATGCTTGACTGAGCTTATAAACAGACTTCAATTTTTTTTTTTCAAAAATAATTTCAGAGGGGGCTATAGCCCCTCCTCAGCCTCACGTCCCTTCGTGCCTGATATAGCCCAAGTGGGAGATATTGGATCTTTAATCCAACATGTTGGATCCTTAATCCAACGTTGGGCTTATATGTTAAATAAGTATGTGTTGTGAATTGTCAATAGAGATAGTCCGTTAAAAGTGATCTAATTTGGTGTACGAATATTGGGCTTTAATGTATCTACTAGGTTGTGGGTCTTTAATGTGTAGACCACTATGGTTTCTATAAATACGGCTGGTCCCTAGGTCACACGTAATGTCGTGTCATTTTCTGATATCACGTCGTTAGAGTGAATCAAGAGAGAAACAAATGGCTCTCTAAGGTATACGTTGTTGATCTAGAAGACCAACCGCCATGGATTCATCAGGTACGCTTCCGCTATTGTTTTATGCTTTCTTAATTATTCAACATGATTCGGTCATGGAATTAGGTGATGGATTTCACCTGTGATATTAGGATCTAACAGGGTGGGCAGGGGGCTGTTCAGGCAAATTCCGACGGGGTTGGGTTCTGTCGTGTTTGTGGGAGGAAGGGCGGCGCTCGTCGAGGTTAGAGAAAGAATGGTTACTTGTGAGCGTCGTTAGTTGTGCATCACGAGACGGAGAGAGAGAGAGAGAGAGAGAGAGAGAGAGAGAGAGAGAGAGAGAGAGAGTTACGGTTTGAATCATTTACTTGTTTTAATCGAAATCTTATTGCGGCGGAAAATATTCTCGTCGCGGCAAGACTTGTTGAATTTAAAAAAAAAAACACATCAACTATCGAAACTAATTACGTCATGGAATCACACCTCGTTGCGACGAGGTGCTTGGTAAACATATTTTTATTATTTAAATTAAATTACACCGCAATGGGTTTTCCATCGTGAAATGAGTAAAATCACGGCGAGGTATTCAGTAAACATTTTTTTAAATTAAATGATACCACTTCCCATCATGGAAAAAGCAAAATAACCACTGTTTCTATGAAGGAATATATTTCTGTCATGGAAGCACTCCTCATTATGGTGAGACATCTCATTATCCCGGAGAGAGCTTGCAAAAGGTGTTATTTTTTCACAACGGAACTAAAAACCATTGTGGAAAATAACATTTTCATGACGGAAGTTTATTTTCATTGTGGAAAGAATCATATGACTTTCCACGATGTAAACTATTTTCCGTCGTGAAAAACTCGGGGTCAAGGTATTTCCCGATGGAAAAAAAACTTCCGTCATGGAAAATTTGTCGTTTAAGTGAGTATTTCTAGGAGCGGTGCCTGCCATGAGGGGCCATAATTGTTGTCGCACAAAGCTGATTTTCGACCACAAGGGCCAACGGCGTCCAAGCATAGCTAGCGCATAACGCTTAGGCCACGAGGGACCATATACAGCGTACCAGAAAAAAGAATTGATCACATTATCCAAGTCAATATGACCGCACAAAACATGTTGATATCGTCAAACATGCATGTCGTTGATTCTGTTCAAATATTAGCTCAGGAATATTCTTACCAAGGCTCGAAACAAGACAATGTTTTACTAATTAGTTAGCATGCTTGGTATGTGTGTCGTATACATACCAACTTCGGGGTGTTAAAATATCGTATATTTAAGGGAAAATATCAACAGTATCCCTCGTGTTTAATCGAAATGCGAGATTTATCCCCTCTATTTCTAGAAATATCAGACATATCCCTTCAGTTTAATATAAATGACATATACATCCCCTAAAAAAATGTTATATTACAAATATCACCCTCTTTCGTTTATTTTTTACAAAAAAAATAATTTGAACTCCCCAAAATACCCTTAATAAAATAATTTTTTATTTTCTATTCTATATAAAAAAAGTTTAAATTAAAAAATTTCTTTATAAAAAGTTAAGGATTTTTTTTATAAAGAGAGATTTTGATTTTTTTTAATAAAATAGTAAATAAATATTTATTCTATCAAGGGTATTTTGGGGAGTTCAAATTATTTTTTTTGTAAAAAATAAACGAAAATGGTGATATTTGTAATATGACATTTTTTTAGGGGAGGTATATGTCATTTATATTAAACTAAAGAGATATCTCTCATATTTCTAAAAATAAAGGGGATAAATCTCGCATTTCGATTAAACACGAGGGATAGTTTTGATATTTTCCCTATATTTAATGAAATTATTTTTCTTTATTAATTGTAATTAATCCTTTATCCAATCCCTATCATTTTATTCAAATTAGTTGGATAATATTCCCTAAACATCAGTAATTTGCTGTTGATTTTTTATAAGATTAGATTTTATTCTTGTCAAACGGATCTTAACGATCTAATTTGTCAATCTTTCACTCGTGTATATGCTATCAAGAAAATTCGCAATTCGACAATAATATACTCTGGGAATTACAAGGGTTATCTTATTCTAATAAAACATTCATATAATTATATCTCACATTTCATTCTCATTTTGAGAATATCTAATTTTCAGAAATATCTCATTTTTAGTGCATTTGAGTTGATTTTCAGAGTCAGCCAACGTCTACCGCGGGAAGATAATATTTGTGAAAACAAAATAAAATTTAGGTTTATGTAGTAACTGCTAGGCTATAACCTAAATGGCAATTTTTTGGATATTTAGTTCTTGAGGAATTTAAAAAATAGTTTCAAACATAAAAAAAAAAAAAAAAAAAAAAAAAAAAAAAATTATACAGTGTCCATTTCGAGGTAGTTACGTAATTTCCCCTAATTTCCCCTACGTATTCCCTAATGTCTAATGAAAAACTTCGGGAAATTGAGTATATTACATATACATCTAGTGTTTGAAACCCTTCCTCGAATACTTTGCGAGCTAAATATTTAAACAAAATTATCATTAAGATTACAATTAATACATACATAAATCGTACTTTGCTTTGCAAATATTATATTTCTATCGTCGCCGGAAAATAAGAATGAGATAACAAAAGAACGAGGTATTCTCATATAAGAATGAGGTGAAATCGAGGCTTGAAATAAGGGCTTAAAAATGCACACGGTCTTGAACCACTTATTCTCTGAATACGAATGAACATATTTCCAGAGTAGTTTTATTTTTTATTTCAAATTCCAAGAAATATTCGCCACAAACATATTTCTCCTTCTAAAAAAAGGAAAATACCATTTGCGCCCCTAAGTTATATTGAAATGTGATGTTTTGTTCCTTATATCACGTCTATACCCCAGCTTACTCTTTAAAAAAATATTTACTACTGAGTAATACCTTAAAAAGATTTTATAAATCACATGTATCCCATTGTTCAAAATTCCGTGGACTATTTGCTTTAAAAAAAATTAACTAACACATAATACCCTTACTAATAAGGGCATTATAGCATTATAGCCTTGAATATGAGATTTAGCAAAATAGTCATTACAATCGAAATTGCTTCTGGAAATCGTTTTTTTGTAATTTATCGCAAAAAATAGAATGTTTAAAGCTTTTATTACGAGAATAGCTTTTTATAAATCGTAAACCGTCAGTTCTCTTGATTTTTCATGATGTTTACAATTTTTCAAAAAAATATTGTTTACTATTTTGCATTCTATTTAATTTTATTCACTGTTTATAATTTAATTTAGAAGGAAAATAATTATCTACCGTTTAAAAAAAAATTGAAAGATCTGAAATATATATCAACTATTACTAAAAGAAAACACTTAAAAAGTTTTTTTTTTAATTTCTCCTTTTATTAAATGCATAGCCACATTGCCCACTTAGTCCACTTAACATGACAAATATGCCCTCAAATTTATAAAAAGTAAGTGCTAATTTTTTCTCAGAATTATTATTAATGGTGAATAGTTGAATTTTAATTTAAAGATTACACATGCTTTATTTGGTATATCTCCTTACTTGTAGCCATATTTAATTTAATAACGTTTTGCCCAATTGTTGGAAAAAGCTTATATTAAATAAAGTGATTTAACTATGAAAAATTAGTCGAACTAAGCCACTTCAAATGTTGCAATTGTGATCTAGCCCACGTTTCGCACTAGTTTCAAATCTAGCCCAAAAAGATTACGTGTCAAAATTATAGGAAATGGTAGTTACCAATATAACTTTGACTTGATTTTGTGAAGAAAAAAAAAACGTTAGCTCACGTTTTGAAAAAATATCGGCAAATTTTTTTTTTAATTTTTTGTCACGTTATTTCGGAAATTTTAATTGATTTCCGGAAATTTTAATTTGTAACTTTTTTATTTAATTAATGCACATATTTAAATCTAGTTAGTTGACTTTCCTATTTTGCGGACTAGTTTAATGGGAAGGAAAACAATATTGTTCGTGATATTTTTTAGGCTCTACAAGATGAAATTCGAATTTCCAGTTTTTAGGGGTTATTTTTTATTATGTTTTAATGTTAAATTTTGAAATATATCGCTCATTTAATCACGATATCAATTTTTTACGTACTCGTTAATTTTTGTTTATTTTGAACTAATCTGCAAATTAACATAAATAAAGTACTCGTTAATTTTTTGTTTATTTTGAACTAATCTGCAAATTAACATAAATAAACCGCAACTGAGATAATTTATAGAAATAAACCAATTCAAATGAGATTCGAATAAAGAAGAGAGAGACTATTACGTATGCATTTAATGCACACGTACCCATTAATTATTCAACAACTTTTAATATTATTTTGGAAACAATTTTTTTCCTTTTAAAAATCAATACCGAATATTTGTTCCTTCAATTAGTTACGTTGACTAATTCAATCCCCTTCCTTTTATATTTACAATCACCTGATTAACAATTCTGAAATAAAATTACTTAATTTAAATAGTCAAACGTGGGTTAGTGTTTTATAAACGTCTTTTAAATAATAGGGGTAAATCAGGTATTTTATGTTCATTTATTATGGTAAATGGCTAGATTGCAAAATTAACCAAACGTGGGCTAGAAAGCAAAAATCATGTTTTATAATGGCTACGTTGCCAATTTACCCAAAAATTAGTCGAACTAAGCCACTTCAAACGTTGCAATTGTGATCTAGCCCACGTTTTGCACTAGTTTCAAATCTAGCCCAAAAATATGACGTAACGTTTCGCACTAGTTTCAAATCTAGCCCAAATAGATGACGTGTCAAAATTATAGGAAATAGTAGTTATCAATATAACATTGACTTGATTTTATGAAAAAACGTTAGCCCACGTTTTGAAAAAATATCGGCAGATTTTTTTTAATTTTTTGTCACGTTATTTCGGAAATTTTAATTGATTTCCGGAAATTATTTAAAGCTTTAATTTAATTTGCTCACTAAAAGACGAAATAGTGTGTTGTTGTTGAGAGAGTGTGTTTATGAGTGGGCATAAGTCCAAAATGGAATAAACAGAAAAGTGTTGATCACCTTATATAAGTTGCATTTAATAACCATTGAATAAACAAGTGGTAGAAGGGGAATATGCCATGTGGATCTGAGGTGGAGGTGAGGTGGCGTATCTATGCTACCTTTCACACTCACATCCGCCCTCGCCGGTGTCGCCACCGGCGACAGCACTTCGGCGCGGTCCGCGGGCTTCTCACGGCGATTCTCGCCAACAGTCGCGCCTCCTGTTTTGGTGATTATTTTTTGTTATCCTTTGAATGGACAGTCACGTCGTTTCGGAAACGAATAGTCGTTTGGCCAACGGCCGTGTCGTTTGCGTCTGTTCTTGTCGTTTGAGCAAAATGGTGCTTCTTTTCGTCGAACCTTTTCAGGAACAGGTACGATTTCTTTTTAAACTGAGTTCGGTTTCAGAAATCAAAACACGGTTTTCAAACCCGCTCTCTCTTCCCCGAAACACTTTTCCCAGAAAATTTTGTCCTTGCCTATTTTCGGATTTCACTCTGTCTTGGTGCAGTCCTGAATAAGACATTTTTGGGGTACAGGAAATACTATAAGGAAAGCATTTACATGCGTGATTCAAGCCTCGACATCTTCAACATCGAAGAATTTTCTAACAATCTTATAGTATCTTGTGCTATGGCTACCGAGGCGTCTGTTTCGAGTCTGAAAGTGATGAGCCAGGATTTCATCAAGTTGGATCGCTTCGACGGCACCAACTTCACCCGCTGGCAGGACAAGATACGGTTCTTCCTCACCGCCATGAAGAGCTTCTACGTGCTGAACCCGACGTTGGAGCCCATCCCGGAGCCAATGGACAATGATGATGAATAACTCAAGGCAAACCGGAAGAAGCGTCAAGAGGACGAGTTGCTGTGCCGTGGACACATCATAAACACACTATCGGACCGACTCTATGATCTCTACACCGACAATCCATCGGCGACAGAGATATTGAAGGCTCTCGAGTACAAGTTCAAAGCGGAAGAAGAAGGTACCAAAAAGTTCCTTGTCTCGAGTTACTTTGATTTCAAAATGTTTGATGACAAGCGTACATACTTGCTCAAGTGCATGAATTGCAAGTTATTGTCAACAAATTGAGGGCTGTGAAGATTGAAGTTCCAGAGGCTTTTCAAGTTGGTGCGATTATTGCTAAATTGCCCAACTTGTGGAAAGGTTATCGCAAGAAACTTCTTCACAACACCGAAGACTTCTCTTTGGAACAAATCCAGAAATATCTTCGAATCGAGGAGGAATCGAGGATAAGAGAGAATACCACGGATGCCGAAATTTCCAAGGCCAATGCGGTGAACGCTAAAGGCAAGAGGAAGAGGAATGATAAGGGATGATCTTCGGGTTCCAAAAAAGACTCGAAGAAACTCAAGCATTCCGGCAAATCCACATTCGGTAAGAAGCCTGTACCCAAGATGGTCAAAGGGGATTGCTATGTGTGTGGCAAACCCAGTCACTATGCTCGAGATTGTCGACACCGCAAGATGGGTGAGAAAGAAGTCGACGCCACTACGACCGATGGAAACATAGTCGCTACGTTGAGCGAACTCATGGCGGTCAATGGCAAGGTTCAAGGGTGGTGGTACAACACTTGTGCTACCGTTCACATCACCTATGATAGGGCTGACACCTATTGTGAAGTCAACGATGGACAAGCGATTCAGATGGGAAACGAGCATCGCTCTCAAGTTATCGGCATCGGAAACATGGATCTCAACTTCACCTCCGGGAAGACGATCACTTTGGCCAATGTGTTCCTGAAATGTGTAGAAACATTGTTAGTGGTGATCTCCTAGGCAAACCGGGGATCAAATCTGTGTATGAGTCGGGCAAGTTTATCTTGACCCGTAATGGTGTATTTGTTGGAATGGACTATTCCAGTGAAGGGATTGTCAAACTATGTATTATTGACAATGTTATTAATGAAATTTCTCCTTCTGCTTATATGCTTGATTCTGTTTCTTTATGGCATAGTAGATTAGCACATATAGGATTTAGTACTATGAAAAGATTAATTAAATGTGGTTTAATTTCGTGCAAATCTGATAAATTAGATAAATGTGAAATATGTGTGAAATCTAAAATGATAAAAAAAAAAAAAAAAAAAACCTTTTCATAGTGTTGAGAGAAATTCTAAGTTGCTAGATCTTATACATTCCGACATATGTGAATTTAATGGCATGTTAACCTGTTGGGGAAATAGGTATTTTATAACCTTTATTGATGATTGCTCTAGATTTACATATGTTTATTTGTTGAAACATAAAGATGAAGCTTTTAATGCTTTTAAGGTGTATAAGACTGAAGTAGAAAATCAATTAGGAATTAATGTTAAAGTCCTTAGAAGTGATAGGGGTGGTGAATTTTTTCCTAGTGATTTTAATGCGTTTTGTGAAGAAAATGGTATTATTCATGACTGTTCCGCACCTAGAACACCACAACAAACGGCTTTAGCCAAACATAAAAATTGGACACTTCAAGAGATGATAAATGCCATGTTAATGCAATCTGAATTACCTTTTAGTTTGTGGGGTGAAGCTTTACTTTATGCATGTCATATTTTAAACCGTATTCTTTTAAAGAAAATCCAAATATCTCCGTACGAGGTATGGAAAGGGTGAAAGTCAAATATTGGGTATTTCAAAGTGTGATGGTGTCTAGCCTACTACAAAAAACATGGATCCTAAAAGGACCAAGTTTGGTCCTCGAGGGATACAAAGTGCTTTTGTTGGCTATGCTACGAATAGCAAGGCATATAGACTTCTAAACTTAGAATCTAATGTGATAGTAGAATTTCGAGATGTGGAATTCTTTGAGAATCTTAACTCGAAAGAAAAGGAATCTCATAATTCCACTAATGAAGAACCTCGAGAGGAAAGTTCTTCTAGAGTAGTTGTAGAACAACCCGAACTTTGGATAAGCAAAAGAGTCTGTAAGACTAAGGATTTAGGACCTAATGAAATAGATTCTCAACTTATTTCTTTTTACCTAGTAGAAGGAAATAGAGAGAGTTTTGCTCGAAAGATTCCTATAATTCTTCTCGTTGAAGCTGATCCTAAGACTTATAATGAAGTTGTGGCTTCTCGGGACTCTGCCTTTTGGAAGGATGCTATCCAAGATGAAATGGATTCTATTATGTCAAGCCACACTTGGGAGATTGTCGATCTGCCCAAAGGGTCGAGACCCATTGGGTTTAAGTGGGTGTTCCAAAAGAAGTACCATAATGATGGTACTCTTAACACTTACAAGGCTAGATTAGTAACCAAAGGATTTCGACAACATGAAGGAATTGATTACTTTGACACGTATGCACCAGTAGCAAGGACAACCATAATTAGAGTGTTGTTTGTCTTGGCTTCTTTGTATAACCTCAATGTTCATGAAATGGATGTCAAGACGGCATTTTAAAATGGAGATCTCGATGAGGAGATTTACATGGAGAGCCGGAAGGTTATGTGCTTCCGGGTAATGAACAAAAGGTTTACAAACTTGTTAAATCCTTATATGGATTGAAACAAGCACCCAAACAATGACATCAAAAGTTTGACTCGGTCATACTTTCGAATGGATTTGTTCCTAACGTTTGTGACAAGTGTTTGTACACAAAGGAGCGTGGTAACCTTGTGATCTTCCTATGTCTCTATGTTGAATCATTAGCAATGAGATGAAAGGAATATTAGAAATGAAGAGGTTTCTATCTTTCACTTTCAAAATGAAATACCTTTTACAAGTTGATACTATTTTGGGTATCAAGGTTCGTAGAACCAGTGGGGATTATGAACTTAAACAATCACACTATGTTGAAAAGTGCTTGATAAGTTCAAACATTTAAAGTTCAAAGAGGTGAACACCTCCTTTGATCCAAGTGTAAGACTTGAAAAGAATGATGGAAGGGCTGTACTCGACCAAACATAGCATTCTCCGTTAGTAAAATGAGCAGATTTATTGGCAATCCAAGTGCCGAGCATTAGAAGGCCATTGGGAGAATTTTTGGATTTCTTTTGAAAACCAAAAATCTTGGACTTCAATACGATCAGTTTCCTCCCGTACTAGAAGGATATACTGACGCAAGTTGGATATCGAGTGTCGGAGATAACAAATCTATGACAGGATGGGTGTTTACACTCGCCAGTGGAGCACTTTCTTGGAAATCAAAGAAACAAACATGTATTACGCATTCAACCATGGAATCAGAGTTCGTGGCTCTGGCTTCCGCAGGTCAAGAGGTTGAATGGTTGAGGGATCTTCTTTTAGAAGTTCCATTGGCTAAAGACAATATATCAACCGTGTCGATACATTGTGATAGTCAATCAACTTTAGCAAGAGCATATAGTGAATTGTATATGGAAAGTCTAGACATATTAGTCTTAGACATGACTATGTGAGGAAACTGATCAAGGAGGGAATCATTTCGCTCACATATGCGAGATAAAGGTTTAACATTGCTGATCCTTTCACTAAACCTCTTGCA
This sequence comes from Urtica dioica subsp. dioica, assembly GCF_054948205.1. Classification (NCBI taxonomy): domain Eukaryota; kingdom Viridiplantae; phylum Streptophyta; class Magnoliopsida; order Rosales; family Urticaceae; genus Urtica; species Urtica dioica. The sequence goes on along the minus strand of NC_142764.1, from coordinate 14,150,910 downwards.
AGAGATTTGATGAAATCGACCTCGAAAGGTATGGGTCTTAAACTCCTTAAGTAGTGATCTGACAATGATGGAAACCCAACCTAAGGTTAGGAAATGACTAACATTACGTTCAATGGGTATGAACAAGTCATTGATTTGGATATTCGTAACATTATGTAATAATGTTTACTGTTACAACGGGAGGTTGAGTTTCTTAACTCTCAATGAAGTTCAGTCTTGAGGACAAGTATCTATAAGTAACAAAGATGCTGTAAGAACTTCACCTATGTGAGTTTCGGGATGGTGTCGTCCCAAAGTGAGAGTTGAATTTTCTCTCATGAAAAATTCACGATACAGGATGAGCACATGGCCATTAACGGTGCTAAGCGTGTGATGTAGGCAAAGAAGACTAAAGGGTCTGTGTTGAGTAACACCGACTTTGTCACAAGGAAAATAGGTTCAAAGCCTAGCTACTAATTTCCGATAAAGTCTTGTGTTACTTATACTAAGGATAAGTTCAAATCGAAAGATACTTAGCTGTACTAACACTCTTTGTTTTCTCTCCTGGATTCTATTTTTGTCTTTTCTGAACAAGTGGGGGATTGTTGGAAAAAGCTTATATTAAATAAACTGCTTTAATTATTTAAAGCTTTATTTTAAGTTGTTCACTAAAAGATAAAATAGTGTGTTGTTGAGAGAGTGTGTTTGTGAGTGGGAAAGAGTCCCACATGGAATAAACACAACGGTGTTGAGCACCTTATATAAGTTGCATTTAATAACCATGAATAAACAAGTGGTAGAAGGGGAATGTCATGTGGATGTGAGGTGGAGGTGAGGTGGCGTATCTATGCTACCTTTCACACACACATCCGCCATCGCCGGTGTCGCCACCGACGACAGCGGCGTCCGACTCCGGCTCCAGCGTGAAGGCTTTAGTGGCGCTTTTTGGCACTTCGGCACGGCACGGTCCGCGAGCTTCTTGCCAACAGTCGCGCCTCCTGTTTCGGTGGTTATTTTTTGTTATCGTTTGAATGGACAGTCACGTCGTTTCGGAAACGAACGGTCGTGTCGTTTGCGTCTGTTCCTGTCGTTTGAACGAAATGGTGCTTTTGTTCGTCGAACTTTTTCACAAACAGGTACATTTCTTTATAAACCGAGTTCGGTTTCAGAAATCAAAACACGGTTTTCGAACCTGCTCTCTTTTTCCAAAACACTTTTCCCAGAAAATTGTTCTGGCCTATTTTCGGATTTCACTCTGTCTTGGTGCAGTCCGAAATAAGGCTTGTCGTATCTTGCTGTATTCTTGTTCTGAACCTTAAAGACATTTTTGGGGTACAGGAAATACTATAAGGAAAACATTTCCATACGTGATTCAAGCCTCGACGTCTTCAACTTCGAAGAATTTTCTAACACCAATAATGTACTCAACCAACATCATATTTTCTTCATTTTTCATTCATTTCTGGGGTTTATTTTTTTAAGGGAATTTTTCTGAGATATTTTTTTCCGTTTTACTTCTTCAATATGATCGTGGACATTTGGTTTATACTTTATTCACAAACAAATTGATTACTAGAATGAATCGTTTTTTTTTTATAAACAAACCGTTTATTTACATGACCATTTGTAAACAAATAAACCTCCAACCATGTTTTTAGTGTTTTTTTTTTTTTTAGGATTTCCATTTTATTCCTTTATTGTTAGACCTACAGTTTTTTACATCGTTTATTAGCAAGCATATTGTGTAATAATATAAATCGTTTGTTAGTAAACAAACTGTTTATTAACATTAGCCGTTTGTTAACAAACAAACCCTACAATCATGTTTTTGAGAATTTTTTTGGGATGCAAAAATCTGTTTTGCTGATAAACAAACAGTCGTCCAAAAATTTAAATTTCAACGAATAACAATTTATGATTTAAAAAAAAAAAGTGGGATTTGAATATAAATTTATCAACTCTAAAAGCATGGAATTTGAATAAAAAAAATGTCTAGATTTAGTTTTGATATCCATATCTTGTATTTAATTATTGTAAGATAATTATGAGCTTATTAATGGAAAAAAAAAAAAAAGTTAAATTGATTTAATAAAAACTTTCTAAATTAATTAAGAATGGTTAGTTATTAAAAGAAAAGGTAAATATTGGCTATTTGATAATTGTCATAGTTTCAAGTCGCCTAGATTGCCTGATTTCTCCAGTAACAACCGCCCTTATTTACTATTTTATATATAAAATCAAAATAGTTTGCAAGAATCCGAAAAGGCTTACAATTTACAAACAAGCTTACAATTCAAAATCAACAAGTTTGACTTAAAGAAGAAGAAAGCTCAACTCAAAAATGAAAAAATAGTGTTCGAACCTCGAGGCAAAATTCGTAATGCAGATGAAGTGGTAGTGTTCTTTTGGAAGAGATGAACGGTGGCAAGTTCGTGTGGATTGAAGCTTCATCGGCATCGTGACGCCGAGCGCCATAACAGAGTTGATGGCGGGGGCAAAGACGCCAACAGAGGCACGAGCGCACGAGAAGGAAGACGAGGAAACTCTTCCTGACACTATCGCCGGAGTTGTGGATAAATGAGAAAGGAGTGAGGGATCTAGCGGGGATTGTGGTTTTGTTGCGGAGGATAGAAGGGCTGAGTATAGAAGCTCTGTAGCTCTGTTTGGGTTTGGGAGGCGAGAACGCTGAAGAAGAAGAAGAAGAAGAAGACGATTTTTTAGGGATCTCATGGAAAGTGCACTATGAAGGCCACTATTTATAGCAGTGTAATAATCATATGGGCAGTCCGCGTGACCCAAAAGAAATGCAGGCGCTACAACTCTTATTGTGTGCTAGCTTGCGCTTTTCCACATTATGGGCCGAGAGGTATCGTTGAGGTCGATGGCCAAGTTGCCACTGTGCACTGGGCTCCTAGGATCAGCAGAGGTGCGCCGTTTTAGGCCTGAAGTTGGCTTCTCTCGTTTTTGTTCCGATTTGTGGGTTGTGTTCCTTTAGTTTGTTTTTTATTTTTTCGTTATCTGATATTTGTCTTGTTCTGTATCCTTTGTTTTATATTGGTGTCTTGTTCATAGGATGATTAAGCCATGATAGCTTTACATTTTCAGTTTATGTGTTGGATTCGAGTCAAAGCATGACTGAGGACCACATTGGTTCCTTGTATATATATATATATATATATATATATATATATATATGTATCAGTTAACGTGTTCCCTACTGTAATGAAAAATTTTGCTGTTAAAAAAAAGAGTAATGCTATTCGGCACGGCTCACGATTTTCAACGATCCACTCAGAAGTTGACATGTGGATGTTTAATACTTTTGGGTGGGCACGTGTTAACTTCTGAGTGGATCGTTGAAAATCGTGAGCCGTGCCAAAAATCATTTCTGTAAAAAAAATGCATAATTCCTAGAATATTTCTGTCATATCCATAAGCGTTATGTCGAATATTTCTGTCATATCCATAATTCCTAGAATACAGCTCAACGAGGTAAGCGACAAAGCGTTATGTTGAGTATCAAATATCTTCTGTCATATCCAAACATTCCAAACAGTCTAAGACTTCACATTTCCATAAAGATTAGAGAGAATACAAGACTAACACAACTAGAACCTGCACTAAAATTCTGGTTAAAAAAAAGCTAACTGCTCTTCAGTCGCTTGCTGCTGTATAAGTGGCAAAGATCCATGAACAATCTGAAGCGTACAGAAACGCACCATGAAAAGTCAATCTAATGACCCTAAAGTGTCTTCTGATGTATCAGCACGTGGCGGTTTCTTGTAAGAATATCCTTGTCGAAGCAAGCTCGCAAGCTTCTCCCTGATTGCAATTAGCGGGTGTTTATGCAAAAGTCTGCGACCGTCATAAGCTTCGCGGAGGATCACGGTGTGCTTGTCGCCCTTCATCGATATGTAAAATATTCCCGGGTGTCGCTCAAACACCTTCGTGAACTTCTGCGGAAGAGCGAACGGCTTTCGGAGATTGCTCACGTTCTTGCGCTCGATTCGCTTCTCTATGGAGAGGTGAAGAAGCTCGTGGAACACGCCCACGATCCTCTTCTCGGACACGTCGGTTCGCGAATCCAAGTGGGACGAGTCTGAGTACGGAGATGTGTACGGGAGGGTCTGCCACTCTCTGAGCCACTCCATGCACTTCCTCTTCAGCCCGAAACCCCTCGTGAATCCGATCGGAAAGGATAAGCAATCGTGGTTTTCTGAAGAAGAAGTTCTCTGCAGTTCGGAGACGGCGAGGTCGTCGTCCCACACGTTGAGCTTCAAGCCGACCTCTTCGTGGGAAAGTTGGACGAGGGAGAACAGATCAGGGTGGCGAGGAATGAACGAGCGATGAAAATCGTAGGGCAAACCGAGCTCCCATTTCAGCTGGTGTAAGGCACGTAGAGGAAGAACGAGATCTTTCGTGAGCATGAGAAGTTTGCATAGCCTGTTGAGGATGTCGGTGTGGTTCTCCTCGGCGACTCGGAGTTCCTCTTCGCGTAGCTCGTGGGCTTCGCGAGTTAAGCCGAAACACGGGACCCGAGATCCTCTGTAATCAAGAGTTTCGGACTCTGTGAAGATGGAAGTGTTTTTCCTCATGAAGTTAGTGAGCCTGAGACCCGTTTGAACACCGAGTTGGCCGCGGTGACTCGAAAGCTGATGTATCGGAAGACAACACTCGGGTGCGCGAGATAACACAGTCACAAGCCTCGAGGCTGCTTTCACATTCTTCATCCTCGTCACAGAACCGTCTAATGTCTTGTCTTTAACCCATTTCAGCTTCAGATTAACCAAACTACGGGTTTGTATGCAAATAAAGCAACATTCGGATCTACTGCACTCTTCGGCCTTGCTTAAGAGAGACCGACTTTTGCAGAGAAGGAAAGTCATTATCAGACTTGAATGCCTAGATGACCTTCACGGCGGCGAAAAAATGGGAACGTGTTTGCCCTGTTTTATTTATTACTGGGAGCTCTTGGGTTTCACTTAACAAAATAAACAAACTTAGACCTTAATTGCAGAATCATCCTTATCCATTTATATAAAGACTCGTAACGTACTCACCAAATCACAAACACCTCGGTCAATCTCTTTGCCGGATTCCTCCACTCGCGGCCTTCGTCCTCGTCTCCCTCACTATCTCTCGCTCCCTCAATATCACCGTCTCTCTCTCAGTCTCGCTGATTCTCTCTCTCGATTTCGCTCATCTCTCTCTTTGTCTCTCTCTGTTTCGTTCTTTCTTTTCCTTTGCTTTTTTTTTTTTATTTCTTTTCGTTCGTACTTCTTCTGCGTGTTTTTTTTTTTTTTTCCTTTTTTTTCGTTGTTTGTTCGGTGCTTATGGGCGATAGGGCGTTTGAGAGTTTGGACTGATTTCTAAAGGGGAGTCCTCCAACTCTTTACCCCTATTAGTTTCCACCACAAATCTTTTTTCTTTCTCTTTAATTTGTCTTAAGTAGATCCTTCTTAGTAAAAACATAATAGGATGTTACTGGGGTGAAAAATTACCTTGTCGTTAAAAATAATCGAAGAAGTACAAAATGTATGTGATAACTGTCCTCTTGGAATAAGCGAGAAGATGAGAGAGTGTGCGATAATTGAAAACTCTATTTTAAAATTTATTTTTATGTATATCCTAATTGAAAAGTTTTTCAAATATCTCGCGAAATACCTTTTTTTTGCGATATACCCCGCGAAATGCGGGGTACTACGCGGTACGAGATATCCCGACGTTCGTCATATATCGTGAAATATCATGGTACGAGACGAGGTACTTCCAAAATTAGAGGTGCAGTACAATTGCGAGATGCGAGATTCAATCCTTGGTAAAAACATAATATTTCACTCACAATTGAGTGAAAATAATTATATATATATAGTCTTTCAGTAACTTAACTTACTCAAACAAATTCAAGACGTTCTTGAAATTATTTCAAATTGTCCTTTAAGATATTCTTAAATTTCCATCATTAGATCATTCTCGCATTCGAGAATATTTATTTGCAACAATTAAGAGTTTAATCCTTAAGCGTAAATACTTAAAACCTTACACTCAAGGTTAAATAAAAATCCTTACTTATCAATTTTTTTTTAAACAACGTAGTCGAGAATTTAAAGAGTATTGAGATGTTGCCACTTTGTTTGATTTTTAAATATATCTTAAATGCGTTATACATCACTTAACAAATTTTGGTGCAAATACTATTTTATTTATCTTATAACAAAATAAAATTATGAGATTCACAAATATAAATTTAAAACGGCACCACATTTGATTATTAATCGTGATTGTTGAGACCCAATTTCAGCATCTACGAAGCTTACTACCAAACTCCATCTATGTGGTTTGGTTAATAAGCAATCATAATCTCACATTTAATTAATCCTATTTTATTTTTTTGGTACATTAATTAATCCTATTTTAGTTAGTTCAATAATCGGAATATTGGATTACATTATTTTTACCTTTTTAATATCCATGGCCATATTATTAATATAATCTACGATATGTATTTCAACTAGCATTATATGATAAACCTCAGAATTATATTTGGCTATTTGACAATTTTAGTACTAAGTAACTTTTCTAGTTTGATTTCTTAACATCAAGTAAATTAAACATTTGAATATGATTTTCAATTTAGCTAATTTAACATATCCAAATTCTTTAGCTAGATGGAGAGACGTTATAGGTCCATATGAACAAAACTTACGATTAAAGCATTAGACACCAAAATTATCAACTTTTTGAAAACTTCATTCCTAGTGTCAAATTACTCAAATAAAGAATGGACACTAATCATCTCTAGGTTCATATGTTCTAATTTTATAATGTATGCACTACATCAATAATACATTAGCTGATAGGAGTTACTAATAATTTTATTCGAGCATTTCATATATACTCCTTTATGAATTATGTAAATTTTGATATTTATGTAAATTTAACCATGTTAATAAAAAAAAATATATGGCTATTTACTTATAATTATATATATATAATATAATGTTATAATTTTATTTTTAATTTAGAAATATCATATTTCTACTTTTATTTAACCCTTGATCATAGAAATATACCTTGAAATTAGTAAACGTATATATTATGATTTTTTTTTCTTGATTTTGACTTTAATTATGACATGCTTTGATGAAAATCCGTTTTTTTCATTTAAATAATTAGTAATAAAAAAAAACATACAATCTCTCTCTCACACATACACACACACACATACACACATACACAAAAGCAAGCTTTGGTTAGAAAAAACCCAAAAGCAAAAGATGAGAAGATAAAATATCACAAGCGAACTACGAATTCAAATAAAATAACTCAAGTCAAAAGAGAAATCCTAAAGACGATAGCATTATGGGTTGAAAAAAACTCATATTTTAGATTGTTCGACCAGAAAGAAGAGATACACCTCATGATCCAAATCAACACATCCTCCAAAGTTCAAGCGTTGGTTGCCTTTAGGCAAGACGTACACTAGCTACTTATCGCCTTATCTCTTAAAGTCGAAGTTCGTAACGACCTCCCTCTTGACGACTTTGACGTTATATATATATATATATATATATATATATATATATATATATATATATATATTTTGGATTAAAAACTCGGCCCTCGAAAATGAGGTTAGTATGTTTCATTTTCAATTTTGTTATTTTGTATGTTCTTTATATAAAATAAATTATCTTAATGTATTAAAATTTATATGTATATACGTGTACGGTATACTCACAGGTCCCCAATGAACCTTTCTTATTACATTATTATTGTAATGTATATGCGACAAGTCTTTCTTATTACTGAAATCATTTGATTTGTGATGGATTACACATCGGCAGAGACATGAATTATTACTTTTTATCCGATCATTCATTCTTATGATCAAATGTGTATATATATATATATATATATATATATATATATATATATGTGTGTGTGTGTGTGTGTGTGTGTGTGTGTGTGTGTGTGTATATTCTTTTATCATTTTTCTATTGAGTGCATATAGTGATCTCATCTCATATGAAATAGAAGTGAGAAGACGGTATCATGTTTGAGTATGGCAAGACACTTGCAGACTTCCCCATATGTCGTTTACAAAAAAATAAGGTAATATTGTTTTTGTAATTGTATTGTCTATGTATTTTGAAAATGAAAAAGATGTTTGTTGAATGAGTGGAGAAACGTCATGCCCCACTGAGCCATTTCTAACAATCATGTTATTATTATATCAATATAATTAGGTCAATCTAAGTTAACCAACAATTAAAGGGTACGGTTAGTTTTAATCGAAAATTAGGTAAAATCATCTTTTACATATTTTTGCAGTGTAAAAGAAAGTAAATGCTCGGTGAATTTGTGGAATTGTTAAACTTTTGAGATACAAAAAAATTATACCGATCGAGGTAATGGATGAAGTCATGGTGTTTCACATGATCGTGTCAATGAACGAACAGGTTATGAGTTTCAACACATTCTTCAAAATGAGTTTAGCGTGTTTCATTTTCTATTTTGTTATGTCTATGTTCTTCAAATAAAATCGATTATTTAATGCAATATGTATATATGTGTACGTTATATCCACTGAGCCCCACTAAACCTTTCTTATTACATTATTATTTTAATGTATATGCGACCAACCTTTCTTTTTGCATTATTATTTTAATGTAATAATGAGTAGGACATGATTGACAATATACTGAAATCATTTGGTGTGAGATGGATTACACATCGGTAGAGAAAGCGGAGACATGAGTTATTACTTTTTATCCGATCATTCATTCTTATGATCAAATGTGTATATATATATATATATATATATATATATATATATATATATTCTTTTATCGTTTTTCTATTGAGTGCATATATATAGTTATCTCATCTCATATGAAATAGAAGTGAGAAGACATAAACGGTATCATGTTTGAGTATGGCAATGACATTGAAGTGAGAAGACATAAACGGTATCACGTTTGAGTATGGCAAGACAATTGCAGACCTCCCCATATGTCGTTTACGAAACAATAAGATAACATTGTCTTTGCAATTGTATTGTCTATGTATTTTTAAAATGAAAAAGATGTTTGTTGAATGAGTGGAGAAATGCCATACCCCGCCGAGCCATTTATAACAATTATATTATTATTATAGGAATATAATAAAAATAAATTGATTAGCGTTGCGACATATTCATTCTTATTAATACATATATTAAGATAATTTGGTTAGTCTAAGTTAACCAATAATTAAACAGTATTGTTAATTTTAATTGAAATTTAGGTAAAAAAATCTTTTACATATTTTTGCAGTGTAAAAGAAAGTAAATGCTCGGTGAATTTATGACATTATTAAACTTTTGTGATACAAAAGAAATTATACCGATCGAGGTAACAGATGAAGTTATGGTGTTTCACATGATCGGTGTCTATGAACGAACATGCTATGAGTTTCAACACATTCTTCAAAATGAGGTTAGTTTGTTTCATTTTCTATTGTGTTATTGTGTATGTTCCTAATATAATAATAGATTATCTTAATGTATTAAAATTTATATGTATATACGTGTATGATATACCTGCGGGGCCCCACTGAACCTTTCTTATTACATTATTATTTTAATGTATATGCGACCAACCTTTCTTATTACATTGTTATTTTAATGTGATAATACATAGGACATGATGGACAATATACTGAAATTATTTGTTGTGAGATGATTATACATCGGCAGAGAAAGCGGAGACATGAATTACTACATTTTATCCGATCATTCATTCTTATGATCAAATATATATATATATATATATATATATATATATATATATATATTGTTTTATCGTTTTTGTATTGAATGCATCTAGTGAACTCATCTCATATGAAATAGAAGTGAGAAGACATACACGGTATCACGTTTGAGTATGACAAGACACTTGTAGACCTTTTCATATGTCGTTTACGAAAAATAAGACACTTGTAGACCTTTCCATATGTCGTTTACGAGAAATTAAGGTAATATGGTCTTTGTAATTGTATTGTCTATGTATTTTGAAAATGAAAAAAGATGTTTGTTGAATGAGTGGAGAAATGTCATACCCCGCCGAACCATTTATAACAATTATGTTATTATTATATCAATATGATAAATATAAATTTATTAGCGTTGCGACGTACTCATTCTTACTTATACATATATTAATATAATTTGGTTAATCTAAGTTAACAAACAATTAAACGGTACGGTTAATTTTAATCAGGTAAAAATAATCTTTTACATATTTTTGCGGTGTAAAAGAAAGTAAATGCTTGGTGAATTTATGACATTATTAAACTTTTGCGATAGAAAAGAAATAATACTGATCAAGGTAACAGATGAAGTTATGGTGTTTCACATGATCGGTGTCGATGAACGAACAGGCTATGAGTTTCAACACATTCTTCAAAAATAAGGTTAGCTTGTTTTATTTTCTATTTTCAAAATGAGTTTCGACCCCTTTTGCCCCTGATGTCCTAAGGGTAAGAATTCGACTTTTCATGCTCTTTGGGAGTGCCGAGATAATGTTCAAGCGTGAAAAGCGCGTAGGTGGTAGAAAATTATAAAGGAGAATTTTGATGGCGACACTCTTAACCTCCTCATTTATGTTAAGTCCATCTTGTCTCCTCAGGACCTCGAGCTCTTCGTGGTAATTATGTGGAGCACGTGAAACCGGCGCAACAACATGGTCCACAACTACCCGGTGGGATCGATGGCCAACCTCATCAAAGGCGTGACTGGGCTCTTCGACGAATTTCGGTGCCCCCCTCTTGGACGTGACAGTCGTTAGCGTTGACGCGACCATCATTGATGGGCACTAGATGTGGAGTGGGAGGCATCTTCCACGACTCTACGAGTATGACTCTCTTTGCCTATAGCATTCTTCTTGCCTGACCCTTTAGTCCTTTGACGATGGAAGCTTTGGCAATTTTACGTGGTATTGAGAAGGCCCGTGTCGGTGGTCTCATGATGGTGATAATCCAATCGGATTGTGAAGTGGTGCTCAAGCTTATCAAGAAGAAGGAGGTTCCATCTATCGCTTTAGGCCTCGTCATTGCGGATATTCTTTCTATTTGCTCTAGTTTTTGTTGGTGTGATTTCTTTTTTACGCCTAGAGGTTGTAATAGAGCGGCGCACTTGTTAGCCCGGAAAGCTCTTTTTGTGGAAGAAGATTGTAAATTGGAACTCCCTTTTCTTTCCGGATTTACAAGGGGTTTTATTTAGGGCTGTGCACGGTCCGATCCGGTCCAAAACCGGCCAAAAAATCAGACCGGACCACTCAAAACGGTCTAAAAAAATCCAAACTGAATATGGCCAAAAAACTGTGAAAATCGGACCGGACCGTTAAAAACGGTCCTGTCCGGTTTAAACCATTGTGAACCGTTTAGATCGGACCGATTTAGACCGTTTGGACCGTTTCAAACCATTTTGCATAATTAAAAAAAAACAATTAATTTTCCACAAAAACAAAAGACATATAATCATATACGGGATGGAAACACATGCACGAATGCCTAATTTGGCTAGCTAGACATTAACCTTTTTTTAAAACAAATAAATAGGTCCAGTCCGATTTAACCGTATTTAAAAAAAAAAAAAAAAAAAATCGGACCGGTTGTTATGAGTTGACCGGACCGGATGAAAAAAAAAACGTTTTAAACCGGACCGACAGTCTAAAAATCACCGGTCCGATCCGATTCACGGTTTTTACGATTTTTTGTGCCGGCGTAGTTTTATTGGCGGAAGACCAACTTTCAAAAAAAAAAAAAAAAAAAAAAAAAAAAAAAAAAAAAAAAAAGGACACGGGCAATTGTAAGTCTGATATATTTCTAGAGTCAAGACCAAGTAACAAAATATATTTCTTTTTTTTTTTAAAAGTAAAATGTTAAAATAATGATGTTAAAATTGAGTTTTCGAAACAAATTCAAATAAGAAAAAGTTAAAATAATAAATACATACATATATCTACATACATATACATATATATACACACACGACATAGTTATATCGGATGAAGTTTGAGTAGTTTTTCCTCTCTGACCACATTTACTTCAAAAACACTAATTTGTTGAGTCTTATAAATTTCCATTAAATAAAATTCTATTTAATTATTTTTCCGATATTAACTTTTTGTTCTTGTACTCCCTGGTGTTTATTTCTACCATCGCTATTATGCATACATAATAATTAAGTTGTTTCCCTAATAAAAACTTTACACTGAAAGTTGAAACCAACCTTCTCTCTTATTCATGAGTACTTGCTGCGCATAACTTTGGTCATCAAACTCAAGACCACCATGAAACATATTTGCTTTCTCTTCATAGAAGCCGTTATTTTCCAAGGTTTTATATAATTATTACATGTCTCTCCTTCAACCAATAATCAAGCAGCTGCTTCATTGGCTGTTGGGACCTTCCTGATAACATACACTGGGTCCCCGATTTTTAGAGCATTTCCTTTTCCCCGACCACTGTTGTCCCTCCAAACCATGTTCTGCCCAAAGTAAACCTGCAAAATAGTTGAGAATTTATGATACCAATTGTTCTTTGAAATGGGAAAGAGAACTTTGTAAGTCTTTCATTAATAAAGATGCACTTTACCTGTCCTTCTTGTTTTCGAGTAGGACGGAGAGCTTTATCAGACCGGATTTCCTTGAGGGTCTCAGTCGGCTCGGGCCCTGCAATGCCTGTCTCTTGGTTGATCGTAGGAACCTAAAAACACAGCAAAATTAAACATGTCGAAGCAATAAACACACACGTCATCCAATGAACTATTCTCTTTCGGCACTTTATAGCCCCAACCTTGCAGCGAGAGCAGAGCTTGACGCCTTCAAATGTAGAACTGTTTATTTTGATCTCCGTCCATGTGTCCTCGGAAAATGGTTCACACCCATCAACAACAATGCTGCAATGTGCAAGAAAAAGTGCATCGAATCAAAGGCTGTCAATGAGATTGAGTAATTACAATGAATAGGAATTAGTTCATGAGACCATCAGTTTGAGAAACAAGCAAGGATTTAGTTTGCTGGTCTTACTTGGGTCTAAAGCGGTTGACTGGGATGGGTTCTTTCAGAACCTTATTCAATGCATCCACTGAATTCTGCAAAAATAGGTTCTTACTTCACTTGAAAGATTGAGCAGCCAAAAAAAACCATAAAAAAGAAGGGGAAAAAATTAAAACAAACGCAAAAACAAGAGTTCATTAATCGTTCTTCAAAACAGAACGAGTATGCCGTTACAGACTCTTTCATTGGTAAACAACACCAAAGAAAGAATCCTAACAGCAGGCCGAGAAAAGAAGGCCTAGGAGGGGGGCTTATTTTTATTTAAATGCAAAACGATTTATTCCATCATTTAGTAACTAGGATTTAATTATGATATCTGATAGGACTTTAATTATGTTTAAGAAAAGCCCGGCTGTAAGTGTAGACCAGCGTCAATTCTCGAGAATTAAATGCAAAGTCCGTCAAGGATATGAATTTCCTATTCCGGCAGTGAATGAGCTTCTCGACACACTCGACGATGCAACCTACTCTACGAAGTTGGACTTGACTCCTGAAGATATTGATAAAAAGCCTTCAGACCACAGCCACGATGAGTATCTCGTCACTCTGTTCGGCTTGTCGAACGCTCCATCCACTTTTCAGAGCCTAATGAATACGTGTTTAGAGAGCAATTACGGCATTTAACCCTCTTTACTTCTCTTATGATATCTTGATATATAGTTAGTCATGGGCAGGTCACATACATCACGTACTTATCATAGGCTTAACAAGCGTTCCAATGCCCATTCGGGGGCATGTCATTCAGCGCGCAGGGGTTTCCATCGATCAGAGAAAGATCGCCGCTATCGTTGACTGGCCATCGTGACGGCAGTCATCGAGTTCGGGGTGGGTGATCTTATCAAGCTCAAACTCCACCCGTATCATCAGCTCACGGTATCCCGTCATGAATTGACCAAGCTATCGCCAAGATTCCATGGACCGTTTGAGATTCTTGCACATGAAGGGCCCACGGACAGAGGCGATGACGGAGCTACCTTCAATCCCCGGGGCCCGCACACTGTCATCTGTCCAATGGCAAGCCGATGCACATTTGAAAGCCCAACATGGGACGAGTTCGAGAAGCTCGATGCGGATGAGAGTAATTATGTGGACTCTTTCATAGGTAAACATTACGAAAGAAAGAGTCCTAACAACGGGCCGAGAAACGGGACGCGCACATAGAAGGCCTACGAGGGGGAATTTATTTTTATTTTAATGCATTAGGATTTCATTTGGATGCCTAGTAGGATCTGGATTATATAATTAAGGCTTGATTAAAAAAAAGGGTCTTTTAGCTATATAGCCATTTGACTTATAGCGTTTTGTATAATAGCCAACCTTTTGTAAATTTTCTGCAAATGGCCACTTCAACTTATTTACGGCACTAAAAAAAACAAAAACAAAAAAAACCCAAAATAGGCGGGAATGTTTTTTTTTAATATTTTTATCTTTTTGAGTGCCGTAAATAAGTTGAGGTGGCTATTACAAAAAATTTACAAAAAGTTGGCTATCTAGCAATTCTTAGACTTTCGGTGGCTTATTTGGCTAATTTTTTGTTAAGAAAAGTCCAGTCGCAAGTGTAGACCTACCTATAAATGGGTCTTTCTCGTTAATAAAGCTCATCTATCAACCAAATTAAATTACTCTCTCTCAAACAAGGAGAGATGAGGTTTAGTGAAAGATTCAAGCTTGCGTTCAAGTTCCATGATAACGGCTCCCGAGATCTAAATCCAGGCTGTATCATAAGTAACTCGAACCAAGTCACAGCTACTACAATGTAAATCTTATTCTTTATTGCTATTATTATATGATTACTAACTCAACAAACACCAAAAATATATTCAGTCAACTTCTGTTCTAGGTATCTATCGCATTCTGTGATCTTAAGACTCGCAAGCAGCTGAAAATAAAATCACTTATAACCATCTAACCAGGGACTAGCGAGTTATCTGTCGAACTTGACTAACCTGAGATAGTAACATATACGGATACTGGTCAGCAAACATGACTTTGTGCCCAGCTGCAAATTTAGGATCCACTGACCTTACCTGTGAGGCTGAAATCATCAGAAGTGTTAAGAAATTGAATGTCATACTTGATTGCATAGATTAAACTACAAATCTGAGTATATAAATGGGTCGCATTTTGTAAGTTGGGAAGTATATACTATGATTTTTTTTTTTCAGCAAGCCAATCAATCCTAGCTTGATCAATGTTCAAACTCCAACCTATAAATTAAAATACAGTTTTTCCAATTATTATCATTTTAAGATATATCTTGATTAAATCTCAAATTCCATTTGGTTTTTCAATAAGACGAATTGAAAAGTTTTCTAATAGAATAAAACGTTAAAATAGAATTTACCAGCATTAAACCGAACAAGATTACTGGGTTTTCCAAGATAAGTCGAAAGCCAATTAGATGCTTCGATTCCTTCATTCAGCGCAGAACCAGACCATTCCCAGACAGAGACACCATCAGCTACTTCTTTAGAACCACCCAGTGGAACTTTGAGACAATTCATTCCAGGTGCGTTTAACACTGTAGAGTTCATTAATAAAAATTATTTGGCATTCAACCTTATATTATTTTATTCTGTTAAAATTTAAAAAAATTGAACTATTTTGGCGATTTTCTCTCTGGAATTTCATGCTTTGGCTCAAATTGTTTCAAACATAAATTTTCTTTTTAAACTTCTTTTATTGAATAACAATTGCAAACGTTGTCTTTATAGAATCACATATATACTTGACAGATAAGTGGTTTTTTTTTTCTGCTTTTTGTTCGAAATAAAGTTCGTCTAAAAAAAGTATATTTTGGCTAACGGTTATGATCAGCAACAACAAACTTTAAATTAATAATCCCCCGCAATCGGACAATAGTCATACAAGATGTTTCGACAGTATTAATCAACATTATGCAAAAGATGAAAGAATGAAATGCATACCCATATAGGAACTTGTACTTGGTTCCCAATTATCCATAAAGGCTTCTGATGGCAATTCCACCTGAATTAGTGCAAGCTTTGGTTCAACTCTTTGAGTATACATTCTTCCCTTGGAGTTGACGATTAACCACTGACGATCCCATCGAAATCCTTCACACAACAGTACGAAAAAATTATTTCAGAAACTCAGCTCTACATTTTCATTGTCCAACACTCGTCAAAGAAAACGAACAAAAAGAACAAGGATTGGGAAATACCAGTGGGAGTAATAGGAGCTTGAGGAACTGAAATCCCACGGCATGATTTTATTGGGTATATCAGAATCGACGACACCTTGGCTACGGGCGTTTCCATTCTTCTTCTTCTTATTATTATTATTCTTCTTCTGTAGTTTTGTGAGAAGATAGCTCTGTAATGATTCTACATTTATAGCAGCGCATAGAAAGTATCGGTGGGGTAATTGGTAGGGTCAATCAGAATCTGTTTTTTTTTTTTTGAAGGGAAGAATCTGCTTTTTGGCGTCGGAAGTTTTGTTTGTAGTATAGGAGTGGGATTTTATTTATTTATTTATCAAATATGGATAAGGATTCTAAAAGACAGCCGGGACCGGTGTATTTCTTTTTTTTTTGCATTTTTGCTTTAGCGGAGATGAATTTGGCAATAAAAGTTTTTGAGAGGATAAGATCGAAGAAAAAGAGCAATGCTAACCAAGGATTGAAATCTCGCATCTCGCGGTCGTACCGCACCTTTAATTTTGGGGTATCTCGTCTCGTACCATGGTATCCCGCGGTATTTGATGAACATTCGGGGTATCTCGTACCGTGTGGTAAACCGCATTCCGCGGGATATACCGCAAAAAAAATGGTATTCCGCGGGGTATTTGAACAAATAAATTTTTAAAAAATATATTATTCATACATAGACTAAAATATATTAATTTTTTATAACTTATTACACATTGTTATATAATTAATATTTTGATCTAAGAATTAAATTAATAATTAATTTCTATATAGTATATACATATTAATAATAATATAATTAAGTTAAACAAAAAACTGTTAATGTGTAACATAGTATAATTACATTTTATTATCATATGATATAGTTTTATGTTTGTTGAATAATTGTGATATTGTTAGTTATTTAGGTGATGAATTTAAAAGTTATAATAATTAATTCATTATTATTAGCTTATTAGTGTTGTATAATGATAATACTAAATAATATGACTTTGTACATGCACACACCAAGCTATATTTGAAACATTGTAATTTAAAAAAAAAAACAACAACAAATAGAAACAAGTAATAAATGTTTGTATCAATTTATTAAGAAAATGTTTGTAACCTATGAGACTAATGAATTCAAAAATTTTATTTAAAAAAAATGGATTCAAAATTTGGAAATTAAAAGCGAACATGCTTTTTTCCCCACAAAAGAAACAGAATTAGACCACCGACTAAAAGGAGGAAAAAGATAAGAAGAAGATGTATTATTTTTCGTATTCCTATAGACAATATATTAATCCTTTCCGTTATACCTTTATTACTTTGTGCTTTAGAACTTGGAAGTAGAAATTATGCCACAGCCGCAATTAGCAAGTACAACGCAACATCACGTCATCACCTGTTACAAACAATATAGTGATAAAAAGTTAAAAACTTCATTTCAAAACTCCAACATCGGCTGAGAAAAAAGCAACACATATTTCAATACATTATAAATAGGGGCAGTAAATCTCGGTAGCTGTAATCCATCCTATACAGCTGGGCTTGAAATTAGTCTGCATAATTGGGTCTGGGCTTAAAAATAATTGGGTCTGCATAAGGCCCGAATAAACAAAATAAAGCCAGTTTAAATTTAATTGTTTGGCGCGAGAATTGCGAGAAATTGCAAATTTCGCGCGAGAAATATACATTTTGCGAGATATTTACATCTCCCTTCCGCACTCGTGCGCCCGAGATTTTAATCCGTGTAATTTTTTATTTATTTATTAATTAACATAAAACTTCTTCTGAACTCTTACCGTTAACTCCACGGTCTTTTAAATCTTACAATGATTTTTTTATTAATTGATTTTTATTTAATTTCGTAATTTAATGAGATGGAGCAAAGAGTATAATAGCGCATCTCCAATGCTAATGGTAAGATTAGCTAATTTTTGTCATATCATTATTAAATGATATTTAATTATAACTTTTTTCATATTATTTATTTGACAACTTACAAAAAAAAACTCTAATGTAACAACTTTTAAAAGTGTCAAATATAAAATTATTTTATTTTTCACTTTATTTTCAGTTGGGAGTTGGAACCATGTTTGTTATTTTTTTAATTAAAAATAATAAAATAATAGTTTTCGATTGGAGTCGGCACCGATGCCAAAAAAAACAACTGTGGCCAACTTTCTCTTTATTTTATTGTTGACTCCATGGGTAAACTACGTCATCCATGTCCTCATCATGTGTGAACATAAGGTCCAGCTAGAGTCCACGTGTACAAGTGTACGAGTCCGAGTCAGCATTAGTTAGTTAGTTTGTTAGTTAGTTAGAAGCGTAGCTTAAACTGATCTCAATTCAGTTTTCTCCAAACACTATCCGATCTCAGATCTTCTCTTGGTATCAGAGCCAATTAGACTCGCGTCAACGGCTTCTTCGATTCCTGCTTCAGCTTTTCCGTTCGTCGTTACCCTGACGCCGACGAGCCTTAAGCTCGATTGAGCAAATTTTATGTTCTGGAGGTCTCAAGTGCTTGCTGCGATTCGCGTGCACGATCTCGAAGGATTTCTCGATGGAACCAGAAGCAGACCTCCTTGATTCATCGAGGTGATTGTAAGCTCGGCATCGACACCGGAAAACATGGCGATCAGAGCTAAAGATCCGTCAATTCGACCTACCACAACTCGTTCACAAGAATCAATCCATAATTCTCGATCTGGCACTGTACCGATCAAGCTATCATGTCATGGGTCATGGTGTCTGTCTATGAAGCCATGCTAGGTCACATTGCTCGTTGCTCTACCTCTGCTCAGATCTAGACAGTTCTCTTGCAGCTCTTTGTCGGAAACTCCAAAGCCAGGATCATCTAACTGAGGACTCAACTCCAAACGATTCGCAAAGGAAATCTCACTGTGACAGACTATGTCGTGAAGGTTAGAACCATTGCTGATAGTCTTGATGCCACTGGTCAGGTCATTAGTGATGATGAACTTCCAATATACGTGCTTTGGAGGTCTTGAGTATGAAACAATGCTATAGTTGCACTGCTAAGCGCCAGATCTGAACCAATCTCGCTTGCTGAGGCACAATTCATCCTGCAATGTCACGAGACAAGACTTGAGCAGCAAAACTCAGTCTTGAGCGTTGATCTCAGCAATGCCTCTGCAAATCTAGTTGAAAATCACTATCGTGGATGAGGGAATCAGCAAAATAGAGGTCGAGGTCGTGGAAATCGAGGCCGTAGAGGCAGAGGAAATCGTCCAACGTGTAAGATATGTGCTTGGACTGGTCATCTTGCCTCTGCTTGCTGGTATCGCTTTGATCATGGCTATCATCCAAACTCTCAGACCAGTGCGACCACTTAGAACGAGCCAACAACCATGGTTACCACTCAAAATGTGATTGATGATCAAGCATGGTACATAGACAGTGGTGCCACCAATCATATCACCTCCAACCTCAACAATCTCGCCGTGTCAGAGAACTACAAAGGCAAAGAGAAATTTATTGTTGGTAATGAAAACTCAATCCCTATACTAAATATTGGAAGCTCAAAAATTGCAAATAACTCAGCCAAATCTCTATTACTAAAAAACATTTTACGTGTTCCACATATCACAAAAAATATGGTCAGTGTATCAAAATTTACAAGAGATAATGATGTGGTTGCTGAATTTTGTTGCAATGGTTGTCTAATAAAGGACAAGAGTTCGAAGCGAGTTCTTCTCACATGCACTCTCAAGGATGATCTCAACTTGGACCTGTCAAAGCTTGAAGGGAATCAAGTCAGAGATCATTAACGAGTGGAGAATTACTCAAAGTGTCAAAGCAATGTAGCTGAAACTGTAGATAGCTCAAATGTTGTGTGTAATCTTATACCTAGTGTTTGTACTGATCGCCAAACCAGCCAGGAGTTAGTCAATAGTACTGTCAATCTGTGGCATAAGAGATTAGGACACCCATGCCTAAAGGTGCTTGATCATGTAATAAAACAGACTGGAATTCCAAGTTGCAATGTCAAAGACACAGATTTTTGCAAAGCCTACCATATTGGAAAGTCTCATCACCTATCCTATCACAGATCAAACTCTCATGCACAACAAGCTCTAGAACTTGTTCATGCTGATCTTTGGGGTCCAGCTCAAATGATATATGTTGAAGGATACAAGTACTACATGGCTGTAGTAGATGATTGCACAAGATACACATGGATCTATCCATAGAAGACCAAAGCTGAAGCCAAACAAGTCTTCCTCAACTTTCTAGCACTAGCTGAAAGAGAGTTTTCAACCAAGCTGAAATGCTTGCAAACTGATTGGGGTGGAGAGTTCAGATCACTCTCATCAGTGCAAACACAACTAGGCATACAGTTCAGGCATCCTTGTCCCCACATTCACCCTCAAAATGGAAGAGTTGAGCGTAAGCACAGACACATAGTAGAACTTGGTCTCACCCTGCTCTCTAAAAGTTCAATGCCACGACAACACTGGTGGAATGCCTTCTCAACTACTGTTTTTCTGCTAAATCGACTCATCAGTGCTTCAGTTCAAAACTCCATACGAACTAGTGCATCACAAGCAATTTAACATCAACAATCTGAAGACCTACGGCTGTGCATGCTATCCTCGCCTCAGAGACTACAACAATCACAAACTGGCTTTCAAGTCAGATCAGTGTGTTTTTATTGGCTATAGTGATAAACACAAGGGATACAAATGCTTGCACAAATCTGGGCGTGTGTATGTGGCAAATAGTGTAGTACTTGATGAAACTTGTTACCCTTATTCACTTGGATTCCCAGATTACCAGCCCAAGCCACTCCTAAACTCTACCATACACAACTATCATATTCAAATACCCACTCCTATACCACAACTGTTGGAATAGATCTAGGATTAAGAATAATTTATCGCTTCTAGCAAGCGGCGGAATATAAAAAATTCTTTATAACATGTAAAACGATTTTACTACCTAGACAAAGTGCATGAACATATAATTTAAAATTTAAAAACTGTAAAGAGTTTTTACTCGGTACCAACCTCGTTTGAAGCTTGAGCATTGAGAAGCCTTTGGAAAGGTTGAATCTCTCGTCTCCCCAATTAGCTTGTCTCATTGCGTCTTCTTGAATCCGAGTAACCACAATAGTTTCTACCACTAGAGTCTTCGAGTTTAGAAAGGATTTAGTGTGTGGGCACTATTAAACACAATGACTCAAGAACTAGTATTAGAGTCAAGGAGCTGATACAAAACGCTAGGTCTAATGAGGACCTAGGTGCCAAAACAAAAGAGCAAGAAGAGAGAGAGAGAGAGAGAGAGAGAGAGAGAGAGAGAGAGAGAGAGGTCGGCCAAGTCTAGAGAGAGAATCTCTCAATCTCAAAAACTTATTTCAACATTGTGAATGAGGTGTGATATTTATAAGAGAATGGATTGCCTTGAAGAGGTAGTTTCTTCTTTTCTATTGAATATCACATATTCATGAGCACAATCTTTATTTCTCATTCCTATCATAATAATACCAAGGTTGGAAATTTGTTTCCCTTTTTCCTCTAGCTTGGCCGTCCAACTCAATAGCAACATGCTATAAATTTGTTTCCTATTTTCCTTTTTGGCAAGTATCTTCATACATTAATGTACAAAATAATTTTCCTATTTCTTTATGATGGAGGCCACGAAATTTATCTTCTAGAACATGCTTCTAGATATTTATTTATTTGTTCATGACAGTACAAGAAAAGCCCATGTAGAATTTTCACATAAAATTCCATAAAATGAAATTCAATCCTCAAGGCCCAATTCTCAATGTTGACCGTGTGGATCCATTACATTGTCATCATATGACAATGTCCAAAATCTTATTTTGACATTTATACCATCTTATGTCCTTATGGACAAAATTACCCATTAGACAATTTTCATAAAATTCGTCTAGTTCAACACTTGAACTTGTTTTGACTTAGCTACTAGTTTAACAAATCCTACTCTATGACTTGTGGTAGTGACCTCATGGATTCATATAAACAAAGCTTGAGCTAGCATACTTGGACACAAAAGTTCACAAACCTTTTCCAAGTTCTAGCTTAATGTCAACTGACTCCACTAAAGAGTTGACAATGAGAATCTCTCTGTTCAAATGAATATATTTTCTACTCAAAATTCTACTTAATTGTGATGAGTGGATCCATTGAATATTATCTATGTTTACCCTTCATGAATATCATCAACTAGATGGGATTTATAAAATTACCATTTTACCCTTCTAGTTGTTATTTCCTCAACTCATTTGTCACTTGTGAATAAGTTAGAAACAATGTATTGATGAGGAGCTAACAAGTCACATCGATTCATCCAAAAAAAAAAGTCATCACTCAATTTGGACACTGGCCAGTTCATTTATTCACATTCCAAGGAACAAAGCATGAGGTGATATACATTGCATTTCAGCAATCTTGTACATGAATTCCATATCTATGAGATCTTTACAAAGTTGTTCATGACATCTTCATAACTTAGTACTTCATCAATAGATCTTGTCTATATCACATGGTGAATCTAGAACTCTGACTTTCTCAAATGAGAGTATGTAAGCTATGAAATGACATGTCTCATTTCAGGATTGAGGTGAGCATGATGCAATTCATACATAGTGACTTTGAGACAGAAGAGGTTAAATGGTTTGTTCTTATACTGTCTCTAGAAGTGCACTGGTCAATACATTATCTTCAAAAGATACATAGGATGAACTATAAAGTCTCCAAATCTCTATGTCTCATAACCAGACATCATAGGTTCTCCTAACAATCATATTGAGATCAGTAGCCCTTTTGATCCTTAGATTGTGAATATGTAGTTTTAAGCAAATCATGAAGAGTTTGTTCATGCAAATCTATATTTGACTGTTCATTTGTTGTTAGGTTTGTTTAAAGATTAAAAACTAAGGTTTATCATAAAGCTTCAAACAAACAAGGAAGAATGAATGAAAGTTTCAACTCTTTATTAATTATTCAGCGGTTACAAGCAAGAGTCTTCGTGAGACTTTATTACATCAAATGTATATAAGTTATAACTACTACTCTTCTTGTGAGCACCAATGTCAACAAACTCTCACTTGACTAAAAAAAGATGTGAGTAGTCCTTCATGCCTAATCTCTCCTGATGTTGGTCGAAGACCTTGTTAGCTAAAGCCTTGGTGAATGGATCTGCCAGGTTCTCCACCGTTGAGATCTTCTTCACCCCCACGTCTTCGCGATGCACGATCTCTCGAATCAAATAGTATTTCCTCTCAATATGCTTAGAGCGCTTATGGCTTCGAGGTTCCTTTGAGTTAGCGACAGCCCCACTGTTATCACAATAAAGTGTCATGGGCTCGTCGATTTTTTGAACGACTTCCAAATACTTAAGGAATTTTCTAAGCCATACAGCCTCTTTGGATGCTTCACAAGCAACCACATATTCTGCTTCCAATGTAGAGTCAGCAATGGAAGATTGCTTGATACTCATCCAAACAACAAATCCACCATCTAGGATGAACACATATCCTGAAGTGGATTTCTTGGAATCCTCATGAGAGTGAGACTCCATGTCTAAAGGGTGTTTGGCCTTTCTTGGAGTCTTGCATCGAGAAGCGATCCATCACCTTATCAATATAAGATGCGTGAGAGAAAGATAGAGTCCGGTTCTTTCGATCTCGAAAGATTTGAATTCCCATAATGTACGCAACTTCTTCTAGATCCTTCATATTGAATTGTTTTGCTAACCAGATTTTAACCTCAGATAACTTACCCACATCATTACCTACGAGTAATATATCATCGACATACAATACTAGAAACCCAACTTTGTCCTCGTGTATTAACTTGTAAACACAAGACTCATCTATCGACTGCTCAAAACCAAAGCTTTTTACAGTTTCATCGAGTCTAATTTTCCATGACCTAGATGCTTGCTTTAATCCATAAATGGACTTAAGCAACTCACAACCTTGGTCTCTTGACATTCTTCCACAAAATCGTCTGCTTAAGCCATATAAATGCGCTCGTCAAGATTGCCATTCAGAAAGGAGTCTTAACATCCATTTGCCAGATCTCATAGTCGAGAGCTGCAACAATGAATAAAAACATGCGGATGGATTTAAGCATCGCGACTGGCGAAAAGGTATCCTCATAGTCAATACCTTCTTTTTTGGTATAACCCTTAGCCACTAGTCGTGCTTTGAATGTCTTAACGTTCCCATTCGGACCCATTTTCTTCTTGTATATCTACTTACACCCTACAGGTTTAATCCCTTCGGGAAGGTCTACATGTTTCCAGACTTTGTTGACGTACACTGAGTGCATTTTAACTTTCATGGCATCAAGCCAGAAGTTTGATTTAGAACCAGCCATTGCTTGGCTGTAGGAAACAGGGTCATCCATGTCAGAGATGGCTATGAGAGTATCTCTGTAAGAAATGTACATGTCAGGCTTTTGAGAAGTCCTCCCATTACGTCGAAGTACTACCTGACGAGATTCTGATGAGTTAGGTTGTGTTTCAGTTGGGGTAAGAACAGTTCTTACAGATGAGGTAGAAGCATCATCACCCAACTTTTCTTCAAGCACAATTTTGCTTCTAGGTTTTACATCTTACATAAAGTCCTCCTCAAGGAAACGAGCGTTCGTGCTAACAAACGTTTTGTTGATCTTCGGGATTATAGAATGTGAAACCTTTGGTTTCCTTCAGATATCCAACAAACAGACATAATTCTGACCTACTAGCCAACTTGCTAGTCTTTTGCCTTAGCACATGTGCAGGGCAGCCCCAAATTCTGATGTGGCCTAGATTTACTTTACGGTCAATCCATCGTTCATAAGGAGTACCAGGAACCGTTTTAGACGGTACTTGGTTCAGAATGTAAGCTGCTGTTTCGAGCATATCCCTAAAAGGAAAGATGGAGTGATGAGTAACTCATCATCGAGGGCATGAATCTATTGTTTTTCAAGATTTCTTTTGGAGTGGATTTGAATTATGGATCTTCTGGCTTCAAATTGTTTACACTCATCGTACATACGCAATCCAACACCATATTAAAATATCTACTGATAGTTTCTCCAGAATGTTGAAATCTTTCGCTGACTAATGTATTTGAAGCGCCATGACCTAATGTAAATAAAAACATCTCCAACATTTCGTCAACAGTCATTCTTCTTGAGTCTTTCAATCCGTAGTTGCTTCGTAATTCAGTGCTTAATTTGATAAACACGTTTATGTCTATTCTGAACATATTATAACATCTATGTCCATGTCCTCTTAACATCTCCATTAACCACGCATGTCCAGTTTGAGAAGAAGTCATACATGGAGTCTTGTATATGTGAGTCACATAATACTGTTGAATAAGATGGGCAGCCGTGCAGATGATTTGATCCGTGATACGTTCTTCATCCTTGCCAATATTCATCTTCTAATTATTCTATATAACAACACAACATTTTCAAACTGTAAAAGATCAAATATATATATATATATATATATATATATATATATATATATATAAACTTATGACATTCAAAAGTAAAAGAAAGTCGTTACAAACTTAGAAATATCCCTAAAAAACTTAAAAGTAGTATAAAAAAAAAGACGCGTCATATTCTTTCAGACTGTTCAAATTTGAGCCATGTAAGTTTCTTGTCCTGATCTTTAATTGATATGAACATTTCTCTTTTCTCAACCTGGATGTAAATAAATGTAACTCGCTACATATCTCTACTCCAGGTAAGGAAGTTACAATTTTCATAACAGTGGCTATGCTAGAATCAAGTTGATCATTTGATGTTGTTGCCGGTGCACTCCTTTTTTTCGACAGCTTCACATAAGCGATCAATTTGTGTTGATAATTTCACTGCATTTCCGATTTTCTCACTTTGTCTATCTCTTTTTTCTTTTCAAGGAACCGAATTTGCCTGATTTAGAGTTAAATTTTTTCTTGGTACTCTAATCATGTGACTCGTTATCACTCTCAAGTGGAGTAACATCTTCTACTCCGTTGCTAACCTCACTTGGAATAGCTCCAAAGGCAGGTGTCCAAGCATGATCACTTGTTGCTGTGGTATTCATAAACATCCTGTCTAATATCTCTACAAATTCTGATTGAAAACCTTCTTTTCGAAATTTCGCTGCATTAGGGTGCATCTGTAAAATGAATGATAAATTTTTAGATTGATAAATGCTCACAAAATGTAGATAAATTCTAAATATTTGATAATTACCTGTGATTTCTTGTCCCACCATTCATCACTTGCATCGATTGTTCTCTTTTGAATGTTCTAGCCAAGACCAGTTTCTTTGCCAATGAGTTGTTTCCACAATTTCCAATCATTCTTGAGAGAATCCCATTTATTTTTCAATTGAACTTTATCGTACGTCTTTTCGGTGTTAATTTTGAAGTTCTTGATCAAGTTTTCCCATCCAACCTTCGTAAAATGAGTTCCTAGTCGTTGTCCACCTTCAACTTCTTTAACGCACAACTCACAAAATAAATCGAGAGTCTACGCGTCCCAAACCGCCTTCACTCTTAATTTAATATTCTTATTTTCTACTTGGTTGTGGTTGTTTTGGCTGTCCATCTAAAGCCAAAATAATAAATGTAAATTTTAATTATAATATTTATCAAATCATTTCAAGTTTTGTCTACGTGTGAAAGTATACCATAGCAAAAAAATCTCACCATATATTAAAATAATATAAATGAAAGCAAAGCAAAAAACATGGAAACTAGCAGAGAATTGTAAACCTGGAAATTAGCATAGACTTGTTTGATAACCGTTACTTCAATGATAACCAGCAAAGCAAAGAAAATATTGACAGAAACTAGGACGACCACAGATAAATAATATAAAAACCACATACCTTTTGATTTTTTTTGTTGCAAATAATTGTTTTGATAGATGTGAGGAGAAGAGTTCCGCAGATTCTTAAAAGAAACCCTAAAAATAAAGTTACGGAAAGTAAAATAAATAGTAGATGGAGAGAGAAACTGATCCCTACAAAGTGGCTTTTAGAAAAAAAATATCAAATATCTGCTTTTAAAATTTGCCTATAAAAACAGAACTTTTTATTAAAGTGTTTTTATTTTAACTTACCAAACATAAAAATTAACTTAAAATAAGCAACACTAAACGCACCCAAGGTATCAGCTCAATTTTATTAAGGACTATTTACTGCACTTTTTTAATAGAAACTGAAAATCAGAAACTCGTAAACCAATTAATACATATGTTCATAAACTGCAGAGTTTTGAAAAAGAAAAAGAAAACCTTGAACACCCAGAAACCTATCAACAAAACTCGCGATATTTGAATAAAAATCCAAAATTATTGTTGATGATGCCACGAACACTTTTAGACACATAAAACTGCATACTTTATCAATGAAAAAAAATGTACAAAACTATTGAAACATCATTTTGCAGTGCCACCTGAATTAGGAAAATAGACGTAGTAGTTGTTTGTTTGTGTGTTTTTTGTTTTTTTGTTTTTGTTTTTTTTTCGCGATAAAGCCTTATTCAAGTTTGTTTTCAAATCAATCACTTTTTTTTCGCTCTTGATTTAATACTCTTATTTTCTACTTGGTTGTGGTTGTTTTGGCTATCCATCTAAAGCCATAATAATAAATGTAAATTTTAATTATAATATTTATCAAATCATTTCAAGTTTTGTCTACGTGTGAAAGTCTACCACAGCAAAAAAATCCCTCCATATATAAAAATAATATAAATGACATGTGACTGATTGAAAGCAATAGAAAGCAAAGCAAAAATCATGGAAACTAGCAGAGAATTATGAACATGGAAATTAGCATAGACTTGTTTGATAACCGTCACTTCAATGATAACCAGCAAAGCAAAGAAAATATTGGCAGAAACTAGGACGACCACAGATAAATAATATAAAAATCACATACCTTTTGCTTTTTTTTTTTGTTGCAGAGAATTGTATTGATAGATGTGAGGAGAATAGTTGCGCAAATTCTTAAAAGAAACCCTAAAAATAAAGTTACGGAAAGAAAAATAAATAGTAGATGGAGAGAGAAACTGATCCCTACAAAAGTGGCTTTTAGAAAAAATATCAAATATCTGCTTTTAAAATTTGCCTATAAAAATAGAACTTTTTATTAAAGTGTTTTTATTTTAACTTACCAAACATAAAAATTAACTTAAAGTAAGCAACGCCAAACGCAACCAAGGTATCGGCTCAATTTTATTAAGGACTCTTTACTGCACTTTTTTTAATAGAAACTGAAAATCAGAAACTCGTAAACTGATCAACAGATATGATCATAAACTTCAGAGTTTTGAAAAAGAAAAAGAAAACCGTGAACACCCAGAAACCTATCAACAAAACTCGCGATATTTGAATAAAAATCCAAAATTGTTGTTGATGATGCCACGAACACTTTTAGGGACATAAAGCTGCATACTTTATCAATTAAAAAAAAATGTACAAAACTATTGAAACATTATTTTGTAGTGCCACCTGAATTAGGAAAATAGACGTAGTTGTCTTTTTTTTTTCTTTTTTTTTTTCCGCGATAAAGCCTTATTCAAGTTTGTTTTCAAATCAATCACTTTTTTTCACTCTTGATTTAATATTCTTATTTTCTACTTGGTTGTGGTTGTTTTGGCTATCCATCTAAAGCCAAAATAATAAATGTAAATTTTAATTATAATATTTTATCAAATCATTTCATGTTTTGTCTACGTGTGAAAGTCTACCACAGCAAAAAATCCCTCCATATATTAAAATAATATAAATGACATGTGACTGATTGAAAGCAATAGAAAGCAAAGCAAAAAACATGGAAACTAGCAGAGAATTGTAAACATGGAAATTAGCATAGACTTGTTTGATAACCGTCACTTCAATGATAACCAGCAAAGCAAAGAAAATATTGGCAGAAACTAGGACGACCACAGATAAATAATATAAAAATCACATATCTTTTGCTTTTTTTTTTTGTTGCAGAGAATTGTTTTGATAGATGTGAGGAGAATAGTTGCACATATTCTTAAAAGAAACCCTAAATTTAAAGTTACGGAAAGAAAAATAAATAGTAGATGGAGAGAGAAACTGATCCCTACAAAAGTGGCTTTTAGAAAAAATATCAAATATTTTCTTTTAAAATTTGCCTATAAAAAACAGAACTTTTTTATTAAAGTGTTTTTATTTTAACTTACCAAACATAAAAATTAACTTAAAATAAGCAACACAAAACGCACCCAAGGTATCGACTCAATTTTATTAAGGACAATTTACTGCACTTTTTAAATAGAAACTGAAAATCAGAAACTCGTAAACCGATTAACAGATATGATCATAAACTACAGAGTTTTGAAAAAGAAAAAGAAAACCGTGAACACCCAGAAACCTATCAACAAAACTCGCGATATTTGAATAAAAATCCAAAATTGTTGTTGATGATGCCACAAACACTTTTAGAGACATAAAGCTGCATACTTTATCAATTAAAAAAATGTACAAAACTATTGAAACATTATTTTGCAGTGCCACCTGAATTAGGAAAATAGACGTAGTAGTTGTTTGTTTGTTTATTTTTTTGTTTATTTATTTATTTATTTATTTTGCAATAAAACGTTATTCAAGTTTGTTTTCAAATCAATCATTTTTTTTAATATAAATAAGACATTATTAAAGTAAAAAATAACATGAAAGAACATAAACCTTTCATTCTAACTACATGGATAAATAATGCCTTCTTACTCCAATTTAGAACTGTGCTTTTTTCTAGTAAATTAGTTGGGTAATTAAAATTTTTGTAGTGAAAAAAAAAAATCAAGAAACAAACTATTTATGAATAGTATTTTATTTAATAAAAACTTGTTGCAATTAATCATCTCACTAATTTATTGTTGAAATTCTAACTTAAATTTTATTTTATTAAAAAAAATTCATTCGCTCACATTAAATTAATTTAATTTACTGCAAATTAGTGATTTTTTTTAATAAAATAAATTTTAAATCATTTTAATTTTTAAAGGGAGGATCTATTATATTTGTCCAATTACCCCTTTCTTAAAACCCCCGTCTTAGGGTTTAAGCTGTAAGCTTCTTTCACTGAAAAATAGAAGCTGCAACCTCCTTCACGAATTCGCAATGGCCGACAAGTACGAAGAATCACTCAAACACATCGACGACAAAGACAAAGACACCGACCTCGGTAGCGACGAAGACGAGGTTCAAGACTGGGAGGACTGGGAAGAAGAAGAAGAAGATGGCGACGATTCAGACTCGTCTTTCTTGTGCCTCTTCTGCGATTCCACTTTCGCAGATACATCGTCCCTCTTCGCTCACTGCACTTCCACACACCATTTCGATTTTCACGCAATCAGGCGATCTCTGCGCTTGGATTTCTACGACTCCTTCAAGCTCATCAACTTCGTCAGGTCTCAGGTCAGTCCCGGAACATAACCCGTTTCCCAAGTCCTGAACCCAAAATCTTCTGTCGAAAGTTCCTTAATTTCTGCTCTATCGCCAGGTTGCAGAAAACAAGTATTGGAGCTTTGGCCTGGACTGTCAGGCCAACGGAGATCTTCAGAATCATTCACATGAAACAGTCGTTCTTGAGGGGATTAAGCCTCTTTGGAACAACGATGCATATCTCAAACCTTTCCTACAAGATGATCCGCTCTTGTACAGCTTTTGTGAAGCCGATGATGATTCTGGAGACGAGGACACGCCTGCGAAGAAGTTTGAAGAGCTTTGCATCGAAGGAAGGGAATACGTTGCTTCGGCTTCAGATGACCACTTGAACCCGGAGAATTCTAACGGCTCGGGTTCAAAGGAAGTTGAAGAAAAGGCGAACGATAAAGAACTTAGTGCCTGTTTCCCAAACCGCCATGCTAAGGATGTGAAGTTTGTCAACGAAGGTTATTTTGGATCGTACAGTTCGTTTGGCATCCACAGAGAGATGCTTGGCGACAAGGCACGTGGTTCTGATTGAAGTTGCAATTTTAATTTCTAAGTTTTGAATCCCTTTCGTGTATGTATCTAATTCTTTGATCGTATATTGCAGGTGAGAATGGATGCTTACAGCCAAGCTATCATTCGAAACCCATCTCTTTTTAATGGTGCCGTGGTTCTTGATGTAGGCTGTGGGACTGGGATACTAAGGTAATTTGGTCACCTATGCTTCTTTTCTTTTGCCAAGCATAGTATATAAATTTTGTTTTGGTGAGTCGGTTACTCCGACGGTGTCTTCCTTTCACAATTTAGCTCATACACTATGAATCCATTAAAACAGTAATGTGTTTCTCTTTTTATTTAATCTTATTCCTTCATTTTAGCTCATATTATGATAGTAAGATATGTTCCCACTTTCAATCAAATAATGGCCAATGTTTTGTGGAACATTTTGTTTATGGCTCGAAGTAGTATGCGATTACAAATATCTCTACAGTTGACTTTTCTTTTTTCATTTTTAATTGTTACAACATATATAAATACGTTGATCTTGCACATAGTTTGTAATGGCCGTGTGGGCTATATATTTTGGGATACTGACTTGAAGAGTTAATTAATGCCAGGTCATTAGCTTTCACTGTGTTAGTTCACTCGTAAAAAAAAATGTGCAGGAACTATGCAAAGTATTGTTTCTTGTCTTCTGAATTTGCACTCTGCTAAACATGTACATTGTGCACAGCGTGCCAGAATATGCAGTTATTGATTCGGTATGTTTTTTGTGTTTGTAGTCTCTTTTCAGCTCAAGCCAGGGCATCAAGGGTGATTGCTGTTGAAGCAAGTGAGAGAATGGCTTCCGTAGCTACTCGGGTGGGTATATAGTTCTCTCTTTAGAGTTTTTAAAACTTGATTGATTTATCGAGTTTGTTACTGGTACTTACAATTTATTTCTAGTGCAGATAGCCAAAAATAATGGTCTTTTGCATAGTAAAACCCCGAGTGAAGGTGATAGCCAGTGCTCTGGAGTGGTAGAAGTTGTTCAGTGTATGATCGAGGATCTTGATAAAAACATAGATATCAAGCCTCATAGTGTTGACATACTGCTGAGTGAATGGATGGGATATTGCTTATTATATGAGTCGATGCTGAATTCTGTGCTTTTTGCTCGGGATCGATGGCTAAAACCCGGAGGTGCAATTCTTCCTGACACGGCTACAATAGTGAGTTTCCCAACTCATCCTTGCTTTATTTTTTATTTTTTACCGTGGGGTTAAACTTAATCAATTTTATTTTTTATTATTAGATTGTTGCCGGGTTTGGTAAAGGTGGTACCAGTCTTCCTTTCTGGGAAAATGTATACGGTATCAACATGTCCTGTGTGGGTAAGGAGCTAAATGAAGATGCTGCTAGATTTCCGATAGTTGATTCCGTGGAAGGTCACGATCTAGTGACAAATTCTTCAGTTCTGAAGGTTGGTACTGCTCATTTTCCACACAACATTTTTTTTTCTCGTAAAACATGACTTTTATTTTAAGATGCCTTTTTTTTTTAATGTTCCTCCTTTCAGACCTTTGACTTGGCGACAATGAGGCCAGACGAGGTAGATTTCACTGCGAGCGTTGACTTAGAGCCCAATGTTATCAGCGTATCGGACCCGAAGACCACGGTGTGTTATGGGGCGGTTTTGTGGTTTGAGACGGGCTTTACGAGCAGGTATTGCAAAGAAATGCCGGCCGTTTTGTCTACCTCACCTTTCACCCCTAAAACACATTGGTATCAGACAATTTTGACGTTTCGGGAACCGATCATCATTTCATCGGGGAAGTTGAGCTCCACTGGATCGGCGGCGATCGGCACCGACCAATGCCCTGCTGTTGGAATCAATCTGCGGATAAGCATCGTACGTGCTCCTCAACATCGTAGCATTGACATTTCCATGGAAACTACTGGAATTGCCTCGGATGGTCGAAGACGCTGCTGGCCAGTGCAGCTCTTTGGTTTATGATAGTCCCAAGTTGAGTGTTCTTTTTTCCTGTTTTTGTGACATTGCAATGTATTGAATAGACCACTCAGATGATTCATTGGTGAACTCAAGTATGCTTATTGCTCTTGATCCTCTTGTTTTGACGGTAACAACCTGGCCTATAATTTTGAGTCAGATATCAATATAACTTGTGTTTTGCGAATTTAGACATCTATCTAGTAGTATTTTCGATTGGTTGACAAGTCAAGTTGATCCGGAATCTAGTAGGATAGGGATGACAATAATAGCTCTTATTTCCTCTTCAAATCGGTCTTCAGAAGGTGCTTGTGAGTATATCTTTCAATGAACTCAAGGAAAAGATTTTCGCAAGCCCTGGAAAAGAGTTCATTTGCTACAAAACCAGTAAAATGTATGAAATATGAGCTTTTCCTACGTGTGAGTGTGACTGAAGTTTAGTGCATGTTGTGCATATGTGGAATAATTTATCACAAGTCATTTTAACTCTTCTTTGAGCAGGCCGCTAGTGAGGTGGCGAGTGAACTCTTCAATTATAAGATAGCGAAGCGTTTTACCCCTTGGCTATTTGTCGAAGGTTGGTCGCAAAATTTATACATATATCTTTATTGGATAGACATTTTTGAAGAATATTGATGATGCGTCAACCGAAGATCGACTCACGACTTGATTTGTAGATCTAAGGCCGTGAATGCGGAGTCACGGAGGACTTGGAATTTGGCCAAGGTGAAGGTGGTCTTGGGAAGGTCATATTGTTTTGGATCACACATGAGACCTTGCAAATTTTTTAAAACATTTTGAATTGTATAAGCCAAGAAGAGTGAAAGTGAGTAATCAAATGTAACTTTCGGCCTCAATCCTTCTTGCTCCTCTTATTTCGCAGTGCTCGGGTAATACTAGTTTGCTCAAAAAACTCATCTCAAATCAAGTTATCTACTTAGCCCACAATTAAATCCCTACAAACAAACTTCAAATTTATATTGTCGAATTTTCTCATATGTTTTTCATTTTTCGAGGAAAATTTAATTGAATATTCATATTCATATTCATTTTGATCTAAATGTATCCAAGATGACTTGATGCATATTTCTTTTTGTGGTTTTCGTCAAATATGATTTAACGAATATAGGAAAAAAATTTATATCACTATACTAGCCATGTTCAAAGTTATTTTAAATCCATATTGCATTTTCTAACACTTTGTTAATTAAGCGGGACATGAAAAATATTATACAAAATTAAAGATAATATATGATAAAATCATCCAACTCAATAAAAATATCACAATTCCATGACAAGTTCTCAAATTTTAGAAATGGTGCATGCTAACTTCATTATAAATGCTATGATTAGAAACATAATTTATTATTTTTAAAAACACATGTAAAAGAAATAAATTGAACTTTCATAAAATTATAGGTACTTAGGAGTTTTGTGTAAACAATGAAGATATAAATGCAAATCACGACCAATTTTATTGTGCTAAAGATATTTATTAATATTAAAGATTTTAAAATTTAGATACATTCGCAGCTAAAAGTGATAAAGAGAAATAAAATTTTAGGTATTTAAGGTTTTTTATTTTTTAATTTTTTTTTTTAATTTTTAAGCAATGATGACAGTTGAGCTAAAAATGGTAATCGGGTATTTATGAATATCAAAAATTTTAAGAAAAATTTGGATAAATTCACAGCCGATAATGTGGAAGAAAAATAAAATTGTAGGTATTTGAGAATTTTTTGTAAATAATGAAAATAGCGGAGTTAAAATGGTAATAGGGGCCAAAATGATATTTATAAATTTTAAAGATTTTTAAAAAATTCGATAAATTTGCAGCTAGCTGTGATAAAACTGGAAGAAAATATTGTAAATATTTTGGAATTTTTTTTTTGTAAACAACGAAGATAGTTTCTCATTTTTAACATATCATCCAAAAATATAAAGAGTCTCAATATCTTTTCAAATTTACTAAAATTCTTAATCGAAATTATACATTTAAAATAAATCCTTTTATTGGTTATATAAAAAAAAATTAAGCCTTTTATAAAAAAATACTAATTAATTAATTAATTCTCTTTTAAACAATAATAAAAAAAGTTTAAACTTATTTTACACAAATTTTAATTCTATTTAACAGAAATTAAAATTGAAAGAAAAAACACACGGCCCGTTGATGTTTAGTAGCTTCTCTAGTTCCCAGTAGCCGCTTCTTCGTTCTCGTCCGAGTTCGTCAACGAATCCACTTTGCAAATCTTTCTATCGGCCTAATCCAGGTTACTTTTCTCATTTCTCCTTTATTTGTGTACTGCGTCTCTGACGGCCATGTGTATAAGGGTTTTGATCTGAGTATTTTGGTTCACGATTCCGTTGAAATAGGTCGTGGGAATCTGCTTTTTGTGCTGTTTCGATTTGGCTATCGCGTTTTTTTATGGTCCGTTTCGGTTTCTGGGTTTAATGGTTAAGTATTTAAGGTTATGGCAATTGCGTTGGAGGTTCCTTATTGGCTGTCGAATGAATTCGAATACAAGGTTGCTTGTAATATTGGATTCAGTTTGTTGCTGAAATTGATAGACCGGTGAAAAAGATTCAGATGCGCGTTAGGTTTTTTTTTTGTTTTTGAAGTTTTAAAATGTAGCTTTTGCTTGGAATATGTCATAAGTGAATATAATACAGCTGAGTGGAAAAAAAAAAAAAGGAAGGTTCTTCAAATTACAATATCTATGTGAAAGGTTTTGGCTTTGGGTTAGTTGATATCTGCACAACTGTATATATTGGCTTTGGTTAGTGATATCTGGACAACTGTATATATTTGACTTTGGGTTAGTTTATATCTGCACAACTGGCTTTGGCTTAAGTTGATATGTCTATTTTGGCTTTGATTTGTAGTTGGTGAGTGAGCCAAATGAACTGAATATTGTAAGCTGTAGAGAGACAAACGAACTTATTATTGTGTGAACTGATTATCTACAGATTTTCACGCGATGGATGTTACCCAAATCCTTTTAAATGCACAAGCGGTTGATGGAGCCGTGCGAAACCATGCAGAGGAAAGCCTCAAACAGTTTCAGGAGCAAAACCTTCCCATGTTCTTGCTGTCTCTTGCGGGGGAATTGGCTAACGACGAGAAGCCTGGCGAGAGCCGAAAGCTAGCTGGTTTGATACTAAAAAATGCATTGGATGCGAAGGAACAAAATAGGAAGATTGAATTTGTGCAAAGATGGTTGGCATTGGACCAAAGTGCGAAGGCCCAGATTAGGGCGTGCTTATTGAGCACCCTCGCATCTCAGGCCCTCGAGGCTCGTTCAACTGCGTCGCAGGTCATTGCAAAGGTCGCTGGAATCGAGCTGCCTCACAAACAGTGGCCTGAGCTGATTGAAGCTCTCTTGTCAAACACACACCAGCTTCCTGCTCAAACAAGACAAGCCACGCTCGAAACTCTCGGGTACATCTGTGAGGAAATCTCTCCTGATATACTCGATCAGGCTCAGGTGAACAAGATACTCACGGCTGTCGTTCAGGGCATGAATGCTACAGAGAGTAACAACGACGTCAGGCTCGCTGCGACGAAAGCACTGTTTAATGCCCTGGGTTTTGCTCAGGCAAATTTTTCTAATGACATGGAACGGGATTACCTGATGAGAGTCGTGTGCGAGGCTACTCTTTCTCCCGAGTTGAGGATTAGACAGGCTGCTTTCGAGTGTTTGGTGGCCATATCTTCCACCTACTATGAGAAGCTTTCTCCATATATTCAAGATATTTTCAACATCACGTCAAAGGCTATAAAGGAGGATGAAGAGCCTGTTGCGCTTCAGGCCATCGAGTTTTGGAGCTCAATCTGTGACGAGGAGATCGATATTTTGGAAGATTACGGAGCGGATTTCACTGCTGATTCCGAGGTTCCTTGCTTCTATTTTGTGAAGCAGGCTCTCCCCGCAATTGTGCCTCTGTTATTGGAGACTTTACTGAAGCAGGAAGAAGATCAGGATGAGGATGAAGGAGCTTGGAATATCGCAATGGCCGGAGGAACGTGTTTGGGGCTCGTTGCGCAGACAGTTGGGGATGACATAGTCCCACTTGTGATGCCATTCATTGAAGAAAACGTGACGAAGCCAGATTGGAGGCAAAGGGAGGCAGCCACTTATGCGTTCGGTTCGATTCTCGAAGGTCCGTCCCCGGAAAAACTAATGCCTCTGGTCAATGCCGGGCTGACCTTTATGCTCAACGCGCTGATGACCGATCAGAACACTCACGTGAAAGACACCACTGCATGGGCTCTTGGAAGAATATTCGAGTTTCTGCACGGTTCAGCTTCAGCCGCGCCCCTTATTACCTCGGCAAATTGTCAGCAGATCATCACGGTCCTCCTTCAGAGCATGAACGATGTTCCGAACGTTGCCGAGAAAGCCTGCGGTGCTCTGTATTTTCTCGCTCAGGGTTTCGAGGACATCGAGCAGCCACCCTCGCCGCTGACGCCCTATGTACACGACATTTTTCATGCCCTTCTGAGCGTGACTCGTCGACCCGATGCTGGAGATTC
The DNA here is from genome assembly GCF_054948205.1 of Urtica dioica subsp. dioica. Classification (NCBI taxonomy): domain Eukaryota; kingdom Viridiplantae; phylum Streptophyta; class Magnoliopsida; order Rosales; family Urticaceae; genus Urtica; species Urtica dioica. The sequence goes on along the minus strand of NC_142764.1, from coordinate 14,113,196 downwards.
ACGCCTCAGAACGGCAGCGTACGAGACGCTGAATGAGGTCGTGAGGTGTTCTACGGCCGAGACAGCCACGATCGTGGTTCAGTTAGTTCCTGTCATCATTCACGAGATGCAACAGACTTTTTCAGTGCAGCCCAACTCGTCCGAGGAGAAGGAGAAGCTAAACGAACTCCAAGGCCTTCTGTGTGGCTGTTTGCAGGTCATGATACAAAAGCTGGGGTCACTTGAACCAACAAAGCCTCTCATCTTGGAAAAGGCCGACGAAATGATGAACCTCTTTGTGGCAGTTTTCGGCAGCAAAAGTGCCACCTCGCACGAGGAGGCTATGCTTGCTATCGGAGCTCTCGCCTACTGCGCCGGCCCGGGCTTCGCGAAATACATGCCCAACTTCATAAACTTTCTACTGATGGGTCTGCGAGATATCGAGGACTACCAGGTCTGTGCCATAACAGTGGGCGTGGTGGGCGATGTGTGCAGGGCGCTCGAGGGCGACGTTATGACTTACTGTGACCAGATAATGCTCGAGCTACTCAAGAACTTGTCGGACAACCAGTTGCACCGATCCGTGAAGCCTCCGATCTTTTCTTGCTTGGGCGATATCGCATTGGCCATCGGAGACGGCTTCGACAAGTATATGGAGCACGCCGTTCCCATGCTCCAGGGTGCTGCGGAGGTGTCGGTCCATATTCAAGGCGTGGACGACGACATTCTTGAATACACCAACTCTTTGAGGAACGGGATTCTCGAGGCCTACTCTGGGATCCTTCAAGGCTTCAAGGGCTCTGCTAAGGCTCAGCTTTTGAACCCACACGCGCCTCATATCGTGCACTTCGTGGGTGGTCTGTATCTTGAGAGGGACATGTAAGTCGAATGAGATTCTTGCCCAACTTATTTGAGATACTAGTTTCTCATGATTACTTTTGTGCTGTTTCAGGGACGATCTTGTCACAAAAACCGCGGTTGGGGTCCTCGGTGACTTGGCTGATACCCTGGGCAGTGGCGCGTGTTCTTTAATCCAGCAATCCGAGCCGTGCAGAGATTTTCTGACAGAGTGTTTGGGATCTGACGATCCTTTGATCAAGGAAGCTGCCGATTGGGCCAAGTTGGCGATCACTCGGACACTTTGAAGCCGAGGCTCACTTGACGGCATGTTCTTCTTTCTCTAAATGCGTTTTTGGTGTCTAAATTTGGGGTCTGTGATTGCATATTATTATGGAGTCGAGTCATCAAACATTTTTGGTCGGGAAACTGATGCGTTGTCGGAGGCCAGTTCTTGATCTGGTCATCATGTAGGAGTCTTTTGTCATTTATTATTATTATTATTATTATTATTATTTTCTTTGCTGTTTACATTTTTGCATTTGACAATCGGCGTCTACCGTGAGGTTAATGCTCATGAGAGATTTGTGGATACGCTGGGAGTAAGTTTAGGAAGATACCAAATTGAACAAGAAAAAGTTGTCAAAGAAGTTGAATGAAAAAGATAGAATAGATATGGTATGCCTGTTTTTTTTTTCCAAGCTCGCACGTTTGCATTTAAGCTGCTGTTCTTGTGCTTTGAAGTTTGAATGATATCTGCATCGGTAAAGTCTGCATTTGCTCCTAAATTAAAAAAAGAAAAAAAGAAAAAAAGAAAAAAAAAACATCACTATATTTGGGTGTCCATAGGATTATTGCCTTGTTACATATCTATCGTCTCAGAATTTGGTTGTGGTATTAATTTCCCCATTATTTAGTCATTGTATAAGTATGCTCGTTTTCTGGGCATTAGTGACACCGCGTACTATTTATTTTAATGCATTACAAATTTTCACTCTGTTATTCACCGTGGTTTTCCATACCTCATTTTTCGCTTTTCTCGTAAATGCTAAAATAATTCTGGTTATTTGGGCTTCTCAAATGAAAAAGACTCTGAAACGGAGGATGGATTCAAGTCACAATGCTAAAAATATCTATTTTCGAATATTATTAAGGATATAGCACGTATTCTCTCTTAATGAAACAATAAAGAAATAAGACGATAAGAGAGTGGCGAAAAAAAAAAAAAAAAAAAAAACACTTAGATGTCTAAACAAAGGAAATTATAAATTTCGTATAGAAAAACAGCAAAAGTCAAAGTCTGAATAAAGTAAATTAAAATCCAAACAAGATGAAATCTTAGAAGTTCGAAGTCCCTACGAATTTTAGAGAGCTTGCCAAAAGATTTAATCTTAACAAATTTGGATAAAATAAAACAAGTTAAGAGAAGTCCAAGAAATTAGGCATACATGTAGAATTGACGGAAGTAAACACCGCACTAAGCATATATTTTTTTTTTTATCGGATAGATTCTAAACGAGATCAGTTTCAAAAAACTTAAAAGACTTGACGGAAGTTTGAGCAAAGTCTAGAAGAATTTTTTAACAGCCAAGATCAAATGAGAAAATTATGCTCAGATAGCAGACATGTAAAATTAATTAAAGTCTCAAACATTTTAACTCGAATTCCAACCAAATAACTTAGAAACTATTAAAAATTTTGAGTGAAGTTATTGATCTATTATAAATTACCAAAGAAGATCAAGCATACAAGACAAAATTTAAGAACTAAATTCTAACAGAGTTGTGCCCGTGTTTTACGGGAAAACATACGCTTACGAGAAGAAGAAAAAAAGATTGCAAGGCTTGAACCATGAGCATAGTTTCAAAAGAGGGAAAAAAAACATGGTCTGAAGACATAAAATATAATAAATTAAAGATTTGATCACAAGCCATTGTTCGAAAACCTATTTGAAAGGTCGGACTCAATTAAAAATGAAATTTTATTTTCTAGACCTTCTAAGTAAGTGGCGACCTGAATGAACTTGTTATTTGCACACACTATCAAAATTGGACTTTTATCATGTTTTTTTTTACAAAAATGCCCCTTTGAACCTTCTAAAACCTCATTTACTCACATTTGTATTAGTTTTCACTTCTTTCTCAAACTCTCCTATTCTCTCCAGAAGTTGCATTTTGTGGATTGAAGTTGAAGATACATCTTCTTGTAAGGCAAGTAACTCGATATGAAAACTAGAAAAATGGATGGCTAGATCTACTCATAATGAGAAAATAACAGAGGAGATCACGTCGTTTTATAAGAATACGTACTCATCGGAGTTGTTTCACATTGGCCAATGGGAAGGAATTTATTGAGAACCTTTGGTGGAGGAAAAGGCGGTGGATATGGTGCGGCGTTTTGAATAGGAGGAACAAAAGGAGCTGCTTTTAGAAAAGCTTGAGGCATATCTATTAGAAAAAAGGTCTAACACCTAATATTACAGACATCAAACATCTTTGAACACCGATTGGTGATACCTCAAGACAATAGAAATTCAATCCTAAAATCGGATGAAAGCACAACTTGTGTGAGATTCTGACAAGTGGAAAATAGTTCACACTGAATTTCGAGCAACTTAAAGGCTCTAGAAGACCAACGATTGTGGAAAAATATGTTCGAGAACCTGTACACCCAAAAATATCAATAGAGAGCTTGAATTCTTAACGTGACAGATGATAAAATCATCTTCGGACAACAAAACCACCCTAAAATAGTAGACAAAACGACCTCATCAAAAAACAAAAGATCCTTACAAATCCAAACACAAAAACCTAAAACATAAATAACAAGGGCTAATCCCTCAAACCATATCCTTCTTTTCAGCAACCCCTCTTCCTCCACCCGGACACCATCTCGTATCCAGCTGTCACGCTCTGCTCCATTGAGCCTTTACTGGAGATGTACAGAGACAACGTTAGGAAAGGAACCCACCTGCTCTGAGATCTCAAACCCGAAGACGAGAAGCAAAACCTTTGAAGACCACTTGGTTGGGCTGAGGACCACCCCTTCCGAGAGACAAACGAGGTCGACGGTTGTCATTTGATTAGTCTAGTATCGAGCCTATATAAGATTCTTGCACAGAACATGGTCCCAAGACTAATAGACGTTTTGGCATATATGGTGACAATGGTGTAAGGTTCTTTCGTGGAGAAGCGGCAGATTATGGATCTTATTCTTATTGCCAACAAAGTGGTCGAGGAATGTCGGCAAGCGAACAAGAAATTGGTTGTTTTGAAGATCGGCTTCGAGAAAGCCTATGATAAGGTGTATTAGGACTTTATCGATTTTGTCTCTTGGATTAAAAAAGGTTTTTTTTATCCTCGTTGGACAATGTGTTACTGTTTTGGACATTGAAGACAACAACAACGTGCAAGAGACCTTCGCCTTAAGATACCACCATTAGTATAAATGCACACAACCCCTAGAGCTTAAGAGAGAACCTGTCGAGTACATTATTTATTTAAAAATTTGGTTACGTAAGCCATCTAAACTATAGAAATTGCAAATTAGCCAACATTTGGTAAATACTTTATAAATAACTAACTTGCATACGTGACAGCCTATTAACTATATTTTTTTACATATTTGGTTGAGTTAAATAAGTCTTTTATTAATTTGTTCATAAGTTAACTTGACTATTTACAAGAAATTAACCAAATGTGAGTTATATCACAATTCACTATAACCGTGTGGTTATATAACTTAATAACCCTTATTTATTTTTAAAAAACATTATATATTAATTATGTAAAGAATGGTCTAAAACTCAATTTTAGTTATTTATTTATTTTTAATTACGAACTGGAATTTTTTTTGTCCTAGAGAGGAAAATTCTCATCCCGAGAATATCAAATTTCGGTCTTTTTAATGGCTGGAACATTCGACCAGAAGCATAGTTTTAGTACTTATCGAACACTAGAGATAAAAGGAGAGTAAGAACTTGAAAAAAAAATGAAATATTTGGAAGTAAATTTTAGTCCAAATTCGTGTGGGACGATATACATTATGGAGGCGCTATTAATGAAATGAGAACTTTCATATATATATATATATATATGTGAACTAGACACAATTCAATTTCTAAAGGGATTTGTCGTAAATATAAAACATGTGTATTTTGATTTAAAAAAAAAAAAAAAAAACGTTTCTCTAGTGTTGTTGACAATAGTTGACGGCAGTCAACCATAATTTAACCACAATCAACTGGGGTTGATGGTCAAATTCAAGGTTTTAGGATTAAAACAATTTATTTGATAATTACATCTCCGAAGATATTTACGTAAAATTGTACATGAATGATCATAGACTCACAATTTTTTATTTTAATTTTTTTTTACAAAATATCCTATGATTGGAGGAAGTATTTATTTAGAGAGGTGGATAAGAGGTTGAGTTGAGCGAGACGAAACGGAATGTCAGTCTATCCAGTGGCTTCCCTCTCCATTTCTCCACAAACTCCAAAACCCTCCTCTGTCTCCACCGCCAAATCTGCTCCGCAGACTCACTCGTCCTCGACATGGGTCGAATCCCTCCGCTCCCAGGTCCGCTCCAACCACTTCCGACAAGCCGTCTCTACGTACCTCCACATGACCGTCGCCGGAATTCCTCCGGACAACTTCGCTTTCCCGGCCATGTTGAAGGCCGTCGCAGCCCTTCGCGACTTAAATCTCGGCAGGCAGATTCATACCCACGCCCTCAAACTCGGCCACGCCTCGTCCTCCGTCACCGTGGCCAACTCCGTCGTCAACATGTACGGGAAGTGCGGGGATGTCAGGGACGCGCAGAAGGTGTTCGACAGAATTCCCCAGAGAGACCAGGTTTCGTGGAACACCATCATCGTGGCTCTGTGCAGGTCCGAGGAATGGGAGCTTGCTCTGGAGGCCTTCAGGCGTATGCTCGCCGAGAACGTGGAGCCCAGCTCGTTTACTCTGGTGAGCGTCGCTCTGGCTTGTTCGAACCTCAGCAAATCTCGTGGCTTGTCGCTCGGGAAGCAACTCCATGGCTATAGCTTGAGACAATGCGACTGGAAGACTTTCACTATAAACGCCCTCATGGCTATGTACGCCAAGCTCAGGAGAGTCAACGAGTCGGTGTCCTTGTTCCGGTTGTTCGAGGACCGGGATTTGGTCTCGTGGAATACGATTATAAGTTCGTTGTCTCAGAACAACCGATTTGTTGAAGCCTTGTCGTTCTTCCGGATGATGGTCCTCGAGGGAGTCGGTGCGGACGGAGTCACGATTGCCAGCGTCCTTCCCGCTTGTTCCCACTTAGAGATGCTAGTCTCGGGGAAGGAAATCCACGCCTACGCAGTGAAAAACAGCAACTTGAAGAGAAATTCCTTCGTGGGAAGCGCTTTGGTGGACATGTACTGTAACTGCCGAGAAGTGGACGTTGGCCGCCGGGTCTTCGATTCGATCCCCGTCTCGGACCGGAAAATCCCGCTTTGGAACGCGATGATCGCCGGTTACGCGCAGAACGAACGCGACAATGAGGCGTTGAGTCTCTTCCTCGACATGTACGCCGTCTTCGGATTCTCTCCCAACTCCACGACCATGTCGAGCATTGTCCCAGCCTGCGCTCGCTGCAAGGAATTCCCCGGAAAAGCGAGCGTCCACGGCTACGCAGTGAAGAAGGGAATGGTCAGCGACAGGTACGTCCAAAACGCGCTGATGGACATGTACTTCCGGATGGGAAAGATCTCGATCTCCAAATCCATATTCGACGCCATGGAAGACAGAGACATCGTGACGTGGAACACGGCGATCACCGGATACGTCGTGTGCGAACGCCACGTCGAAGCTCTGAACCTGCTTCGCGAAATGGGGACCGTCGCGAAGCCGAATTCGGTGACGCTGATGACGATCCTCCCGGGCTGCGCGGCTCTGTCGGCTCTGTCGAAAGGGAGAGAGATCCACGGGTACGCCGTCAGGCACTCGCTGGCGTCCGACGTGGCGGTCGGGAGCGCGATCGTGGACATGTACGCCAAGTGCGGCCGGCTCGACGAGTCCCGAGCCGCGTTCGAGAAAATGCCGGAACGGAACGCCATCACGTGGAACGTGCTCATCATGGCCCACGGGATGCACGGCCGAGGGAAAGAGGCGCTAAAGCTCTTCCGAGACATGGCGGCGGAGGCGAGGCCGACGGAGGTGACGTTCATCGCGGTCCTCGCGGCCTGCAGCCACTCGGGGATGGTGAGCGAGGGCCTCGAACTATTCCGCAGCATGAAGAGCGAGCACGGAACGGAGCCGATAGCGGACCACTATGCGTGCCTCGTGGACTTGCTGGGGCGAGCCGGGAGAGTCGAAGAGGCGCACCGCCTCATCGCCGACGAGATGCCCCGCGGCCTCGACAGGTCAGGCGCCTGGAGCAGCCTCCTCGGGGCGTGCCGGATCCACCGCAACGTCGAGATCGGCGCGATCGCGGCCGAGAATCTCGCGAAGCTCGAGCCGAGCGCCGCGAGCCACTACGTGCTCCTCTCCAACATCTACTCGTCGGAGGGTCTGTGGGACGAGGCGATGGGGGTTCGGAGGAGGATGAGGGAGATGGGCGTGAGGAAGGAGCCGGGGTGTAGCTGGATCGAGCACCGAGACGAGGTCCACCGGTTCGTGGCCGGGGACGGGTCCCACCCGGGGCTCCACGCCTTCCTCCGGGAGCTCTCGGGGAGGATGAAGAAGCAAGGGTACGTCCCCGACACCTCTTGCGTGCTTCACAACGTCGAAGACGAAGACAAGGAGACCCTGCTCTGCGGCCACAGCGAGAAGCTCGCCATCGCCTTCGGGATCCTCAACACGCCTCCCGGGACTACCATCAGAGTCGCCAAGAATCTCAGGGTTTGCAATGATTGTCACGCTGCGAGTAAGGTCATCTCGAAGATGATGGGCCGGGAAATCATCTTGAGAGATGTGAGGAGGTTTCATCATTTCAGGGATGGGACTTGTTCTTGCGGTGATTATTGGTAGTCAACAGAAACAAATTGTTTTTTTCAGCTTATGATGTTCTTTCAGTGTTTATTGAATTCTACACCAATATTTTTGTCAATGTTAACTAAATTCAATCCAATAAACGTAAATTTCTTGTTGGTGACAAGAAAAAAAAACGCAAACAGTTTCAGCACATTTTGTGTTTAAACTTACGTACTAATTTATGATTTGATCGAGATAAATACCTGATGTTAATTTTTTCCTTGAGCAAATTAATAAAAAGGTTAATTTTTCATAATTATGTTTCCACTGTTCATATGAATACAGATTATAGTATTTTATTTATTATTTAAAATTTTGATCAATAAACATGTGCTAGAAAAATTGCTTTGGAAATTACGCAAATGCATGGTGAACCTTTCTAAATATATTTCGAGACAAGTTCATAAACATGCTACGACTAAAATTATGCAACACCAGTTAAATGGAAAAAATCGCATTCTTATCTAATACATATATTATTAGAACAATATTCTCTCTTGATAAATATCCAAAGCTAGCATGATTTTCTCTAAGAACAACTTCCTATGCAATCTGTACCTGCAAAATCAAACATCGACAGTCTAAGAGATCTAAACATGCACTCCATTTTGAGCACTGAAACCAATGATTAGCAATCTTTTATTTAGAATAAAAAAACTAATCTTACTTGATAGCAGCTTCGAGCGCCCTGCTAATTTCCGGACTTGAAACTGTCAGTCAGAACAACTATTAGCTTTCAGTATTAAAAGTTAGTTCAACGTGAAAATTGATCATTTTTGTAATAAAAACACACAATCCTAGATCATGAATTATCTAGTGACCAAAAATGGAAAAATGACATGAAAGATAGCAGAAATTATATATTATAACCTATGAGTTCTCAACAATAATGACATAACCAACGGTATGTTTTTAATTCCTCCGCAGTATGCCAACTATGCTTTGGATGAATTTGACCTTTCACTTGTAAAACATAGGTATTTTATATGTGGTGAACGCGAACTAAAACCGATGATTACTTATTTTTATTACTTTCATACGTGCAAAGCCAACAATCGAGGCCAAAGATCTTTTTCCCATAAAAATGAGTTTTTCCATGAAATTAACTAATGGTAATATATTTTAGTCATATTTTGATAATATGGAGTCATTTTATCTTATGAGTTCACTGGCTACTAAATTAAATTATCTTCAAGACACAGGGGTCGTTTGAGGTTTGTACCGAGAGTCTTTTGGTCTTGCTTGGATGTAGAAGGAAACCCAGAAAGCATCTTTTTGCATTCTTCCTGTAACTCCTTCACAGCTTTCTTCTCGAGGCTCGGGATCGGAGGCGTATCTCCGTCTGACCAAGTGGGCAGCGTTCTCGCTGCTGCTATCACCGACCCGTCAACAAACGTGTCCCTGTTATTAGCTAGTTGGTCTGCTACAAACAAACAAACAAAAAATTGAATAATAATAATGATATTAATAATAATAATAACTCATGAAAGAAAAATCAAGGGGACCATACTGTTATGATAATACTCTTCTGGAAGCCCCGATATGTTAAATACCGACAAGAAAGTGTCTAAATGAATCTTAGCATTGCCAGAAAACTTGACCACATCCCATGGATTCTGCAATCCAAGAAAAAATTAAATAAATAATAGGGTCGGACCTGAAACTCTATGTGACAAGTACAACATGAAAGGACAAACTACATCGAGACAGGGAAAAAAAATAAAATAAAGGGAGATATATCGAGTTATTTCAGGCAGGTAACCTTGTTGTCACAATAAAAACTAGTTAAGGAACATCATAAATGATTTACCGTGGGTGATGAGAAACCATATCTTTCCATGAATGTGAAATTCTGCTGTCCGTCCATGTAGTTGACAGTCATCTGAAAATAATTGTGATTAAGTCCACAATTTTCCGTCGATTTCGAGAACATTTTTAGGTTCACCAAAGATTCATACAACCTTGGAAGCCCAAGGGTCAGCTATATTACATCACAGTTTTTAAATGAGTGAACAACTGAGAAATTTGGTACATTTAACTTCTCCAACATCTGACCCGAAGGCATCTTACAAGATATAAAAAAACATTTCTAGTTGACATTTGAGAGGATGGCAAAAAACTCTTCCTTGTACAACATTTATGACACTAAATTGCCAATGCCAATATTTTACCCATTTGAAATTTTTGTTTCTTAAGAAGATGCAAATAAGTCCCCCGTACAAGAAAGCGTATGATGTGTTGTACAATTAAATAGATACCTCTTCCCCTTTACGAATTTTCTGTCCCGCATTTATCATCACCTCAAGCATACGATCTTTGAAACGCCAATGGAAGAAACAATTTGGTTGAAATGAATGGTTCAACATGTCTGCAAGAAAAGAAACAATGTTTAATTTCATTTGAAAAGGCGAAAAAAATTAGAAGGTGATGCAAAGATCAGTTCTCCAATCTAAACTCAAAGGCAGTACTAATATTCCATATTCCTAAAATGCCCTTGTAGGTCCAAATCCAAAAGAAATTGTAGTCACTGAACAGGTAATTAAACCAAAAGTTTGACTTTTTATGTTAAAGCCAACCAATTAATCTGCAGATCGTACACAGCTTACCCGCATAAGGAATGAGCATATTTGCGTCTTGAGTGAGAGCGCCGATCCTCACGTGCATGTTTATGCACCGTGACTGTGCAATACCAACTGCCCAAATGAATCTCTCAGGCTCTCGAGCAAGCCGTTTAATTTTGAGAGGTACACCACTGTGCTGGTTGAGATGGTATTACACAGAACATAAACGTTATGACAGAGAAACTAATCTGTCAGCTTGCAAACAATAAGATAAGTTCAAAATCGCAGGAATTTGGCTACCCAATTCTTTTCCCAAAATTCTAGCGCACGGCGTTTTTGCTCTCTTATCGTTGAAGCGAGATCGGAATCCTGAAGCTCCAAAAGCTCCTTCTGCAATGTATAAAGAGGAAAATCATTTGAGTACAGCAAAGCTTCCCATATTGTTCTGGAATTTGATCTAAATTAAGTTATAACATACTAAATAGCTCAATTTATTGCTATCTTCAGTGTGTAAGCATGATATAACCAGAGAACTCTTTCCTTGCACTGGAAACCGTATTTACGTACCAGAGAGGTTCTCATATATACTGAATTATCATTCAAATGATACACAAGAACTTAGCTGCTATGACCAGAGCGCTTTAAACAGATCAAGAATCTGTTTCTTGAATCATATGCCATCTCGGTCCAACCACGTTCAACAGAGAGATAGAAGAAATAACAAAATTGTCCTGCTCAACTAAATGTCTGCGTCCAGTCTCAGAATTGAAAATCTAGTTCTGATCTTTCAATAATAAATGAATCGGAAGTACCATACAGTTCACAAAAACGCAACTCAAACCCAAATTCCCTATATTAGTTATCTTTAATCGTTACTGTTTCCTGTTGCACCCTGTGTCCCTCGTTCACCCAAGGTGTGGCAATTTATTGATTGATTCATTGCACAAGAATTTTAACAAATAACTCGCCACCAAAGCTGAAGCTACTGACTGTATGATCCTACGGTCACCTCTGCAACTAAATAGCAGACACTTATTCCATACCTTCAGTTGGACTAAACCAACCCTACACAGCTCAACAACAATGAAGCACAAGAGATTAAAAAAAAAAAAAAAAAAAAAAAACAATTAAGGAATAAAAAGGAAGAAGCAAAATGATTATAACTCAAGTATTGGAGGCTTGTATAAAATTACTCACGCACCTCTGAAGCTAAAAGAAGGTTGGTACACTCGTCGGAAGCAGGCAAAAAATCACTATAGAGCTGCCAAAAGTTATCGTCACAATCAAATGCATATAAAAGAAGGCATGCCAGTCTCAGGTCCCAATCTGTCTGCCAAATAAAGAGCCATGGCCATCGGTTAAATTCTACTTGTAGAAGATGAAGAAGAAGAAAAAAACATATTGTAAAACTATTCAGAATCAAGATGAGAGTTCAAAACTTGATACCTCCGGATTAGTTGAATTAATGATGTCAAAAATGGGGTGACCGATCGGTATAATATCTGGGAAAAACATCCATGGTAGCTTTTGGCTTATGGTTAGCATAAGTTCTAGTGGAATTTCCATTATTACCTGAACAATCAGTCACAGATTTTTTTTAGAACGAAAACCACTACAAAAAAGAAAAACTATTCGAACTCCATGATATCACTGTCATTAATACTTTTATTATTACTACAATCTCATGAAATTAAGCAAAAAAATTTACTCTGGAGCGTCGGAGTGGCTCAACATCTTTAGAAGCGTAGACTCCAAACCCACCCGGACCTTCTTTAAACTCGATCCCATAAGCTCTCATGCGGCGAACAAACCCTATTCTGTAAAAGTCCGGGTCTGCTGGCTCCAACTATAGGAATTTGACAGCGAAAACAGAATACATTTTCTCAATTATCAATACAAAAACTTAAGAGTCAATTATCAGTACAACTATACCCATTCCTAAACTCCTACCTAGAGTCTATTGTTCTGTCACTTCAAAATCAATTTCGGAAAACTTATCATCACAAACACTCACACCACACTTCGGAGAAGCAACAATCTTACTTGATAAAAGGCAGTGATGGTTTACCTCACTTGGAGATTCCTCGACTTCGGGATCCTGAAAAAGTGGATATTGAGAAGTCTGAATCGAAGCCTTGATGGGTCGAGAGCCATTTTTTGGGTCACCGGCGATTGAACATCTTGGTAGCGTTGAGATTGACCAGCCATGTCTGTAGCCCTTTAACTGCTTTCAGCCGATCACACACCTAAATAGTTAAATACAAGCGAACACAGGCGTATATCCGTATATATAAACACAAAATACATATATATATATATATATATATATATATATATATATATATATACACACACATAGAGAGAGAGAGAGAGAGAGAGAGAGAGAGAGAGAGAGACCCTAGGGATACAGATGTTGAGGCAATGGAAGGGCTGTTGATGTACTAGAGACGTCGAGGAAGCCATTGCCATTAGAGAGGAGCTGGGTCAGTGAGAAAAGTGGGATTCTAAGCACAACATCGATAAGCGAAGCACAAAATAATTGCACATGACAACGTTATCCGTATATGACACAGCCGAGTTTTTTTTTTGTTTTTTAGAAATGACACAGCCGAGTTTAGTACTAATTACCCTCATTTTGCTTGGGTTCATGTATAATTTAATTTTGGGAGACAAAAATTAAAAAATTTAAATATATATATAAAATTACTTAAATACCTTTAGACACGTTATTTTTAAACAAAAGCATTTTAATGGTAAAAAAAAAACATTTCAACCCCAAAAATTTTAGTTTGACCGCAATCAATCGGAGTTGACCGTTGTTGACAGAGGGAAATTTTTTGGTCAAACGGCACACACATTTCATATTTATGACGAATGTCATTTAGAAATTGAATTATTTGTACTTTTCAGACATTAAACCCGAAATTTTCTTTTCTTGCGTTCAGGGCATTTCACTAATGCAAAAATAAGAATATTAAGCAATTTAAATTTTATGAAAACACAAATAACAAATCTAATTTCTATTTTAGTTAAGCATTTGATGAACTACTATAGAAAAATTAATAAGAACATTATAAATAAATAAAAAGATTATAATTTACACACATGTAATCTCGCTATTTGAATATTCACGTCAGTTGACAATTTTCAATGTCTTCGAGATCTTTGAGTTCTTTGTTGATGAATCGACACAATGTCTTTCAAGTCGTTTTTCGAATGAACAATGACCAAAACATGGACCAACTCTATTGGTTCACAATTACTCCGACAAGATGTCAGAATAATTTTCACTTTTCTCAGAAAGTGTAATGGACGAATCCTCTCAAAACGGGAGTTAAGAATTTCGACCACACGCAAAGGGAGGGGTTGCACGTTTTTCAAGAGTGAAAAGTGCTATATTTGAGTATATAGCGCTCCACATCAACTCTGACGCCTCCTTCGATCTCTCCGCCGCCGCCGACGCCTCACACGCGCCCTACAGCGGCTGTCCCTCCGGCGTCGCCGTCTCGTAGATCGCGCCGGGAGAGTGTTCTCCGGAAGCTACATGGAATCTGCGGCGTATAATCCGAGCCTCGGACTGGTCCAGGCGGCGGTGGTGGCATTCATCGTTGGCGGCGACGGGGGGTTTGAGGAGATCACGGTGGCGGTGCTTGTTGAGGTTGAGGGCGCCACCGTGGCGCAAGAGGAGACGGCGAGGATGCTCCTCCGCGTTATCTCGCCGAGCTGCGACTTTACGGCTATTCGCTGTGTGAAGAAGAAGAACGAGGAGTAGACGTGTGTCCTACGAATCTAATTTATTTAACAATCCCCAAAACAAAGGGGGAAAAAATGAAATTCGAATAAATATTTATTTCATGTACAATTTGATTGATGTTATTTGGTGAAAACTTTGTGTATTCAATAGGCAACGCCGTATGTATTCAGTGTAACAAGTGTCAAATACATCATTTTTTTCATCCTTTACTAATACCATTGAATGTTGTTATTTTTTTTTCGGTGAGTTTACAATGAATTTCGCTAATGCCAATAAGAGAACAAAAGGATTTGTGGGAGGTCTCTTTCTTACGCCACTAGGCTAGAGAGTGTCAACTGTCAAATGAGAATAAAGATGTGTTGTGAACTCGTATACGTAAAATCTCAAAAGGGGAATAATGAAAAAGCATGAGGATAATGAGTCTCTTCTATTCGTTTCATGTTGATGGAAGTTGCATTATTATCATAATGGTAACCCCAATAATGAAAAAGTGCTATGTTGGGCGTTTTTATACGGATCACTGCATACTCAAATATATATGAGGATCCCTGAAGGATTCTAGATGCCTGTAGCATCTAGTTCAAAGTCTAGAGAAAAATATTCTATTAAATTACAAAGATCTTTATATGGGTTAAAGCAAATCCGGATGACTGTGGTTTAATTGCTTAAGCGAATATTTAATACAAAATGGTTGGTTATGTCCATAATTCTCTTTGTCCCTGCGTATTCATTAAGAAACCAACATCTGTGTGAATCAATGATGTTTATGTTGATGATTTAAACATCATTGGGACTGATGAAGTGATCAAATAAGTAATCTCTTACTTAAAGCAAGAATTTGAAATGAAAGATCTTGGGAATACAAAATATTGTCTTGGCTAACAAATTGAGCACGTGAAAAATGGAATATTTGTTCATCAGTCAAATTACACGAAAAAAGGTGATAAAACGCTTCCATATAGATAAGTCAAATAATTTGAGTACTCCAATGGTTGTCAGATTCCTAGATATGGTAAAGACTCATTTCGTCCATGTGAGGAATCTGAGCAGATTCTTGATCCTAAAGTACTATATTTCAGTGTTATTGGAGCTCTTATGTACCTTGCTAATTGCGCTCAACCATATATAGCTTTTGCAGTTAATCTATTAGCAAGATTCAGCTCAGCTCTTACAAAGAGACACTGGAATGGTGTCAAACATGTGCTTCATTATCTTCAAGGAACGAATGATTTAGGATTATTTTATCCTAACAAGACAAAACTAGTTTTGATTGGTTATGCAGATGCAGGTTACTTATCAGATCCACACAAATGGAGATATCAGACTGGATACGTGTTTACATATGGAGGGACTGCGATTTCTTAGCATTCTCAAAAGCAAACACTCGTTGCCACATCATCAAATCATGCGGAGATTATAGCACTACATGAAGCAAGTCGTGAATGTATATGATTGAGATCAATGACGCAACATACCAGAGCTACCAGTGGTCTTCCAACAATCGAAGACCCCATCACACTTTTATGAAGATAATGCCGCATGTGTTGCTCAAATGAAGAAAGGATTCATCAAGAGCAACAAAAAGAAAACACATCCCTCCGAAGTTCTTTTCGTTCACTCAAGAGCTAGAGAAGAATAATGTTATCAGCATCCAGTATATTCGTTCTTGTGATAACTCATCTGATCTCCTCACAAATGCACTCCTCACTTCAACTTTCAGACATTGGAATGCGTAAATTGCAAGATTTATAGAAATAACGCATCTATGTCTGCATCAAGGGGTTATTTACATAGCTGTACTCATTTTTCCTTACTGAAGTTTATTATCCCATTGGGTTTTTCCTAATAAGGTTTTTAACGGCAGCATGAACACGTAAATGTATCAATGAGCATCCCAAAATGGGAGTGTTGTAAATAATTTGTATGCTCAAAAGTAAAAAAATATAGGGTAATTAAAGTAAAAAAAAATATAGGGTAATTAAAGTAAAATATATGAGATAAATAATTCATTACCTTATACCTAACTTATTGACTAATATACACAAATTTTACTATAAATATATAAGGATGATGAAGGGAGAATCAATCTCAAAATTCTATAATTTACTCTTTTATTTTCTCTGTACCATTTATTATCTCTATACTTATATCTTATTCTTTCTAAAATTCACACCTTTGTTAGTTTGTTAGTGTTTAAAGAGTTTTGGATTTAAGTTATTACTTTGGTTTTCAATAACATTGATGAATTACTTACAAATCTCTATTTTATTTCTTTATTACAATCGTGTTTTTTTCTTCTTCTTTTTCTAATTTAATAAAATAAAAAGCCCCCAGAACCGGAGCATTTACCTCCAGCGAATTGTCCAATCTTCAAAAACAAAAAATTTCCAGAGAAAGAGTTTTTTGAATTTAATGTCTGTGTTGTGAATGTGTTATCTTGAATACACAGATTCGCGAGCTCAAATCCTCAATTAGCTTAAAGCCTTAAACCCTATAAAAACTAGGGTTTCTCCATTGGTGTTGGACGCAATAGCATAGAAGCTGCGGTGGTCGACGCTGGCTCCAAGCTCCTTAAAGCCGGTCCCGCCCTTCCCGACAAGCTCCTTCGATGGTGATTATCCTTCAACTTACTCCTCTCTTATCTTTTTTGTGGTCAAATTCGATTTGAATACACGATCAATTTGACGAGAAAGTTGGGGAGTTAATTCGTTTTTTGTGCTTGTTCAGATAATTCCCACGCAAATGAAGTGAGTGCCCGAAGATGGAATATTGAACGACAGTGACGATTTCATAGTGGATCCGTGTCGCGGGGTATTGTTATGGACTGGGACGCCATGGAAGACCTATTTCACCACGTGTTGTACATTGGCCTTGGGTGGGAAATGGGCAACGAAGGACAGATGCTATTCACCGACCCTCTTTGCACCCCCAAGGTTAGTTGATATGGTTTAGTCACTCTTTGTTTCTCAACATTTACTTTTAGTATGTAAGTGAGGTGATTCTTTGTTTTCAGTCTGTCAGAGAACAATTGGTGCAATTGATGTTCGAAACGTTGAACATATCCGGATTCTATTCGTCAGAGCAAGCAGTGCTGTCTCTGTATGCTGTGGGAAGAATTTCTGGATGCACAATTGACATTGGCCATGGAAAGATGGGTAAGGAAAATATGTTATCTATGTCGTCGTTGGTGTTATGATCTCTCTGAACCCGATTATACTTAAATTATGATATAGGTTTAGTCGGGAATACATGACACCTTGTGTGGTAATGAAAATCCAATCTTAAAGAGCCTTTGATCTGTACATCTCGGCCATGAAAACACAGCAGGTTTTGAGTGGATGCGTATGTAATCAATTGAGAAATGGATGACTTTCCCCACAGGTTGTACGCCGCTGACATAGAAGCTAATTCCATCTGATGGTTGCATAAAAACATAAATGATTCATTTTTTTTTTTTCAGTATACTCACAAGATTGTGTAATTTGAGCTGCTCGTGCGGGCGTAATCCCCAATTACTGTGCTGTAGAGACAGGCATCGTAGAGGCGGTGATCGGTGTTGGACTCGAAGATGTACGATATATCTGTGGACGATGATCTTGACCTCACTCTTGGAAACGAGAATGGGAAGGGCTAGTGCCAATGGGGGTTTGAAGATTGATGACGTGTACAACCTCTCATATACACATACATGAAGAAGAAGAAGGAAATACAAAAGTGGTTTTTATTTATTTATTGAAAATGATTAATTATTAAAAATAATATATTTAAGGATATATATGTAAATTCAATTTCAAACTCATTTTTAGAGTGACACGGAAGAAAGGGTGAATTTTGAAAAAACTCACAAATACATGGTAAAAAAAAAGGGTAAGATAGACATTGTTACATGTCATATAGTTTAGGGGTAAAGATGAAATTTATCCATCAAATAATTATTTTATTTTGAAAGTTTTATTTTTTAAAATTTATCTGTAAATTAGATATTTTCATGAAATGTATGTCATTATATATTATATTTCATGCTAAGTTTGTCATGAAATAATGTAATGACGTATTTGTCATTAAAAACGTGTTTCATAATAAACTTGTCATGAAATACAGATGACAATAGTAATAAAGAAATGAATAACATCAAAATGTTATCATGAATACAACATGAACAATAGTAATAAAGAAATGAACAACATCAAATAATACCAAACATATGTCGTGTACACTTCGAAAACTCAATATCGGTCTAACTTTTCATAAACTCCACAATAGTAATAAAGAAATGAAAAACATCAAAAAGTACCAAACAAATGCCTGTACAGTTCAAAAAATCAACATTAGCCCGTCAAATGAACAACATTTCATAAACACCGTCTGACTTCATAAACTCAACATTCAATGTAATGTGGGACTCCTAAGAAGAGGAAAGATGGTATGCTCAGGCATTGAAGATGATCGGAAAGAGATACCCGAAAATACCAAACATTTAAAATAAATGGCTGAGCACTTCCCAGCATTGTCGGATTGTTTTTTCCGAAACTCCCGTGAAGGCAGAAATATCTGTTTAAAAAAAGAATAGAATGCACATATCATAAGAACTTTTCTAAAAACGTTACACATATATTTATATAAACTTTTTTACCTCGAATTGTGAACCTCTCGTTGTTTCTTGTAACGCCGAGTATTATTGTAGCGGCGATCGTAACAGGAGAATTCCTAAATTCATGTAATAAAAATTATATAAAAAAAACACACATCATAAAAAAAACAACTAAACAGTTAAAAAAAATTATGGTATGATTGCCTGATGTCAAGTAGGCCAATCTCTGTAGCCATTTCTCTTGCGTTTGCTAGGGTAGCTACGCTCAAGTCCAATCCTCTACAAAATCTCTCCTAAAAGAATATTATATATAGTTATATACATGAAATTCTGGAATAATAAATATATTTTTATATATATATATATATATATATATATATATATATATATTACCATAAAGTCCCCAGGAACTAGGGTCCTCATATTACGGAAGAGAGCATGATCATAGCCTAGGAGATTTTTTAACTTCGTAATGTTTCTCATGAGTTGATGCCGTGTCTCGCCAAGTTTAGCCATTCGTATTTCTACAGAACGAAATTATAATTAGATTGTAATTGAAAAAAAAATCTAATTCACAAATACAAAAATAAAACTTACCGTGCATGGTTCTTGGATGATTGCTCATTCGACATGCAACGTAAACCATGGCGAGCTCGAGCTTTTGCAATTTTTTTTCTGTAAACTCTCTTAGGCACAAGATCCTGAATATTTTCTCGGCTTTTACCTGGAAAAAAAACATTATAGAGGATTATACTTTTTAATAGACTTGATTAGGTAGTTAAGAGTTACCTTAGCTGTCTCCTCTACTATGTTAAGGCTGCAGAAAATAAAAAACGAGTTAGTAGCCAGTGCTTCAATTATTATAAATAATTTGTTATATTAAAAAAGTAAGAATATGCCCTCCTTTATAAAAAATAAAAATAAAAAATAAAAAAGACATAATCTACAATTTAGAAAATTAATTTTTTTTATTATAACAACAAACTGCAGATATTGATAATTCATTCTTCAATTACAATTCTAAAAAAAGTTCGAATATCCATTCCTATATCATGAATTTCACTATATTGGAATTTTTCTTGTAACTCTAGTTTTCAAATAAGAGCTCGAATATATATATATATATACATATATATATATACATATATATATATACATATATATATATATATACACATATATACATATATATATATACATATATATATATATACATATATATCGTTAAATTTCTATTCCTCATGAATTTCACTATAAATTGATTGATAGCTATATCTACTCTTCAATTTTTAGTAATCTTTAATCATCATTTGGAGGATCATTGAAAGACTTTTCGTAAAAGCCGTGAGACATTTTCTTTATATATATAATTTTAGTTGAAATTTTGGAAACGTTAGATTTCATCAATACTATGATAGGAGGACAAAAATATTCGAGCTGACCATAAGGGATCAATTCACTATGCTACTACTACTGAAATTCAAGCAAAATGCTATAGGGCTACTAAACTGTGAAATAAACTTTTTAACGCATAAGGTATCACCACAAAAGAGCCACACAAATTCAACGAATAACCTGCTAATCGTGGGTCTGATATTTATTCGATAAATAAATTGATGACTAATAATAGAAAGAAAAAAAAAGAGGAAGAGTGATCAGATGTTCTCTTGCACATAAATAATGTCATAATCTTCACATATCATCGCATCAAACCTTTATTTTATTTCACATAAGTTAACAAAGGGTAACAAGTCCGACTAATCCAACCAGTCAGATCCGAACCAGAATAAAAACCCCTAAGATTTTATTTTCCCTCATTCATTATAATAATTGTGATCGATCGCACGGAAGACGAAAGTCGAGCAATTTTGAGTTCTTCTATTTAATCGTACTCTCGAAATCCAGGTTTGCGTTTTTGGGTTTTGAACTCTGACTTCTGAGTCGATCATTGTATAATTGTTGTGTTGTTTTGTTTACCTACTGTTGCTGCGTTTTTGTTTGATTTAGGTTTTTAGTTTTTAACCTTGTCTTCATAGTGTTTGATGTTTTATTTATCTCTGGTTGTTTGTAACCTATTTTTTTTCCCCTGTTTGATTTACGAAAGGCTGGTTTGTTATCTTGTGATAGTTATTTACTAGAGGTAATATCACGGCATGGCAAAGCTTTCCGACTTGCCTGACGACGTGGTAGCGAAAATCTTTTCGTTATTACCAGCAAAGTCAGTGCTAAGGCTAAAGAGCGTCCAAAAATCATGGAATATTCTGATCAAGGCTCTTGTGAAGACTCCGAGTTTTGTGGCGGATCATCTGTACAACAGCACCAACAACAGGCCCACCTCATCGTCCTTCATCTTCAACTCGTCCTATCGCAAGTCGGGCTCCGATAACAGCGACAAGAAGCTGACTTTGCTCACCCTCCACCACAACAACGGTGGTGACGACATGGAAGTAGAACTCAGCGAAATCCCCAACCAAGTCAACGCACTTGTAGAGCGAAAAGTTGTGATCTTCACCCACTGCGATGGCATGGTCTGCTTGGTCGACCCGTACGCCACGGCTATCGAGCTCCGGAACCCAGCAACCGGAGACCTCAAGCTACTCCCGAGCCCAGGGTTCAGCAACAAACCACCGGCGTGGATAAGCAATCTCTTTGCTGGATTTGGCTATGACGCGGTTTCTTGCACTTACAAACTCATCGTGGGGTACGAACAGTGGGGGCATACTACTGAGTACGTAGCAAAAGTGTGTACTCTCGGAGAAGACACATGGAGAGAAGTGGAGATATCTATGAAAATCAGCAAGCCCGATCTTCACTTCACGGGGTCTGCTCTGTGCTGCAGAGGGGTCTGTTATTGGATATCTTCAATGGATGTTCTGTGCTTTAACATGCACAGCGAGAAATTTGACGCGGTGTCGCTGCCGCGAGTCTTTCAAGAGGAATGGGGCCCACCAAAGCTCTTTCGACTTGGGGACTCGATAGCGCTGTACGGTGAAATCTCGCGCCGGGTGTGTGTTTGGGTGATGTCACACAAAGACAAGCGTTGGACAGAATTATATAAGTTGGCCAAGCTCAATCGGATTGGGAAGGTGAGAGGGTTTTCGAAGAGCGGGCATGAGATACTTATGCTTGGTCGGCCTCGAGCAGATTGCGGCTTAATCGCCTACAATGTTGCTCAGAACAAGCGTCGGCGTATCTGCGAAAGCAAAAGAATAGACGAAGCTCACCTTATTCCTTATGTAGACAGTTTTCTTGCATTGTAAACCTCGATTTTGTTTTCAATTGTGAATAATTATTAGGATTTTACATTCTATTTTTAGAGTAAAGTGATACTGTGGAGTTTGTGTCATTCCATTACATATTGTTTTTATTCGCGGCTCTCCACGCCCATAACTTGGTTTTTAAGCCAAATACCACGTTAACGTTATTTGCCACGTAAGCTTTTCAAGCTACAACTCATTTAGGCAACAACCATTTTCAATGTTAAGCTAACTTTGAAGTTTATTACACATGACAATCTTTTTTTTTATTTTTTATTTTTATTCAATTTTCATTGGTTGAAAAAAGAGAGGGTCAATTAATTTTGCTAAAGCTAATTTGTTCCACGGAATAAGATAGCAAAAAAGTGAAGCAAGATTCTTCAACTTTGTCTAAAGTGCTAGCAAGTCGTTAAAGTGGACTCTTAAAAATGCTCAGATGGCGCTATCATAGTCACACCAGTTGGTAAGATTTTAGAGTACTTTGGCAAATACAGAAGAGAAGTTCATCTTTTGAAATGCAATGCAATTTAAGAGCAACAAAAAAATCATAATTTTTTGGATCACACCGCTAGGAATACCAATTTGTTTTTTTTTTTTGTTTTGTTTTGTTTTACACGGTTAAATACATAACCAAAATACGCCACTATAATATTATATATATTATATCATGAGACCAAGTACAATATTATAAGATATAAACAAGATCATATACTACTATTGCTATAATACTATAAACTATAATCCTCAACGCCACGAATATAATATAATACTATTAATATAAGAGTACTAATAATAATTCTGCTATATAGTACTAACAATACTTTTATATCAAGTTCAAAAAGAAAAATAAACGATACTCTTATAAGAAAAAGAAATTCAATATACTAACAACTAACAAAACAGAGATAACAGACTTATGGATTGTGGTTTAGCGATTTTTAATTTGTCTAAAAAAAAAAATTAGGAAAATAGCCAACTTAAATGTTTAACATTGCTAAATAGCCCACGTTCAGTAAATTTTAAGTCAATAACCGTAAATAATGAAGTGTCCTAATATGTGCACGTGGCTATATATCTAAGATTTATGTCTGTAAATACACGAAAAATGACTATTTACCTAAGATTTAGCAAACATTGGCTATTTAACAATATCAAACGTAATAAAAAAATAATAACATGATATTATCATATTAGAATGTTAGTCAAGTTGTAATTAACACTTGATATAACCTAATGGTCTCAAGATCGATTCTTAATTAAGCATTTTTAAGTGTTAACGGGCAGAGTCCCGGATAGACGGGTACAGGTCCATCGATTCGTTACTCTGCCGCCACAAGTCCAACACCCATTCCCCCAAAGCTAACTCTAGGCCTTTTTTCTAAACTCTTTTTCTCTCTAACTCTCTCTCTCTCTCTCGGACCTTCTCCGCTGCACCACCACCTCGCCACCACTACCCACCGCCACCACCACAACCCACCACCACAGTCTCCACGCCGCCACCACAGCCTCCCTTTCACCACCATAACCCCTCCAGCCGACCAACCCCAATGCAGGGCCACTCACCCTTGCCCTCCGAACCCCACAACCCCTCCAAGTCCCAGGCCGTCCTGACCTTATCTCTAACTCTATTTTTGTGTTCACTGCCCCCAATCCTCGCTGCTCGTCCGACCTCGCAGCCCCGTGGCATCGTCTCACAGCTATATTTTTGTGTCATTCCATTACATGTTGTTTTTATTAGCGGCTCTCCAAGCCCATAAGTTGTGGAATAAGAAGCAGATATAATTTTTGTTTTTTAAGCCAAATACCACATTAGCTTTATTTGCTGCATAAGCTTTTCAAGCTACAACTTATGTAGGCAACAATCATTTTCAATGGTATGATAACTTTCTATTTTAGCAGGAGTTTATTCACATGACAATTATATATATATATATATATATATATATATATATATATATATATATATACTTTTTATTCAAAATTTTCATTCGTTGAAAAAGAGTGAAGCCCATTAGTTTTGCTAGAACTAATTTGTTCCATGGAACAAAGTAGCAAAAAAGTGAAACAATAGTGAAGCAAAATTCTTGCACTTTGTCTCAAATCGTTAAAGTGAGCCCTTAAAAATGCTCAGATGGCTATCACAGTCACACAAATTGGTAAGATTTTAGAGTACTTTGGCAAATACAAAAGAGAAGTTCATCTTTTGAAATGCAATGCAATTTAAGAGCAACAAAAAAATCATAATTTTTTAGATCACACCGCTAGGAATACTAATTTGTTTTTTGTTTTACATGGTTAAATACATAACCAAAATACGCCAATATAATATTATATATATATTATATCATGAGACCAAGTACAATATCATAAAATATAAACAATATCATAAACTACTATTGCTATAATACTATAAACTATAATCCTCAAGGCCATATATATAATGTAATACTATTAATATATATTAGAGTACTAATAATAATTCTACTATATAGTACTAACAATACTTTTATATCAAGTTCAAAAAGAAAAATAAACGATACTCTTATAAGAAAAAGAAATTCAATATACTAACAACTAACAAAACAGAGATAACAGACTTATGGATTGTGGTTTAGCGTTTTTTAATTTGTTTAATTATAAAAACAAAAAAATTAGGAAAATAATCAATTCAAACGCTTGACATTGTCAAATAGCCAACGTTTAATAAATCTTAAGTCAATAGCCGTAAACAATGACGTGACCTAATATGTGGAGGAGACTATTTATCTAAGATTTACGTCTGTAAATATTTATGGGATTATTCCTATTCTATGACTTGTACCAAGATTTTGGACCAAAATCTACTAAACCCAAATAAATCCTAAACTATGACTACCTATTTTCACTAAATACAAAAATACATTTACTTTTAATAACATTTGATTTTCTTTCTTATTTAATTATTTGACTTTCTTTTTTAATTTTGGATTAATGGGATGGGTTATTCACGTCTCTCTCTCTCTTCCCTCTCTTTTCATGCGCATTTCATGTCTCTGTGTCTTCTCTCACGTCCAAATTCCTCTATCTTTCTCTCACGTCCCACGTCTCTCTCTTTGCTTCAACTCAAGGAAATAAGGTTCGGGTTCAGCTCTCTTCCACTCTCTCTTTTCGTTTTTCAGTTCGTCATCTTTGTTTGGGTTCATCTTTGTTTTTTCAATTTGTCTTTTCAGTTTTGGGTTAGAGATTTTCATGAAAAACATTTGGTCATATTAAAAGTATTAAGTCGTTGAATTTATGTGGTTTTTGAAGTTAAAAAACAAAGAAAAAATGATTCTCGGGATTCTGGAAAATTTTGTAAAGTTTTTGAAAATTTCTGGGTTTTCGTTGAAGATTTAATGACATTGATGTCAATAAATATGCATTTTTATTGACATTAATGTCAATAAATCTTCAACGATTCTGGGAAATTCCGTTGAAGATTTATTGACATTAATGTCAATAAATCTTCAACGATTCTGAGAAATTCCTTTGAATATTTATTGACATTAATGTCAATAAATATGCATTTTTATTGACATTAATGTCAATAAATCTTCAACGATTCTGGGAAATTCCTTTGAAGATTTATTGATATTGATGTCAATAAATATGCATTTTGAAATTGGCTGTGAACCTCGGCCATTCATTAAGGAGATTTTTGCGGTAATTATAATGTCAATAAACTGTCTTTCTCGTCGGTCTCAATAAACTGTGTTGTTTATTGACATTGATCTCAATAAATTGTCTGGTTTATTGACATCAATCTCAATAAACTCTCTGATTTATTGAGATCAATCTCAATAAACAAGACAGTTTATTGACATTGATCTCAATAAATCAGTGAGTTTATTGAGATTGATGTCAATAAACAAGACAGTTTATTGATATTGATGTCAATAAACCAGACAGTTTATTGACATTGTTGGTAAATTTATCATGTTCTAAGTTTTTTTTTTTGTCATTTAGGGATGGAGCTGATAGTAATAAATGTGTACTTTTTAATAGTTATTATATTAGTCTATTGAAATATAATATTGTGTATTATGTTAACAACGGAGACTGGGATGTTTGTCATTAAGACCGCAGAGGTCTTGATGCACGGGCTTCCGTTGACGGATTTGAAGCAAGAGAACATGGCCATGTACCGCCAGAAGCTAGTCATCGACCTTTTCAGGCACGGCAGTTTGAAGCAAGAGCATAGATGCACGTCCGACATTGATGACTGACGTTATGAGATGTTTAGTTTTTATTGACATTATGAGATGTTTAGTTTTTTATTGACATTATGTGGAACTAGTTTTTATTGACATTATGAGATGTTTAGTTTTTATTGACATTATGTGGTTCTATGAGATGTTTAGTTTTTATTGAGGATCTCTTTCGGCTTACAATTCATTTGCCGAGGATCCACAAACTTGTGTTTCACAACTTCTATTGTCAATAGCACCGTGGCTTTTGGATTCTTTCTAGACTCCACATAACATGTATGCTCAGAATCAAACCAATATTAAGAAGAAATGAATGTCATACAATAAGATTTGTTAATGGATCACAATGTTTAAAGTATTTATTGACACTGATGTCAATAAATCAAAGTATTTATTGACATTAAAGTCAATAAATCACAGTATTTTATTGACATCAAAGTCAATAAATCACATTATTTATTGACTTTAAATTCAATAAATCAAAGTATTTATTGACATCATAGTCAATAAAACCCAGGGTTTATTGACATTAAAGTCAATGAATCACAGTGTTTATTGACATTAAAGTCAACAAATACTCTGATTTTAGGTACTTGAATATAACTAAAATTTTAGGTTGGGAGAAACACATACCTCCTGATTTGAAAAACCTCGGTCTCCTTTAATATTAATAAAATACATATTTATTGACATTAATGTCAATAAATCTTCAAAAGAATTTCCCAGAATCGTTGAAGATTTACATTTATGTCAATAAAAATGCATATTTATTGACATCAATGTCAATAAATCTTCAAAGGAATTTCCCAGAAGCGTTGAAGATTTATTGACATTAATGTCAATAAAAATGTATATGTATTGACATCAATGTCAATAAATCTTCAATGAAAACCCAGAAACATTGAAGATTTATTGACATTAATGTCAATAAAAATGCATATTTAATTGCAGAAGTTCTTACTTCATTCTTCAAATACATGGCATTAGACTTATACAAGACATAAGGCAAACTAGTAAGAGAAAAATAGCATTGAGCGGTAAATTTAAATAGTCTTTTGTTCAAATATCTTGGTAACCCCAATTTAGAATGTGAACTTATAAAATTGGAAAGAAAGATAACAGAACTACATGCCTTGGTATCAAAGTGTCGAACATGTAATACTCTTGATGGTACTTCCTTTTTAACTTGCCAAGCCCAGCTAAATACTCTCCTCGTTCGTCGGTCCTTGATCTCTGGTGGGACCCACAGTTTTATTTCCTACAATTAAAATCTCGTAATCTGCACAATCGCGGTAGCGAGTTACAAACCTTATTTTTGGGCTGATATTAAGTCAGATTTCATAATTTTTTATTTTTTATTTTTATCAAAAACAATGTTTAAACTTTATTGGGATTGCTTTGTCTTCAATTGGTTTGCAATTTACTTCTCTATTTATAATACATGAGAGTTGATATAACTCAACTATACAAATCATGTGGGACTTTCGTACAGTTCTCATTTTGTTCAAGTATTTAATTAACATTCAACAATTAGACTACACAAAACACTCGTCTAAATCTGTAACATACATATATAATATAATAAAATATTATTAAAAACAATAGGCACACAGTCATTAAGCTAATTAATGGTCCAATCTACACATTACGAACATAATATAATATAATAAAAGGTCCAGTGGCTATCTGGCCATATGGAACGTTAGAAATTTTGAAATAACCAACGTTTCGTTAAATTTTTGTAAATAGCCACGTAAATCTATTTACGCTATAAAAATAACAAAAAATGTAGAGTAAATTTATAATAAATATGATTATTTACGAAATATTTACAACAGTTTTTGACTATTTACGAAAAATTTACAAAACGTTGGCTAAAACGCAAACAATTATAAATTTTTGTTTCTTTTGTCTACTACTTAATCCATTCATCCATTTTTGACTACTACCAATCAAAGCCTTAAAAGGTCTCCCATAAAAATTAAAAAAAAAAAAAAAAAGTTTAATAAATAGGAGGGCTTAAAAGTTAAAATGCCGTGACAGATAACAGAAAAAAAAGCCTGTGAAACCCCTTCTCCTAAAGTCCCGAGATTGCAGAGACGACAATGAAATCTGTTAAACGACAGCTCGAACTCCTCCGTTCCACTTCCCGGTACTCTTCTTCGTCTCCTCACCGACCATTAACGAAAAACCAGTTGGCCCGAACGAATTTCCTGATCCCGCGGCTGTGCCTCGCCGACCGCGTGAAAGTCGCCGCCAAGCTGGCCATCACGGCGCTCCTCACCAACCCGCCGCCGGGCTCAGTGTCCCTGTCGCCTCTCCTCGACCGCCTCGCCTCCAAGCCCGGCACTGAGCGCTCCCTCTCCTTCCTCGCCCGCCTCCGCCGCCGCCACGTCACCCCCATCGCCGCCGTCCTCGCCGCCTCCTACTTCAACAAATCCCGCCCCACCGACGCCCTCACACTTTTCAACTGGCTCGCCACGCCTAAATCGCCCTTCTCCCTTGACGCTAAACTCGCCGGGGTTTTCATTACCGGGTTTTCCAGGTTCGTCAATGCTAGATTTTTTTTTTTTTTTTTTTTGGAACAGTAAAGATGTTGAGTACTCAATTCTGCTCAATGGTGGCTTTAGTCATTTGCGTGCGTGCGTGTGTGTGTGTGTGTGTGGCAGAAATGAGATGGTGTTTGAGAGTTTGAAGGTGTTGAGGGCGGTGATGATGGCTGGCTCCTATGAGGACTTTCGATGCAGCGATACTGGGAAGTTGGTCTATAGAGCTTTGTTGAGGGAAGCGAGGGTTCGAGAGGCAGAGGATTTGAGAGAAGCTTTGGAGGGTAATGATGCGAAGAACGTGTTGTTGCTGATTGATCGGATCATTGAGGATTGGACTGTGTAAAGTGCAAATATGTTTCTTTTCTCGTCTTTCTTATACATCAGAATGAGCTCTGGAACTGTTTGACCTCTGTGTGTTTTCTTCTGATGGTCACTCAAATCGAATCCTCGTGAAGCTTTTAGGAGATGGTCACTCACCTATTGGAGCACATTTCAAGCTCAGATCAGTTACAGATGAAGAAGAAGCTTCAGAAGCAAGGTACATGAAGAATGTCCCTTATTCAAGCTGTGTTGGAAGCTGCATGTATGATATGATCAGCACTCGGCCATACATTGCTCAAGGAGTGAGTCTAATCAGTAGATTTATGAGTAAACTTGGAAAGCAACACTAGGATGCATCTAAATG
This sequence comes from Urtica dioica subsp. dioica, assembly GCF_054948205.1. Taxonomy (NCBI): domain Eukaryota; kingdom Viridiplantae; phylum Streptophyta; class Magnoliopsida; order Rosales; family Urticaceae; genus Urtica; species Urtica dioica. The sequence goes on along the minus strand of NC_142764.1, from coordinate 14,083,756 downwards.
GCTTGTCAGGTACATCAAGGGAAGTTGGATTTGAAAATGGTCTTCAAGGGCTCAGAGAATCAAAGCTTCACTGTCACTGGATACTGTGACTCGGACATTGCCAGTGATCTTGACAAGAGAAGGTCACTATCTGGCTATGTTTTTACAGTGGGGAGGGGGGGACACTGTAAGTTGGAAAGCTTCCTTGCAACATGTGGTTGCTCTCTCAACCACAGAAGCTTAATACATAGCTCTTACTGAGGCTATTAAGGAAGCAATGTGGCTGAAAGGTTTTGTAAAAGAGCTTGGCTGGGTGAATGAAGAGACCTCAGTGTATTGTGACTCTCAAAGTGCTATCCATCTGTCTAAAAACAGTGTGCACCACGAGAGGACCAAACACATTGATGTGCGGCTACATTTCATCAAGGAGATCATCAACAGCGAGCAAGTCAGAGTCAAGAAGATAGGAACTAAGGTGAATCCTGCAGATATCTTCACAAAACCGGTACCAGTCAGCAAGTTCAAATCCGCATTGGACTTGCTGAGACTGGTCAAGGCCTGAAGACTCGAAGGAAGGGCGTGAGAGAGGAAGATTCCAAGCTGATCAGTATGACAAGACAAGGTGGAGATTTGTGAACTAAGTATGTCTTCTCATTGGTCCACATCAACTTTACAAGAGGCTACACGGTGGATTGCGTAGCAGTGAAGCGATAGATCAAGTGAGAGTCGGTTAGTTGTGTATTTAAGGACCTTTGAGTCATTGTAACTGTTACATTCGCTTGACGAGAGAAAATCCGTGATCTGAGAGAGAAAACAAGAGAGCTTGAGAGAACACTGAGTGATAGAGAGAGAAAGTTGCTCGGAGATTGTTTGTAAGCTTGGTATTGTAACCGGATTTTGGTGGTTTCTCATAGTGGATCGTTTAGGGCCTCTCACGCCGGAGCTGGAGTAGGATCACATTGATCCGAACCAGGATAATGGCTTGAGTCCTATTATTGTTTGCGTTCTGTTTGTTCTTCTGGTTTTTCCTCGATAATTTCCTTGATTACTTGCGCAAGAAGTTTCGTGTGCGAGACTGAGTTTTTGAATAATCGTTAAGTTCGTTGGTTTATTCGCTGGTTTTCTCTAACATAAATCATCAGATGAATGAGAGGTTTGAAAACGAAAAAGAGCTAGGTACTGTACCGAAGGACTTAGATAGATGGAGCACAAGAAGACAATGGTGATGCTTACTCCTAATTTCGCCTCATTATTTTTTCTTCTCAATCGGTTCCACTTATTTGGGTGTGACTTTCTCTTCCTTTGTCTTTCATTTCCACTATTTATTTGGGAGTGAAATGGATGGAGTTAATAATAGGGTTTAAAATTTGTGAACTTAATCCATGTTTTCCTTTGAGTCAAAATTTTCCTCCAAAATAATTCAAAATTCCCGCCATTTTTTTTTTTGTAAATATGAATTCAAAAGTTATGTTCGTTGTTATATAAAAAGAGGCTACATATTAATTCGCTTAGTTAGTGGAAAAAACTAGATATACAAATTGATTTAGTAATCGAAAATAAATTGAAAATACCGTTTCATATTTCTTGTTTAGAGTTTAGACCAAATTTTCATTTGATGACAATGAGGCTACATGATTCAAATGCTATGGTTTTTGAAGTCAATTGATTATGACTCTTTAAATTAAATAAAATTGAATAAAATTTATAATAAATTTTTAAATTTATATAACATTTGATGCTAAACTATATTACATTTACATTTGATATAATAATCATGCATCAAAATAGATAAAAATATATTAATTATTGTCACAACTAATTGACAATTTTGGTGTGTATCTATCATTTGGCTACGTGCAACCACAAGATCCGATCCTTGGTCTAACCGCTGACGCTCACTAATGTTGATAAAAAAAAAGAGCAATAACACAATCTTCTAAAAAAATAAACAATAAACTAAATACATGATACAAGATAGATATAAACTCGTTAATAAAATAAGAGTCTTTCTCGAAGACTAATTAATATTTAGTCATGGCAGAGTTTGTAATTTTGTTTTCCGACTGTTTAATAAAAAAAACGGTGTGATGTAGCTAAATAGTCAATTTAAAGTTATGAATTTGTAAAATAGCCAAAGTTTGTCTTAATTTAGTGAAATAGTAAAAATGTGCAGTAATCTGGTTTCAAATTTTTTTTATTTTCTTTAAGAGTAATTTTTTTGAAAGTGATAAATTGTTTATAATAATCGTTAAAAAATTTAATATTAGCTGTCAAAAAAATTTTGAAAACGTAAATTTAATTATTTTGCTGAAAAGTTGAAATTTTGACTATTTTTCTAATAAATAAGTTTCAAATGATTATTTTGTACAATTTAATGGTATACGGCTTATAAAAAAAAGCTATAATTGTCTTAACTATTTTGGCATTATTGTGCTGCTTTCAGAATTGCTTTTAAAAAGTACTGTCAGAAAAAGTGCTGTCAGATAAAGTAATGTACAATTTGGTTAATCAAAATCCAAAGCAGTTGATTTTCTAAAAAGTTACTGTTTAGTGTTTGGTAAACAGTTTTATTTAATTAGCTTCTAATGTCAAAAAAGACTAAAGTAAATCTAAATAATATTAGGTAAATCTCAATATTAATATAAATAGAAAAAATAAATAATTTAAATAATTTAATAATTTTTAAATAATATAAACTAAAATCTCATCTGTCTAGAAAAAAATATCATTAAACGAATAAAAATTACCGTCCACCTTCAACTTCTTTAACGCACAACTCACAAAATAAATTGAGAGTCTGCGCGTCCCAAACCGCTTTCACTCTTGATTTAATATTCTTATTTTCTACTTGGTTGTGGTTGTTTTGGCTATCCATCTAAAGCCAAAATAATACATGTAAATTTTAATTATAATATTTTATCAAATCAATTCAAGTTTCAGCAACTAAAACGTACACATCTTATATACATATTAAAATAATAATACATAGTAATGTTACCACAGCAAAAAAAACCCCTCCATAAACACATCCATACGTTATCACATAAAATAATATATTAAAATAATATAAATGACATGTATTGTTTGAAATAATATATGACTACTTAGGTTTGTATCAATTTTAATACATGTACTGTTTAATGTGTAGAATATGAGTAAATTTTTTAAAATATGTTTATACTGTTTATAGTAGTGTAAAAACCATGAAGATAGTCGCCATATTTTGTTATATACATGGTTGTTTATATGATAATTCTCTTTAAATAACGATTCCTCATATTATATTATTAGTAGATTATTATTTTAAAATATCTTATTGTTATCAATATAGCTATATACAGAATTTCATCCTAAATTTATATGGGCTTTGAAAGCTAACTTGACTTTCATCGGTAGTATATTTTGTTATTATAAGTTGTGAGGAAGCAGCAAAACGTAACCCAACCGCGAGCTTTTAATGGAACAGTTATCAATAGCAACCTAAGTAATTTCAAACAGTACAAGCGCAGCAATGTACGACTAACCCTTAGAATCCTATTGACTACGTACAATAAAATAATATATTAAAATATGTCATTTATGAGCCTATCTAAAACTATGTGTTATAATATCAGGCTTGTATAATAAAATATGTGTTTTGTATTGTCTACGTCTGAAAGCAATTGAAAGCAAAACATGTGACTGATTGAAAACAATTAAAAGCAAAGAAAAAAAACGTGAAAACTAGCAGAGAACTGTAAACATGGACGTAACCACAGATAAATAATATAAAAATCACATACCTTTTGATTTTTTTTTGTTGTTGTAGAGAATTGTGAGAAGAGTTGCAGAAAGAAACCAAGTTACGGAAAAAAACCCCAAAAATAAAAGTTACGGAAAGAAAAATAAATAGTAGGTGGAGAGAGAAACTAATATCTACAAAAGTGGCTTTTAGAAAAAGTATCAAATATCTGCTTTTAAAATTTGCCTATAAAAAAACTAGGCTTGTGCACGGTCCGGTCCGGTCCAAAACCGGCCAAAAAATCGGACCGGACCGTTCAAAAAAACCCGAATCGGACCGGACCAAAAAACTGAAAAAACCGGACCGGAGCGGACCGTTTTGAATTGTGTAGACTGAACCGGACTGTTTTGAACCGTTTGGACCGTTTTGAACCGTTTAGACCGGACCGGACGGGACAGTTTTAGACCGTTTGGACCGTTTTGAACCGTTTTACATAATTAAAATTAAAAAAAACCATTAATTTTCCACCAAAACAAAAACATATAGTCATGTATGTGAGGGAAATACATGCACAAATGCCTAATTTGGCTAATTAGACATTAATTTATTTATTTTTATTTTTATTTTTTAATTTTTTAAATAAACCGGTCCGGTCCGGTTTAACGATTTTAAAAAAAAAAACCGGACCGGACCGTTTGAAGAGACCGGACCAGGGAAAAAAAACCGTTTTAAACCGGATCAGCGGTCTAAAAATCACCGGTCCGGTCCGGTTTACACTTTTTACGGTTTTTTTGCGCCGCCCTAAAAAAACCAGAACTTTTTATTAAAGTGTTTTTATTTTAATTTACCAAATATAAAAATTGACTTAAAATTCTAAAAAAAAAAGCAAAAACACCTAAAAATAAGCAACGCAAGACGCACCTCCTTAAAGTTAACAAAAGTTAACAAAGGGTAACAAGTCCGACTAATCCAACCAGTCAGATCCGAACCAGAATAAAAACCCCTAAGATTTTATTTTCCCTCATTCATTATAATAATTGTGATCGATCGCACGGAAGACGAAAGTCGAGTAATTTTGAGTTCTTCTATTTAATCGTACTCTCGAAATCCAGGTTTGCGTTTTTGGGTTTTGAACTCTGACTTCTGAGTCGATCATTGTATAATTGTTGTGTTGTTTTGTTTACCTACTGTTGCTGCGTTTTTGTTTGATTTACGTTTTTAGTTTTTAACCTTGTCTTCATAGTGTTTGATGTTTTATTTATCTCTGGTTGTTTGTAACCTATTTTTTTTCCCCTGTTTGATTTACGAAAGGCTGGTTTGTTATCTTGTGATAGTTATTTACTAGAGGTAATATCACGGCATGGCAAAGCTTTCCGACTTGCCTGACGACGTGGTAGCGAAAATCTTTTCGTTATTACCAGCAAAGTCAGTGCTAAGGCTAAAGAGCGTCCAAAAATCATGGAATATTCTGATCAAGGCTCTTGTGAAGACTCCGAGTTTTGTGGCGGATCATCTGTACAACAGCACCAACAACAGGCCCACCTCATCGTCCTTCATCTTCAACTCGTCCTATCGCAAGTCGGGCTCCGATAACAGCGACAAGAAGCTGACTTTGCTCACCCTCCACCACAACAACGGTGGTGACGACATGGAAGTAGAACTCAGCGAAATCCCCAACCAAGTCAACGCACTTGTAGAGCGAAAAGTTGTGATCTTCACCCACTGCGATGGCATGGTCTGCTTGGTCGACCCGTACGCCACGGCTATCGAGCTCCGGAACCCAGCAACCGGAGACCTCAAGCTACTCCCGAGCCCAGGGTTCAGCAACAAACCACCGGCGTGGATAAGCAATCTCTTTGCTGGATTTGGCTATGACGCGGTTTCTTGCACTTACAAACTCATCGTGGGGTACGAACAGTGGGGGCATACTACTGAGTACGTAGCAAAAGTGTGTACTCTCGGAGAAGACACATGGAGAGAAGTGGAGATATCTATGAAAATCAGCAAGCCCGATCTTCACTTCACGGGGTCTGCTCTGTGCTGCAGAGGGGTCTGTTATTGGATATCTTCAATGGATGTTCTGTGCTTTAACATGCACAGCGAGAAATTTGACGCGGTGTCGCTGCCGCGAGTCTTTCAAGAGGAATGGGGGCCACCAAAGCTCTTTCGACTTGGGGACTCGATAGCGCTGTACGGTGAAATCTCGCGCAGGGTGTGTGTTTGGGTGATGTCGCACAAGGACAAGCGTTGGACAGAATTATATAAGTCGGCCAAGCTCAATCGGATTGGGAAGGTGAGAGGGTTTTCGAAGAGCGGGCATGAGATACTTATGCTTGGTCGGCCTCGAACAGATTGCGGCTTAATCGCCTACAATGTTGTTCAGAACAAGCGTCGGCGTATCTGCGAAGGCAGAAGAATAGACGAAGCTCACCTTATTCCTTATGTAGACAGTTTTCTTGCATTGTAAACCTTGATTTTGTTTTCAATTGTGAATAATTATTAGGATTTTACATTCTATTTTTAGAGTAAAGTGATACTGTGGAGTTTGTGTCATTCCATTACATATTGTTTTTATTAGCGGCTCTCCAAGCCCATAAGTTGTGGAATAAGAAGCAGATATAACTGTTGTTTTTTAAGCCAAATACCACGTTAACTTTATTTGCCACGTAAGCTTGAACAACTCATTTAGGCAACAACCATTTTCAATGTTAAGCTAACTTTTTTTTTTTTTTTTTTTTTGATACAGCTAACTTTCGATTTTAGCAGGAGTTTATTACGCATGACAATCATATTCTTTTCTTCTTTTTTTTTTTTTTTTTTTTTTTGACTTTTTATTCAATTTTCATTTGTTGAAAAAAGAGTGGGCCATTAATTTTGCCAGAGCTAATTTGTTCCATGGAACAAGTAGCAAAAGAGTGAAGCAGGATTCTTCAACTTTGTCCAAAGTGCTAGCAAGTCGTTAGAGTGAACTCTTAAAAATGCTCAGATGGCTATCATAGTCACACCAGTTGGTAAGATTTTAGAGTACTTTGGCAGATACAGAGGAGAAGTTCATCTTTTGAAACGCAATGCAATTTAAGAGCAACAAGAAAATCATTACTTTTTAGATCACACCGCTAGGAATACCAATTTTTTTTTTTTCGATTAAATACATGACCAAAATACGCCAATATAATATGTTTTTGTACTTGGTCTCATGATATAATATATATATATATATATATATATATATATATATATATATATATATTATATCATGAGACCAAGTACAAAAACATAAATTATAAACAATATCATATAGTACTATTGCTATAATACTATAAACTAAAATCCTCAAGGCCATGAATATAATATAATACTATTAATATAAGAGTACTAATAATACTTCTACTATATAGTACTAACCAAGGAATCGAATACCGTTATCGATGTCGTTCCAGGACTCAGATTTTGATGGGTTCCCGCGAGAAGCCCTTGACTTACCAGGGTATCCAGTGAAACCGATGGTAAACCGTGCCGGTGAACTTATCGTTATCGATGTGATTTACCATACAATACCGGACTTACCGAGGAAGTATGCAGTGAACAACAAATTTATATAATGTCATACATATTACATACCATAGGCTAAAAAAGAAAATAGTTTACAATATTGTTATTACATACCATATGCTAAAAAAGAAAATAGTTTACAATATCTTTATTACATACCATAGGCTAAAAAATGACTACTCCGGTAATATCCATTAACTACGGTCATACAATAATCGTACCAACTCAAAAAATGAGCGTATGCAGTTTGGTACATGTCCAAATGGTAGTCGTATTCCCATTGCGTCATACATGTAGAGAAAGAGTATGCGAGATAACCTTGTTGCGGTTAGACTGGGGTCATGATGATTCGTGGTGGTGGACAATAGTCGTTGTTGCGGTAAGAGGAAGACCCTTCATAATATTGGTACCCCGTGTTTTGAGGAGTAATTGTCACCGATCCGAAGTTGGTCGATAAATCATCAACGTCATTGCTAGACGTAAATGACATGCATCATTCATTCCTTACCGTGGCCGCCCCCATAACCTGTGTCAAAAAAAGTTGGGTAGAAACGGTTATAGTCTTCCTCACTTGGTACGTATTAGTTGCCACCACGACCGACACTGTAGGAGCCTCCACGTCCGTTCTATACTACCACCAGCACCACTAGAGCCATAGTCATCACCACCACCGTAGGTACCTCGATCATCACCACCCCATCCACCTCCATCACCCCTTCCACCATCACCGCCCTCACCGTCATTGGATTCAGAACTGTGGCTAGATTCGCGTTGAGGAAGAACTTCTTCCTCTAACACGCGCTCCGGATCAAGTCCAAGTTCTCAGGCCGTCTAAGCTACCGTCGGATCCGCCATGTGGTTGACGTCATCCAGTGAAACCGAGTCAATCCACCAAAGCATTATCATGGCCCGAATGCTCAAAAGCTCTTTCAATGATATCCAAAAGATCCATCAGGGTTGTCGAGTTGTCGTGGATCCGGGTCAGTTCTCTGATCTACAGCTTCATGTTGTACGATAAGAAGACAAGCTTCTCTAGCCTCTTATATGCTAGGCGGTTCCTTTGTTTGGTGTGGATCAAGGCGAAAGTGCTCCAATTTCTCTCGCAAGCAGATAATGATGCCGTCTGAGACAAAATTCGAATGGCCAACGCTTGCAACGTCGACGTCCAATTCCCATAACATTCCCACCATTTAGCTGTAATCATGTCAAAATAATTCATATAATTTCATCTCATTAGAATCCATGGCATAATCTTCATATAACAGTATACGTAACACTTACTTGCACACAACGTCCCTCATGCCGAGATAGCACTTCTTTATGCGAAGTCTGTTGGAATTGATCTAGGGTTTAAGAAAAAGTTTAACGCTTCGGTAAGCGGCGGAATTTTAAAATTTTTCTTTCGATAAGTAAAACGTTTTTACTAACCTAGACAAAGAGCAAGCACATGTAAATGAAAACTAATATGAGCATTAAAGATTACTAACCTCCTTTGAAGCTTGAACGTTGAGAAGCTTTTGGAAAGTTGCAACGTTCGTCTCCCTCACAGCACGTCTCTCTTTCTTTCCTCGCCAATTCGAGCAACCACGAAAGTTTCTATCACTAAATCACTCGAGAGAAAAATGAATTAGTGTGTGGGCACTTTTAAACACTACGACTTAAGAACAAGTCTTAAAGTCGAAGAGCTAAAACACTAGGTCAAATGAGCACCTAGGTGCCAAAACCAAAAACGAAATTGAATAGAGAGAAAGAGAGGAGTCGGCCAATGTTCTAGAGAGAGAGTCTCTCAAATCTCTAAAACTTGGATGAATGAAATGTGAAGAATGGGGCTCTTATTTATAGGAGAGATCTCACCTTCAATAAGGTAGTTTCCTCTTCTATAGAATATCACATATTCATGAGCAAATATTGCCCATTTCCCCTTTGATTCACACGGCCAACAAGACTTCTAGAAGCCCTTGGATTTGTTTCCTATTTTGTTCCTTCTCTAGGTTGGCCGAAATTCCCCTTTCCATGTAGGGGAAATTTGTTTCCTCTTTTTCTTTTGGCAAGTATCTAAATACATTCATGCACAAAATAATCTCCCTTTCTCTCTTTATGTTGGGCGGCCATATGCTCTCTAGAATGGGCTTCTAGAAGCTCATTCATTTGTTCATGACAACATGAGAAAAGCCCATTAAGAATTTTCAATAAAATTCTTATGAAATGAAATTAATTCACAAGGCCCAATAAAATGACCATGTCAAAATTTATCGACATTCATTTCATCCTATGTCTCAAAAGACAAAAATACCCTTTTGACAATTTTCGTAAAACTTGTCTCGTTCTTGTTTTGACTTAGCTTCTAGTTTAACTATTCCTACTCGATGTGATTTGTGACAGTGACCTCATGGATCCAAATGAACAAAGCTTGAGCTAAATACTTGGACTCAAAAGTTCACAAACCTTTTCCAAGTTTAGCTTAATGTCAACTGACTCCACTAAAGAGTTGGCCAGTTCATTTATTCACATCCCAAGGAACAAAGCATGAGGTGATATACATTGCATTTCAGCAATCTTGTAGAAGAATTCCATATCTATGAGAACTTCACAAAGTTACTCATGACATTCTCACAACTTAGTACTTCACCAATAGGCCCTGTTCAGAATCATATAGTGAGTCCGAACTCTGACTTTCTCAAATGAGAATACATAAGCTGTGAAATGGCATGTCTCATTTCAGGATTAAGGTAAGCACGATGCAATTCATAGGTAGTGACTTCGAAACATAAGAGGTTAAATGGTTTGTTCTTATCTTGTCTCTAGAAGTGCACTGGTCAATTCAGTACCTTCGGAAGATACCTAGAAGAACTATAGAGTCTCCAACTCTCAATGCCCCATAACCAGACATCATAGATTCTCTTAACAATCGTACTGAGGTCAATAGTCATTTGACCCTTAGATTGTGAATATATCGTTTTAAGCAAACTACGAAGAGTTTGTTCATGCAAATCTACATTTGTCTCTTCGTAAGTTGTTTAATTTGCTTATGGACTAAAGACTAATGTTTTATCATAAAGCTTCAAACATACAAGGAAGAATGAATGAACGTTTCAACTTTTTATTAATGAATAAGCAATTACAAGCAAGAGTCTTCATGAGACTTTATTACATCAAATGTACAAAATAAAGACTACAACTCTTCTTGTGGGCACCATTGACAACAAACTCCCACTTGTCTCAAAGAAGATGTGTGTAGTCCTTCATGCGTAATCCCTCTCGATGGTGGTCGAAGACCTTGTTCGCTAGGGCCTTGGTGAATGGATCTGCTAGGTTGTCCACCGTTGAGATCTTCTTCACTTCCACGTCTCCGCGCTGCACGATCTCTCGAATCAAATGGTATTTCCTCTCAATATGTTTAGAGCGCTTATGGCCTCGAGGTTCCTTTGAGTTAGCGACGGCCCCACTATTATCACAATAAAGGGTCATGGGCTCGTCGACGTTTGGAACAACTTCCAAATACTTAAGGAATTTTCTAAGCCATACAGCCTCTTTGGGTGCTTCACAAGCAGCCACATATTCTGCTTCCATTGTGGAGTAAGCAATGCAAGATTGCTTAATACTCCTCCACACAACAGCTCCACCATTAAGGATGAACACAGATCCCGAAGTGGATTTCCTGGAATCCTTATCCGCTTGAAAATCGGAGTCGGTATATCCCGTCATAGTCAGGTCAGTACCTGAGTATGTAAGCATCAAGTTCCTAGTTCTTCGAAGATACTTAAGAACATGATTACCAGCAATCCAGTGCTCGGGTCCAGGGTTGGATTGGAAACGGCTAACTACGTCAACCGCGAAACAGATGTCAGGTCTAGGGCAAAGCATAGCATACATGAGGCTTCCTACGGCAGAGGCGTAAGGAATTTTCCTCATATCTTCAATCTCTTGTGCAGTCTTGGGAGACTGGTCCTTAGAGAGTGAAACTCCATGCCTAAAGGGTGTTTGGCCCTTTTTAGAGTCTTGCATCGAGAAGCGATCCATCACCTTATCAATATAAGATGCTTGAGAGAGCGACAGAGTCCAGTTTTTCCTATCTCGAAAGATTTGGATCCCCAGAATGTACGCGGCTTCTTCTAGATCCTTCATATCAAATTGCTTTGTTAGCCAGACCTTAACTCAGATAACTTACTCACGTCATTACCTATGAGTAATATATCATCGACATATAGTACCATAAACACAACTTTACCTTCGTGCATTAACTTGTAAACGCATGGCTCATCTATTGACTGTTCAAAGCCAAAGCTCTTCACAGTTTCATCGAATCTAATATTCCATGACCTACATGCTTGCTTTAGTCCATAAATGGATTTAAGCAACTCACAAACCTTGGTCTCTTAACCTTCTTCCACGAAACCGTCTGGTTGAGCCATGTAAATGCGCTCGTCAAGATTGCCATTCAGGAAGGCTGTCTTGACATCCATTTGCCAGATCTCATAGTCGAGAGCTGCAGCTATGGATAGGAGTATGCGGATGGATTTAAGCATCGTGATTGGCGAGAAGGTTTCTTCATAGTCAATCTTTTCTTGTTGGGTATAACCATTCGCCACAATTCGTGCTTTGAACATCTCGACGTTCCCATCCGGACCCATTTTCTTCTTGTATTTCCACTTACACCCTACGAGTTTAACCCCTTCAGGAAGGTCTACAAGTTTCCAGACTTTGTTGACATAAATCGAGTGCATCTCAACTTTCATGGCGTCAAGCCAAAGGTTTGATTCAGAACAAGCCATCGCTTGGCAATAGGAAACAGGATCATCCATGTCAGAGACGGCTACGAGAGAGTCTCCATAGGACATGTACCTGTCAGGCTTTTGAGTAGCCCTCCCTCTACGTCGAAGTACTACTTGACAAGATTCTGAAGAGTTAGGTTGTGTTTCAGTTGGGGTAAGAACAGTTCTTACAGATGAGGTAGAAGCTTCCTCACCCAACTTTTCTTCAAGCACAATTTTGCTTCTAGGTTTTGCATCCTTCATAAAGTCCTCCTCAAGGAAACGAGCATTCGTGCTAACGAAAGTCTTATCGTCCTCGGGACTATAGAAGGTAAAACCTTTGGTTTCCTTTGGATATCCAACGAACAGACACAATTCTGACCTACTAGCTAACTTGTTAGTCTTTTTCCTTAGCACGTGTGCGGGGCAACCCCAAATTTTGATGCGGCCAAGATTCACTTTACGGCCAGTCCATCGTTCATAAGGAGTACCAGGAACCGTCTTGGACGGAGCTTGGTTCAGAATATAAGCGGCTGTTTCGAGGGCATATCCCCAAAAGGAAAGAGGGAGTGATGAGTAACTCATCATTGATCTAACCATCTCTATAAGAGTTCGGTTTCTTCTCTCTGACACTCCGTTCTGTTGAGGTGTGCCAGGTGCGGTAAGCTGAGAAGCGATACCTTCTTCTTTAAGAAAGTCATCGAACTCTCCAGACATATACTCACCACCTCGATCAGATCGAAGGATTTTGATCACTTTGCCAGTTTTCTTTTCCACTAAAGCCCTAAAGACCTTAAATACGTTAAAGTTCTCGGATTTGTGTTTGAGCAAATAGACAAAACCATATCGCGAGTAATCATCGGTGAAGGTAAAGAAGTATTCGTATCCTCTACGTGCCTGTTGGCTGAGCGGACCACATACATCAGAATGTACTAGTTCCAGCAACTCAGTGGCTCTTCGACCCTTATCGGAGAAAGGTCGCTTAGTCATTTTTCCTTCTATACAGGATTCACAAGTAGGTAGTGAACCTATTGCAGAGACTTGGAGTGGACCGTCCCTCACAAGTCTCTTAATCCTATCTAGATTGATATGACCAAGTCTTAAGTGCCATAGGTATGTTGATTTTGTTAGATCGGAGGATTCAGAAAGTTTGATCCTCTTTGGCTCCCTAATTAGATCATTATCTATTTCGGTATCTAAAAGTGAAGGTTGAGTGGGATAGATGTAAAAAAGAGCATTCTTCATACACACATCAGTGACAAAAGAATTATCAGGAAACGAAATACGAATTCCATTCTTAATGAACTTTAAACAATAATCTTGCTCAAGAAGACGAGCAACGAATATTAAGTTCTTCCCAAAGGTAGGAACAAAATAAACATTATTCAAGTTTAAAGTGCGGTCTTCAAAAGACAGCGTCACGGATCCCACAGCCTTCGCAGACACCAGGCTCTCATCACCCCATTTGAAACAGAACTCGCCTTCCTCTAAGCTTTTGGTTTTCTTGAAACCAGTCAAGGAACAACAAATATGGTTAGTAGCAGCGGAGTCTAGAATCCACGTTGATACACTATCAGCTACTAAGCATGCTTCAGTAACTAGTACAATACTATGTTCCTTTGCTATGAGATAGACAGTACAGTTCTTTTTATCGGCCTTGTGAGGTCTCTTCTCAGTTCCAGAGGCGGAGGCTTTTTGCTCAGTAGCATGTGCCTCTCCTTGATTCCTCTTTCTCTTAGTGAGACCTACAACATTGTGAACCTCCTTCATAAGCTTGGTAACAATGTACTCTAGCTTGTTTATGGAGTAGCTCATCTTGGAGGTATCAAAAGATGCGGGGAGAGTTTCTAAGATCATATCTATGACATTCTTCCCATCAATCTCAGATCCTGGGATTTCCATTTTATTCAGATAACTAATGATCAATATCATAAAGTCTCCAATAGGAGTCCTAGCCTTCATGTTAAAGTTCATAAACTGTCGGACTGCTTGTTGCCTTGCTTGACGCCTTTGCCCTCCAAACATCTCAAGGAGATTGTAGAGCATGTCAGCGGCAGTCTTGATGTCACGATGTTGCAGTTTCAGCACATTGTTCATAGATGCTAAGATATAGCACCTCACAATATCATCGGATCGAAGCCAGGCCGCTAAGGCGTCTTTGTCCTCTTGAGTCGAATCATCATTTGTTTGAGGAGGACACGGGGTGGTGAGTACCCATTTGTGCTTGTTAACGGTAAGGATGTTGTTGAGGTTACGTTTCGAATCTACGTAGTTTTTGTTTTCGAGTTTGTTCGAGGAAATGATGATCGAGAGAAGGTTGAGAGACATATTGCCTAATAAGTTGAAACAAGTTTATGATTAGTCTTTGGTTTAGGATTTAAGTTTTTAAATATTTGATAAAATCCAAAGGTGTTATAAACCAAACGATAATTTACTCCCTCAAGAGAAGGCCGCAAAAAATCTCCATTTATAAGTAAATGACACATCATTAATGCTTAGCCAAGATGTCAATACACCAATTTTGACTAGCCACCTTTTAAATTGGTTTGATCACTCACATCCTTTCGCAGAGACTCAAGGGAGGAATACTAGGGATTGAGCCTAAGTGTGCAACCAACCACTTAGTCCAAAAGGTCAACTTTGAAAAACAATCCCCCAAGGGGAGGCCTTGCCTTCATCGTCTCACTCTCGGACGTAGCTCATTGAGCAATGATCGAAGCAAAAACGCCTTAGAGTACTCCCATTTAAGAGAGGGCCACAAGAGCGGCTCTTAGTCCCACGTTAATTGCTTCTTTCATTAGTGTTGGGGATCGTGGGTTACAAACAACAAGTATAACCCTCCCACTTAGTTTTTGTTGTTGGTACATTGACTCTTATAAGTTCGGAAACGGATTTCCTAGTTAGAGAGCGACAGAGCGGACAACTAGAAAAGAATCCTAGATTTTCATGTTCAGAGCAGTGTTAGTGCATAAAGGCACAAGGGACATACTCGGATCTTTTCCTATTTTCTATTCCGGGAAAGTGCATGAGGAAAGTGTGAACTTCAACTCACTCGAACACTTGAAAGTTTGAGATTACACATCTTTTTATTTTTCGGCTTGTCTACAAGGAGACCTCCCACTCAAATTTTTAAGAGCATATAGATTTTGAACATATGTGATATAGATCTAGTTTTGAAAACATTTTGAAAACTTATTTGATTTGGATGACAAAATATTTTCAAGTTTGAAAACGAAAACGGTTTTTCAAGATTCAAACTAGTTTTGTAAAATTCAATTTCAATTAAACTTTCAAAAATCAAAACATTTTAATCTTTCACATCATGTTTATAATCTTAAAAAAAAAAATTTGCTCAAGAAAATTTTCTCATTAGAGTTCTATAACTCATGGTAGTGGGGCTGAAAATCCGGATTTCTAAAAAACTGGACTTTCGGAACAGCCGCGCACCTCGGAGTAAAATCTCCATAACTGGAGGCTCCAATGTCCTTTTGACCTAAAACCCGTGGCATTGGAAAGAGGACAGATAGAGCTTTAATTTGATTCAAGAATCATTAAATTTAGATTTCTGAGAAGAGAGTTATGCCACTTTTACTGCGGGTTTAAAGTTCTAATTAAAGTTCGGTCTTTTAGGTGCGAAAAAGAATCGAGTGTAACGGAACGTTTTAAGAAGTTGTTAAAGCTTTTATTTGTGTTTTATTAGCAAGTTAATAACATGGTATAAAAGAAATAACAACAAGCATAAAACGATTCAAGTAAATAAAAGAAACTAGTAAGACAAGAAAACTAGTCACAAAATTTACTCGAAATTTTCTCAAACTTAAAAACACGTTTTTTTAATATAAAAAATTAAAAACTTTTAGAACTGATTCTAATGTGTTTTAATATCATCCCAAACTCATAGAAAATCAATATGATTTTTAATTTAAAGACAAGAGCAATAAATTAAAAAAAATCTAAGATAACAATTCTAAGTTGTCACAAAATTAGTAAACTTTCGAAAACGATTTTCAATCTCATATTTTTAAATACATGTACATGCATATCTTTGACCATAGCTCTAATACCATTTGTTTGAATTGATCTAGGGTTTAAGAAAAAGTTTAACGCTTCGGTAAGCGGCGGAATTTTAAAATTTTTCTTTCGATAAGTAAAACGTTTTTACTAACCTAGACAAAGAGCAAACACATGTAAATGAAAACTAATGTGAGCATTAAAGATTACTAACCTTCTTTGAAGCTTGAACGTTGAGAAGCTTTTGGAAAGTTGCAACGTTCGTCTCCCTCACAGCACGTCTCTCTTTCTTTCCTCGCAAATTCGAGCAACCACGAAAGTTTCTATCACTAAATCACTCGAGAGAAAAATGAATTAGTGTGTGGGCACTTTTAAACACTACGACTTAAGAACAAGTCTTAAAGTCGAAGAGCTAAAACACTAGGTCAAATGAGCACCTAGGTGCCAAAACCAAAAACGAAATTGAATAGAGAGAGAGAGAGAGGAGTCGGCCAATGTTCTAGAGAGAGAGTCTCTCAAATCTCTAAAACTTGGATGAATGAAATGTGAAGAATGGGGCTCCTATTTATACGAGAGGTCTCACCTTCAATAAGGTAGTTTCCTCTTCTATAGAATATCACATATTCATGAGCAAATATTGCCCATTTCCGCTATGATTCACACGGCCAACAAGGCTTCTAGAAGCCCTTGGATTTGTTTCCTAATTTGTTCCTTCTCTAGGTTGGCCGAAATTCCCCTTTCCATGTAGGGGAAATTTGTTTCCTCTTTTTCTTTTGGCAAGTATCTAAATACATTTATGCACAAAATAATCTCCCTTTCTCTCTTTATGTTGGGCGGCCATATGCTCTCTAGAAGGGGCTTCTAGAAGCTCCTTCATTTGTTCAAGACAACATGAGAAAAACTCATTAAGAATTTTCAATAAAATTCTTATGAAATGAAATTAATCCACAAGGCCCAATAAAATGACCATGTCAAAATTTATTGACATTCATTTCATCCTATGTCTCAAAAGACAAAAATACCCTTTTGACAATTTTCGTAAAACTTGTCTCGTTCTTGTTTTGACTTAGCTTCTAGTTTAACTATTCCTACTCGATGTGATTTGTGACAGTGACCTCATGGATCCAAATGAACAAAGCTTGAGCTAAATACTTGGACTCAAAAGTTCACAAACCTTTTCGAAGTTTAGCTTAATGTCGACTGACTCCACTAAAGAGTTGACACTGAAAATCTCTCGGTTCAAATGAATTTATTTTCTACTTAAGAATTTAACTTAATTGTAATGAGTGGATCCACATAAAATTATCAGTGTTTACCCTTCATGAATATCATCAGCTAGTCGGGGTTTACAAAATTACCATTTTACTCTTCTAGCTGTTATTTCCTCAACTCCTTTGTTGCTTGTGAATAAGTTAGAAACAATGTATTGACGAGGAGCTAACAAGTCACATTGTTTCATCCAAAAGAGTCAATACTCAATTTGGACACTGGCCAGTTCATTTATTCACATTCCAAGGAACAAAATATGAGGTGATATACATTGCATTTCAGCAATCTTGTACATGAATTCCATATCTATGAGAACTTCACAAAGTTACTCATGACATTCTCACAACTTAGTACTTCACCAATAGGCCCTGTTCAGAATCACATAATGAGTCCGAACTCTGACTTTCTCAAATGAGAATACGTAAGCTGTGAAATGGCATGTCTCATTTCAGGATTAAGGTAAGCACGATGCAATTCATAGGTAGTGACTTCGAAACATAAGAGGTTAAATGGTTTGTTCTTATCTTGTCTCTAGAAGTGCACTGGTCAATTCAGTACCTTCGGAAGATACCTAGAAGAACCATAGAGTCTCCAACTCTCAATGCCCCATAACCAGACATCATAGATTCTCTTAACAATCGTATTGAGGTCAATAGTCATTTGACCCTTAGATTGTGAATATATCGTTTTAAGCAAACTACGAAGAGTTTGTTCATGCAAATCTACATTTGTCTCTTCGTAAGTTGTTTAGTTTGTTTATGGACTAAAGACTAATGTTTTATCATAAAGCTTCAAACATACAAGGAAGAATGAATGAACGTTTCAACTTTTTATTAATGAATAAGCAATTACAAGCAAGAGTCTTCATGAGACTTTATTACATCAAATGTACAAAATAAAGACTACAACTCTTCTTGTGGGCACCATTGACAACAAAGTCCCCTCTAGCTTCTCGGAATGCGATCAACTATAATGGATAACGTCGGTGTGAGTACAGGTTCTACAACTCATTGAATAATATAGGTTCAAGATTATACCTCTCTACCCAGTGAAACACCATCTAACTCCGGATGCAGCTTATCAAACACCTTCGTGACAGCCGCCATATGCATGTTATCCATTACTACATCTGAGTTATATTGCAACTTCGGATTGAAAAAGAAAGCTGCAAGAGAAGCAAGTGTTACAAAAAGGAAAATGTTAATGAATTATTGCGAGATGTAGTTCACCTGCAACATGTAATGAATGACACATCTGACTAGTCCATCTACGCTCCACGATGTCGAGAACCCATTTCTTCCCGTTGAGCGCCGACAACTTCTTCTTCATCTCGTAGAACACGTAGTACAGTAGACCAATCGTCGAATGCACTTCGGTATCAACCAATCGAAGAGTGGTGTACATAGGCTCAAAAATTGCATACAACTCATCGAGGGATTGCCAAAACTGTGAGTTCAAAACGGTCTCGGTGATGGATTTTCCGGCAGGCGTTGGGCTCAATCTGTCGTTGTCCCACCACTGATTAGTGAACAATGACCTCAACGCGGCTCTTTTCTCCCGGAGACTTCTTAGGGTGAGGTAGTTCATAGCAAATCGTGCTGCCCCTGGACGGATGATTTCACCTGGGGCCACTTCTCGTAGCTTGGACAACACCGCGCCGTGGTTGTAGATAAACTTTGTCGCGTCTCTCGTAGCTTTGATTGTCCCCTTTACTGAGACTCTCTTTCCGATGTCTTCAAACATCAGATCCAAGCAATGTGCGACACAAAGTGTCCAGTACACATTCTAACGCCGAAACAATTTCTACCCAGCACTCTTGTAGTTGGCGCCATTGTCGGTGACTACTTGGACGACATTATGTCTCCCGTCCTCTTTCAGCACATCATTCAATATTGAGTAGATGTAGTCTGCACTCTTGACATTCTTCGATGCGTCTATGGACTTCAATAACACAACCGCACCAGTGCAATAGACCATTATGTTGATGATACTCAATTTGGTCGGCCATGTCCAACCATCAGCCAGCATCGTGCATCCATACATCTTCCAACGCTTCTTTTGCTCTTCCACGAAGTTCTCGGCTTCTATGACCTCCATCTCGAGGTACTTGTTGTAAACTTCGTACACTGATGGCAGAGGAATCTTAAGACATGCAATACACATGAACATCAAATTCCAAACATAAATATCTTAATACAAGTACAACAAGTGTGAGAATTACCGAGATCTTGAGCCGTCACATTCATGTTTTTGAATTCATGACTGTTGACCTTGCTCGCGGGCACGTGTTGGTGAACGATGAATTTGGTAATAGCTCTTCCGAGCCACAACTTCTTCTTTGGGTCCACCATCTCAGTCACTCTAGGTTGCCTCGCACTGGGAGACTTATATAACGACGGAGCAACGGGTGGATATTTTGCAATCGAGCCCCCCGGGACCCCATTGGAACCGAGCTTCCCATTCTGACCGAGCTGCGTCCTGACGTGACCTCTTCATCGCTGCTCGGAGTTCTGCTTCGTAATCGGGAGTAGGACCCTCTTTATCAGCGTCAGTTTGAAATGGTTTGTTGATGGTCCTTTGAATGGTTTCATCCAATGTATGTTTCTGTTTCTTCTTCTCAACATTACCGAGGATTAAAGCTTGCATCTCCTCCATCACCTCAGGAAGAAACCTATCGCACATTTTAACGTTCTTCTGAGAATCCAAATGTGCAAGATGATTTTTTTACTCTCGTGATCCCCCCCTCCTCCCATTACATGACCGCAAAAGTTGCACGTGTTCGTACTTGCTTTTCCCGGAACGGGCGTGCAATACCTCTTTGCTGGGTCGGGTGGCGCCATTCTTCAAGTCTACTCTACAAACAAGTCTAAAACATAAATATTCAATCCATAAAAAATTTAATTTCAAGTTTTCAAGTTCAACAATCAATATATTTCATATCACATATTCAATATTTAATTCCATTAATCCATAACACATATTCAAAATTTAATTCCAATAATCCATATTTACATATCACTTATTCTAAATTTAATTCCAATAATCCATAACACATATTCAAAATTTAATTCCAATAATCCATAATTTCATATCACATATTCTACATTTAATTCCATTTATCCAGAACACATATTCAAAATTTAATTCCAATAATCCATATTTTCATATCACTTATTCTAAATTTAATTCCAATAATCCATAACACATATTCAAAATTTAATTCCAATAATCCATAATTTCATACCACATATTCTACATTTAATTCCATTATTCCATAACACATATTCAAAATTTAATTTCAATAATCCATATTTCCATATCACTTATTCTAAATTTAATTCCAATAATCCATAACACATATTCAAAATTTATTTCCAATAATCCATAATTCCATATCACATATTCTACATTTTATTCCATTAATCCATAACACATATTCAAAATTTAATTCCAATATTCCATAATTACATATCACATATTCTACATTTAATTCCATTAATCCATAACACATATTCTAAATTCATATTAAATTTCAATATGCAATATCACATAAACCATAGTAAGAGTAAACACACATCAACCATAACAAAATGTCAAAAAAATAACATGAGCTCAAAATCATGATCAAAAGATTCAAAACAAATAAATGAAGTATAACCATGACAAATTACACGGTTTTGTACTGAACCGTGCCGGGAAGGTCACTGAACCCGGTTCTCGGGTGAGAACCATCCGGTTCCCCCGAGATTTTAAACCTTGGTACTAACCATACATATGTATCAAGTTCAAAAAGAAAAATAAAGGATACTCTTATAAGAATAAAAATTCAATATAATAACAACTAACAAAACAGATATAACAGACTTATGGATTGTGGTTTAGCGTTTTTTAATTTGTCTAATTATAAAAACAGAAACTTAGGAAAATAGCTAACTTAAACGTTTGACATTGTTGAAATAGCCAACGTTTAGTAAATCTTAAGTCAATAACCGTAAATAATGACGTGGCATAATATGTGGAGGTGGCTATTTATCTAATTTCCGTCTGTAAATACACGAAAAATGGCTATTTACCTAAGAAATAACAAACTTTGGCTATTTAACAATATGAAACATTTAAGTTGACTATTTTCCTAATGGACCCATATAAAAAATAATAACATGATATTATCATATTAGAATGTTAGTCAAGTTGTAATTAACACATGATATAACCTAATGGACTCAAGATCGATTCTTAATTAAGCATTTTTAAGTGTTAACCGGCAGAGTCCCCGATAGACCGGTACGGGTCCATCGATTCATTACTATGCCGCCACAAGTCCTACACCTATTCCCCCAAAGTTTTCTCTCTAGGCCCTTTTTCTAAACTCTTTTTCTCTCTAACTCTCTCTCGGACCTTCTCCGTTGCACCATCACCTCGCCACCACTACCCACCGCCACCACCATAACCCACCACCACAGTCTCTACACCGCCACCACAGCCACCCTTTCACCACCATAGACCTCTAGCCGACCAACCCCAACGCAGGGCCACTCACCCCTACCTTCTAAACCCCCCACAACCCCTCCGAGACCCAGGCTGCCCTAACCTTATCCCTAACTATATTTTGTATTCACTGCCACAAATCCCCGCCGTCTGTCCGACCTCGCAACCCAGTGGCATCGTCTCATAACCATATAGCCTCCCTGTAGCCTCTTCTCGCATCACCTCGCCGCCTCCAAACTCGACGCTTCCGAATTATTAGCTAGTCACATATTCTCGGTTAGAGGGTAATAAGGATCCATTCGGAATGACAATTTAACGAGCAAATGTTGATCCTCTAATTAGATTACAGTTTCATTTAAATCGTTTAGATTTAAAGCATGAACCATGACACCTATTGATGTGGATGTGGCCCTGAGCGACCGTCGTGTGCAAGTTCGTCATGTTCGACAATTTCGTAGTCATCGCCAAGTTTGGTAAAAATCTCAGCATCTCCTTTATAACATTGCTCTATTTTGACCAAAAATAAAAACATTAGAAAAACAAGTGATTTTGTGAGCCCCTCTCCGGTGAACCAGTGAGCCTCCTCTCCATCATTGATCGCAGCCATTCTTCTTTGGAAAACAGGTGAATTTGTGACTTTGAATCTCTCACCCAAGCCTCTTTGAATGGGTTGAATGTTCTATCAAGACTCAAAAAAGAATCTGATGCACCTAAGAAGGTTTGTTGAATCTCCTTGTCGTGACTCTGCAATGACCTTTTGATGCACCAAAATGGGTGAAGAAGACGAAGGAGATCAGGCCAAAAATTTAGTAAACCGTTTCAATGTATTCCTCTCAATTGTTTAGTCTATCTTCTCACAGCATCTCGTCTCTTTAATTTTTGAAATTTGTAATTTACTATGCCATTCCAAACAACACGTTTGGGATATAACCAACGTTTGGAAATTTATTAAAAAAATAGCCAAACAGATGAGGTGACACTTGAATAAGCAATTTAAATTTTTCATTTTGTCCTTCCAGCCTTTTTTTTTATTGCTAACTCTTTCTCTCTCATACAATTTTTTTTCTAATCAAAACTTCAAATGTCTATATCTTCCTCATATGAACTCAAAAATTGGGTGATTCCAAATCATACGGATTTGTGGTGCGGAGAGCTTCAAAAATAGATCTATTGTGTTGGATGAAAAATCATGTATACTATTGTAGAATTCCATCGGAATTCACCATTGGTATATTAATTGTCATTAATTGTTGAGTTCTTTTAAATTATTTACATTTTTTTAATTATAACATGTTTAATATAATGATATTTAAGTCAAATATAATTATTAATCACTATTTCTTAAGCGTTTGTAAACGTTGGCTACATCTCAATTTTATAGTTTAGTTTTGACTACAAATCTACAACGCCCTTCATTTTATAGTACATATTTTTTTGGTAATTTTATTGTTATTTATATTTTAATTGTATTGTATGATTATAATTTGTCCATATTTAAAAGTCGCATGACAACTACATGACCTAATTTCCGGCTATTTTAACGTCAAATGTAACATGTGAAACTTTGATTGCAAAAAAGATTGAAACGGCAATTTTTTCGTCATATGTTCAACTTGTTAAAGTGATCATGGTTGAGGAGCCAAAACTGTCATTTAAAAAAAAATAAAAAAGGAAGATATATTTTTAGCTTAAACGTAAAATTTTAACTAAATGAGGAAGGATTATTTTATGAAAATAAATTCATTGTGTCGTTTGTAGGCCTGTGCACGGTCCGGTCCGGTCCAAAACCGGCCAAAAAACCAGACCGGACCGGAGCAAAAAACTGTAAAAATCGGACCGGACCGGACCGTTTTGAATATTTTAAATCGGACCGGATCGTTTTGAACCGTTTGAATCGTTTAGACCGGACCGTTCTAGACCGTTTTGGACCGTTTTGAACCGTTTTACATAATTAAAAAAAACATTAAATTTTTCACCAAAACAAAAACATATAGTCATGTACGGGAGGTAAATACATGGATAAATATCTAATTTGGCTAATTGGATATTAATTTTTTTTTGTTTTTTTATACATAAACCGGTCCGGTCCGGTTTAACGAGTTTTATAAAAAAAAAACTGGACCGGACCGTTTGCAATGGCTAGACCGGACCGGTAGAAAAAAAAAACCGCTTTAAACCGGACCGGCGGTCTAAAAATCACTGATCCGGTCCGGTTTACGATTTTTACGGTTTTTTTGCGCCGCCTTATCATTTGGTAGGGAAGAGGGGGGAACGAGAAAATTAGGCGAGATTGATTTTCAGTGGGACTCACAAAAAATGATCCATTTCAATTTGGCGGGATTGAGAAAAATGAAAACAAAAAATTAGAGTAAATTACACATAATATTTAATACTATAGATATTATACAAAGCAAATAACTATTTAATAATTTTAGTATACAAAACACCAATCATGACTCTCTATTTTAATTTATATCAAACTTATGGATTCTAATTTTCCTTCACACTATACCAAACAATTTATTAAAAATTCATAATAACCGCTTTTCTTTTGTCGAACATGTAGTACTCTTGATGGTACTTCATTTTTAACTTGCCAAGCCCTTGTTTGCTCACTAAGCTTGGAGGCTCGTTCAATTCCCGGATTGCTTGGTGGAGTGGATTTTCAAAGCTAAATACTTTGCTCGTTCATCCGTCCTTGATCTCTGGTGGGACCCACAGTTTTATTTCCTACACCCATTAAAACCAAAGATTAAAATCTCGTAATCTGCACAATCGCGGTAGCGAAATACATAACTCATTTTTGGGCTGATATCAAGCAAGATTTCATAATTTTTTTTATTTATCAAAAACAACGTTTAAACTTTATTGGGCTTATAATTTTCAGAAGCCCAACAATCATGAGATTTGTAATTAACTAGGTTACTTTAAACATCTGATTTTTGATCTAACCAATGTTTGACAATTTTTAGGGATATAGTCAAATGGCTTATGTGGTAATAATTAAGGTCTGATTTGCCCTTATATATTAATAAATTCGTCACTTTCTCTCTCCTATTTTTTTTCAAATAATTTTTTTTGCATAAAAACTTCAAAAATTCGTATCTTTCTCATACGAACTCGAAATTGAGTGATTTCAGATCCTACAAATTCGTCACATCGAGATCTTCAAAAATAGACTCATTGTGTTTGATGAAAAATTATATTTATGTCGATAATTTCAAAAAATTCCAATTATTTCCATATTTAAGTTAGTAACGTGATTTTTCTACATCTATGGTTTAAACATGATTTTTCATCAAACACAATGGATCTATTTTTGAAGATCTCGGCGTCACAAATCCGTAGGATTTAGAATCACTCAATTTCAATTTCATATGAGATAGATATGGTTTTTTGAAGTTTTTATGTAAAAAAAAGTGTAGGAAAAAAGTAAGAGAGAGAAAATGATGAATTTGTTAATAAACAAGGGCAAATCAGACCTTAATTATTGCCACATAAACTTGTTGGCTATTTCCCAAAAAGTTGTGAAACATAGGCTAAAAACAAATTTCATAGTTTCATTTTGGCTATTTTGCTACACTGCCCTTGATTGCTTTGTTTTCAATTGGTTTGCAATTTACTTCTCTATTTATAATATCTGAGAGTTGATATAACTCAACTACACAAATCATGTGGGACTTTCTTACAGTTCTCATTTTGTTCAAGTATTTAATTAACATTCAACAATTAGACTACACAAAACACTCGTCTAAATCTGTAACATACATATATAATATAATAAAATATCATTAAAAACAATAGGCATACAGTCATTAAGCTAACTAATGGTTCAATCTACACATTACGAACATAATATAATATAATAAAGAGTCCAGTGCCTATCTTGCCATATGTAACGTTAGAAATTTTGAAATAGCCAACGTTTCGTTAATTTTTTGTAAATAGTCACGTAAATATATTTACGCTATAAAAATAACAAAAAATGCAGAGTAAATTTATAGTAAATATGATCTTTTACGAAATATTTATAACAGTTTTTGGCTATTTACAAAAAAATTACAAAACGTTGGCTAAAGCGCAAACACTTGTAAATTTTTGTTTCTTTTGTCTACTACTTAATCCATTCATCCATTTTTTTCTCCAGACTACTACCAATCAAAACCTTAAAAGGTCTCCCGTAAAAAAAAAAAATTTTAAAAAAAGTTAAATAAATAGAGGGCTTAGAAGTTAAAATGCCGTGACAGATGACAGAAAAAAAGCCTGTTAAACCCCTTCTCCTAAAGTCCCGAGATTGGTCTTATTGTAGCTGAACTTTTGTTAAGTTGTTTTATAATAGCCCATTGTAACAATGTAATAGCTTATATAGAGGACACAAAAGGCGACACATAATTTGTTGCGGCGAACTTTCTCAAGGTGAAGGCACTTCTCACGATATTAACTTGCACGAGTTAATACCGTGGAGTTTCTGCAGCAAAAGATGTCTTGAGGAACCACTAGAAACTAACTTGTGAACTAAGTATGTCTTCTCATTGGTCCACATCAGCTTTACAAGAGTCTACACGGTGGATTGCGTAGCAGTGAAGCGAGAGATCAAGTGAGAGTCGGTTAGTTGTGTATTTAAGGACCTTTGAGTCATTGTAACTGTTACATTCTCTTGACGAGAGAAAATCCGTGATCTGAGAGAGAGAACAAGAGAGCTTGAGAGAACATTGAGTGATAGAGAGAGAAAGTTGCTCGGAGATTGTTTGTAAGCTTGGTCTTGTAACCAGATTTTGGTGGTTTCTCATAGTGGATCGTTTAGGACCTCTCACGCCCGAGCTGGAGTAGGATCACATTGATCCGAACCAGGATAATCGCTTGTGTCCTATTATTGTTTGCGTTCTGTTTGCTCTTCTGGTTTTTCCTCGATAATTTCCTTGATTGCTTGCGCAGGAAGTTTCGTGTGCGAGACTGAGTTTTGAATAATCGTTAAGTTCGTTGGTTTATTCGCTGGTTTTCTCTAACAAATTGGTATCAGAGCCTTTTCTCCGTGTAGAAACAGGTTGATCAACGCGTATCTCATCGACGATCAAGATCTTGAAACCCTAGCCTGAATCGAATCCCTGATCAAGATCCGACAATGGCGAGTTTCAAGACAGACTTCGATAAGTTCGATGGCAAGAACGACTTCGGATTATGGCAAATCAAAATGCAGGCACATCTCGGAAATTTAGGGCTCGATGAAGCGCTAAAGGAAGAATAAAAAATGTCAGAGTCTCTCAAATCTGATAAGAAGGAAGAAATCCTCAAGAAGGCAAAGAATGCGATAATCTTGAGCCTAAGCGATTAGATTCTCAGGAAGGTAGTGAAGGAGAAGACCGCATTTGACATGTGGGAAAAACTCAAGAGTTTGTACATGACAAAGTCTCTCCCTACCAGAATCTATCTGAAGCAGAAGTTTTATAGCTTCAAGATGGACGAGCAAAGATCAATCGATGACAATATCGATGAGTTCACACAACTGATCTCAAACCTGGAGAGTCTGAACGTCAAGATTGAGGATGAAGATCATGCTATCTTTCTTCTCAACTCTCTTCCTAAATCGTATGAGCAATTACGTGATACTTTGAAATATGGTAGAGATAAATTGTTTTTGGATGAGGTTATTTTTGCAGCTTACTCAAAGGAACAGGATCTGAAGTCACAAGTCAAACCCTCAAAGAATGAAGGTCTGAACGTGAGATGAAGATCAGAAAAGAAGGAAAAAGGGAAGAGAAGCAAGTCCAGATCCAAGTCAAGATCAAAGGACAAGAATGTATGTTGGCATTGCAACAAGGAAGGGCACTGGAGAAGAAACTGCCCTGACAGGAAAAAGGATCAAAAGGATCCAAATCAAACAAAGCCAAAGGAAGATTCAGCAAATCTTTCAAGTGGATTGCATGAAGCAGAAGTGCTAGCAGTCTCTGAAGAAGATCCAATGGAGCAGTGGATCTTGGACACAGGGTGCACCTTTCACATGACACCCAGAAGAGACTGGCTGTTTGACTTCGAGTCAAAGAAGACTGGAAAAGTACTCATGGGAAACAACTAATCCTGTGATGTTCATGGCATTGGCTGTATCAAGATTCAGCAAGATGATGGCTCTTGCAGAATTATCAAGGATGTGAGGTACATTCCAGATCTCAAAAGAAACTTACTTTCTCTTGGAGTGTTTGATGCTGCAGGTTATTCCTATAAGGCCCAAGGTGGATTCTTGAAGATCTTCAAGGGAATTCTGATGGCTCTAAAGGGCAGGCTAGAAAACGGTCTATACGTCCTTGAAGGCAGCACAGTTCTAGGTGAATCAGACACTGTCCAATCAACCTCAGAAGAGACAGAACTTTGGCACATGAGACTTGTTCACATGAGCCAAAGAGGGATACAAGAACTGTGCAAGCAGGGCCTCATCAGCATCAAGAAGATCAAAGAGTTGACCTTCTGTGAGACATGTGTTATAGGTAAGGCACACAGGTTGAGTTTCACAAAGGCAACTCACAACACAATAGGTACTCTGGATTATATTCATTCAGATTTATGGGGTTCACCTAACTCAGTCTATTTCAAAATGTCAATATTTTATCTCCTTTGTAGATGACTTTTCTAGGAAAGTTTGGATTTATTTTCTTAAAACAAAGGATGAAGCTTTTGACAATTTTGTTGCCTGGAAAACTCTTATTGAGAACCAGACAAGCAAAAAGGTCAAAAGGCTTAGAACATATAATGGACTTGAATTTTGTAATAGTGAGTTTGATAACTTTTGTGTAAGAAATGGTATAGCCAGGAAACACACATGCGCATACACTCCTCAACATAATGGGGTAGCTGAGAGGTTCAACAGAACAATCATGGATAAAGTGAGATGTATGCTCTCAGAATCAGGGTCGAGTCAGAAATTCTGGGCTGAAGCAGCTTCAACAGCATGTTCACAATCTGTCTTCGTCTTGAACGTCTTGATGAAGGACTCGAGGATGACACCTTAGTATTCTGAAACGTAATCTCCGAGGCGAATAAGAAAGATGAGTGGGCACAGTCTTTATCTCACTAGATCACGAAACTAGGTGTTTCGAGATCTCGCTCTTATTTTACTAAGAATGGAAACGAATTTTCCGAGGGGAAGAGAAGTGAAGTGCTCGGCCAAGGTAGGCTAGAGAGCACGGAATTTTCACCAAAAATTGCTTATTTTTGCCTTCTCATGAACCCCTATTTATAGTAGTAAAATGAGATATTCATGGAATCTTCCAGAATATTTTATTTCCTTTTATTGTGTTCACACTAGAGGATTTAATCTAGGCCTTTGGATCTCAACAAGTGAATCATACTTTTTCTCTCATCCATCATATCAATATCTATGGGATATTTAAATAGAGAATAATTTATTTAGTGAGATAATAAAGGAGAATATATTATTCTCCTAAATTTTCTCCTAAATATTCTCCTAAATATTCTCCTAAATACTCTCCTTTAAATAAGGAGAAAATATAGGAAAATATCTTATATTACTCTCTCTCCTTTATTTAAACAACTAAAGAGAAAATATTGGTAAATACCAATATTATGAAATTCGAATTTTAGGCACACGGCCAAGGGGATTTTGCGCAAACCCTAGTGCCAAAATTCCCAAATTCGACTTTTCATGTGTGCAAGGCCCAATTGCTTAAAACCCAATTAATTATTTATTTACTTGGTCCAACAATAAACAAATAATTAATAATTGTTTATTTACTTGATCAAACAATAAATAAACAATTCTACCATAAATATTTATTTAATTCTGCGAATACCCGTTTTCCAGAATTAATGCTGTCAATCACAATTACAGCAAGTGAGATTAATAATGATAGACATCATTATACGAAAGTTCTTATCCGCCTTTATCAGAGCCGAATCGGGGACTATGGACCTAGTAATAGGAGCTTAACAAATCCGATGAAAAACACGAAATAGTCCTTTCTCTTTTGTCCATCGATTCGTCTACTCTTGGTCAAATACTTCACCTTGTAAGCCAAGACTGAACTCTCCTTTATACTAGAATTATATTTACTCATCGTGACGAGTGTCCACTGATATAGTCAGTTCGTGATCAAGATCATCCAGGTTCAACCCGTGTCAAGAGAAGTCAATTTATCCGTTATACTTCTCTTGATACATATCAGCCCTAAGCATTGTTGCTTCCCCAGCGAAAGATTCTTTCGAACATTACTTACTTCGAAAGTGCTAGCAATCTATCGGTTCTGGAATCAACCCTTAGGTGAGTGAACATTAACCTTCTTTCAGGAAGGCTGGATTCCGTATCTGTAAATCATTTCCCACTCGAATCATGCTCTGAGAAAACTCCCAAGACATAAGCTGTGATTAGCATGAATAGCCTTTTAGCGAATGAGTCAAAGAGCCCAGTAACATAACCCAGTGTCCATGATCACTTCAGGATTTAGATCAAGTCTCACTGTGACCATCATAGTGGCCTCGGTTAGTGTGTCGTAACGGTCCTTAAACGACACATCTACACCAAGACCTGTCCAGGTCGTACACTTACCACAAGTGTAGAATGCTCCCACATAGTGATCAGCCTTCACCCATGTGTTCCACATATATGACTTTAGATATAGCTTTCCAGGCGTATATCAGTCATCGATCATGTTTTAGCACACCGCCCGAACTCAGGTGCCCAGCACGTGACTCAGTTAGATACGGAGGCTATGGAAGATAGTTGTTATTGATTCTAATTGTTTAGAACTCAACCCACTAATCATATAATGCTAATAAAGTAATCTTATTATCGAATTTAGTAATCATTTATTCATTATCTTCAAGTGGGCAATATTCCTAACATCAAGCAGTCACCAAGACAGTGGTACCTGAGATTTGATGATTTCATGAACAAGCAAGGTTTCTCTAGAAGTAAACATGACAACTGTGTGTACTTCACCAAGCTGAAGACTAAATAGTACATGTATCTACTGATCTATGTAGATGACATGTTGATAGCATGCAAAAACATATATGAAGTTATGAAGATGAAGGCTCAGCTCAATGCTGAATTTGAGATGAAGGACCTTGGACCAGCTTCAAGAATTTTAGGTATGGACATCACAAGGAACATGAAGGAGAGATGGCTAACTCTTTCACAGAGCAACTATCTCAGAAAACTTGTGGACCTGTTTGGCCTCAGTGAAGCCAAGAGTGTGTCAGTACCTATTGGAGCACATTTCAAGCTCAGATCAGTTACAGATGAAGAAGAAGCTTCAGAAGCAAGGTACATGAAGAATGTCCCTTATTCAAGCTGTGTTGGAAGCTGCATGTATGATATGATCAGCACTCGGCCATACATTGCTCAAGGAGTGAGTCTAATCAGTAGATTTATGAGTAAACTTGGAAAGCAACACTAGGATGCATCTAAATGGCTTGTCAGGTACATCAAGGGAAGTTGGATTTGAAAATGATCTTCAAGGGCTCAGAGAATCAAAGCTTCACTGTCACTGGATACTGTGACTCAGACTATGCCAGTGATCTTGACAAGAGAAGGTCACTATCTGGCTATGTTTTTACAGTGGGGAGGGGGGGACACTGTAAGTTGGAAAGCTTCCTTGCAACATGTGGTTGCTCTCTCAACCACAGAAGCTTAATACATAGCTCTTACTGAGGCTATTAAGGAAGCAATGTGGCTGAAAGGTTTTGTAAAAGAGCTTGGCTGGGTGAATGAAGAGACCTCAGTGTATTGTGACTCTCAAAGTGCTATCCATCTGTCTAAAAACAGTGTGCACCACGAGAGGACCAAACACATTGATGTGCGGCTACATTTCATCAAGGAGATCATCAACAGCGAGCAAGTCAGAGTCAAGAAGATAGGAACTAAGGTGAATCCTGCAGATATCTTCACAAAACCGGTACCAGTCAGCAAGTTCAAATCCGCATTGGACTTGCTGAGACTGGTCAAGGCCTGAAGACTCGAAGGAAGGGCGTGAGAGAGGAAGATTCCAAGCTGATCAGTATGACAAGACAAGGTGGAGATTTGTGAACTAAGTATGTCTTCTCATTGGTCCACATCAACTTTACAAGAGGCTACACGGTGGATTGCGTAGCAGTGAAGCGAGAGATCAAGTGAGAGTCGGTTAGTTGTGTATTTAAGGACCTTTGAGTCATTGTAACTGTTACATTCGCTTGACGAGAGAAAATCCGTGATCTGAGAGAGAAAACAAGAGAGCTTGAGAGAACACTGAGTGATAGAGAGAGAAAGTTGCTCGGAGATTGTTTGTAAGCTTGGTCTTGTAACCGGATTTTGGTGGTTTCTCATAGTGGATCGTTTAGGGCCTCTCACGCCGGAGCTGGAGTAGGATCACATTGATCCGAACCAGGATAATCGCTTGAGTCCTATTATTGTTTGCGTTCTGTTTGCTCTTCTGGTTTTTCCTCGATAATTTCCTTGATTACTTGCGCAAGAAGTTTCGTGTGCGAGACTGAGTTTTTGAATAATCGTTAATTCCTTGG
Source organism: Urtica dioica subsp. dioica (assembly GCF_054948205.1). Lineage (NCBI taxonomy): Eukaryota > Viridiplantae > Streptophyta > Magnoliopsida > Rosales > Urticaceae > Urtica > Urtica dioica. The sequence goes on along the minus strand of NC_142764.1, from coordinate 14,051,479 downwards.
TTTATTCGGTGGTTTTCTCTAACATAACTCATCAGATGAATGAGAGGTTTGAAAATGAAAAAGAGCTAGGTACTGTACCGAAGGACTTAGATAGATGGAGCAGAAGAAGACAATGGTGATGCTTACTCCTAATTTCGCCTCATTATTTTTTCTTCTCAATCGGTTCCACTTATTTGGGTGTGACTTTCTCTTCCTTTGTCTTTCATTTCCACTATTTATTTGGGAGTGAAATGGATGGAGTTAATAATAGGGTTTAAAATTTGTGAACTTAATCCATGTTTTCCTTTGAGTCAAAATTTTCCTCCAAAATAATTCAAAATTCCCGCCATTTTTTTTTTTTGTAAATATGAATTCAAAAGTTATGTTCGTTGTTATATAAAAAGAGGCTACATATTAATTGGCTTAGTTAGTGGAAAAAACTAGATATACAAATTGATTTAGTAATAGAAAATAAATTGAAAATACCGTTTCATATTTCTTGTTTAGAGTTTAGACCAAATTTTCATTTGATGACAATGAGGCTACATGATTCAAATGCTATGGTTTTTGAAGTCAATTGATTATGACTCTTTAAATTAAATAAAATTGAATTTCATTCTCTAAAATTGAATAAAATTTATAATAAATTTTTAAATTTATATAACATTTGATGCTAAACTATATTACATTTACATTTGATATAATAATCATGCATCAAAATAGATAAAAATATATTAATTATTGTCACAACTAATTGACAATTTTGGTGTATCTATCATTTGGCTACGTGCAACCACAAGATCCGATCCTTGGTCTAACCGCTGACGCTCACTAATGTTGATAAAAAAAAGAGCAATAACACAATCTTCTAAAAAAATAAACAATAAACTAAATACATGATACAAGATAAATATAAACTCGTTAATAAAATAAGAGTCTTTCTCGAAGACTAATTAATATTTAGTCATGGCAGAGTTTGTAATTTTGTTTTCCGACTGTTTAATAAAAAAAACGGTGTGATGTAGCTAAATAGTCAATTTAAAGTTATGAATTTGTAAAATAGCCAAAGTTTGTCTTAATTTAGTGAAATAGTAAAAATGTGCAGTAATCTGGTTTCAAATTTTTTTTATTTTCTTTAAGAGTAATTTTTTTGAAAATGATAAATTGTTTATAATAATCGTTAAAAAATTTAATATTAGCTGTCAAAAAAATTTTGAAAACGTAAATTTAGTTATTTTGCTGAAAAGTTGAAATTTTGACTATTTTTCTAATAAATAAGTTTCAAATGATTATTTTGTACAATTTAATGGTATACGGCTTATAAAAAAAAGCTATAATTGTCTTAACTATTTTGGCATTTGTGCTGCTTTCAGAATTGCTTTTAAAAAGTACTGTCAGAAAAAGTGATGTCAGATAAAGTAATGTACAGTTTGGTTAATCAAAATCCAAAGCAGTTGATTTTCTAAAAAGTTACTGTTTAGTGTTTGGTAAACAGTTTTATTTAATTAGCTTCTAATGTCAAAAAAGACTAAAGTAAATCTAAATAATATTAGGTAAATCTCAATATTAATATAAATAGAAAAAATAAATAATTTAAATAATTTAATAATTTTTAAATAATATAAACTAAAATCTCATCTGTCTAGAAAAAAATATCATTAAACGAATAAAAATTACCGTCCACCTTCAACTTCTTTAACGCACAACTCACAAAATAAATTGAGAGTCTGCGCGTCCCAAACCGCTTTCACTCTTGATTTAATATTCTTATTTTCTACTTGGTTGTGGTTGTTTTGGCTATCCATCTAAAGCCAAAATAATACATGTAAATTTTAATTATAATATTTTATCAAATCAATTCAAGTTTCAGCAACTAAAACGTACACATCTTATATACATATTAAAATAATAATACATAGTAATGTTACCACAGCAAAAAAAACCCCTCCATAAACACATCCATACGTTATCACATAAAATAATATATTAAAATAATATAAATGACATGTATTGTTTGAAATAATATATGACTACTTAGGTTTGTATCAATTTTAATACATGTACTGTTTAATGTGTAGAATATGAGTAAATTTTTTAAAATATGTTTATACTGTTTATAGTAGTGTAAAAACCATGAAGATAGTCGCCATATTTTGTTATATACATGGTTGTTTATATGATAATTCTCTTTAAATAACGATTCCTCATATTATATTATTAGTAGATTATTATTTTAAAATATCTTATTGTTATCAATATAGCTATATACAGAATTTCATCCTAAATTTATATGGGCTTTGAAAGCTAACTTGACTTTCATCGGTAGTATATTTTGTTATTATAAGTTGTGAGGAAGCAGCAAAACGTAACCCAACCGCGAGCTTTTAATGGAACAGTTATCAATAGCAACCTAAGTAATTTCAAACAGTACAAGCGCAGCAATGTACGACTAACCCTTAGAATCCTATTGACTACGTACAATAAAATAATATATTAAAATATGTCATTTATGAGCCTATCTAAAACTATGTGTTATAATATCAGGCTTGTATAATAAAATATGTGTTTTGTATTGTCTACGTCTGAAAGCAATTGAAAGCAAAACATGTGACTGATTGAAAACAATTGAAAGCAAAGAAAAACAACGTGGAAACTAGCAGAGAATTGTAAACATGGATGTAACTACAGATAAATAATATAAAAATCACATACCTTTTGATTTTTTTTTTGTTGTTGCAGAGAATTGTGAGAAGAGTTGCAGAAAGAAACCAAGTTACGGAAAGAAATCCCAAAAATAAAAGTTACGGAAAGAAAAATAAATAGTAGGTGGAGAGAGAAACTAATCTCTACAAAAGTGGCTTTTAGAAAAAGTATCAAATATCTGCTTTTAAAATTTGCCTATAAAAAAACTAGGCTTGTGCACGGTCCGGTCCGGTCCAAAACCGGCCAAAAAATCGGACCGGACCGTTCAAAACGGTTCAAAAAAACACGAACCGGACCGGACCAAAAAACTGAAAAAACCGGACCGGAGCGGACTGTTTTGAATCGTGTAGACTGGACCGGACTGTTTTGAACCGTTTGGACCGTTTTGAACCGTTTAGACCGGACCGGACCGGACCGTTTTGGACAGTTTGGACCGTTTTGAACCGTTTTACATAATTAAAATTAAAAAAAACCATTAATTTTCCACCAAAACAAAAACATATAGTCATGTATGTGAGGGAAATACATGCACAAATGTCTAATTTGGCTAATTAGACATTAATTTATTTATTTTTATTTTTTAATTTTTTAAATAAACCGGTCCGGTCCGGTTTAACGATTTTTTTTTAAAAAAAAACCGGACCGGACCGTTTGAAGAGACCGGACCGGGGAAAAAAAACCGTTTTAAACCGGATCGGCGGTCTAAAAATCACCGGTACGGTCCGGTTTACAGTTTTTACGGTTTTTTTGCGCCGCCCTAAAAAAACCAGAACTTTTTATTAAAGTGTTTTTATTTTAATTTACCAAATATAAAAATTGACTTAAAGTTCTAAAAAAAAAAGCAAAAACACCTAAAAATAAGCAAAGCAAAACGCACCTCCTTAAAGTTAACAAAGGGTAACAAGTCCGACTAATCCAACCAGTCAGATCCGAACCAGAATAAAACCCCCTAAGATTTTATTTTCCCTCATTCATTATAATAATTGTGATCGATCGCACGGAAGACGAAAGTCGAGCAATTTTGAGTTCTTCTATTTAATCGTACTCTCGAAATCCAGGTTTGCGTTTTTGGGTTTTGAACTCTGACTTCTGAGTCGATCATTGTATAATTGTAGTGTTGTTTTGTTTACCTACTGTTGCTGCGTTGTAATTAACACATGATGTAACCTAATGGACTCAAGATCGATTCTTAATTAAGCATTTTTAAGTGTTAACCGGCAGAGTCCCCGATAGACCAGTACGGGTCCATCGATTCATTACTATGCCGCCACAAGTCCTACACCTATTCCCCCAAAGGTTTCTCTCTAGGCCCTTTTTCTAAACTCTTTTTCTCTCTAACTCTCTCTCGGACCTTCTCCGTTGCACCACCACCTCGCCACCACTACCCACCGCCACCACCACAACCCACCACCATAACCCACCACCACAGTCTCTACGCCGCCACCACAGCCTCCCTTTCACCACCATAGCCCTCTAGCCGACCAACCCCAACGCAGGGCCACTCACCCCTGCCTTCTAAACCCCACAACCCCTCCGAGACCCAGGCTGCCCTAACCTTATCCCTAACTATATTTTGTATTCACTGCCACAAATCCCCGCCGTCCGTCCGACCTCGCAACCCAGTGGCATCGTCTCATAACCATATAGCCTCCCTGTAGCCTCTTCTCGCATCACCTCACCGCCTCCAAACTCGACGCTTCCGAATTATTAGCTAGTCACATATTCTCGGTTAGAGGGTAATAAGGATCCATTCGGAATGACAATTTAACGAGCAAATGTTGATCCTCTAATTAGATTACAGTTTCATTTGAATCATTTAGATTTAAAGCATGAACCATGACACCTATTGATGTGGATGTGGCCCTGAGCGACCGTCGTGTGCAAGTTCGTCATGTTCGACAATTTCGTAGTCATCGCCAAGTTTGGTAAAAATCTCAGCATCTCCTTTATAACATTGCTCTATTTTGACCAAAAATAAAAACATTAGAAAAACAAGTGATTTTGTGAGCCCCTCTCCGGTGAACCAATGAGCCTCCTCTCCATCATTGATCGCAGCCATTCTTCTTTGGAAAACAGGTGAATTTGTGACTTTGAATCTCTCACCCAAGCCTCTTTGAATGGGTTGAATGTTCTATCAAGACTCAAAAAAGAATCTGATGCACCTAAGAAGGTTTGTTGAATCTCCTTGTCGCGACTCTGCAATGACCTTTTGATGCACCAAAATGGGTGAAGAAGACGAAGGAGATCAGGCCAAAAATTTACTAAACCGTTTCAATGTATTCCTCTCAATTGTTTAGTCTATCTTCTCACAGCATCTCGTCTCTTTAATTTTTGAAATTTGTAATTTACTATGCCATTCCAAACAACACGTTTGGGATATAACCAACGTTTGGAAATTTATTAAAAAAATAGCCAAACAGATGAGGTGACACTTGAATAAGTCATTTAAATTTTTCATTTTGTCCTTCCAGCCTTTTTTTTATTGCTAACTCTTTCTCTCTCATACAATTTTTTTTCTAATCAAAACTTCAAATGTCCATATCTTCCTCATATGAACTAAAAAATTGGGTGATTCCAAATCATACGGATTCGTGGCGCGGAGAGCTTCAAAAATAGATCTATTGTGTTTGATGAAAAATCATGTCTACTATTGTAGAATTTCATCGGAATTCACCATTGGTATATTAATTGTCATTAATTGTTGAGTTCTTTTAAATTATTTACATTTTTTTAATTATAACATGTTTAATATAATGATATTTAAGTCAAATATAATTATTATTCACTATTTCTTAAGCGTTTGTAAACGTTGGCTACATCTCAATTTTATAGTTTAGTTTTGACTACAAATCTACAACGCCCTTCATTTTATAATAAATATTTTTTTGGTAATTTTATTGTTATTTATATTTTAATTGTATTGTATGATTATAATTTGTCCATATTTAAAAGTCGCATGACAACTACATGACCTAATTTCCGGCTATTTTAACGTCAAATGCAACATGTGAAACTTTGACTGCAAAAAAGATTGAAACGGCAATTTTGTAGTCAGATGTTCAACTTGTTAAAGTGATCATGGTTGAGGAGCCAAAACTGTCATTAAAAAAAAATAAAAAAGGAAGATATATTTTTAGCTTAAACGTAAAATTTTAATTAAATGAGGAAGGATTATTTTATGAAAAGAAATTCATTGTGTCGTTTGTAGGCATGTGCACAGTCCGGTCCGGTCCAAAATCGGCCAAAAAACCAGACCGGACCGGAGCAAAAAACTGTACAAACCGGACCGGACCGGACCGTTTTGAATTTTTTAAACCGGACCGGACCGTTTTGAACCGTTTGAATCGTTTAGACCGGACCGTTCTAGACCGTTTTAGACCGTTTTGAACCGTTTTATATAATTAAAAAAAACATTACATTTTTCACCAAAACAAAAACATATAGTCATGTACGGGAGGTAAATAAATGGAGAAATATCTAATTTGGCTAATTGGATATTAATTTTTGTTTTTTGTTTTTTTATACATAAACCGGTCTTGTCCGGTTTAACGGGTTTTATAAAAAAAACTGGACCGGACCGTTTGCAATGGCTAGACCGGACCGGAAGGAAAAAAAACCGTTTTAAACCGGACCGGAGGTCTAAAAATCACTGATCCGGTCCGATTTACGGTTTTTTGCGCCGCCTTATCGTTTGGTAGGGAAGAGGGGGGAACGAGAAAATTAGGCGAGATTGATTTTCAGTGGGACTCACAAAAAATGATCCATTTCAATTTGGCGGGATTGAGAAAAATGAAAACAAAAAATTAGAGTAAATTACACATAATATTTAATACTATAGATATTGTACAAAGCAAATAACTATTTAATAATTTTAGTATACAAAACACCAATCATGACTCTCGATTTTAATTTATATCAAACTTATGGATTCTAATTTTCCTTCACACTATACCAAACAATTTATTAAAAATTCATAATAACCGCTTTTCTTTTGTCGAACATGTAGTACTCTTGATGGTACTTCATTTTTAACTTGCCAAGCCCTTGTTTGCTCACTAAGCTTGGAGGCTCGTTCAATTCCCGGATTGCTTGGTGGAGTGGATTTTCAAAGCTAAATACTTTGCTCGTTCATCCGTCCTTGATCTCTGGTGGGACCCACAGTTTTATTTCCTACACCCATTAAAACCAAAGATTAAAATCTCGTAATCTGCACAATCGCGGTAGCGAAATACATAACTCATTTTTGGGCTGATATCAAGCCAGATTTCATAATTTTTTTTATTTATCAAAAACAACGTTTAAACTTTATTGGGCTTATAATTTTCAGAAGCCCAACAATCATTGATTGCTTTGTCTTCAATTGGTTTGCAATTTACTTCTCTATTTATAATATCTGAGAGTTGATATAACTCAACTACACAAATCATGTGGGACTTTCTTACAGTTCTCATTTTGTTCAAGTATTTAATTAACATTCAACAATTAGACTACACAAAACACTCGTCTAAATCTGCAACATACATATATAATATAATAAAATATCATTAAAAACAATAGGCATACAGTCATTAAGCTAACTAATGGTCCAATCTACACATTACGAACATAATATAATATAATAAAGAGTCCAGTGTCTATCTTGCCATATGTAACGTTAGAAATTTTGAAATAACCAACGTTTCGTTAATTTTTTGTAAATAGTCACGTAAATATATTTACGCTATAAAAATAACAAAAAATGCAGAGTAAATTTATAGTAAATATGATCTTTTACGAAATATTTATAACAGTTTTTAGCTATTTACAAAAAAATTACAAAACGTTGGCTAAAGCACAAACACTTGTAAATTTTTGTTTCTTTTGTCTACTACTTAATCCACTCATCCATTTTTTTTCATCAGACTACTACCAATCAAAGCCTTAAAAGGTCTCCCGTAAAAAAAAAAATTAAAAAAAAAATTAAATAAATAGAGGGCTATCCTAAAAGTTAAAATGCCGTGACAGATGACAGAAAAAAAGCCTGTGAAACCCCTTCTCCTAAAGTCCCGAGATTGCAGTGACGACAATGAAATCTGTTAAACGACAGTTCGAACTCCTCCGTTCCACTTCCCGGTACTCTTCTTCGTCTCCTCACCGACCATTAACGAAAAACCAGTTGGCCCGAACGAATTTCCTGATCCCGCGGCTGTGCCTCGCCGACCGCGTGAAAGTCGCCGCCAAACTGGCCATCACGGCGCTCCTCACCAACCCGCCGCCGGGCTCAGTGTCCCTGTCGCCTCTCCTCGACCGCCTCGCCTCCAAGCCCGGCACCGAGCGCTCCCTCTCCTTCCTCGCCCGCCTCCGCCGCCGCCACGTCACCCCCATCGCCGCCGTCCTCGCCGCCTCCTACTTCAACAAATCCCGCCCCACCGACGCCCTCACGCTTTTCAACTGGCTCGCCACGCCTAACTCGCCCTTCTCCCTTGACGCTAAACTCGCCGGGGTTTTCATTACCGGGTTTTCCAGGTTCGTCAATGCTAGTTTTTATTTTTTTGTTGGAACAGTAAAGATGTTGAGTACTCAATTCTGCTCAATGGTGGCTTTAGTCATTTGCGTGTGTGTGTGGCAGAAATGAGATGGTGTTTGAGAGTTTGAAGGTGTTGAGAGCGGTGATGATGGCTGGCTCCTATGAGGACTTTCGATGCAGCGATACTGGGAAGTTGGTCTATAGAGCTTTGTTGAGGGAAGCGAGGGTTCGAGAGGCAGAGGATTTGAGAGAAGCTTTGGAGGGTAATGAAGCGAAGAACGTGTTGTTGTTGATTGATCGGATCATTGAGGATTGGACTGTGTAAAGTGCAAATATGTTTCTTTTCTTGTCTTTCTTATACATCACAATGAGCTCTGGAACTGTTTGACCTCTGTGTTCTGATGGTCACTCAAATCGAATCCTCGTGAAGCTTTTAGGAGATAGGTCTTGTTGTAGCTGAACTTTTGATAAGTTGTTTTATAATAGCTCATTGTAACAATGTAATAGCTTATATAGAGGACACAAAAGGCGACACATAATTTGTTGCGGCGAACTTTCTCAAGGTGAAGGCACTTCTCACGATATTAACTTGCACGAGTTAATACCGTGGAGTTTCTGCAGCAAAAGATGTCTTGGTCTAGATGGTGTTGTAAATGCAAGTTTGTTTCTTGGAGCATTGATATGTTTTTATTCGCAGTTGAGATTTCGGGGCACTTTTGTTTCGAGATGATAATAAGAGGCCCTAGATCAGTTTGGAAGAAGTTATCACAGTTTTGGACTTCCAATGTGCTCATAAAACAGTGACACCATCAGAGATGGCGTAATGTTTTTTTTTTTTTTTTTTTTTTTTTTCTTTTATAAAACCACCGATGGAATTCGATCCGGGTTTGTGATCCAATGTGTCTGCCAGGGATGCAGGCCACATGAACGTTGGACAAAAATTGGCTACCCCATGACGAACCATTTTTTTGTTTTTTGCTATTTTCTCTTAATATTTTTGATAATTTTGATCCGAAATTTATCATATTTTCTAAAGGTTTGTGACTCTTATAAATTGTCGAAGTTAATGGTTTTCGTTTAATGTTTGAATTGTCAAAAAAGTTACTTGAATGTTGCTCGTGTTTAGTTAGGTTTGATCATCTTGGTTAGCTCATTACATTGTGGTCAACCTAAGACCAGGCCCGGCTAGAACCCTTCACTTTAGGTTTGCACTTGAGAAAATGCCCAAAACTTTAGAGATGGACCAAAAACCACACGTAATCGCATCAGTCTTGAGTTTGAGAGAAAGGATATAAAAAGGATAGAATAGGGGAAATTGAAAGTGTGTTTTTGTTAATGAGCACTGACAACACAGGGAGTGGACCCCATATTTTTCATGACCACTATGAAGCTGCTACGTTACCGTTGATACCGATTATTATTATTGTTTGTTAATTTATCTGGGACTGGATTCCTACAAAAACAATGAAAAAAAAAGACTAATACATTTGGTGATTTTACGAAATACCTTATGTAAAAGGTTTATCCAAGGTAAAAAGTCTCTTTGAAGATTTACTTGTGATGTTTTTCAGACGATAATATATTTGTCAGTAAAATTTGAAATCACGGCGCCATAACAATATAAAAGTTTACAATATAAAATGACGAAATTATATCCTAAAATAGATAACAGTGTCGCAAATCTCCCCACTAGCATTGATATTAACTATTGTATAAAAAAAAATCAAATCCAAATCAGTACCCTAACTTTCAAATTTCAATTTTGAAATAAAAATAACCTTAAATTAAAATTAAATAATAAAATTCATATATCCCAATAGATGACTTCATTTCCGTGTTCGAATTGCAACTCTGAATCCTCGATTCTCTGTTCGAATTTGTGACTTCGATAACTATCAACTGTCGATTTTTATCTATTTGTCTCTATCTGTGTTCTTCACGATTAAGAGACTATTGTTTGTTTTTTAGTTTTTAGAAAAATTACATATATGAGGCAAATGAATAAAGATAATTATTGTTTACATACAAATATTACAGTCAACGTTAATAAAAGATCAATAGAAAGAAGATTATAATTTCGTCATTTGAGTTAAATGAATTGTATAAACTCGATATTTTTACATTTCACTAAAATACAATATATATATATATATCGTCATTTTCTAATAAAAGTCGGACTCTGTAATAATGCCAAACCTTTACGCTATCTCTCTCTCCCCGTTTTTCTTCGTCTTTTAAACGACAAGAGTGACTCTCTCTCTCTCTCTCTCTCTCTCTCTCTCTCTCTCTTTGCGCGACCAATCCGCGGATCACCGATCGGCGATAAGCAATGGGACAGGTTCTGGACAGACTTCAAGGCACATAATCTTCATCTCTTGTTTTCATTTCCGTTTTCCTGCTTTCCTTTTTTTTTTTTTTTTTTTTTTCCTCTTCTTTTTAATTTTTTTATTTATTATTTTATGCTTTGTACAAGAGTTTGTGATCCTGATATTATCATATTATAAATGATTTTTACTTGTTAGGATTTTTTTTTTCTTCTTTGTCTTTGCTGAATCACCAACTAATAATACTGGTGCTCGTCAGATTCCGAATATTCAGCTATATGGTTTCAAAGTTTTATGTTGTTTTACTTTATTCCATGTGAAGGCAAGGAATGGAAGCAAAGGCAAATAAGGAAAATAAGTGATAAGGTTTTCGATCGCCTTCTGGATCACCAGACAAGCGAGGCTGGGTTGGCATTTGAAAAGCTATACATCGCTGTCCTTCTCGTGTACAAGTGAGATTACTGTACTCTCTTTCGTTTTCTTTCTCCATTTAGGAGCTAGGAAGTATTAAGTGTGGAGATGGAATGTTTAACTTTGCAGTGATATTAATAAGCATTTACCTGGGCCTCATTTTGACCCGCCATCCAAAGAAGAAGTCAGAGCGTTGATTCAGGTAAATCTTATAGCCCTGTAATGCGGCGCATAAAAATTCAAACGATGTTCATTCGAAGAATCGTTCTTTACTAAATCTGAGATTGAATCAACACCAAAGTCAATAAAAAATTGCCATATAATTTTAAGAGAAGGATTTGGCTTTTTGTTTCGACGATTGCCATGCACCCATAACTTATATGGAAGTTTGACGGTTTTAATCTACCATCGTAGAAAGGATTATTGATGTTGGTGGATAAGAGAATAGTCAAAGCCGATAATGTCAAGGTGTTGTTAGCTTTTGCTACACATTCTTATGAGAGTCAGAAGCTTAGAACGAACCGTCCCATTATGTATCCAAATAAATTACAGAGGCAGTAATTGGTTACTTAATGTTGGCTGGAATTGTCTCTGCACTTTCTTTCAATCCTATATCAAAGTCAAGGTTTTGTGCGGTTGTATCTTTGTTTTTATGAACCCATATAGACCCTGAAAAACCACACCACAAAAGAGTTTAACCCGGTAAGCAGTTTCAAAAATTATACCAAATAGTTGATGTATTCATTGCCAGGTTCTGGTAATGTAAGATATTTCAGAATATACTTCGACTATATCTTTCTGTTGACAGTTGAGTGAATGAGTAATTTGTAATCATTTCAAATTTGTTTAGGGGCGATTTAGAATAATTAGTAAAAATGTTAGTACATAGGGATTGAAATGAAGGGAAGTTGTGGAAATTGTATGAAAGTGCAGAGGAAGGAGAGGTCGAAATATAATCTTTACACTATATATTTCAACTATATGATACCAAAGCTCTTATTACTTGCTCTAGCTTGCTGTTTGTTTTTTTTAGTCTGGTATTAGTACGTTCATATCAGGAAATTACAGCAATGAAAGCTGGTAAAAAAAAAAAAAAAATAAGAAAAATGAACCCAGCTGTCACCAAGCATCCAATATCTCGTGGTATTGAATTTCGGTGGTTTTCAGTAATTTTGGAGAAGATCCAAAATACCGTGAAAGTTTACCAGAATTTTTTTTTCCTTCTGAAAATAATGAAATTTCCGTTGAAAATCGAATAAATTTGAGAAATTCCGATGAAATTGTCAAATCAGTATTTGAAATCTCCCTAGAATATCCGTTGGCATTTCCATAACAGTCCTATCATTCTCAACCGGCCCTTAAATCATTGGTTCTAATAATTGCTAATCATTGGTTCTAATAATTGCTATGTGTAGGAATGTGACATGAACCTGGACGGCGAACTCGACCGTGAAGAATTTGTGAAGTTCATAAAACAGCTAACAGCTGGAGCAATGTCGGTTGTGAGTCAGGGACTGATCATCACATTAGTGGTGGCTCCGACGGTGGCGGTGGCCACAAAGAGGGCCACTGAAGGCGTTCCCGGCGTCGGAAAGGTTGTCCAGAAAGTACCGACTTCAATCTATGCCTCCATTGTCACTCTCGCTATTGTGCTGATACAAAAATCACAGCTCGAGTCATCTGACTAAATCTGTGTATCACTATAGCATCTGTGGATTAAACGCCAGCACGCTGGACAATGTATAAATATGGTTTATATCCTGTTATATATTGATGTATATTCAAGCACCATACGATTTTCCTCAATACTGTATTCTGTATTATATATAATAATACGAAGACTTTGTTGCAAGTGCTGCTGATTTTCGCCAATATGCTGATTCTTTTTCTCCAGTTTTTAAGTTTACCTTCGGTCATTTCCATTAGCAATTTGAATTTTAATCAAATGGAAGTACTGGTAAATCGTAGACAACTCGCGTTTTAATCCCTGTTATTCTTTTTTATCTACTGATTCCCCGTCTTTATCCTCTCTCTCTCTCTCTCTATATATATATATATATATATATATATATATATATAACAAGTTACTAAGGTCTTAAAAAAGATTATGAAGGAGTATTTGGAGCCCAGAACCAGTAAAGCTTACAAAGCTGATTTGCAGTATTCCGGCGTGTTTCAACTCGTTCTGTTTAACAATTAGGTTTTCCTATGTTTATTATGTTTCGAATTCCTTCCCTGATTAGCTTTGAAGAATGATACAAAGTTGCTCAGACTAACATCGGAGGCTTAAAATTACATCTAACCCAAGTTCTTAAAAAAAAAAAAAAAAAAAAAACAGTAGAATCATAAAGAAAAATAAACCAGTAATGTGGCATAACGTGTGCGGTGCCTAATTCAAGTTTACACAGAAATGATTACAATAATAACATGCACAGAATCTTTTCCTGCGGTGGATATCAAGCATTCAGTTGCTTTAGACGAGATTTGGCCTGATCCAATAGTTCTGCCACAAACACCCACAATCACGAGAAAGTATATCAATATCTACTCACCTACATATTCAAAAAACGACAAAGACACAGTAGGGGGAGCGAAAGATATTACTTTGCTCGAACGCTGTTGCTTTCTGTGCGCTAGTTCGGAAATACAAGTTTCCGTTCTTTTGATACACACCCTATTCATTCATATAAGTGAACAAGTTATGATCAACTCACTGAAAGCGACACTGAGTGAAACAAAGAATCGAATTAGCATAATAAAATGATACAATACCCTGGAGGAAGAAAGAGAGCTAAGCTCGGCCAAAGCAGTTTCGTGGGATCTTATTCCCCTCACTACCTCCTCTTTCTGCCGTAAGTCGCCAATGGACTCTCTGCTGCTCGTTGCAGACGATTCAGCTGCAGAGGAAGCCATGGGTCTATTTCTCTCTGAAATTGAGAGTAAAACGACGAACGGATATGCTATATTAGAAGCCAATTGAATAAACAAACGCGTATCGACAGGCTTTTAATCCAAAAGCTCAAACGCAAGTTCATATTTCTGAGCTCAATTCATAATTTCCTAATTAAATATTGTCGAATCAGAAATTAGGGCTTACCTTTTTCTGGGTCGTCGAACCACAAGGATGTGATTCCGAGCCTGCGACTCAAATCGACCGCAACAGTTATCGTCGCTGCGGAATACGAATTGAGAGAAAGAGAGGAGAAGAAAAAAAGAAGCTTGGGTGTAATTCCAGTATGCGCTTTACAAGTTTGTTACAATAAGGAAGGGTAATTTTGTTGTTTGCCCTTAAAAATTACGCCATTTCAACTTTAGATGAGTACCCTCTCAAACAAATAATACCTCATCCATATACCCTTTTTTTTTTTTTTTTTTTTCTTTTATTATTATTTTTTTAAAAACAAAACAGCAATCTCCAGCTCTCCAAATGAACGCATAAAGAAAAAAAAAACAGCTCGTACGTGCTTGGTACACATGGGTTCTCGCTTGCACACCACACCAATCATCGAGTCAAGCTTCATTCGGGGCGGTAGACATTCCGGTGGCGAAGTCGAGTTCCGACGACGGCGACGATATTGACGGTGCAAAACCTCAACCCCTAAACAAATTAGGGCTTTGTGTTTAGGTAGTTTCATCAATGAAATTTTTATATTTCGAGTTTGATACTTCTTTTTGTTGTGTTAGATTGAAAACTTTGTTAGTTTTGAACCAGAAAAATATGTATCCAACTCAATGAAACTTTGATTGGAAAATATTTTCGAATGTTGAAGATGATCGTCGAACTCTACTGATACTGGTAATTTCCAGTAGATCAGTAGAGCAGTAGAGTTCCGGAGGTAGAGCAGTAGAGTTCCAGAGGTAGAGCAGTAGAGCAGTAGATCAGTAGAGCAGTAGAGTTTGATTTAAGCAGTAGAGTTCCAGAGGTAGATCAGTAGAGCAGTAGAGTTTGATTTAAGCATTAGAGTTCGAGAGTTAGCTCAGTAGAGCAGTAGAGTGACATAGTTATATCTCATGAACAAAGTAGATTTATATAGTAAATTTATTATTAGTGTTCTACTTTTTAATTTTCATATTGTATATTAAATTTATCATTAGTATTCTAATTTTTAATTATCATTTTGTAGATAATGATGGAGACTACGATAACGGTTTATTACAATGGAAAGTGGAAAAAAGAAGATGGCTCGCATCATTGGGTTAGTGAAAAGAATGATAAGCCTGTTATCATCGTCATAAATATCGAGATCAAGTTAGCCGACTTAATTGAAAAATTGTATGTGAAACTCAAAGTGGATAAAAGTAAGCTAGACTTGAAGCTAAGTTTTATGTCAACTTCATGGGATGCATACGATCCTATCTACATAGAAGATGACGATGATGTATACGGTTTCTTGATGGATCGTGATGAAAAAAACCGTAGAAGTTCACTCCGTGTAGAATTCATAGAGAAACTTGAAGTTAATCATGAAACTCAAGTTGAGGAAGGTGACGCAAATGGTAATGATTTAGAAGGAAATCATAACAACACTTTGAAAACAGGTAATAATTTGACCCTTCAACAATCTTAATGCTTATTATTTTTATTGTATACTAACACATAATAATAATGTGGTTGCAGCTACAATGGAAGACATTGAAGATGAAACCACCAAAGTAGTAGGAGGATCAAGTCTCCCACAACATGAGTTAGACACGTCTACTTTACTACCGACGTCACCATCAGAAATGTTCCGAGAGTCGGAATTTCTTGTTGAATCCGACGTTGAATCAATCGATATAAGATCTAATAAGCCATATAGCTTCACAGATGGTACAAACTTTGAAATAGGCCAACACTTCAAAAGTAAGGATGAATTGAAAAATATGTTGTTGGACGCGGCGATTAAAAATTGTTTTGGAATGAAGATAGTAAAGTCGTGTAAGAAAGTGTTTGTGGTTGATTGTGTTGATCGGGAGTATTGTAGTTGGCATCTACGAGCAGTTAAGTTGGCAAACACTAACTTCTTCAGTATTCGAACACATCATAATGTTCATACTTGTAGTTTGGATAAACGGAAAAAGAAACACTGTCAAGCAAGTGCTGCTATGGTCGCAGAGGTGGTGAAAAAGAACTTCCAAGAAATTAAGCAAACACCAACACCGAAGGGCATAATGGGCATGATGAACTCGCAAGGGGTTGAGATTTCCTATTGGAAAGCATGGAGGGGAAAACAACTTGCCAATAATCTTAGGCGAGGTTCACCGGAAGAGAGCTACAAGTTGCTCCCATCTTACTTGTACATGTTGAAAAAGGTTAATCCCGGCACAATCACTCATTTAGAGTTGGACGAATATACCAGGTTATTTTTGCATTCATATCTTTTGCAACTCCTTATTTTAAAGTACATTATGTGTTTATTATTCATAATATTCACTAAATTTTATATATTTTAAAAAACAGGTTCAATATCTTTTTCTAGCATTCGGAGCGTTGGCTAGAGGGTACAAATGCATGAGAAAAGTTATTGCGATAGATGGGACGCACTTGAAAACAAAATTTGGAGGTTGTTTGTTGGTCGCTACGGCACAAGATGGTGATCGTCATTGTTATCCTATTGCTTGGGCTGTTGTGGACTCCGAGAATGACAATGCATGGATATGGTTCTTAACAAAGCTTCAAGAGATCGTACGAGATGATGAGGATGTCGTTTTCATTACTGACAGAAATCAAAGCATCAAGAACGCGTTGGGAAGAGTTTACAAGAATGCACGACATGGATATTGTATGTGGCATATCAAGCAAAATCTCAAATCACGTTATTTTTGCTCGGATGCCATCGATCTATTTCTACGGGCGGCTGAAGCATACCAAGTTTCGCGATTCAACGAGTCATGGAGCGAGATTCAAAACAGGTACAATCAACTTGCAACATATTTAACTACAAACATGGATGTGAGTCATTGGTCTAGAGCTTATTTTGGTGGTTATCGGTATAATATTATGACAACGGGCGGAGCTGAGTCGATTAATCACGCTTTAAAGGAAGCTAAAGAGTACCCACTAATTTCCATGCTTGACGCCATTCTAGAGTTGACATCAGATTGGTTCTACAAGCATCGAAATGAAGCGTCATCGTGCAACACTACTTTCACACCAGAGGTTGAGACTATTCTTTGTAGGAGATTCATTAAGGCCCAAACAATGACGGAAAAACCCATTGACATGTATGAGTTCTCGGTCATTGGTGGGACGTACGATGCGGTTGTAGATTTGGGTCGAAAAAGTTGTACTTGTCGTGTATTCGATCTCGATAGACTTCCATGTGCACATGCTTTAGCAGCTTTGAAGACCTTGGAGAATGTGCGTGATTACAGCTCTGAGTATTACACAGTGGATTTATGGTCGCTTGCGTATTCAGAAAAAATATACCCGGTTCCATCACAATGCGAGTGAGATATCCCTAAAGAAGCAGAGTTGGTTGATGTTATACCTCCAATAGTTCATAAGAGAAAAGGCAGGAATAAGACAAAGAGAATTCCTTCAGTGGGAGAGAAGATGCGGAAGAATAGGTGCTCAAAATGCAATCAATTTGGACATAACATATCAAGATGCCCTTTGAATGGAGGAGAAGCTAGGTCAACACCATCAAAAAAACGCAAGAACTGATAAAATAAAAAAAAAGATGCTTATATATGTATTTTTTGAATTGACTTATTTATCGTATGTCCATGGATGTTTATTACCATGCATTATTGCTTTCATTTTCTTAAATTGTAGTGATATTTATATTGATCTACTAATCAGTAGAGCAGCTCTAATGCTCAGTAGAACCACTAGTAATATTGTTCTACTGACCAGTAGAGTAGCTCTAATGCTCGGTAGAACCACTGGTAATATTGATCTACTGACCAGTAGAGTAACTCTAATGCTCAGTAGAACCACTAGTAATATTGATCTACTGATCAGTAGAGTAGCTCTAATGCTCGGTAGAACCACTAGTTATATTGATCTACTTATCAGTAGAGTAGTTCTAATACTCGGTAGAACGACAAGTAATATTGATCTACTGACCAGTAGAGTAGCTCTAATGGTCAGTAGAGTCACTAGTAATTGTGATCTACAGACCAGTAGAGTAGCTCTACTGCTCAGTAGAGTCATATAAAACTTAAAAATATTATACATGATCCTAACTAATATTAATAAATTTGTCACTAATGTTATAGATGAATCTAATTCTAATTAATTGTTCACTAATTTTAATCAAATATATCATAGGACACATATTATAGATGAAGCTCATTAATTTTAAATTATTCATATGACTTTGTTATTATACATGAAACTATCTAATATTAATAAATTTGTCACTAATGTTATAGATGAATCTAATTCTAATTAATTGTTCACTAATTTTAATCAAATATATTGTAGGACACATATTATAGATGAAGCTCATTAATTTTAAATTATTCATATGACTTTGTTATTATACATGAAACTATCTAATATTAATAAATTTGTCACTAATGTTATAGATGAATCTAATTCTAATTAATTGTTCACTAATTTTAATCAAATATATCATAGGACACATATTATAGATGAAGCTCATTAATTTTAAATTATTGATATGACTTTGTTATTATACATGATCCTAACTAATATTAATAAATTTGTCACTAATGTTATAGATGAATCTGATTCTAGTTAATTGTTCACTAATTTTAATCAAATATATCATAGGACACATATTATAGATGAAGCTCATTAATTTTAAATTATTCATATGACTTTGTTATTATACATGAAACTATCTAATATTAATAAATTTGTCACTAATGTTATAGATAAATATAATTCTAATTAATTGTTCACTAATTTTAATAAAATATATCATAGGACACGTATTATAGATGAAGCTCATTAATTTTAAATTATTCATATGACTTTTTTATTATACATGAAGCTATCTAATATTAATAAATTTGTCACTAATGTTATAGATGAATCTAATTCTAATGAATTGTTCACTAATTTTAATCAAATATATCATAGAAAACATAATTTAATCAAATTTGTCACTAATGTTATAGATGAATCTTATTATAATTAATTGATCTACTGACCAGTAGAGTAGCTCTAATGCTCGGTAGAGTGACTAATAATATTGATCTACTGAACAGTAGAGTAGGTCTAATGCTCGGTAGAGTGACTAGTAATATTGATCTACTGACCAGTAGAGTAGCTCTAATGCTTGGTAGAACCACTAGTAATATTGATCTACTGACCAGTAGAGTAGCTCTAATGCTCAGTAGAACCACTAAAACTACTAACCAGTAGCGTAGCTCTACCGCTCGGTAGAACCTTGCATTTCTATAAAAACGTTCTCAAGGACTTGTTCATCATATTAATTTCTAAAAACAATAAGTATCAAGACACATAATATACTTAACTAGTACATATATTGAATATAAGTCAAGGTTCCCAATTGCCTTCAAAAATATCAACGGCCATCTTCTTCTTAAAGAGTGGAACGTTAGCATCGTTTATATCTTCAAAGCCTACTCCGGCGGAATCAAACTCGATATATTTGATTGCATATATTCCACAATTTGTTCCCCTGTTTACCAAAAAAATAAAAGTTAAAAAAATAACACAAAATTGATTACCTAACAAATAGACATTGTAAATAGCATCTACACACTTACTTCTTATTTTGTGGCAAATCTTTCACCCGCTTACACGGCCATGGACTTCTTAATTTTTCGCCAAGCTCATCAAACATACCACTTTGCTTAAGCATGATTGGCATCATTGTGCAAAGCGGTTCCATAAAAGCTCCAACATTAAATTCATCACACAATTTCATGTTGCAATAAAAAACAAATATCTCACATATTTGTAAATCTACTTTAACCCCCACCCAATGATTACCATTCACAAGATGAATAGTGTATAATGCTTTCATGTGTTTCCAAGATTTACCTAATTTAGGTGTTTGACCTACCCAATAAGATTGCAAACCTTCATCACATTTGTAATTCACATCTTGAGCTTTGTCCATCATGGCAAATATGAGTAGTTGTGTGAAATTGACGTCCAAAAATACAACATCTTGATCAAAGATCTCATTGAACTTATTTTGCCGCTTCCGTATACCGTACATTGCTTCATCGATTTGCTTCATAATAAAGAGAGAGAAAAAGTTATGAATTATCAACTAAAATAGATATCTAAATACAAAAAAAAAATTAAAAAATCTAAATACAAACTCGAGGCCATGATTTCGACGAAACTTCATATTTCTCGTATATGGAGTTCGCATATACAAGGAGCGCTTTTTGTTTCTAAATGGCCGCCCACCGACGTCGTGAGTATTTCTTTCCTCTTCCTCGACAACTCATGGTGGTGTCAAGTAATACTCTCCGCGATCTTCATGATCATGATAATCATCCCGAAATGTTTCATTTCTTGTGAAGTTGCGGTCACGGTCTTGAAATTCGCAACTACGAGACTCCGTGGATCGAATCTCGTGAATAAGTGTGCTTTTCAATTGACTCAAGCTTTCATCAAAATGACTCTTTAAGTCACTAAACTTTTTGTCAAAATAACTTTTTAATTGACTAAAGAGCACACCCGAGACATCGTTCACATGAAAATGTGTAGATGATACGATCGGCGGAGACGTACCATCGTTCATATGAAGAGGTGTAGATGATACGTTTGGCGGAGACGTACTAGTTTGCGGTATTGGTGGTGGCACGGGAGGCACATCAAGTGGAGGAGTAACAATGTGAACGGGAGGTACATCGTTCATATTTCTTTGTACTAATGCACCCGAGCGGAATTTTAGCACCAAAGAATCAAGAACTTCGTCATCTTCGTCCAACAATTTAGTGGATCCACGTAATATCTTCTTCTCTTTTCTCGTTGGAAGCAACAAACCTTGTATGATCTACATTGTATATAAGATAAAAATCATAAATATTTTATGGTTTAAAATATTTTTAATTAATCATATTATATGAACATTATTATATGAACTTACCTCTTCTTTTGTAATAGTGTTGTAAATATCGCTCAACTTAGGAGAGTTTCGTTTATTCCACATCTTAGTTTTCCATCGTAAAATGCGTGGATACGTACTTTCACTAATCACTTCACCGTATTCTTTTGCTATTGCAGGTACCATCTCGTATATCCATATCTAAAAAAAAAAGAGTGTATTTTAATACAACATTCAAAATAATTCATATTACTCTACTGACCAGTAGATCAGCTCTAATGGTCAGTAGAGCCATGATTAATTGATCTACTGACTAGTAGATCAGCTCTACTGGTCAGTAGGCTGATCTACTGGTAAGTAGATCAATTAAATGCGGCTCTACTGGCCATTAGACCACTATTAATATTGATAGAACATGAAAATCATACCTGAAAAGCATGCACGAATCCTAAAAACGTATATGTCTTCTCCTTATTTTTTGAGTGTTCTTCTAGTTTTGCCTTTACGTCCTTCCTAAGAGCCGCCAATGTGCACTTGTGCGATTCAACACCCCAATCGAATCGATCGAACACTTCAATATCATCAACTAGCCCAACGATCTAATCTTCAATCGGAGTCTTTTTCTCATACCCGAATAAGACACCAGTCAAAAATAAAAGAAGAGCGGTCTTAACCTTGTCGTAGTTAATATTCTTGGTTCTCGCGGGTTTTTTCTCGAGTTCACACACCAAATTATCAATGTTGATTTTGTTCCTACTAAAAAACTCGGTCGCGAGGCGTACATTCTGAGATGCTTCATCTTTGATTTTCTCTCTATCTGAAACATGAGTGAAGTTGAGCCCCGTAATCATTTGATAGTCTTCCATTGAAAATCTCATTGGTGTTGAATTAACCATCATCCACATTTCCTTTTTCTTCTTTGTCTGAATCTGACGAAGAACAAAGTACCACATCATTTGACTCGAGCGTTGGTATTGTTTAGGAAAAGTGAGAAGATGGCCGAATTGCGTCTTCTTGAGAATCTCACACTCATTCCTGATCAAACCTTTCTTGATAAGTTTGCAATACTCTTCAAAATTACTTCTTATAGTGATCTTCATCGGGAAATATTCGTCCTATTTAAGAACTGGCTTCAATGGTTCTAAATCTTTGATCTGAAAAAACGTAAGAACAGTAGTAAACAAGTTAAAATTATTATTTTTCTTAATTTTGCTTTAGTCGGATAGAATAAAAACTATAATTCTATTAATATTGTTTACTCTACAGTTCAGCAGAGTACTCTACTGAGCTGTAGACTGGAGCAGAATCTGCTCTACTGAGCAGTAGAGTAGCATTTTATTGCAATAAATTAAGTGTTTTTACCTGAATGATCCGATCATTTGACGACTCTTCATCGTCATCACTTTCATGTTCTTCTTCCTCTGATGCATTCGAACCATCATCATTTCCGTTATCTTCTTCGTACGTGTACTCCACACTCTCTTCGTCCGTAGACTCTTCGTGATTATCTTCATTTTCTTCGTGTTGTTTTTCCGCTTCTATAATGGATTGGCGAAAACTCGAACTCATTGGGTACCTAAATATAAAATCAATACACAACCACTTAAACCTCACAGGTGACTTCATTCAAAATTCTTCATCATCAATTGGGCACGCAAAGAAAGAATGAGAGAAAATCAAGAATCAAATCAGCCTATTTCCCATTTATTTTTGAACCTCTAACTTTCAATTGAGTTGAACGATTTTGTGATGAATATGGGAAATTTAGGGCTTATTCGACTCATTCCATTTTTATTTTTTCAGATTTCAACGGGTTTTTTTTTAGTTATCAGTTGACATGTTTATTCTTAGCTTATATTTTGTTCTTTTAGTTTATTTGATTTAACCCCCTAAATCCGAAAGTTGCTGACTCATAACAACTCAATGAAGTTGTATGTGGGCTATCTATAATGGTTCAATAGACTATAACTCCTCCCTATAACATCTTATAATCATAGTGTAAAACTTTTAGTCTTCAATTTTATTTTATTAAAATACTAAATAAAACTTAGGTTATTTTTTATATGGGATAAATTTGATCAAGTCGGCTCAATGATAAAAAAAAACTGACACTAATAAAAACTGACACACAATTGTATAGTGAAAAGTTTGCATACCAAGAAGTATGAACAAACCTGATAGAGAACCATCAATAGTACAGTTATCCAAAATATATAAGTTGTTTGTTTCAGACCATCACAATCAGAGTCCTCCTTTGAGATTCACCGATCCCACAGCAAAATTGAAAACAAACATGCTAAACTTAGAAGGATTCATATAAAAAGTGGTGTTCAGCGAAGATCTTGGTGCCGATACTAAAGGACTTAAAAGCAAACTCCTCATCTAAATGAGTTCAGAGCCTAATGTAACTTTATGTTTGAAGCAATGCAATAGATTTTTCGATTTTACTGTGCTTAAATCATATTTTCTATTCCCATCACAAAATCAAAGAAGAAACAAGTAGTAGTGACAAAAGGGTACTGATAATCTGCGACCTCTTAATGGAAACTAACTCAAAAGCCGAATGCAAAGAGTCAAAAGGACAATCGAACAAGAATTAAACATTTCGAGTGACTGTACCTCGCCGCCCTCGTCCTCCGTGCCGCCGGTGTCTCTCTCTCTCTGCTCACTCTCGCTCTGCCTCTCACTCAGCCCACGCCTCTCTTTCTCTCTCTCTTGGCCGAAAGTTTTTTTCTCTCCCTGTTCTTTGTTGTGCTAGGTTGGATTCTCTGCTGGCTGCTGCTAGGTCTCTTGGGGGTTTGACAGACGCGGGAAGAAGAATGGGTTCTCAGATTTCAAGTTTTCTATTTTTTTTAATTAAAAAAAATAAGGTGAGAAAATGATGGGTATATAAGTAATTTTGATGTTTTGGGCTGAAAAAATAAATGAAATAAAAATAAAAATGAGAAGAGGATATAGAATTAAAACTGACTTTTTATAAATGCATTTAGCTAATTTTCTCTACAATAAGCGTGATAGTAATTTTTTAATTTTGACAAAATTAGATTTGGCACTCTAAGGACGAATGATGGAAGATGGATTAATAGGATGAAAATAAAAGTAGTGGAAAATTCTTAACAAATTAATTAGTATGATAGGAAAAAAAAATTATAATTTATTTGGTGGTATAATAAACAAACAAAAACAAAAAAGAGAATGGATAATTTTTATTACACTAAATTTCTTAATACCCTTATATTATATAGACCAAATTAGGGAAATAACCACTTTATAATTATATAAGGATTGCCACTAACTAAAAAGTTATTGGTGTAATATTAAAAAAAAAAAAGTTTTTTTGTCATTTGGAACAATCTATCCATATTTGAGTGATAGTTTTTTGAGTTTCACACTTCCACCGATAAAAATCCATCCATCGTTTTGTTTTTTGTTTTTTGTTTTTTAGTTTTTTTTTGTGACATAGTTTAATTTAACAAAACAATCTTTGTTATAGTTGTTCAAAACATGCTGTAAAAAAATATTTAAGACCCGGGTCACTTAAAATTACTCACACGCGAATATAACTGAAAAAATCATGTTTTCAGTTATGATATTATTGTGATATATTCTCGATTATTTGGTTTTCGAGAATAACAGATTTGCAAGAGATTTTGTGTTTATCTAGTGTAAAACTCATTGTGAGTCGAATTAGGTTAATACCTTTTTCTATTAGGTAAATTTACGCCACCTTAAAACAGGAACTAGTCTCTCTGCCTTGGAGATCTTCATTTGTGCAGAGATTATAAGTGCGTTGTTTTTGCATTGACGTGCTTGTCAGTCTTCGGGAGAGAATTGTGTGAAAGAGAGAAATAGTCTCTCATCTAAGGGGAGCTTAGATTTCTATCTATTAGAGAAGTCAAAGAAGAAGGTGTTTGAGAGGGAGTCGTCAAACTTAATTCATGTTCCTTTGATTATTGAGATAGTGGATTGCTTTTCACCACCGGACACATCAGTCCCCTTGAGTAAGTGCTTTATCACAGAACAAGGTTACCAAATCTCTTGTTCCTTCATTGCTTTTTCGTTGATTATTTTTTTTATTGTTGTTTGAATTAATCTTGCTAAAAACAATCAGTTGTTCAACAAGTTGTTTCACCCACTAGTTGAACAACCATCTTAATCATGTTAAGTAATTTCATTTTCCATCTTCTTTACCAGACAATAGATATAACAAATCCATTATAATCTATCATACCAAACAAAGCTTAAGGGCATGTTTGGTTTAAAATAAAAAATGGAATGTTAATGGCAATGGGAATGATAATGGCAATGACAATGGAATGGTATTATATTTTTTTTTTGGTTTGTAATATTAACTCCAAAAGAATGGAAAGTAAAATTTACCATATTACCATTTTCATAAATTTACCAACTTTCTCTTCTTTATCACTACCACTTCGTCTTCTTCTCAGCATGGACTGATACAGTAAAACAAGATGAACTAAAATGGACTTTAAACCATATTTCTCAATAAAACTTCAAATCCATTGTCTATTTAGGAGAATAATCTGAGGGCCCGATTTTTTTTCCCTTTCATTGGGTGTTGTGCAGGCAAAACCAGTTTCAATTTTTTTGGATCTTTATTGGTTAATCTCCCATGCCTAACAATTTCCATACACAAACTCGACAAAACAATCGATAAAAGAAAAAAATGAAAATATGTTGAAATCGCTTTGCGTTCATCTATGAACCTACTCTAGACTACTCGTCTCCGTCGTCTTCATCGTCGGCGTCGCATCTTCTCCGGCAAGAGAACGGCGGCGAAGGCGGGTGGTGCCGAATGTCTCGTCAAAGACCTTCACAACCTCCCATATCGAAGTTACCATTTGCGGTGGCTCGGCTGTCGACGGCGCCTTCGAGATCCCTCCGGCGTCAATCTTCACTGTCGCCGCCCTGGGAATGATCGTCTCCGTCGTGCTCTACGAGAAGGCGCTCGTTTTAGTTTTAGATTACAAATATAAATATATATTAAATGATATAAAAGGTCAGTTTGGGAAGAATATTTCATTACACGGTGGAATGGTTCATTCATCCCAATTTATAAAGAATCAAATTAATGCAATGATCATTCCGTATAATGATGATTACCTCATTTAAAAATGAATCAAACAAAGGAATAATAAATTTAAGGAATCCATTCCATTCCATTCCCTTAAAAAGTCACCAACCAAACATACCCTAAGAGTTTTAGATGGGTTTGAAGGGTAATTTTGACGTTAAAGGGGCAAAAAAAACCTTGAGCGCATTTTCGACTGAGACTCTTAGGTGGGCTTGCAGGCTAGCACATGGACCAAGATGGACACCCAGGGGTTTCATAACACACGAGTCCAAGTATCCCAAACCACTCGAAACTGCGGGCTCGAGCAAATATTCGTGGACCTAAGGAGACCTCAACTGAACTGGCGTCAGACCTCCTATGCATGCCATTCGAAGCTCAGGCCCGGAGGGATGGTCTTGGACCTCTTGCATGGGCCAATTCTATACTAAGGCTCGGACAAAAGGTCTCGGACCTCCTGTCTAGGATATGAAAGCGTGGCTGAGGTTTTCTCTTCTATCTGGGCCCATTCAAGGCCAAGGCCTGGACGGATGATTTCGAACTCTTTTTATGCGATCATGTGACGATGGCCTGGGACAGGGCTCGAACCACCGATTTGGGCCAAATAAGAATCGAGGCATGGACCAACGAGACCTCTAGATGACATGATCTCTTGATGGACGAAACTTGTGAACGTCAGAGACTTAAGTTGGGCTCTCAATGTGGGTGGATGGAACCTAGGGAGCCAGACATATGATACCTAGGGCCGATCCTAGGTAGGTTGAGTAACCATAAACGGGAACCAGACATGCATTTGACCGACCATGGATATGGGCCCACGATTGAGTCATAGATACGAGACCTTTTCCTCCTTCTTTGTGTTATAATGACTTGATTTTGCCATTTTCCTTGAATGTTGGGTCGAATCCGACTTTTTTGTGTCAGTTTATACTCCAATTCTTTAAGTGCCTTTAAACCCAATTTTATATATATATATATATATATATATAAGCCTGTTATTATTTATGAGGCTATATTTATATCTAATTTATTGGCCCTAAAAAGAAAAAAAAAGGTAATTTTTTTAATGTGTATATCTAATATTTTTAGTGAAAGGATTACAGATATATTTAATTATAACTTAATAACCCTATTATTTTATAAGATACTAGCTAGCTAGTAAGTATAAGTGTCGCCAGTAAAATACTATTTGTACAATCAATATTAGATATTAAAATCTTTATATGATATCA
This sequence comes from Urtica dioica subsp. dioica, assembly GCF_054948205.1. NCBI lineage: Eukaryota > Viridiplantae > Streptophyta > Magnoliopsida > Rosales > Urticaceae > Urtica > Urtica dioica. The sequence continues at coordinate 14,024,246 of NC_142764.1, read as the reverse complement.
ATGATCGGTCATTAATTAAAGTCAGTAATCGATATATTAATAAAATTAAAACATCCATATCGATTATGGTATAGTATTTTAACCCTTCCATTTAATTAGCTTGTTATATTTGATCGTTTCTTGTTGTAAATGTCTTGGCTGATTTTAGTGCATTTATCCACAATTTTTTAAGCTCAATTTTATAACATAATAAAGATTTTTTTTTTCTTTTTCTAAGGGCATTTGCATTTTATTTATTTATTTAACATTTACCTACAGTTCACAGAGCAAATTATTATTTAAGCCGCCAATTGAAAGGGTTTTTTTTTTTTTTTTTTTTTTTTAAAGAGCACATATTACACTCACAATATGTGCGTGCATTCATTTCATACCAACACTCCAACTATACAACCACTAACCATCATCATCACCGTAATCACCGGTGAAGATTAACCCACGTACCGACACTTGGAATCCCATTGCGGACCACAAACAGCATATAATACCCCGGCGGAGCGATCGCCGCGCTGGATGGTCCAACCACGGTCGCACTGTAAAAGAAGGGCACGACCAACCTCGAAACTCCGGCCAACCTCATCACCACCATCCTCTGGTTCATCCCAAACGAATGCGTCGAAAACACCGGCGATATCAGCCTGAACGACACACCGTCCAGTCCGGCCGCCGCAAACGTGACGGAGAACGGCCTCCCGTAAGCCATGTCCGCCGGGACCGCCAGAACCCTCGGCCGCACCACCGACATGTATGGCGGCGAAAACGCCTCGAGGCTGAGGTCCGTTGGGAAATCGACGCCGGTGAAGTTGTAGTACACGTGGGGGTTGCTTCCCCCGACGAGGACCCTCCCGTCCGGAATCAGCACCGCTGCGGAGTGGTACAGCCTCGGCCTCGAAGCCGCCGCCATGACGGAAAATCTCCGTCCCGGAGCTCCGGCGGGACTGTACAGCACCGGCGTCATGACCGGGTCCCGCGCCGCCTCCCACCCGGCCGTCCCGCGAGCCGCGCCGTTCAGGATCGCCACGTCACCCGAGGGCAAAATGACCATATCGCCCATGACTCTCCCCATCGGCATGTCCTCCATAGCCCAGCTAGCGTCCAGGTCGCTCACTCTCATCCTCCCACACGACGAGAGAGCTTGAGCGAAGGACGTCCCGTTCATGGCCGCCTGGTGCGACCCCCTCGGCGCGCCGCCGCAGATCATGACCTCGGCCCCGACCCCGCCGCTGTTCTCGTCCAGCGGAAGCAGAACCGACGACCCCGAGCTCGGGTAGTTCCTCGGGTCGCCTCCGGGGATCGGAGGGAAATCCCTAACCACGCGGTTTCCGTTGTAGTCGAACAAGACGGAGCGAGTGTTGGCAAAGACGAACAGATTCCCGTCCGGCAACAGGTGGAGGAAAGGGTACAGGTTGTTCTCGTCGGGGTCAATGGTGTCCCTCAGAAACCCCATCCAGAAGAGATTGTTATTCCCACTCTCTCTGGGGAAGAACTCGTAGTTGAACTGGCGTCTTCCTCCGACGACGATGACCCGACCGTCCGGCAATATCTGGTTGGAGGCGTACCATCTCCGTTGGGCCAAATAGTTGGGAGTCTCGATCCAGTCGCAGCTCCGGGCGTTGCAGGGAGTGAAGGAACGGACGACGTGGTCGCCGTCATTGAAGCCGCCGGTCTGGATTAGGGTTCCGTTGGGAAGGACGGCGCCGGAGGAGCACCACGAGTCGGTGAGGAGGGTCAGGGCTCGGAAGGAGTTGGTGGCGAGGTCGAAGAGGACGGAGTGGGCGGTGCAGTCGGTCTGGAGAGCGGTGTCGGCGGGGTCCACGCGGCACCGACCGCCGCTGAGGGGGACCAGCGACGGCCCAAAGTCCGTGCGGTCGAACATCACGACGGTGTTGTCGTGGAGGACCTGCATGTGCATGGCCGATATGCCTATGTTGCCTTCCACAATTTGCCACCTTCCTAATAATGCCCTCGGTTGGGATTTCACTTGCACTATCACTGCACTGGACATTGTTATTATCGTTAACATCAGGATATTCTTCCATAGATCATCACTACTACTCATTTTTTTTCTTTTGGGTTATTTTTTGGGTGTTTTGTTGGGAAGAGAGTAAGAGGGAATTAAGTGGAGTTGAATATCAGGCGTGGACTACGAAAATGATGTTTAATTAGCGAGCGGAGACAATGAAGAAAGCGTGAGACTTGAGAAGAAAAAGTAGGATTGGGGAAGAAAGAGAGTTTAAGCAGCTAAAGTAGGCGATTCATAGCGGAAATTGTCATCAATTGTGTGGTAATTAATTGAGACTGTATCGGACTGACCCATTTTCTTGGGCACTTCATTCGGCAAATAAACAGACATGCATTGAAAGGTTGCTGCATGGAAAGGAAGTTTTTGACAGCAAAATACAAAGTTCGCCATCTGTTTAGATATATAGCTCGTGAATGATTTTTATTACCTCGTCGACCTAGTACTTTATTATTCTTGATTTCTTTTTATCGTATCTTAAGTTCTTATCATCTTGGCTAAGTTTATACTAGACGTTTCTTATAAAATAGTCATCAAAATATTAATATTTTGTTATCATTATACAAAACAAAAATTATACAGATCAAGTATGAAACTATTTTATGTGATGTCTCTTATAATGTTATTAACAACACATATAACATCCGATAATTTACTAATTTAGTGAGTAATCTATAAAAACAGTAAATAAAGACACACATAATAGTAACTTAGCTCGGTAAATCGTACCTACGTTTGGAGGGATGATACTCTCAGTGGTAAGGTAATTCACTATCAATATAGAGTAAGTATAACGTGATCTTAACTGAATGATCCATACCCTTGAAAGCCCTCTATTTCAAACTACCTGTGAATTACTGTGGGGGTATAATTTTTTTTTAAATATTTATTATTCATTGGGCCTTGGTTCGTCCAAAGCCCAATAAGTAATTCAGCCCGGCTCTAAGTAAGAAGCCCAAGCCCAGCTCGCCGAGGAGAACAGATCGTCCGCGTTGGTCCAGTCAATTAGCGAAGTCATGGTCAAGCTGAAACCTCGCCAAGAAGACCGGATCTGAGAATTGACCAACATACAACGTGGCAAGGACGAGCAGATCAACATGTGTCCAAGAGATGATTCTTTCTCCGTCTATAAATAAAGATTTGTGTATTCATTTTTGCACACATAAGCTTTGACTCAGTCTTTGATATTTGTATTCGAATTCTCTAGTCTTTGTTGAGCTTGTCCTCTTGAACTCGGCACTTCGCCTGTTCTGTAAACAATATTATTAATAAAGCTTATTCCTTCTATATTTCGTATTAATATTTCTTTTTAATTAAATCGGGATTTCATTTTTGTTTCTTATACGAAGTTTTCTGAGACCTATTATTAAATTAAACAAATATATCGCATATTTATTTGTGATTGTTGACGATCCCGAAATCGACATCAACAAGTACGACTCAAGGTCTCCCTGAATCTGAGTCCATATATTTTCACTCAACTCACTCTCCAAATGGTTGATCTATGTTTATAATGGTACGTGATGTACAATACCACGAACACAAACCCTATTTATTATGTCACTCGCATGAAACAATGGTGGAGAGAACAAAACAGAATAAAAACCACACTTAAGAATAATAGTGTTTTCGCTCAATATATGTACTTTAAAAAAAACTCCAAGTGTGTAACTAGACTCCGATGGGCCAGACTTTCTCTTTTATATGAGTCGAAACCTAGCTAGGGTTAATTTAAGTAATCTCCTTGTTCTGATTCTGTGAACAAAAAATCAGAAGCATATCAACTAATAAATCAGACTTGTGCAAAATTTTAGATCGTATATTTCCTGAGCTATTAAGGGGGTCTGGTATTTCAAAAAAAAAAAAAAATATTTCGTACTATACACTTGTGCCAAGTGCCAACCCAAAATATTGTAATTCCTTTTATATTTCTACGAGACACTTGTCCCATAAATATATTACGCGAAGTTGAAGAACCTGAATCGTTTTTGGGTGGAAGGTGATAATCAAAAAATCATGGTCAGTTTAGCTAGTAAGAAGAAGTGTCCTTACTGGCCTTTAATTCCTTTGTTCAAGTCAGTTCTGGAAGTTTCTTCTATTTTCATCTCAGTTAGTTTTTTGTGGTGTAATAGACAAGCCAATTTTGTGGCTCATGCTCTTAGTAAGTGGGCTGCTCATTCTGAAGATTTTGGTTTTTGTTCCTTAGGAGAGGTTCCGCCCCTTGTGCAGAACGCTTTTGACTCAGATTAATCAATGTATTGCTAATTAGTGGGCTTTGTATGTATGAAATAATGTGGCCTAACTGTATTACATATTATGGTTTAATTATAATAAGATTGAATTATATTGGTTTATAAATAAAAATGTAATTTCTCTATATACTCTGATGGTGAGTCTATATTAAGAGAAGCTTTAGGGCATGATACTCTCTCAACCCATTACATAGTTTTTCTCTGCCACAAAAATAAAGCTCAGTCTAAGGGGTCAAGAGAGATAAACCAATTTCGATAATTCTGGCACTGCTATCGTCGCTCTCGTCATGGATCGAGGTAGGCTTTCTTGATCTTTAATAGTACGTGAAAATCATATACTATTAAGATTTTGGCTTATTAGGATAGTTCAAATTAATGCTTATACAAATTACCTATATAATTGAATCTGTTGCTATTAGCTAAACAACACATGTGTTTCCAATATATATATATATATATATATATATATATATATATATATATATATATATATATTAAAAACATGATGTAAGACATATTGGAAACAGTTTGTTAAACTACAAAATCCAGCAAAATCAACATAACAACAAACTCCCTCTTTTGTTTTTTTGTAGGCAAAATGTTAGGAATCCCACTTCGAAAGTGAATGGGAACTAACAAGAGCTTTATAAAGGTCATGGGTTACTCCTCTCATTACCAATTGGTTTTGAGATGGAACCCCATGATACTTTCATGGTATCAGAGCAAGTAGGTTGCTGAAATGAGTGAGCAAAATTTTTCCGCACAAACTGAGGCTGAATCTCCCATGGCTACTGGATCCAAAATCGTTCCAATCGCGTTCAATAACGCTATTTCTGTGAAGCTCGATGTGACGAATTTTCTCGTCTGGCGAAAGCAAGTTCTAGCAGCAGTGAGAGGCTACAAGCTCCATGGATTTCTTCTCAGCACCAAAGCGCCTCCTCAGCAATTTCTCTCCGACTCCGACAAGCAGATCGGCAAAGTCAATCCACTGTTTGACGACTGGGAACAACAAGATCAACTTCTTGTTTCCTGGCACTTATCATCGATGACTGAGAGTGTTCTACGAAGAACGATGAAGTGCGAGTCAAGTGCTGAAGTTTGGAATACATTAGAGATTTATTTCGCCGCTCAAGTTCGAGCGAAAGTGTCTCAGTACAAAACAGAGCTCCAACGACTACTGAAGAATTCACTTTCGATGAATGAATTCTTGCTCAAAATCAGAAACCTAATTGATCTTCTGAGTCTTGTTGGCCACGATGTAGGGGATGGAGGTCACTTGGATGCTAATTGTGATGGTCTACCAGCCGAATATGACACATTTGTGCTTACTACAACAGCACGGACTGATGAGATCAATATTGAAGAATTTGAGTCGCTTCTTCTTGCTCAGGAAGCTCGAGTTGAAAGTCGGCTCAGAGATCTTGACTCTACTGCTATGAAATCGGTGAATGTGGCCTCGATTAATCAGGAGAAGAAGAATACTGATTCTCAGGTTTCGTCTAATTTCAACAACACCAGTCACTCCAACTTCAGCTCCTTCAATTCGACTGAGAGAGGTCATGGACGTGGACGTGGTCGCTATGGCCGTGGATCTGGAAGTCGACCTGTATGTCAAGTGTGTGGACGTGTTGGTCATGCTGCTCTTGACTGTTATTACAGGTTTGATGATTCCTATCGCTCTCAAACTCTGACTTCTACTCGTGGAGGTTTCTCTCGAGGTCGTGGTGGTTATCAGAGTTTTCAAGGCCGTGGATCTCATCCTATGGCAATGATGGTTACTCCATCCTCATATAATTCTGATCCTCACTGGTATCCTGATTCTGGAGCTACTACACATGTCACCGCTGATGTTGGAAATCTGGCTTATCACAGCGACTACTTTGGTCCTGATCAGGTGCACGTTGGCAATGGTAAGGGTCTATCTATTGAGCATATTGGTCAAACTCTTGTTGTCTCTCCTTTTACTTCTCGAAAATTGTCTCTCTCTGATTTGCTACATGTTCCTGAGATTACCAAAAATCTACTCAGTGTGAGAAAATTTTGTGTTGATAATAACGTCTTTTTTGAATTTCATCCTTGGTTTTGCCTTGTTAAGGATCTGAAGTCTCGTACAATTCTCTTGGAAGGAAAGGTTAAAGATGATCTCTACATTTTTTACTCAAATCAAATGTCTCTTTTGAAGTCTTCCTCGGATCGTTCTTCGTTTCAGGCTGTAGTTCCGGCTCAGTCTGGTGTGTTTTCTAGTCATTGTGTGAATTCGGCTTCCATGTCTCGAGATCCAAATATTTGGCATGCTCGGTTAGGTCATCCTTCGAATAAGATTGTCAACACTGTCCTCTCTTTGTGTAATATCTCTTCAAAATCTAAGACTGAGTCTGCTGTTTGTTCTTTATGTTGTCTTGGTAAAATTCACAAGTTTCCTTTCCATAAATCCAATACTGTGTATTCGTCTCCTCTTGAACTCATTCATACTGATCTTTGGAGACCAGCTCATACTATTTCAAAGAATGGAAATCGTTATTACATTACGTTTATTGATGTCTACTCTCGTTTCACTTGGATTTACATGTTAAAACAAAAATCTGAGGCATTACATACTTTTGTGAACTTTAAAAATCAAGTTGAATTACAAACTGGTATGAAAATCAAAGCCATTCAATCTGATGGTGGCGGTGAGTTTCGTGCCTTTTCCAAATTTCTTGAGACTCACGGTATCAGTAATAGGATCTCGTGTCCTCACACTCATCAGAAAAATGGCTTAGTTGAGCGTAAACACCGACATATTGTAGAGAATGGCATTACTCTTCTTGCTCATTCGGGTATGCCTTTTGAATTTTGGGATAAGGCTTTTCGTTCAACTGTCTATGTTCACAATCATTTACCTACTCCTGTCCTTCAAAAACCTCTTGAACTGTTTGCTAAGACAAAGCCAAACTTTGCTCTTCTACGTGTCTTTGGTTGTGATTGTTTTCCAAACACTCGTCCTTATAATGCTCACAAGCTTGATTTTAGGTCTGAAGAGTGTACGTTTATTGGCTATAGTTTGAATCATCGTGGTTACAAGTGTCTTTCCAAAACAGGACGTGTCTTTATTTCTCGTGATGTCATATTTGATGAGTCTCATTTTCCCTTTAAGTCATCTTCACACTTGGTTATTTCTTCTTCTATTCCCGAGTCTTCTTGTCCAACTCAGATTCCTCTTGTATCTTCCTGTTTTGAGTCGACCAATGTGCTTGATAATTCTGTTGGTCTGCACTTACATTATGAGATTGTATATATGTCTCAAGAACAGGCTGCTTCACCTGTTGCGGTCACGCCATCATCAGTTTTGCCTACCTCACCTGAGCCCTCTTATGAGAATGTTCCACGTGTACCTGAGCCCACCAATGTGCATGGCATGATGACACGAAGCAAGCATGGTATTCATAAGCCTCGGGTTTTTACTGCTTCAGTGCTTGAGCCTTATAATGTCAAGGAGGCTCTCTCAAGCTCAGGTTGGACCTCAGCCATGACAACTGAGTTGGATGCTCTTCGTCGTAATTCCACGTGGCGTTTGGTTCCTTGTCCAGTTGATAAGAAATTCATCGGGTGTAAATGGGTGTTTAAGGTCAAGGAACACCCTGATGGCTCTCTTAACAAGCTTAAGGCTCGCTTGGTGGCTCAGGGGTGTGGCCAAGAGGCTGGCTGTGATTATAGTGAGACTTTTAGTCCTGTGATTAAGCAGACCACGGTGCGTGTATTACTTACCTTGGCCGTGTCTCAGAACTGGTCTCTTCGCCAATTGGACATAGACAATGCATTTCTCAATGGTGATCTTCATGATGAGGTGTATATGCGTTAGCCACCGGGGTTTGTTGATCCTCAATGTCCTGGTTATGTGTGTCGACATCAGAAGTCTCTATACGGTCTCAAACAAGCTCCTCGAGTGTGGTATGAGAAACTTCAGACTGCTCTGCTTCATCTGGGGTTCTCCGTGTCCAAGGCTGATCATTCACTCTTTCTCAAGCACTCTGGTGGTTCATCTATTTTTCTACTGGTCTATGTGGATGATATCATCATCACTGGCTCAAATTCGTCTGAGGTTGAACTCCTGATCTCTAATCTCAGGTCGTTATTTGCCCTCAAAGATCTCGGCAAGCTAAGTTACTTTCTTGGAATTCAAGTTTCTGAAACCTCCACTGGCTTGGTTTTGTCTCAAACCAAGTACATTCATGATTTGCTATGTCGTGCTAAGCTGCAATTTGCAAAACCTATGTCTTCTCCAATGACCAGTGGTACATGCTTATCTGCTTTTGGAAGTGACCATATTACTGATCCTACCTTGTATCGTAGTATTGTTGGTGCCTTGCAATATGCCACGATAACAAGGCCTGAGATAGCTTTTGCAGTTAACAAAGTGTGTCAGTTTATGCATAAGCCACTGGAGTCTCATTGGAAGGCCGCTAAGCGCATTCTTCGCTATCTAGCTGGAACTGCGGACATGGGGTTGTGTGTTCCGAACTCACCTCATATGAATGTTACTGGGTTTGCTGATGCTGATTGGGGGTCTGATCCAGATGACCGTCGTTCAACCAGTGGGTTTCGTGTGTTCGTTGGCTCGAGTCTGGTTACTTGGTCATCTAAGAAACAGCATACTATTTCACGGAGCTCGACTGATGCTGAGTTTCAGAGCATTGCTTCTGTCGTGGCTGAAATCACCTGGATCACAGCTCTTCTTCGTGAGCTAGGAGTTTGTCAATCCAGGCCACCAGACGTGTGGTGTGATAACCAATCCGCTGTGTTGCACTCCGCTAGTCATGTTCTTCACGCCCGCACCAAGCACGTGGAAATGGATCTGTATTTTGTCCGCGAGAAGGTTGCTCAGGGTCTTCTTCGGGTCAAGCACGTTCCCGGTCATGACCAGATCGCTGACGTGCTGACCAAGGCTCTCTCAAGTTCTGCTTTTCCTCGGCTTCGTTCCAAACTGATGGTTCAGCGCTTATAGTCGTGCACATCAGTTTGAGGGGGGCTATTAGAGTGTACGTCCTGCGTGGCGCAATTGTTTCATTCTATTGGTTATTAAAAGTGTATGTCCTACGTGACAACTTGAGTTTTCCCTATTGGTTAGTCTTGGGGTATAAAAGATTGAGTCTCTGTATTAGCCAAACAGAATTCGAAATACACAATTCATTCTCTCCTGCCTTTTTCCTTTAGATCTCTCCTTTGAGTTCTTTCATATTAGAGTGTACGTCCTGCGTGGCGCAATTGTTTCATTCTATTGGTTATTAAAAGTGTATGTCCTACGTGGCAATTTGAGTTTTCCCTATTGGTTTGTCTTGGGGTATAAAAGACTGAGTCTCTGTATTAGCCAAACAGAATTCGAAATACACAATTCATTCTCTCCCGCCTTTTTCCTTTAGATCTCTCCTTTGAGTTCTTTCACATGGTATCAGAGCCCATTAAACCCAAACGGGTATCCGATCCAATCGTTGAGATTCGGCCCAAGATGAGCGAACGCAAAGAGCCGCCATCTTGAGGGGGCGTGTTAGGAATCCCACATCGAAAGTGAATGGGAACTAACAAGAGCTTATAAAGGTCATGAGTTACTCCTCTCATAATCAATTGGTTTTGAGATGGAACCCCATGATACTTTCACACAAAACACATGGCATCGCATAAGCATGAACCAAGTCTAAATACAATAACAGTTGCTGAAGTAGACAAAAATATATTACATACCAAAAGAAAAGGAGGTTCATGTGAATGATCAATACAAATCACAAAAGATTGATCTTCAAACATCAGGCCTCTTCTTGAGTCACCTGATTATTAGTAGCGGGGGCAAACGTGGAGGCTTCATTAGACTTGGTGGTGATGTACATTAGATTTAACACCTCTTCAGACTTGATGGAGAGGCCAATGAAGGTGAGCCACTAAGAGGTGCCATAGCACAATAAGGTTGAGCATGAAAGAAATGTGACGATGAGTGAGTAGTCAGAGTAGGGACGTGTTGAGAGATTATAACGAGTTAATAGAAAAAAGAAAGAACGAATGTGAAAGGAAGAAGGCAAGCAGAGAGAATGAAGGAGAAGAAGGGACAACAACGATAATGATATTTTTTTGAAAAATTAGACGAACTAGCCATGTCCAAACGTTTAGATTGCAAAATAGCCAACCTTTGAGAAACTTTTGCATAATAGCCAATATGGGTGAGCTGGCAAATCAGACGTATTTTTTCTACCTAAAATGCCCTTATTTTTTTTTTTTTTAACGTTGGTTTTATATAAACGTAAAGAATCAAAATGAAAAAGTCAACCAATGATCCACTTTAAATGCTTGTTTAACAGAATTTCCACGTTTAAATATACACGTTCAGATTTGAAGAGACTTTTCCCTCACGCCCAGCCAAACGCTCGGTCTCGCGCGCCCCGTCTCGTGCGCAGCACCGGCCTCGCTCGCCGGCGTCCCAGCCGTCCCAGCGCTGGGCCTATCCTGGTTGGGGGCTCCCTCCTCGGCGATCCCGCCCGCCAACGCCCTGGGCGGGCTCGGCTGCCTCCAGAGCCTGGTCGGCCGCGCCGCCGGCCACGCCGGGTGAGGCCCAGTCGCCCGGAGGAGCATCGCCCGAGCCCACCACCTCGATGAGAAGGGAAGACTTATCTTGATTTCCGGAGAGCGCATTCCCCCTGCCCCCGCCGTGGCCGTCGGCGCCACCGGTGCCGCGCCGTCGTCCACCCAGGTGTTTGAATCAGGTATTGAACGACTTATAGGTTTTTGTTATCTGTTTTTATGTTTGATATTTGTACAGGAATTAAAGATCTTGTTTTCAATCATGTTAATTTCTGTTAATTCTTGTTAATTGTTGTTGACGATCTGGTGTTAACGATTTTAATCCTGTTAATTGCTGTTATTTAGAGCTTTGATTGAAGATTTTTCACTCATTGATTCATGTATGGAACGATTTCAATCCTGTTAATTTATGTTAATTGCTGTTAATTTATGTTAATATCTGTTAATTTCAATCGCCGGTCTCGCTTCAAATTTTTTTGTTTGACTTTGTTTTTGAATTTTTTCTCGTGCGTTGTAGGTGTGGTTGCGTGTTGGTTGGCATTTATCGCGGTAGATTTCTTAGATACGCAGCATTTATCACGGCGGATTTTTTTAGTTGACATTCATTGCTTCCAATTTTATTTGTTTCTTTTTTTGGACGCGGGAATTTGATTTGATATTACTTAAATGAAGGACAAATTTGTATTTTTTAACTGTTAATGTGGTATATTGGCTACACATTAAAAATAAACCAAAACTTGGCTATTTTGACAATTACAACGTTTGACTTTGTTATTTAGCTTGGGCTCCCTATTTTTTTTTAAAACAAAAAATTGAAACATTCAGTAACGAAATGTAATAGTTTATCTTTTTAAAAATTAAATTTATTAGTTTCTCTCTACTTAAAGGGTAAAAAAAGACATAATATAAGTTAAAATAATTACGCTGATGATACTTCTGTCGAATTAGTATTATAATAAGTTCAAACCGGAATCAAACTGATTTTTTTTTTATACTTATGGACGAAGCTAGAAATTAAATTTCAGGGAGCTGATATAAACTTTTTCAAATGATGTATAGCAATAAAGAAATAAATTTTTTTCTTAATTCATAATATATAATAAAACTCTGAACAAATTAGATAAATCAGGGCATCAACGGCTCGACTAAATTGGGGGTATATTATGGCAAGGGACAAAAAAAAAAGCATTTTTATAACCTTATCAAAATTAATTAAAAAAATATAAAAATAACAGATATATGAATTTTAAAAAAGACATTTTTAATTTTTTTTTAATTTTTCTTGGATTTTTTTTTCTGTACCTATTCATTATTTAATAATCTTTTTCAATGTTTTTGACCTTTGTTTCTTTTAAATTTTTAATTAGTTTTGTTTGATTCTGAATCACTTGAAACAAGTATAAATAAGAGGAAAAAACTGTGAAATAAAGTATTTTTGGAATAAAGTAATATATTATTAGAATAAGAATGAAATGTAGGTATTATCTCAAAATATTTTTAATATAAGATAGTTGTTTTGTATTTTAAAAAAGTATAAATTTTGAATTTTTTTTGTAAAATAAGATATTTTCGGAATATGAATAAGATATTTTAAAATCTAGGGCCTTTATTTGAAAGGGCCTTGGGTGGCTCATCTTGGCCTCTCTTGGGCCGGACATGAACAAGAAAGCTAATATAAATTTTTTCAAATGATGTACAATAATCAAATAATATATATATATATATATATATATATATATATATATATTAATTCATAATAGTTAATAGAATTTTAAGTTTTATATTGTTTTAAGTGATTTCATTATTTAAAAAATAGAGTTTTAAGTCGGTTAATGATCTTATTTATCAGAGAGAATCTTATATATACATTTTCATTCTCTTATTTTTTATTTTTATTTTTTACATTTTTCACCACTACCTGGCCTCATACCTATCCATGGACGTAGTGGGCCTAGAGAAGGCTGAAGCCGGAGCAAACAATTTATTATTATTATTATTATTATTATTTTACAATTTTTGTCCATTTTTCAAAATTTGCTAATTATTTTACCTTGAACAGTTGCAAATTAACCCCTCCTAAACTTTTTTTTTTAACTTTAGGCCACCTAAACTTTATCCAACACTTTAGCCCCCCTAATTTACATTACTGACTCCGTCCATGTACTTACCTATATTATATTTTCACCAATAACTTATGAGTCTGTTAGGTATATAGCCATATTTACAGTTTCACATTACTATATAACTAACGTTTCGTAAATGTTAGATAAATAGTCACATCCATGCATTTACACGCGTAAATTGATCGCGTAAATTGATGTAAATACCCCACATTTATTTATTTATTTTAATAATATGACAAATCAGGAATGTCACGTCATCTTTATCTCTATTTACGAAATGTGGCTAGATAACAATATCAAACGTTTTAGTTAGCTAGTTACCTAATTTTTGATAACTTATTATAGAGATAGCAAAATAAAAAATTCGATTGGGCTTGCAATTTTTCGAAGAACCCAACCAAACCGAACATACTATAGAAGTAATATAGATGTTCCTTATTCTGTTACATTGCCCCTCTTTGACTACGTGTGAAACCTAGATACAGCATTGAGAAGATTATGAATGCTCGTTGTATAGATGGATCTTTTTATATTACAGACCATTTATGATTTATTCAGTCACTTTCTGTTTTTCCCGTCGGACCATCATTTACATCTCGGAAATTTTATCAAAAATGAAAAAGTATCGGAAGCAAGTTCATCTTGATAGTAACATCACAAATCATGACTATAAAGTACTTCCAGGTAAGACTGGAATAATCTCTGATATCCACAAGAGCTATGGAACGGACTTTCTGTACGTATATCTATTTCATGCATATATCAGTGACTCGTGTTTCTGTAAATAAAAGTAAAAAAGCAGATAAAGAAAAGTTTAGAAAGCACATGAGTTGGTCTTCGAAGGTGTATATAGCTAACTAGTCTTACCTTTAGTGTAGTAATTAGTAGTTACACCGAACCTTGTTGTAATGGCTCGGTTTCCATTGTTTGGACTTGGTTACGTTGGTTGTCGAGTGGCATGTACTGCGACATAATGGCCATGATCTCCGAGTCCATGTATGACTGCAAAAATAGAAGCCGGGATTTAAATCACTGATGCACATAATTATTGGTCACGAAACAAAGTCCTGTTTGTTGTCTATGGACATACCCGTAGCCTGTACTTGTAAAATATGTAACCACCGAGCCCCACGCTCACCATACCCCCCAGAACCATAAAAGTTAGGAGCCATGCGAATTTCGACCCACGTCGCTCTGCTCATGAAAATTCAAACAATTAAGCATTCATCACAACTCTCAATAATGAAGTAATTTCAAGAAACGACGTAAATAGCATAAACAGTTAAGACAATCATCGATAAGGAACTTCAAATAATGCCCCACATTGATGTTGGATTAAGTTGATTTTGAAAAGTCGTTTTCGAAGGTCCTCTTGTTTTTGCTTGTCAAATGTTTCCTTATTATAAATGCAACTAAGGGGGAAAAAAGACTGTTCTCTGCAAATTAGAAGTTTTAAAATGAATTATTGGCATGTTGAAAAGTGTGTGGTGTTACCAATACAAGTGTCTTGGTCGTTGATGTAGAGCATGTCTCCCTTGCACTTGCAATCATACCCTCCCCACTTGTTCTTACAGCTGCAATTCTCGCACTGACAAGCGCTACGTTCCTTGCACTCGTCAATATCTATTGCACAATCCGATCGACGCAAAATGTTTAGTTAAATATATCAAAGAAACAGACTTCTATTTAACATGCCCTCTAAAGATGATAGTGATTATTTGGGCCACATCCCATTATGTTAGGAACACTGCTCGTTTGAGCTTTGGGGGCTCCGATATATATAACAAGTGCTTTGTACATATGATATGGAACTTTCTAGAAATCACTATTACCGTCGCATTTATGACCGTCCCCTTGAAACCCCGATGGGCAGCGGCAGCCAGATAAATCAGCGTCCTAAAACAGGCAGAACAAATCCATTATGATCTCAGAAGTGTTATAAGAAGTACAATACAGAGCATATCAGTTAAGTATCATAGAGAGTAGAGATCACTGAACTGAGCAAGCTGAGAAAGTTAGTCCCTTCTTTGTTTCTGACCAACATCCTCCATTGTCCATTGCACATCTTGCGGGTCCATAAGCTGGTAAAGACCCAATAAAAGGCACTATATTTCACTCTTGTTTTTGGACTTTCTTGATCACAAAATTATGCAGAATTCGAATCCTATATATATGTTCAGCTCTTATAAAAAAAAATGAGCATACCTTGACAAGAGGAGTAACCATCACCCCTATACTGTACACCATCTACAACAGGGCACTCGCAAAGTCTTCCGCGAAATGTGTCCTGAAGTAACCGAGAAAGAGTGGGAGAAAAATGCTTAGAAAGTATAAATACGAAATTCAACTATATATTTGGTTATATGAGTTAAGAATCCAAACGATCAAAGCTTTCTACATACCTTGCAAGCAGTTATATTAGCGTGTTTATCCTGCCAACAACCACCATTCCTCTCAAGGCATTCATTTGTCTCAATAGCTGGTTTATAATACAAAAGTATATATAAATACGGTCCAAGACAATTTGCTTAATAATGCTACATCAAGATGTTAAAAAAAACGATACGAGTGAGATGGCATAAAAAACAGTATCCACCTTCATTCAAACAGATTGGTGGTTCACTTTTCTCCTCAAATCCTGAGCATATAGCTTTCAGCACAGAGGCCCTCTCCAATTTTCCTAAAAACAACTAGAAAATATAAGAACTTCACCAAGATAAGTGGGCTCAAAAGAATATACGTTTTTACGAAGATGAACAAAAAGGCAAACCTCGGTACTGAACATCATTAATGACCAATGTTGGCAAGATGGTAACGTCGCCGCGAGATCCTTTGCCGACCTAGATAATCCGACTGGTTATTGATGACGTAAGGTACACGATTTCCTAAAAACTGCAACATTGTTGAAATCGTAATCACCTGAACTAGTTGCTCGTTTTTCAGCACTTCGTTTTCGACATCCGCTTCGGGATCACCCATACAACTCTTAACTTTATCAACGGGCAAGTCTGGAAAAGCACGGAAAACACGACATGGTCAAACGGACAAGAGCTAATTAAGAAAAGCTAGAGCGGAGAGTCATACACTACGTACCGAGGGACTTCATGATATCCTCGGCGCATTCTTTTGTATAAGTTTTGTCCTTCATGGAGCAGCGGACATGGAAGTCGGTGACGTAGTCCCACCAGACCCAAGGGCGACCGGTCTCGTTGCCGACCCTGTGGACGCAGAGCTGCCTGAGATTCTCGAAGACGACGTCTTTGCCCTCGTAGCCGCGGCCGAAGTCCTTCTCGGGGTCGGGGGCGCAGTAACGGCCCCGGTTGATGCACTGGGACCGGCACTGAGCGCTGTGGACGAAAGGCAAAGGACAGAACCAAGTGATGTAGTGGGGCGTGAAGAGGGCGTAGCCGCGCTTCTCGAGGATCTGGGCGTGGCCGCGGAAGTCGGACACGAAGCGGGTCTGCTCGTCGCAGCGGGACCCGCACTCGTCGTTGCTGTTGGTCCAGAGCTGGTACTCGACGCGGGCGTCCGGGTGGGGGACGGCCTCGCGCCAGTCGAGCTTCACGACAACGTCGTTGCCGCTCGCGATGGCCTTCTTGATGGCGTCGCCGAACGACTTCTTGATGAGCGCCGACGGGATGTTGATCCGCTCGATGAAGCCTTCCGCGTCGGAGCTCTCCTCCGGCGAGTCCATCGTCAGAAGCGGCTCTTCTTTGTTGTCGCTCACCAGCACCGCCGCCGCACCCGCCTCTTGCGCGTTCCACACTTTCAGCGCAAAGTAGCAATCTAATAACCCCAAACCCATACAAGTTCTATCAAGTATACCACAATATATAGACAAGTTCATCAATTATATTTTCTATCATTTTGGAAACGTTTTCGAATTCTACTCGTGCACCGTAATATTTTACAATAATTCTACACTAATATAAGATTAAAAAAAAATTTAGCTTAGGTGCTGTGATTTACTATTAAAAAGGTAAGGTAAAGTATAATTTAACTAAAAGCGCCCGTATACTGCTCATGATCCAACTAATCTTGTGAGGCAAGCATAACAAGAAAAAGCTTTTGCTTTAAGTGAAAGCAGTATAGTTGAAGAAAAGTGATTAAAACTGTGCTGTCAATCGTGGATTTTTTTTTTATTTTTTTTATTTTTTTTTTTTAACCAAGTTTACGAAATTATTGTAATTCTATGATTGAGAGATCAAATTAAGAACTCTTTGGTGAAATTGTTTCTTGCTTATTTTTTCTTCTTCAGTAGGGAATCTGTCAGTTCTTCTTTTAGCATTCCATTAATGGCAAGTACGATATACGAATTACGTGTAATTAAAACTGAATGAATAGATAAAAAGCCATGACCAGACCAATGATGTACAACAACTTTAAGAGCTAGCTACCAGAAAGGGATACACAAGCGTCGTCATCAATAAATAACACGAGAAATAAACCACAATTTTCCCCACTATATCTAGCAATTAGAAGCATAATTGATCATCCTAGTCTAAAACGAAAAGGCTGGAAAGGAAAAATGAGAGAAAGAAACTTGTGAAGATTGAAATAAACCTATAAATGAATTGACTCAACAAAAACAAGTCCACTTATAAATATGAAGTCTCTGCTTCTAACAATCTAATAATAATTTTAACAATAAAAAACAGAGAGAGAGAAGTGTACCTCCACGATCAAGAAGAACGATGGATGGCCTAGGAGATTTAGCTTTAAGCGGCTTATCTCCAGGAAAGGCCTCACAAGCAAACGAGCCTTTATCTGGATAAACGACAGAGCCAATAATATATCCTCCATAGTCTGGAACTCCAAAGTTCCCTATAGAACCGTCATGCTTCGATCTCAGGCTCATCGGAGACAGTACTTTTATACTTTCTGTCTCCACGATGAACCCTCCTTCAACTACGTTGTCGTTCACCAGAGCTGATATAATCAGAACCAGAGACATCGCTACAAGCTTATTTCTCATCGTCATCGTCAAAATAGCCATGCAAGCTTTTTGGATCTTCTCGCTCTCTAAGCCCTGTGTTTTCTCTTCTGTCGATGGGTTTTCTCCCAACACCCTAGACGTGTCTCCGATATGACTTTGCAACGGTCAACAGGTGGAGAGGAGAGAAAAAGAGAGACGGTTTAGTTCGGAATGAGAGAGGAGAGAGAATATTTTTGCGTTGTCTTAAAATAAGAGTGAGTGAGGTTTAACTTCCTCTTTTTTTAAGTCTGTGACGTAAAGGAAACGACAGGTTAGAGAGAGAGAGAGAGAGAGAGAGGGTGAGTAGACTTGGACGGAGTCATTGGAACTACTTGAACAACTTCCACGAGGAAGAGTGTGAGAGAGAGAGAGGGAAAAATAAAAGTCAATATAGGTTTTCTCGTAATATAATTAGGCCTAAATATAATGCCTTGTGTACAGTTTTTAAATATATCATTTAAGGAGGATTTTTTGATAAAAGGAAAAAATAAATAACAGTAGTTAAAATATAATTTTTTCAGTATCTCATGAGTCATGCATTAAAATAATTTCCATGACTAACATTGGTTGGTTCTACAATCCGTTACACACGGAAGTTATTTTTCTATATTGCAAGCACAACACACCATTACAAAGAATAATATATATATATATATATATATATATATATATATATATATATATATCATTTAAGGAGGACTTTTTTTATAAAAGGGAAAAAAAAATAAATAACAGTACTTAAAATATAATTTTTTCAGTATCTCATGCATTAAAATAATTTCCATGACTAACATTGGTTGGTTCTACAACCCGTTACACACGGAAGTTATTTTCTATATTACAAGCACAACACACCATTACAAAGAATAATATATAATTAGGTCAATAATCCAATAACCCATCATTTAAAAAAAATATATATTCAAAATTTGATTTTATTAAAAAAATTAATCTGTTAGATCTATAATAAATTAATTAACTAAAAATTAAATTTAATTAGTCCTGATGAATTATTTTTTTAATAAAATAAAATTTTGACTAACACCTTAAAATTAACTAGAAATATAACTAATTTGTTGTGATATATATATATATATACATATATATATATATATATATATATATATATCACATCTTATTTAACAACATATTTAATTGGAGTGACTAGCTGCAAGATACATCCAAGCAACATGAAGACCTGATGATCCATAGTTAAGAAGAATGAGTTTTTATTATTTAAGAACGTAACTCATCGAGCATAATCTAAAATAACGAAGAGTTGGCGACACTACACAACTAGTCAAATAAGAAAACAATGAGACACAGACTAAAGAAATAATCTCATCAGTTGACGACTGAAACTCAAGAACTCACCGAGAACACATATTTGGCAGCTATTTATTGTTATTTGTCGTTCTCAGAAAATCGAAAGGAATTAAATTTCCTCACGAAAATTGTGAGAAATTCTACGCCAAAGACGGAAGGCCCAACCAATATGGGCCCGACTCGAGCCAAGGCGCATGCCGAAAGACTCTCGCACGAGCGTGCTGGACGGTCACCGCACGGGCACCTGCCTCCCACACCGTGCCTGCCCACACACAAATCATAAGTCTTCTCCAATCCTCCTCACACCTTGATTCCCACCTTGATGGAAGGGTTTAAGGCAACTTCTTCTAAACATGTACTACTCGATTACAGAGTTCTGAAACACTGCCGAAAACTCTCCGCACTCAATTTTCTCTGATCAAGCACAAAATATCACTAAAATAATCTTGGTGTCCCCACTTTAACTAAAGCAATCACACTAATGTCAAGCGTAGATGGACGCGTCAGAGGCACCGCTTTTGCGCCCTTTTAGCTATTTTCTTCTTCTTCTTCTTCTTCTTCTTCTTCTTCTTCTTCTTCTTCTTCTTCTTCTTCTTCTTCTTCTTCGTCTTACTCTCGGGTCTCCACAAACGAACGAAAAACGTCTTGAAACTAGAAGAGCGATACACGTGACTTTAGTGTTTCGCGTATCTGGCTCGGGCGTGACCACTTGGTCCGGCCTTGGGTCGAACCGCCCAAACTCTTAAATCGTTATTCAATTTTCAGCGATAATAGTTACCACTCAAACTAAACGAGGATTCAGGGTCTTATCAACCATTAAACTTGAAAAACATCGACTATAAAAAGAAAACTTAGATAAGGAAAAAAAACAGGCGCTCTCAATCATAGTTTTGAATTCTTCAAGAATATTTTCCATCACTCAGGATCCTTAATATATTCTTTCTTTTAATAGATTCCTCTGTCATTGTAGACAACCTGCCTTACTTGATACTCTCGTGTGTTTGACATACTTTTGGCTCAACATATCGGGCTCCTAGTATACCGATTCCTGTAACATTTTTGTTTGTCAATGATTTTGTATTAGAAGGATAGGGGTAGCATGTAAGAAAAATGACAAGTTTGATCGAAGCACCAAAGCAAGAGACTTGAGAAGTCGCTCTCCCGATAGATTGAGTAGCACAAAAGCACGTTTCCGCTGCAACCTAAAGAGATCAAAGTGTTCGTGGACTAATCTAACCTTGCTAAAACGTTCAATAAAATATTGGAGCAAATCAACCAACTACAAAATAAGAATCGAGAGCACAAAGACAAGGGTAACACTTTTCTTCAAAGTTTCAATTCTAGACGATGACCGTCCCCATCAAAAGTTAGAAAATAAGGTCACAGATTCTTACCCAAAGCCTAGGTCTTGAAGGCATGTCAATGAGAGATATGAAAAGGATAAATAAAGCGATGACACTTCAATACCTATCACGAGAATGAAATTCTTTGTAACATGTATCAGCCATCGTGTGATAAAAGCAAGTATGAAAAGATTGGATTGAGAACTACCAAAACCACTAACAGAGAGTCCAACACAGACGACAGTTCGGTCATCAACAAAGCGCATTTCCAAATATTTAATTGGGATCAAAGAAGTGACTATGGGACAACAATAGTTGAATATGTAACATCTTTATTCGTGATTAGGGTGTTAGGTCATCCATTTTCGGGGATCGCGCAGTGGCTATGAAAATATTGAGATTTATTTCCATAAAAGAGATGTGAAGCACTCATCTTGAAAGGTGTCTTTTATGACATATAAAGTGCAATGCTAAATATGTTACTGATAAAATTTATTTATGTATCCTTATAATGGTTCGTGTTTATATATTATTACTCTAAATCTTAAAATCACAATTGAAGAGTCAAGAATAAACTTTCAAGACATATTGTGAGTTAGTTTCAAAAAAACATTCCACACATAAAGATCAAAAGGGAAATCCAATCCAAGTACTGATTGTGAGAACAAAATAATGATGCCTAGTCTACGTTCATGTGATCAACAGTATCATTAGTAGCGTTTTTAAGGATTTGGTTAGGCGGCTCAAAGAAGATCACAAAATATAAGTTAATCCCCTATCTTGTGTGATCTAAATATCACCGACACTTTCACGGATAAAAGCATTCTCAGTTGAAAAAAGTGTATTTAATATTTTCTTGATGTCTCTAAAACAAGTTAAGCACCACTAAACAATTTACCAGATTAATAAGACAATAAGAATGTAAATCAAGAGACAAGGAATTAGTAACCCAGTTCAGATAATTGTGCCTACTTCTAGAGGGATGATACTCTCGGTAGAAATAGAAATTCACTAACTGGAAGAATAAGTACAATGGCAGACAACCTTGAATGATCACCTTTCAGGTTTCCTAAATGTAATCAGAGAAGATTGAGAAGAAAAGGTAGTATGTTTCTCATTCATGTATTGGGTATTTATACACGTTAAGGTAAGAAATAAATGTAATAAGGACATAATATTGTATCCTAATACTACCTAATATTACGTTCACATTCTATAACACTCCCCCTCAAGCTGGAGCATATATGTTAATCATGCCCAGCTTGTTACAAAAATATTCGACCCGAATTCTATTAAGCGCCTTTGTGAAGATATCTCCTACTTGATCGCATGTCTTAACATATGTTGTGGAAATCAAGCCTTGTTGAAGCTTCTCACGAACAAAGTGAAAATCGATCTCAATGTATTTTGTTCTCTCGTGAAAAACTGGATTCGATGTGATATGTATGGCAGCTTTGTTGTCGCACCATAACTTTGCTGGCAAAGTGACCTCGAAGCTTAATTTTGTCAATAGTTGATGTATCCACATTATCTCGCACGTTTCTTGTGCCATCGCTATGTATTCCGACTCAGCAAAAGATCTCGATACGATATGCTGCATCTTGCTCTTCCATGATACCAAGTTTCCTCCAACAAAAACGCAATATCCAGTAGTTGATCTTCTTTCCATCTTAGACCCTTCATAGTCTGCATCTGTAAACCATTCAATCTTATTATGACCATGATTTGAGTATAGGATCCCTCGTCCTGGTGCTCTTTTCAAGTAACACAAGATCTCCTCCAATGCTTCCCAATGATCAACTGTCGGGGACGCCAAGAATTGGCTTACTAGCTGACAGAGTATGCAATGTCTGGACGAGTAATGGTGATGTAGTTCAACTTGCCGACTAATCTTCTATATCGTTCGGGATCATCGATTGGTTCTCCTTCCTTCATAAGCTGCATATTAGGAGTCATTGGAGCATTCGTGGTTCGGCCCCTAATTTTCCTGTCTCGGAAAGCAAATCAAGTACATACTTCCTTTTAGATAAGTATATACCTTTTTTTCTTCTCGATACTTCAACACCCAAGAAGTATTTTAGCGTGCCCAAATCTTTCGTGTGGAACTGGGTGTGGAGGAATGTTTTGAGAGCCGAAATGCTGGTAGTATCACAACCTGTAATGACTATGTCATCAACATAAACGACTAGGAGAATGGCATCATCTTTTGTGCTTCTGAAAAATACAGAGTGGTCAGATTTGCCCTTTCGAAGTCCGAACTGTTCAACAGCCTAGCTAAACCTTCCAAATCAAGCTCGAAGACTTTGTTTCAACCCATATAATGCTTTTCGAAGACGACATACACGACCATACTCCCCCTGAGCAACAAAACCAGGAGGTTGCTCCATATACACTTCTTCATGTAAATGTTTGTGCAAAAAAGCATTATTAATGTCGAGTTGGTGCAGATGCCAGTCATGCGAAGCCGCCAAGGAGATGAAGAGGGGAATAGATGTCAACTTGGCAACCGGAGAGAAGGTATCGAAGTAGTCAATGCCATAGGTCTAGGCAAAACCTTTGGCAACTAAGCGGGCTTTCAATCGAGCAAGTGTACCGTCCAGATTCATCTTGACTGTGAATACCCATTTGCATCCAATTTCTTGTTTCCCTGAAGGAAGGTAACTAACTCCCAAGTACCATTGTCATCTAAGACATCTATTTCCTCTGTCATTGCTTTTTGCCAACCTGGATGATCTAATGCTTCACGAACAGTTTTAGGAATGGTGATAGAGTCAATGGATGAAACAAAAGCATATGAAGAGGATGACAGAAGATTATATGAGATACTAGATGAGATGGGATAAGTACATTGTCGTTTACCTGTGCGTAATGCGATGGGAAGATCCTCGGTCAGAGGTGGATCTGATGACGAAGGACTAGGTGTAAGACATGTGTCTGGAGGATCAATAAGCATTTGTGGCACAGGACGGACACGACGAGTATAGATGATAGGTGATCGAGGAAGACAAGGTGGTGGAATACTGGGAGCAAGTTCAGTTGTGTCAGATACTAAAGGAGGAAAGACCTGAGAGGGTGATGGAATGTCTGGTGAAGTAATGGAATAGACTAAAAGATCATCATCCCCGGGTGGTGGCAAGACACATTTTTCAGATGTAAAGTATGGTAAGTGTTCATGAAATGTGGCATCAATAGACACAAATACCTCTGGAGACTAGGACAATAACATCGGTACCCCTTTTGAAGGTGAAAGTATCCCAATAACACACATTTTAAAGGTTTTTTTAATCTAATTTTGTGAGACCTGAACGAACATCCCGAACAAAACATGTACTACCAAATATTTTTGGACTAACTGGAAACAAAGGTTTTTGAGGAAACAATGTTTTGTATGAGATCGTACCTTGAAGGACAGATGATGGCATACGGTTGATAAGAAAACATGAAGTAAGGATAGCATCAGCCAAGAAACACTTTGGAACACCTGTTTGAAATAGCAAGGCTCAAGCAGTTTCGATAAGGTGTCGATTTTTGCGTTCAGCAAATCCATTTTGGGATGCAGTATCAACACATGATGATTCATGGAGAATGCCATTTTGGATCATGTAATTTTGGAATTAACTGGACATGTATTCTTTGGCATTATCACTACGAAAGGTGCGAATAGAGCTATTGAATTGAGTGCGAATCTCAGCACAAAACGAACAAAACAATGAGAATAATTCTGAACAAGCATTCATTAAAAATAACCAGGTTACACGAGAAAAATCATCCACAAAAGTGACAAAGTATCGAAAATCTGGATTGGACGCAACAAGACAAGGACCCCAAACATCTGAATGGACTAATTCAAAAGGAGCGCTAGATCACTTATTGACCCTAGGACGAACTTTGCCAATGATGTTTAGCAAACTGACACGACTCACAGTGTAAAGAGGAAACTGAGCGAAATTGAGGACAAAGTAGCTTGAGAAGAGGAATGGATGGGTGACCTAAACGACAGTATTCTTTGAGGGCAGATGTGATGATGGGGCAGGCAATGGATTTAGATGTGTCAAGAATGTAGAGACCCCCAGATTCATGTCCTTTACCAATAGTCCGTTTCATCATGAGATCCTGAAAAACACAGAAGTTGGAAAAAAAAAATGAGATTGAGCAATTTAGTGTTTTTGTGAGTTGGCTAACAGAGTTAAATGATAAGTTGGGCAAATGCAAGACTTGATATAGTGACAAGGAAGGAGTAGGTGTGACAGTGCCAGAACCAATAACAATGGATGGGGATCCGTCGGCTAAGATAACTGTGGATGCGGAAGCATGAGGTGTAAGGGTGGAAAAGAGTTTTGAATTACCTGTCATATGATCTGTGGCACCAGAATCAATGACCCATTTGGAGGATGAGGAAAGGAGACACGCATTCGGATTACCTGATTCGGCAATTGCAGTGACATGGGGTTTTAAAGTCCTTAGTGATTCCTGGTACTTGAAAAATTTGGCATACTCATCAGCAGGGACACGAGCCAAATTGTTGTCGGAAGATGCAACATGAGCCGACTGGTTCTTTTGATTCTTGTATTGAAGCTTCTGACACTCTTGGATCGTGTGACCTGGTTTCTTGCAGTAGTTAAAGTGATTGTGGTAGTGTCTTTGAGATGAGAATCTGAACTTCTTGGGGCTCCAGGTTTGTAATAAGCGGGGTGACTTGAGCCATGTGTGTTTCGGGATAGCAGGGCTCCATTGACAGGATTAGGTGGAGTTCCCTTTGTGCGAAGAACGCGGCTGAATACCTCTTGGAGAGAGTAAATGTCTGAACCAAAGATGATTTGTGACCTCGCAGTGTCGAAGGTCGAAGGCAGTCCCGCAAGAAAACTCATAATGGCCATTTGCTCTCGTTGCTGCTGCTTAACTTTCACATCGGTACTGAAGGGTAGCAGCATATTGAGCTCTTCATAGGTCTTCTTAAACTCCATGAAGTACGTGGTGAGAGACTGGTCCTGCTTCTCTGCCCTATAGAAGGCTTTGCATACATCGAAAATGTTAGAAAGATTTCCTTTTCCAGAATAAAGGAAGTCCAAATAATCCATTAATTCTTTGACGAACTCACAGTGATTAACAAGACAAATTACCTCACTTCCAATGGAGTTTCGGATTTGGAGGAAAAGACGAGCATCTTTGCGTAGCCATGCTTGCTTTGACCCGTCACTTGGAGTCGTATCGTTCAACTGATCATCTTTGTCGATACTCCGAAGAAACAATCGGATGGTCTTGCTCCAATCGAGATAGTTCGAACCACTCAACTTAGGATCTGTAATCTTCGAGAGTGTCGGCACCATCTCTGATACAGTGGTAGCTTTCTTTTCGGCCATTTGGATTGGAGTAATGATAGAGGGGGCGAATTTCCTATTTTTTTAATTTAATTTTTTTTACTGAGTTGCAGATCGTGTGAACAGAAAATTAGGTATAGACAAATACATATGGCATACAATAAATATTAAAGGATTAGAAAAAGAATTTAGTTTCCGGACTTTCTGGGAGAGGCGAACGAGACCGGAGCGGTGTCGTTGTCTTGCATGGATCAATCTGAAACGACCAAACAGAGAAGGATGAAAGGTCTGAAAATGGTGGAAAATGGCGGCGCTTAGCCGGTTTAGGGTTGAGCGATTAAGATGAGGATTGAGAATATTGGGAATTTTCTGGGAAAAAAAAGAGTGATTTTGAACAATTTTTCTGGAATTTTGGGAAGGCTATGAATTCTATGAAGGCTCTGAATTTTGGTGGCTCTGATACCATGTAATCAGAGAAGATTGAGAAGAAAAGGTTGTATATGTTTCTCATTCATGGATTGGGTATTTATACACGTTCAGGTAAGAAATAAAGGAAAGAAATAAATGCAATAAAGACATAATATTGTATCCTAATAACTACCTAATATTACATTCACATTATACGTTCACGTTCTATAACACTAAACTTCAAGACTACCTTTGTGAATTAAGCCCCCTCATTGTTTTAGCCAAGGTTTTAAATGTCGTTTTCCTTACCATTTCGAGCCTCCTGATTTAAAAATAATCGGCATGCCTACGGAAAATCGAAATAAAAAAATGTGAAAAATGGCAAATGAAATTCTATTTTTAAATGCCGTTTTCGATATAAAACAGACGTGCCAACGGAAAACCGGACGGAAATAATGTGACGAAACAAACGAATACATATATATTTGTAAATATAGTCCAAATTTGAAACACTTCAAATCATACATATCTAGCATAGAAAATGAAATAAATATGTTCTACAAAAATATAGTTAGTTTGTAAAATTGAAATGTATCAATAGAATCCCGATGGAAGTTCCGGTGATAAAACTCGGTTGATTTTCTTGAAACTCTCAATACTGGCAGCAAGTTAAATTTCCCTGGTACGATTGTTGGAAGTTTTGTACATGTCTATCGTAGTCGGCTTGATCGTACCCCCACGACTTCACTTATTAGTGAACATCTTGGTACACAAGCTATAATATGCTCGGCACCGAACCGATCTACGCGTACGCCGAATGTACGACGCCCACTTCCTTGTAGATTCACATGTGGCTATGGCACTCCTATCGGATTAGGGTAACAGTAAGAAGGACAAGTATACAAACTGTCACTGTGTGTGTCTGACGTAGTGAAAGACATTGTGTCGAACTGAGAAATCAAGTGATCGACACCGTATTCACTACCAGAAGACATGTACGTTCATATCTTTGTTGAAATTCACCGCCGTAATCACTACCAGAAGACATGTGGTGCGCCGACGCTCTCTGTGTTCCACCACCGTAATACGATCCGGTCTTAAAGTCAAATTAGTTTCCGGGTCTGTGAAACATATAATATATTACTTTCCATATCAAGTATACGTACATTGTTTGAGAACTCTGACATAAATAAATTCAAACACACTAACCTGTCAGATCTTTGACGCCGTGACCTATGATCTGAATCTTGTGTGGCTTGATAACCTTACTCTACAGTACACGGATCGTAAGATTGTCCACCACCACTACCACCACTAACATCTTGACTAGCAGGATACCCGCCAAAGTTAACACTGTCTCCATCATTGTCATCGTCGTTAGGACAACGTCCATCGTCTGATGATCCATGCGAAGTCTGACCGACGTCTTTGCTCAATACGGTGTCCACATCATCGCCATCATCGTCGACGATGTCGCCCATTACCTCCATTGATCTTTGGATCGTATCCAAAGGATCTTTCCTGTCGACGACGTCGCTTTCGATGTCTCGTAATTGCAGCTTCATGTTGTAGCTATAAAAAACGAGTTCATCCAGTCTCTTATATGCTAGTCGGTTTCGTTGCTTAGTCTAGACAAGTGCAAACGTGCTATAATTTTTCTCGCACGCCGATGATGATGCGGTCTAAGACAAAATTCTCATCGCCAACTTTCTCAACTATGAAGCTATGAAATGTTACTGGTTCGGTTCAAAGAAATAGTTCTTACCGAAAGCCATCTTCATTATTTCCGTTACTGTGGTTTTACTACCGAACATGCCTTTCGCGTCGCGGAATGCCAGAAGTTTGTTTCCGATGCTATCGCAGTCATCATTCGAAAACAGCCGCTCAAACATTTCTGTAACCCCAGTAAGATGCTTGGGCTATATTGAAATTTCGGATTTAGGTAGTGAGCTACAAGTAAAACAATCAAACACACCAATTAGAAATTATACAAAGACGTTTGCAACAAATAAGTGAAATGACTTTTACCTGTTTGGTGTAACGAATGGACAAGTTGTCTCGTCCATCTCTCGACTGCAATGTCCACCACCCATTGCTTGTTTGGGATGCTTTTCAACTTCTTGTTCATTAAGCCGAAGACGTGGTAAAGCAAACCCATTGTCAAAACTACTTCCGTATCAATGAGACGCAAAACTGAGTACATATGCTAGAGCACCTTGCACACACTATCAATATGGAGCAAAAAGTTATTGTCCAGCACTTTTCACTCCTCAAACTGCCCAGCTGCAGTTTGACGAAAGGAAGATCGGTCCCACCAATCTGACCTGAATATCTTCTTCAACCCAGATTGATTGCTCCTTAGACTCGTTAAGGCCAATAGTTCGTGGTGAATCTTGTCGGACCTAGACGGATTAGCTCTCCTTGTCCATCTTCTCTCATCTTCGAGAGGACTATCCCGAGATTGTAGACTACAATTTCATTTCAATATATCAACAAAATTTCATTTCAACATGTTAATAAATTCCAACAATTTCATATCAACATTTCATTTAATTTCATACAATCACAATTCAAACATTCGTATATCAACATTTCAATTCATTTCACACAATCACAATTACATTTCAGTTCATAAATATTCCAAAAATTCCATATCAACAATTCAAACAATTTTATTTAAATCATAAACTTACTTGAAAAACATAAAAACACAAAAAAAATGTCGCCGAAAAAAATGGTGGTTCGCCGAAATATGTGGTGGTTCGCCGGAAGTCTCGGTGGTTAGCCGGGTCAAAAAAATCTGAAAAAAAATATATATCATAGATCACAACATTTCAAACAACTTTAATGAAGTACTTTAATGAAAGAAAAAAAGTCGACGAACCAACTCATCGATTTTCCTCGAAAGTCACCAAAATCGTGTGGAAATCAAGCTGCGCTTGTCCGAAAGTCGCCGAAACAGATGGAAAGTCTCTGATTTTTGCCGAAAATGACCGTCTTCTTTAGCGGGTCCGAGAATTCACAGGGTTTCGTTGTCTTCGAGTTTTTGGAAATAAAAGTCGACATTCACAAGGGTTTAGTCTTTTAAAGGGACGAAAATTCTCGGTCATTTTCGCCGAAATTCCAGCGACATCATGACAAAAAATGACATACTCCACGTCGTCGGTCGTTTGCACGGCGAAAACGACTTTTTTGGCGAAAATCGTGGAAAGCCGATGACATTTAAAACACTGGTTTGAGCTCCCTTCATTTTTCACTCAACTCATTCACCAAATGATTGATCAATGCTTATAAAAGTACATGATTTACAACCTCACAAATACAAAAATCTGACTCCGTCTATTGCATAAACAACAATGATGAAAAGATTTTTGGGCACGTTAATATACAATCTCTTGTGTATGCTTAAATATTTGTGTGGTTATTTGGGTTCTCAAAGCTTAATATTGCAACCAATTAGTTTAAACTACTTAAAGAGATTAGTTAATCTAATCTTGTGCTAACCGTATGTATTTGTACTTAATTTCTAACAATTTTGACTCACCACGATATCTAGCAATGACAATTGTTACAAAATTGTAACATGGACCCTCATTTTTTTCGTTGCATTTATGTAAGAGTTATTTACAAAATACATCATAGTATAATTTAATAATGCACTTAGCTTTTGAATTATAAAAGTATGTAATTTTAAATTAAAGGGCATGAGTTCCATAAGCCTTATAGAGAAAACATTTATCTCTTCCCACTCATAATGGCCGCCGACTCACTCTCTGTCCCTCTGAAACCGTCTAATCTAAAATAATCTAAAACCTTCGATTCTCTCTTGAGCTATCTCTACTCTCGAGACTCTCGCAAAAAAAAAAAAAATCACTAGAGGTTTTGGTCATAATGCTTAAGCGTTTAAGCACAAACGATTCTTAATTTAAAAGTGAATCGTACTCATCACATCCGTCTTACACTAAGAGCGATCTCTTACAATAACTGACATCTACGTTTTCAACGATTAAACTTGGTTTGAAAACTCATCTCGATGAAAAGTTAAGGTCACGTCAGTGTAATATGGTAACTTTATCAATGTCGATCGAATTTTAACAACCCAGTGACCAGTCGATATTCTTAATATTGCTAGCGACACACGGATATCACACTTAAAGCATAACACCAAGTTCAACATACATAATACAACAACGGATACATCAATAACAACTGTTTGATATAAAAATAAAATAAAATAAAAAACAACGGATACATTAATACAGCATCGTACAGCTCAAATCTTTTCAGGGAAAGAAATGATAGAAGTTCATAATTACAGCAGAGAGGAATTATATATATATATATAAGCTACATGTCTGTCCTGGGATTTTTCTTCCTCCAATCCCATGGTTTCTCAGGATTTGGTGATGCCCATAATCCAATTCTTTTAGCCCGCGCCTCTTTCTCCCACTATTAAACATAGGAACGGAACTTAGAATTCCACGCCAACAAAAACACAGAAATAACGGAAGCGACATTATCTAAAGTTTTGAACTTACCCTTGCGAACTCGGGGCGTTTATCATAGAAGACGTAGTGCCATGCACAGCCAGTTCTGAGCATTTTTTCCTGAAAATTGCAGATCAAGACAATCACTCTTGATTACATAAATCCAGGTTCTAAGTAGAAGATTGTAACGTACCTGTACGAAAACTCCATTGCAATATAGATCACCAACAGAACGACCATATTGATCTTCTTCATAGACTAGAACTCTCAAGCACTTTCCTTGTATCAGATTCATCAATGCGTCCCTGGCTTCGTCTCCGTACGGCATTTTATTTTCTGGTGCGTCGATTCCTCTGTCTCATTTACACTTTTAAGAGCTCTTTCTAGATTTAATTTGAGAAACATTTGATGTCATTGCATTATATGTACCTTAGTCTTAGTCGATATTTATGAGCAAGGACATGCTCATTTCCGATTTTGAGTACCCTAATTAAAAGAAAATGTTATGGTTTTGTGTTTCACTTCTAGTTGCAATAAAATAAAATTATCAGAGAAGAAAATGGTCTACCTATAACCGGCGCTGATAATTTTCTCGTGTAGTCCGTCAGCCTTTGCGTAGTTTTTATTGGCACGGGATTTGGACATTTTCGTCGCATTTAAGTTTACTTGTGTAGGAACAATCGATGACTCTCTGGGGTCTACAGTGCTGACATAGACCACAACGGAGTCCCCATCTTGCACCGCTCTTCCATCAACCTATAGATTTAAAACCATTCAATACACGTGCAAAATCGCAAAAACATGCTGTTCAAAAGAATGTTAATTTATAAAAGACATAGCAGATGATCATTTTTTAAAAAACTTACAAGTTGATCAGAAATAAAGGGTGATCACAGACTTGAAGAAAAGGCCATGTTGATATGTACAGCACAGAGTAACTTAAGATAAATGAAAATAGAAGTGGAATGCAGTTATCATATTTACTGGCAAGGTTTGAAATTCAAACTTCACTCCTGGCAATTTTGATGGAACCTCGGCGGAATAATCTAAGGGAGTATCAGGAAGTTGGAGATGATAGAAGCCCAAGAATCCCTGTATATCTCAGTGAACCATTAGGATAAGATTCGGGTTAAAAAAAAAACATAAGACAAGAGGCAAACTTGATATCTCTAGCAACCAACCTCAATTTCTGACTGTTGGATTTTCTTCAAGGTTTTGACTACGAGCCGAGCTGCTTCTTCGGCTGTTTTAGGGGGTGGTTTTGATCGTTTCCATTCTAATAGTATTTCTCTGTACCTTTTGTTATAGTCACAGACTCTCCATCAATGGGAACAGAAAAAATCTTGCTAACAGATCAACACGCTAGTTTAACACTTTAACCACAACTTACCAGTTAGCTTGGATTTTCTTTGAAGATTGAACATACTTACTGAGTCCATTAGGAACCTAAGATTGTAACAAGCAAGGTGTTAAAGAACCTCAAGCATTTTGTTCTCACGGATATGACATAAAAGCGTGAAAAGATAAGAGAATGCAAATAAGGTTCAAGTTCATTGAGTGTCGATCAATATTTCCGTCCAGTTTAAGAAATCTATGAAACTCTCTACAAATATACTACTTCTAATGCCTCAAAAACATGAAGCTACTACCCTGTACCCGGTTATGTAAGAAATAAACAAAAAATCACTGTTGAAAAGAGGGTTTGTAAATTTTCAATTTGTTAATCCTTGTGATGCCGATCAACATATATATACATTCCACTAATTGATCCCGGTAGGACCAATTCCCCGTCTTCTCCATTAATAATCAGGTGAAATAACTTCAAGTATTTTATTATACTCAATTTATTTTTTCATTCAAGAAATAAGCTTTTGTTCGTTAAAATCAGCAAGCAAAATTAGTAATAGCTCACAGTAAAAGGAACGAGTTATAAACCACAACCAAAAATTATGATCATGATTAAAAAATTGAAAAAGAAAAAAACTATGATCGCAGTGAAAGGACTGATCCTGGTGACACAAGAACAATGTATATATAGAAACAAAATAGGAGGGAAAGAGAGAGTTGAGAAACCTGAGAGGTGTTTTCAAAGTTGAAGAGGTCGTGGCCAAGAGAGGCGAAGGAAACGCCTTGTGAGGCGGCCGATTGAGGCGTCTCTGCGTCCGCCTTGCTGCCTCTGCACAGAAGCCTCAGTACATTTCCCATTCTCTACTTCTTCTGACTACTCTGAGAGAGAGAGAGAGAGAGAGAGAGAGAGAGTAGAGGACTGGGAGACGAATAATAAAGGTAAGACAAGACCAAGACTCGTCGAAAGGAGGGACGATCAATTAGTGTTTTCTCTGAACGGTATTAGCCAATAGAGCGTTGCAAGTAGAATTCTTTATATATATGTACGTAGTCTTTTGCTATAAAAATAAGGTTAAGGTTCTCCAAATCATTCACGGTTGGTGGGCTCTTTTCTTGCGTTTGCATATTTCCATTTTTAACCCTGAACTCAGGTTGAGCCTTGGAATCGGAAGGAGGTGGAAATACCACTTTCCTTAATGTGCCTTTCATACGAAAGTGACAATTCCATTAGACAATATTTTAGTATTTCGTTAGATAATTTTTTGACTTAATGGAAATGGTAATTTTCGATTTTTTTATTAAAAATATTAATTAATAAGAGAAATAATACCAGTCGTTAAATATATATAATTATCAACGGTTCATAATTTTTTCAATTAAAAAAAGGAAAATATCAATAGTATCACTCGTGTTTAATCGAAATACGAAATTTATCCATTCGATTTCAAGAAATATCAAACATCTCATTTTTGTTTAATATAAATGACATGCCTCCCCTAAAAAATGTTATATTGCAAATATCACCATTTTCGTTTTTTTTTTACCAAAAAAAAAAAAATTAAACTCCCCAAAATACCCTTAATGAAATAATTTTTTATTTTCTATTATATATACAAAAAAATTAAATTAAAAACTTTCTTTATAAAAAGTTAATGATTTTTTTTATAAAGTGAGATTTTATAAAGTTAATAATTATATATAACTATCAACGGTTCAGAATTTTTTCAATTAAAAAAGGAAAAATATCACATTTCGATTAAACACGAGGGATACTCCTGATATTTTCCCATTAAAAAATACAACATATATTTCCCCATTAAACGAAAAGGGTGACATTTGAAATATAACATTTTTTAGGGGAGCTATATGTCATTTTTTTTAACTGAAGGGATATGTCTGATATTTCTGGAAATCAAAGGGATAAATCTCACATTTCGATTAAACACGAGGGATACTCCTGATATTTTCCCATTAAAAAATACAAATACAAATGACTTAGAGTTTTTCAGAGAGTTCTTGAGCGAAAACAATTTGTTCTTTGTGTGGTTTAATTATGTCTTGCTCCTTATTGTCGTTGTTCATGCAATTGACAGAGTTGAGTTTTGTAATCATGGTATTATAGATCACGTTCTATTATAAACGTCGATCAAATACTTGGTGAGTGTATTGAGAGTGGAAGTGAGGGAACTCGGTCTCGGGGGTCAAAATTCACTAAGGTAGTTTTGAAGTAGGGTATCTGAAAGATGATCATTCAGATTGAACCGGCTGTACTTACTCTACAAATATTTAAATTCCTTTTCACTGGGATTGCATCCTTCCAGACGTAGGCACGATTTTTTGAATTGGGTTACCAATTCTTTTCTTGATTTACAGCTTTAATTGTTTCACTAGTCCGTTAATTTAACTAGGGTTACATAACTTGTGGATAACATAATTATGAGACATCACATAACAGTAAATACGCTTTTTGAATTGGTATCAGAGCGGGCACCATGTGTATCTTGAGTGTGTTCTTTGGCATTTGACTGTTTTTTTAAGATAAATGTTTCGGGGAAAGCGGGTCTGTGAGTCATGCTCCTTTGCTCGATGGTTCAAAGAATGCGTAAGCCTGAGAAAGATTAAGATCTTGCTGAAGATGAAGTTGCTCTAGCAAACTCCAAGGCACTGAATGATATTTACAATGGAGTTGTCAAGATTGTGTTTAGACTGATAAACACATGTGTGAGTGCTAGAGAAGCATGGAGGGGGAGACCATCAACGAGTTATATGTTCGGTTGTGTGATATTTTCAATGAATCTCATTCTCATAGTGAACCCATGTCTGATGAAAAGCTAGTGAAAAAGATTCTTCGTTCCTTGCCTCAACGGTTCACTATCAAAGTCACTACTATTGATAAAGTTCAAGACACCTCAAAGATGAAAGTTGATGATCTTATAAGATCTCTACTAACATATGAGATGTCACTGGTGGATGATCACACTAAGAAGAAACCAAAGGAAGTTGCTTTTAAAACCTCAAATTTTGACTCTAAATTTCAGTATAATGATGTTACAAATGATGCTTATGATGACACCTTGGCCATGATGGCAATGAATTTTGGCAGGATTATGAGAAAGCTTGATAAAAGATAAAACAACACTAGTGCTCAACCCGGTGGTCTTTTCAACAGAGACAAAAGCTCCTCAAAGTTGCAAACCTGGGAACAATTTTAGAAAGGGAAGAGATGATAATGGATATGGTCAACAGAAAAAATGCAAAGGTATTCAGTGTAGAGAGTGTGAAGGCTTTGGTCTGAATGCCCCAATTCTCAGAGAAACTAACATAAGAATTACAGTGTTACTCTCATTGATGAAGACACTGACTCCGACAATAGTGAAGAAGAAGCGCACGCCAACAACTTTGTAGCTGAAAAACTTTCAGAGAATTATGAAGATGTATCCAATATCTCTTAAACTAATCCTACCATTAAATCTATGCCTACTAATTTGATCTTGCTCATTTTTTCCATCTTGACAATGATGAACTTAGCGATGAAGCTCTTCAAGATGCTTATAAGATTCTTTATGTCAAATGGGCAGAGGAATCTAACATCTTCATGAACCACAAGAAGAAGATTTAGGAACTTGAAGTTAATGAGGCACTCTTGTAGAAAAGTTTTGCTGAGATGAAGAAGGATACTTCTGATACTCGGAAGAAGAGAATTGAGACTCTTCTCACTGAGAAAACCAATATCTTGGAAATCAATACTGATTTGAAGAAACATGTTGCAAAACTTCCTATGATCTTGTTGCTATGACTAAATCGATTCATATGTTGAATCCAAGTACTGCTAATATGAATGATATTTGAAGGTTGGGCAAAAGCCTTATCCAGTAACAAAGGACTTGGTTTTGTCTCCTCTTCTAAGTCACCTCAGAAGACTGTGTTTTTCCCTCTTGCCAAATCTGAAGAACAGATGTTCCAAAAGAAGTCTCCAACATTCAGACAGACATCGTCCTTACTGCTAGAGGAAGAGAAGACACATTCGTCCTTATTGCTACATGCTCTATGGAAAGTATCTTGCGAGAAAGCCACAGCTCCCGAGACATGTTCAACATCAGTCTTTTGCTCAGAGACGTACTCCTCGTGTGAATATTTATATGCAAGATGAGACCATCAACAATCCTCCCACGGTGGTTAATATGGAATGGATAATTTATGTTGATCATCGTGCAAATGTTGGTTATACATCTATGAAGTTAACTGCTAGGAAGACATTTACTTTGACAGTGATTGTTCCAGGCACATGACCAATGAGAAATCATTTATGAGCAATATGAAGCTTTGCATTAAAAGCTATGTCAAATTTAGAGATGGTGGAAACGAAATTGTGGCAGGCAAAGGCCCGTTGAACTTCTCTGGTCTCCTTACTCTTTATAATGTTCTTCTAGTTGAAGGTCTCACTGCAAATCTCTTTAGCATTAGCCAACTGTGTGATCAAGATATGATTATGAATTTATCCAAGACTAGCTGTGTTGTTGGCAACAAAGATGCTACTATCATGATGAAGGGAATTTGATCCACTAATAACTGCTACTTGCGGAATGGTCCATCACTTGATCCTTTATACGATTGGCAAGTAAGCACAGAAGATGTCACAAATCTATGACATGTAAGGCTTGACCACTTGAATATGAGTAGCTCGTGGTCTCCCTAACTTGAATATCAAAGGAGGAAAATTTTGTGGAGATTGCCAAATTGGTATGGAAACCAAAGTCTCTCACAAGACTATTAATACAACATGTCACTTTCATAAACATGTGTTTATTCGTCCAGATACTACCTTTGCAAATTATGAAATTTGGAGGGGGAAAAACCGAATGTCAAATATTTCCATGTTTTTTGAAGTACCAGCTACATTCTTTCTGATCGTGATCCCATAAAAAGCTGGATTTGAAGAGTGAGGACGGCATATTTCTTGACTACTCCTTAAACAATTGTGCTTACATGGTGTTCAACAAGCGCACCAATTATGAAAGTTATAAACGTTGTGATCAATGATGTTGAAAGGATTGAATGGGTCAAAGATAAATATGAAGTTGTGATTACGCTTAGTACTCCTATCACTCATGATGTTCCTGCTGATGTTCCTAACAATAATAATAACATTAAAGATTTCGAATCTAGTTCAAGCGAAAGATGAAGGTACTGACATTGTTCCTCTCACGGAACCTTCTAGTCGAATAAAGAAGAATATTCCACTGACGGTATCATTGAGAACATAACTTAAGGAGTCACTAATCGGTGAAAGGATCCAGTCAACTATCTTGAAATGATTGGAAATACGTGTTCCACTTCCACGACTGAGCAAAAAAAATGTCGTTGATGCTCTTCATGATAAATACTGGGTTAATGTCATGCAGGAAGAGTTAGTACAACTTCAGAGGAATGTTGTATGTGAGCTTGTTCCACGTCTCGGTAGTGGTGTCAACATAATTGGGACCAATATTTTAAATTTCAGAGAATCACTGCAAAAATCGGCGGCGGCGCTGCCAGAGAAAAACGCCCGACAAAGAGCTCGTTTTTCGTTTTTTCATCATTTTTTGCCGAATTTCATAGTTTTTTTTTCGCCGAATGTCGTCGTTTTCATCAACTGTCGTCGTTTTTTTTTTCTTCATTTTTTTCACCGAATGTTGTCGTTTTCCAAAAAGGGAGACAGATTAGCTGAAACGGATAACACAAATTTTCTGAAAAAGGGAGATAGATTATCATAGGTGATCTCTGTATCTATATGGTGTTTGACTGAAAACATTGACCTGATATGTTGTGCATGAGAATACAGTGGCAGTCTTGTAGGTAGTTAGGAGCAGTGATTGCACGAGTTGACCTTCAGAGAGGATTTTGACTAATATCTAAAGCTTGTGAGTGCAATTGATTTAGTTGATTTGTGCATGAATATACTTGTTGTAAATTGTCATATTAAGTGGCTATTGAGGTACTGGTACTAGTTGTATCATAGGGACATCATGATCCACATGATTATGTGATCCCTAACCAAATCTTCAAAAGGATCTGCAATATGATCATCAACATAAAATAGAACTGAAAGGAAAATAATTCTCATGAAAAACCACATTGCGAGACATAAAGATCTCTTTGGTTTGAGATCATATAGCTTATATCCTTTCACACTTGGGTTATATCCAGTGAAGACACATTGCCTTGTTCGTGGCTGAAACTTGGTTCTATGTGCTCTCAAGATGCAAAAACCAATGAGCCAAAAACTCTCAAAAGTCATAATCAACCTTCTTGTGATATAAGATTTCCCAAGGAGATTTGTGTTGTAAAACTGGTGTGGGAGTTCTGCTGATAATTTAAGTAGCCGTGAGAACACAGTCGGACCAAAACACTCTTGGAACATGCAATTGAAATATAAAGCAAGAGCAACATTTAATAAACATGAATACTGATGCAGAATTACATGCTTAGAAAAAAAAAATCTGTAAAAATGAGCTCTTTTGCATTACAAGAACGGAATCGTTTAATTGAAATACCAAGCTGATTAGGTTAAAAGACCAAACCCGTGGGATAATGTGATGATTTTCTGACTTGCTTTTTGTTAGGCCGTCTTTTTCTTACGATAAAAATGACGCCTCAATTGCAAAAACGACGTTACAATATAAAAGCGCCAATCGAGCTTCAACCAAGCACCAACCGAGCTTCAACCAGGCGCCAACCAAGCATCAACCAAGCGTCAACCGAGCTTCAACCAAGCGCCAACCAAGCAACAACCAAGCGCCAACCAAGCATCAACCAAGCGCCAACCAAGCTTCAACCAAGCACCAACCAAGCATCAACCAAGCGCCAACCAAGCATCAACCAAGCGCCAACCAAGCATCAACCAAGCGCCAACCAAGCATCAAGCACCGGTTTCTTTTCCTATAAATAATTCACTCATTCTCAACTCAAAGGGAGAACTGAAGAGAATCACCCGAACTCAAAAAAACTCTCTAAACCCCAGAGACTCTCAACCCCAGAATTCACTCAGCCAAATATTCTCCCAACTCAAGAGGACTCCGAACTCAGAGCTCATTCCGAACTAAAGGAGAAAAAGGTCCAGGATTCACTCCGAACTCAAAATACACTAAACCCCAAAACATTCCACTCCCAACTTTGGAATGGAGCCTGAACCAAGAATCCCCTGAACTACGTCATGACCTGATCCCGCAAGGCGGGTACGTAGGCAGCTCACGAGGAGCACGGTCACGCCCCCCAGGCGAGCTCGACCCCCAGCAGGGGCGATCTCCATGCGAGCTCGACCTTTAGCCGAGCTCGACCCCCCAGGCGAGCTCAACCTTCCAGGCGAGCTCAACCTCTAGGCAGGGGCGACCTCCAGGCAAGCTCGACCCCCCATGCGAGCTCCCTCCATGCAGGGCGACCTCCGGGCGAGCTCAACCTCCAGGAAGGGGCGATCTCCAGGCAGGGGCGATCTCCAGGCGAGCTCGACCTCCAGCCGAGCTCAACCCCCCAGGCGAGCTCACCCTCCAGGCAGGGGCGATCTGAAGGCGAGCTCGACCTCCAGCCGAGCTCGACCCCCCCGGGCAAGCTCACTCTCCAGGCAGGGGCGATCTCTAGGCGAGTTCGACTCTCCAGCCGAGCTCGACCCCCAGGCAGGGGCGATCTTCAGGCGAGCTCGAACTCCATCCGAGCTCGACCCCTGGGCGAGCTCACCCTCCAGGCAGGAGCGATCCCCAGGCGAGCTCGACCTCCAGCCGAGCTCGACCCCCAGGCGGGCTCACCCTCCAGGCAGGGGCGATCTCCAAGCGAGCTCGACCTCCAGCCGAGCTCAACCCCCAGACGAGCTCGACCTCCAGCCAGGTTCGACCCCCAGGCGAGCTCAACCTCCAGGCGAGCTCGACCCTCCAGGCGAGCTCGACCTCCAAGCAAGCTCGACCTCCGGGCGAGCTCGACCCCCCAGGCGAGCTCAACCTTCCAGGCGAGCTCAACCTCCAGGCAGGGGCGACCTCCAGGCGAGCTCGACCCCCCCAGGCGAGCTCCTTCCAGGCAGGGCGACCTCCAGGCGAGCTCAACCTCCAGGCAGGGGCGATCTCCAGGCAAGCTCGACCTCCAGCCGAGCTCGACCCCCAGGCGAGCTCACCCTCCAGGCAGGGGCGATCTCAAGGCGAGCTCGACCTCCAGCCGAGCTCGACACCCCAGGCGAGCTCACTCTCCAGGCAGAGGCGATCACTAGGCGAGCTTGACTCTCCAGCCGAGCTCGACCCTCAGGCGAGCTCAACCTCCAGGCAGGGGCGATCTCCAGGCGAGCTCGACCTCCCGCCGAGCTCGACCCCCAGGCGAGCTCACCCCCCAGGCATGAGCGATCCCCAGGCGAGCTCGACCTCCAGCCGAGCTCGACCCCCAGGCGAGCTCACCCTCCAGGCAGGGGCGATCTCCAGGCGAGCTCGACCTCCAGCCGAGCTCAACCTCCCGACGA
The DNA here is from genome assembly GCF_054948205.1 of Urtica dioica subsp. dioica. Lineage (NCBI taxonomy): Eukaryota > Viridiplantae > Streptophyta > Magnoliopsida > Rosales > Urticaceae > Urtica > Urtica dioica. Next base: position 13,983,631 of record NC_142764.1, on the reverse strand, counting down.
GCTCGACCTTCCAGACGAGCTCGACCCTCCAGGCGAGCTCGACCTCCAGCCAGGTTCGACCCCCAGGCGAGCTCAACCTCCAGGCGAGCTCGACCTCCGGGCGAGCTCGACCTCCCAGCAAGACCGACCTCCAGGCGAGCTCGACCCCCCCAGGCGAGCTCGACCCCCAGGCGAGCTCGACCTCCAGGCCAGGAATCTAAGACGAAGAACGCATTCCCGACGAAGAAGTAGGCAAAGTATCGTTTCCCTCTTTACGATTCTAAGATCCTCTGAAGCTCCTGGACGCTTTGGGCTTTGTCCCGAACTTCCTTGAGCCCTTTGGACTCTCGAAAAGTAATTTGGGCCGACCCAATACTAGGCACGTGACTATTCCAGGCACGTCACGTGTTCTCGAATGTTAAATCCAAAAAACGGCTTAACACTTTTCATTGGAAAGGTCCAGCAATAACGAGAATAATGAGATGTTATAAAATAGGGACCACATACAACATAATGCAAAAGACCAAAAAGATTAGGATATTTGTTGATTTGTGAGAGGTGTTGATGATCCACCATGATGCGCTCAATCTTGATCTTTGATTTGCTCCTTTGGAAGTATTGGCTTGACCTTTCACCTTTGGCATGTATCCAGGAGGATAGCCATGGAGCTTGTAGCACGTGTTCACTGTGTGACCTAACATCTTGCAATTAGTGGAAATAAGCATGTCCTTGGTTCCATGCTTCTGATCGTCTCTAACCATCATTGCCATTGATTTTGACTGATCTGAGCTTCAAAGAAAGTTGATGCCAACAGATCTTTGCTTCTTTTCTTGAGACACCGTTGCAAAAATTTTATTGATGGGTGGAAATGGATCCATAAGCAAGATTTGGCCACGTGCATGAGTTTGTCATTTGTTGACATCTATGTCAACAAATCAAAAAACTTTTTCAGTGTTGTCATTTGTTGACATATATATGTCAACAAATTGTATCAATTGTTAACATATATGCCAACAAATCGTCAAACAAACCCATATTAAAAAAAACAAATAGATTTCTTGCAAGACTCAAGGAAAAAAAATCAAGAAAGAAAAAGAAGAGGATAAAAATGTATAAAATTTATTCTCTCCTCCTTTTACTAGTACTTTTGTACAGATTATAGTTTTGATGCAAAATGGGAATGAGTTATGAAATGGTAATATATTCGTAATTTTCTCAGAAGAAATTGCTTCAACTACTACCATCTCATAACCTTTTTCTCATTTCACACTGAAAGCATAATTTGGACAAAAATACTAGTAAAATGAGGTGAAAGAATAGTTTTTATACATTTTTACCCTCTTCTTTTCTCTTTCCTTTTCTAATTTTTTTCTTTGAGTCTCGTTTGTGTAAAGAAATTTGTTTATTTATAAAGAAATCAGAGTTTGTTTGATGATTTTTGAAAGGGTTTGTTTGATGATTTGTTGACATATCAACAATTGACACATAAATATCAACAATTAACATTCATATGTCAACAATTTACACATAGATGTCAACAATTGATATAATTTGTTGATATAGATGTCAACAATTGTCATTTTTCTTTAGTCATCAAATGATCATTAATGAGAAATATTCATACTTCAACAAAATATCGAAGCTTGTCCCATTTACAAACGACCACCGAAGCTTGTCCCTTTTACAAACGACCACCGAAACTTATCCCATTTCAAGCTTAACAAAACATTAGTCTTGAAATAAGAAAAAGTTAAAACAAATGCAGTATCTTCAAAATCAAAAGATTTCAAAAACTCAAAATCTCCTTCAGGAAAACACAAGTCTATTCTTAGCAAACTCCGCCGTAGAGAGCCACAGAGGTCACCAGAGAGCAGAGGTCATCACGAAGGCCTTTAAACTCTTCCATTTACGCGATCCTGTTGAGCTGGTTTGAAAGCTTGACGACATTATATATTACGCGAAATTACAAAAATAGCTTATATTAGTCTCAGAGTAGTGAGTTTTCATCAATACTTTCAAGAGTAGATAAATAATAGTGAAACGACGATGTATATTTTTCAAAAAAAAGTTTGATTCATTGACTAGAAGAATTTTTTAGCGTCTTTAGATATGAAATGATTTGAAAACAAATTGACAAAAAATGAAATGGTAAAAAAAAGTTTATATGTAATAATATATAAGGATCATGTGTAAACATTAAAAAAAAGTACTTATGGTGATATGCTGATTGGAATCTTACAATCAATTATAGGTAATAAAAAAATAAAGTATGATAAAAAAAATTAGCAATAAAATAACCACATATTATAATTGGTTGTATATCGCAGAAAAGAAGAAAAAACTCAATAATAGAGCATTGTTATGTGATGAAAGCAAAGAAACGAAAGAATAAATTAATATTCTTACGATGGTTCGCGGCAGAGAGCGACGGTACAAAGAACGCGAACTCCTCTCCGACAAAAAGATCGACAACCTCGCGATACGTGGCGGCCAGAAAGAGGTCGGTTGGGGTTAGGGTTTCAGGTGGTTTTTGAACGGAATCAGGGCTTCTTCGTTGTCGGAGTCGGAGGAATCGCGGAGGCGGATCCGGAGATCAGCAGTGGAGTCAATGAGGAACACGGCGTAGCTTTCTCCGTCTTGTCGTCCATTTTGTCGTCTTCTCCTTCGTCGTTGTCGGAAAGTTTGGCTGCAGAGCTCTTCTCGCCGTTTCGCCGGATATTAGAGATCAAATATGTTTGAAGTGTCGTTTATGTCTATTAAACGACAAGTTGAACAAGTTGTTTTTCCTTTATTTGTTTCGTTGTATTTTCCTTTATTTTCTTTATGTTTCATGGCTATATAAAGCCTTATACTTGTTCTTTTCTCATGAAGATTGGAATAAACATTTTCACTCTCAATCATTCAAGATGAGAGTTAGTTTTTTTCCCAATTCTCAAATCCAATTTCTATCTATCCTAACCTAGAAATGTAATATGGTATCAGAGCGAATTTCCGCATTAGATTTTCTAGGTTAGAGAAATCCACTTCGTCATCCCCGATTCCTCGACGATCGGAATAGATCTCCGACGACAAGCTCGGTGGAATTTCACGAAAGTCGATTTACTTTTTCCTCCGAATCGTCACATTATTGAGCGCCTCTTCTTCTCGATTTCATGTTCTTCTCCTCATCGCTTCATCGACGGAGACACATCGGACATTCGGAGCGATTTTTATCAAGATTCATCACCGGTGATTTCAAGCCGTGTCATTCATCAAGAATTTGCTTCCGGCGAGTCCCGCCGTATCGACATTCAAGATCTTCCCCGGCGAGTCCCGCCGTGTTAAAGTTTCAAGATCCTTCTCCGGCGAGTCCCGTCGTGTCAAGATTCAAGAGGCTTCTCCGGCGAGTCCCGCCGTGTCAAGGCTTCAAGATATTCTTCCAGCAAGTCATGCCATGATTCCTCTCCGGCCGATCCCGCCGTAGAATATCTTATCACAATCGACCTCTCCAGCCCATACCTCCGTCGACGTACCAAGAGGCGAGTTCATAGTTTGCGATCATCGTCTTCGTCGCGGTGGTCGAAATAACTGAATAAATCTTCCAATCAGCGTTTACGAAGACCGAAGGAAGAAACTGATTTTTCTACAGCTGAGTTTTCATCGAGAGAGAAGAACCACGCTCAACCTGTCTCAAGTCGCTCCTGGATTTCTCTTTGCCGGTCGATCTCGATCCTCTTCTGGTCCAAGATCGAGTCTCTATCTCTTTCTCCGCCAAGGCTAAGCAGCTCAGTGAACCCAAATGGAACCAGCGAAGAAAAAAAAACTAAGAATCAAGAAACAAAAAGAAGAAAGAAGAAAAAGATGTTGCACAGCAAATCCTTCGTGAAGAAGTCACGAGGTGGCAAGGTCACAAAGGTCGTCAGAGAACACTACCTCAGAGACGACATTCACTGCGGAGCTTCCTTCTGTACGCTATGATGCGACTCCAAAGATGCTCGCTTCTCGCTCGACCCTTCTCCGTCGTCGATTATCGTTCTCGACACCAATGTCGTTCTCCGCCGCGCTAACTCGAGCCTTACGACCACACACACGGTGGTACGAGAAGCAACGAGTTTCGCTCGATGAACGCTCTTGAGATCTTGAGAGAGATGGTCCGAATCCTCCGCTACAACGCGACGGCGTTCATGGCGGTCACAGCGCTCCTGATCTGTCCCGTCTCCGCCATGGTACTCTCAAACGTCCTCGTCTATCAATCTCTCGTCCGAAGACTATCGATTCGACTGCCTCTGATTGCGAGATCGATCGGACTTCCTCTAATCCCCTTTGTCAGACAATCCCGCCAGCGAGGTAAAATTTGTCAAGGTCAGCAACGTTTCCCTGGGAGCAAATGAGAGAGACTTACAGGAGTTTTTCTCTTCCTCGGGTGATATCGAATATGTTGAAATGATGAGCGATACCGAGCGGTCCCAAGTTGCATATGTTACCTTCAAGGATTCATAAGGAGCCGAGACTGCTGTCCTTCTTTCGGGAGCAACGATTGTAGACATGTCCGTGGCAATCACTCTTTCTCCGGATTACGAGCTGCCACCAGAAGCTTTAGTGCCTCCTGTGATGGAAAATAAGGCACGCGAGGGAGACGAATCGGCGCTCCGCAAAGCAGAGGACGCGGCGACAGGCATGCTCGCAAAGGGATTCATATATGGGAAAATACTGTTCTTCTTAGCGCACTCAAGGTGTTCGACAAAATGTCTCAGAGAATTTTTTTTCTCAAAACAAGACCGATTCTTCACAAAGTCAATTATTTTCTTCATTCATACGATCGAGGTTTTCTCCGAGTTGTCTTCTTTGATATCAAAGTTCAATCCAAGATGAACTTTCGGGAAAGTTCATCTTGCGGGGGTGTATTAGAGATCAAATATGTTTGAAGTGTCGTTTATGTCTATTAAACGACAAGTTGAACAAGTTGTTTTTCCTTTATTTGTTTCGTTGTATTTTCCTTTATTTTCTTTATGTTTCATGGCTATATAAAGCCTTATACTTGTTCTTTTCTCATGAAGATTGGAATAAACATTTTCACTCTCAATCATTCAAGATGAAAGTTAGTTTTTTTCCCAATTCTCAAATCCAATTTCTATCTATCCTAACCTAGAAATGTAATACCGGAGCTCGGTGAGAGAGTAGAGCTCGATTTTCACTGGTTCCATTTGGGTTCACTTTACATACACACATTAGCAAGACCGATAGAGAAGGGAAAGAGAGAAGAAATAAAAAGAACGAGAGAAGGAAAGGGAAAGCAAGCAGAGAGAAAGAGAGAGAAAAAAAAACAAAAGTAAAGAAGAGGGTATTTTGGTTATTGCACACTTAAATCGCTAGTATTGTTTATGTTTTTCGTGAAAAATGAGAAAAAATGTTATGAGATAGTAATAGTTGAGACAATTTCTCTTTTCTCAGCTAAAATTCCACTCTTTTATACCAAGAAATGGATTAAACTACTAGTAACTTTGATACTTTGGACTTAAATATTAGCAATTATGTTTTTGGACATGTAGACTTATATATCTACAATTATTGTTAATTGTAGATTTGTAAGTCTATAATTTATGACAACTGTATACTTTTATGTTTACATATACTAGTTAAAGTTTCTAAACATATAATTACTACTATTTCGATCCAAATGACCAAAATTGCTAGTTGATGACATTTCCGTTTATTGGCGAAGGATTCATTCCCCCAAGGAGTGAAATTGACTTCCATTTGTCCAGATTTAGTACTTGCCTAAGCCCAACAGCTATGATGGGCTACATGTAAACAATCCCACAACTAAAGTACAAAAGCCCAACTAAAAAAAAAAGCGAAAATAAAATAAGTTATAATAATATAATTTTTTTAAAAGAGAGAAAAAAAAAAATCAGTATGTCGTATAAACTTTGGTCGCCCACTTTCTGGTCTGGTTATTGCAGAAGGCAGCGGAGAAAGAAGAGGCTCTCAATTACTTGCTTACTTACTTTTTTTTTTCTTCTTTCATTTATTTTATTTTTCGTTCGAGTGTTTATTTGATCTCTCTCTCTCCCTCTCTCTCTCTCTCTCTCTCTCTCTCTCTCTATATATATATATATATATATCTGCATATGTATATACGCATATTGTAAATTGCTTGATTATTAAAAATCAACAACAACGAAAAACCGAGAAAAGAAGAGCTTTGCGTCTGGTTTCGACGGACTTCTGGTCTGGGACTGTGTTCCCTCTTCATTCTTGTTGGGAAACAAACACTTGAATCGATCGCTGAATGAACAATCTAACCAAAATCTTCTCCAAGAGCGAACATACCAAAGCAGATATGAAAAAATGCACGAGCAGACTGGCTCGCTGATCGGAATCGAAATCGTCGTATCTCCTTGCGCTCTACACCGAACGTTTTGAGGGAAGGAACGCGCTGCAAATGATGAGGTCTGGTTGGTTCACTGTACCTCCGAATCGAGATCTCTGTTCTTCAGTTTTTTTTGTTTTCTTATTTTTTATGTTTATTTGAATTTCCTCTAATTTTGACTCTGAGAAAGTGTACGTACCTCAAGGATTCACTGTTTTGAGAGATCGGCTCAATCAAATTTCTTTTCTTTTTTTTTCCTCTCGACCCGAACTTTCTCATCTTCTTCTTGATTCCAAACTCGCAAGTGTGGTTGTAATTATTTCTTCAAGAAACCTGTTGTATCTACTATATTTATTTACAGACCAGTTTTCCGTATTTCAGACCGAGTTCGTTACGAAAATATCAAATACAGGTTCTGTTATTCCAGTTTTAGGTACCAGTGGCCGAAAAACACCTTTGAGATCTCATTCTATCTTGTGATGATGCGTGAATAAGTATCTGGGTCTGTTTTTGGGATCTTAAATTTCGTTCCGAGATATAATTCATCATGATGTTTTGCGTTCTCGTCAATCTAGTTGATTTATTTATTTATTTTTTTATCGACAGATATCAGAGAGTAAGCCCAGACTGTGTTCCCTTAGCCAGTAACGGAAAAAGGCCAAACGGTGGAACGATACACCAAACAGCACCACCGTCGACGACGACGAACATAAACAGCAATCCGATCGCTTCCTCTTCGTCTCCTTTCGAGCCAAGCAAAGCGTTGAGATTCAGATCCCCTTCGAGAACCCCAGAACGCAACAGCCATTTCGAGGGCAATGAAGGCAGTCCGAGCGACGTTCTGTTGCAGTGGGGTCACCGGAAGAGGCCGCGAGCGTCGAGGACTGAGATCCGAGCCCCACTCACCGACGATTCTTCGTCGTCGTCGTCGGCTCAAGCCAGGCACTCCATTAAGCCGCAGAGGAGACTCGTGGGTCCCACCGCCGCCTCCATGCCTCCGCCGCCGCCGACGGTTCCTCATTCATCCAACGGCAGAGCCAGGAAAGAAGTTTCTGCCTCGCTTCTCACCAGGTTTGTGGTCTGGATTCTATCTTGAGCTTTTGGATCCAGATTTTGCCCTAAATCTTGTTTACTTCTTTTTATTTTTTATTTTGTTTTTCGTTTATTTTTATTTTATGTTTCAAATTGAAGGAAGTTTGTTTTTTCCTCGGGAAAGAAATAAAAATAAAAGAATGGTTGAAATTAAGTTCTCTTATTTGGTTATTTCCGGATCTGATCTCTAAAGTCTAACCTTCTATTTGAGATTTTTTTTTTTTTTTTTGAAGAGATTGAAAGAATAATAGTTACTTTCCTATTTAATCTTTTCATTTTCATTTTCATTTTCGTAGAGTTTGGTATTTATTTGACCTTTTTACCCCTATAAATATTAGTAAATCCCTGTTTTGGGCCTTATGGCATCTCTTGCTTTTATTGGGTTTCCAAATGGTACGCTCTCTAATAATTTTTTTTTTTATTAATCCTCTTATGCTATTCTCAGCTCTGCTTGTTGTAGCATTGATGGGTTCTGGAGTATTGTATTGCTCAAAATCTATGTTTCTTTTTATTAATCTATGTTTTTAATGAATTTTAAAGTCTGAAAATCAATCCACCTTGCTTATTTTATGTGTGACAGGTCATTCTTCCAACACCGGTCATGATCGTTTGTCCCGATCTGTAAAAAGAATTTCAAACCCTTTTACCCTTTTCTTTTAGTGGAAGTTGTATACTTGTATTTGTAAACCCCCGTTTCTGTTTATTTTATGGCTTATTAAATGACGTCCTTTTTCTCCTGTCTACTGTCTTGTATTGGTGAAGTTGATTCACATAGTATAGAAAATATCTTTTAGTTTGCTTTATTCCGACCCGAAATCTCCTTCACTATCATTTTGGAAGCAATCCTAAACTGGTGAGACATCTATTAATCACCATTTCTTGGCCTGCCATGACCAGGACATTGGAGGATCGATCAGTGACAGCGACTGGTTCTTCGCCGTCGAGAATCCCCGGAGGAGGCAACGCCCGGATCGCATCCAGATCCACGGCGGGAAAAAGATCTCCCCCGCCGGAGAAGAGCGACAAAAAGATCTCTTCTTTGACGCGGGCCCTGAACGAGAAGCTCAATGGGTCCCCGATAGCGCAAACCGATCGAATCAGTCACGTTGATTCGGCTGCGTTGCTTCAGCACCGTGATCAAGAAGCTGGGAACCACAATTTCAACGTCTCTGGTTGTGTTGCTTTGAAGGATGACAAGGCCGCGAGTGTAGAGATGCTCGAGTGGCCGAAAGTCATGATTCCTCTGTCCAGGAAGGAGAAGGAAGAGGATTTCTTTGCCATGAAAGGGTCGAAGCTTCCACAGAGACCAAAGAAACGGCCCAAAAATGTTGAAAGAGCTCTTCAGGTACTTTACACATGAATTGCTGATGACTCCTGTCAAATTTGTGTCCTTTCATTTTGATTTTTTCTACGTGTCATGAATAGTGATACTGATGGCGAGTGTGATTTTTGGCAGTATGTTTTCCCGGGGACGTGGCTCGTTGACGTGACTAGGAATCGGTATGAAGTTAGAGAGAAGAAATGTGTGAAGAAGGTAAATTAATCCGCAACCCCATTGCGTTGGCTGAAGTAAATTCTGGGCGAAGAAGCGCTTGTTTTGTAGGCACGCAATAATAAATAGAAAGCTCTAGTAAAGGCTCAAATAATAAATGGGTCACATCCACTAGCTGATCAGTATGGAAAAAAATAAGAGAGAGAGAGAGAGAGAGAGAGAGAGAGAGAGAGAGAGAGAGAGAGAGAGAGAGAGAGAAGGTGTGGACGCATTCGAGGATTAGGTTTGCATAGATATTTATTTGGGTTTGGGGACATGTTTATTGATTTTGTGTTTGTGGGTTTGCCACATGCAGCAGCAAAAGCGCAGGGGATTGAAAGGAATGGAGAGCGTGGACAGTGATTCCGAGTAGCAGCTTAATCAGATCTTTCATAGCCGAGGAAGAGAAGAAAACACACAGAAGAGAGAATATAAAATCTCTCTCTGTCTTCTATCTCTCTCTTCTTCTATTCTATCTCGAGTTCACGGTTGGTGGGAAGTGGGGTCCACCCACGACCTTTTTGCTCATCTCGTTCCTTTGTTGCCCTTCATCTGGTCTGGTGGGAATTATTACTATGATTTTATTTTCGTTGTTGTGAGCTACAGCAATGCCAGAGATCGAGAGGGGAGAGAGAGAAAGAAAGAGTTTTTTTTTTCCTTCTCTTTTTTAATTTTTTGGTGGGATCAGGGAGGGCAAAAGAAAAAATGATTTAAAGTTTAAACACCACAGATTTTTGGCGAGACCTGAAAAAGGGCGATAAGAAGGCTTGGGACATCGCGTTGAATTTCTGGCCAAGTGATCCTTGACCTAGAGTTCAGAAGCTCTCACGTGCCAACCTGGTACGCGTGCGAAACCTACCACAGCATCCAATCCATCTGCACCATGATTCAAGGAATATTTTGTCTTCAAATGCATTTCGTGGCACCAAAATATAGTTTTGTTTTTTATTCATGGGTGGTCAGTAGGTTGTTATGATGTTGTTCAAATTGGTGATGATGTTAACCACATCATCAGGGAAAGAAAAAAAAATCCTTTTTCTTTTTGGCGACTATCTTCTTCACTATGCGTCCCGAAAACAGGCCTTATTTTTTCGTGCGAAACTGTATAAGAGTATCCAACTTCTTAATTTAACATGAGATGTGGAACGCGAAATACCGCGCGTCTTTTTTGCTATTAATAAAACGGCTTGTCAGTTGTCACATAACCCTCCACAAACGAATGCTCGCTACAAAAAAAAAAAAAAAAAACCCAACTAAAACGTTAATTCCACTTCCTCGAAGCCCGGAAGAATATTAAACGACTCAATTTCCTCGATCTAGAGCAATGAAATGCGGCTGATCAAAACCTACCTTCAAGTTCAACTGCACCTACCAGGGCGTCAATATGTTAGGTGAGTAGATGACGTTATATGTAAATATAAAGACAAAAAATAAAAATAAATAATATTCAGATTAATAAAAAATTGAACTGGAAAATGTATCTACATATTGCGATCTAATACAAATGGGTCGTAGCAGCAATTTCAGGCTCAAATAAAAAAGATCAGAATGAGTTATACATACTCGCAAACTAAGCAAAGTTTCTTTCTTCTCTACTGAAAGACCCCAAATATTACACAAAAACCTGTATAAATCTTTATCTGCATGAGAGACTTCTTTGGTAACTCTTCCCCGTTTATGAACGATTCCTCTTAATTCTCGAGTAAGCGCATGGCCCCCCATTATTTCAGCTTGGTTCTCCCTTCCTTCAGACTCTACATAAATAAACTTATTAACTCAAGTAAAACATATCACAAAATTTACCAAATTATTTTAAGCCTAATCTGGACCAACCATCCGCTTGAAGGATGCACTATGCCCCGTTTTCTTGGAATTTTCTGTCTCTGGCTTTGCGCGATCAAGGGCCTATGAGAAACAAGTAAATCGATATCAGCTTCATTGACTCGGCTATCACAAGGTTGTAAATCACAGATGACTTTATTATAGGACGAATAGTACCAGGATTAAAGATTCCACACGACGTCGCATCCGCGTGTGCATGAAACCTTCAGAACACTGTCGTACCATATTTACAGAATATAACTAAATGTGAGAGACTATCTCCAGACAATATACCCTTTTACATGGAAAGACAAACATGAACCATGCATACGAGAATAAATTGTATCACTAACGTCTAAAATCTGACATTTTCTAGCACGATTCCTATAGCTAGGTACCTTTAGCGTGACTCGAACCCTAGATTTCTTGTAAATAAACCCAAGGCATGTCTGCTAAACCCACAATTGGGTAAATTTGTTACTTATATTATTACCCGATTTAATGCCAAAGCGTTAGTATCATCAATCATATTGGAAGATACAAATGAGACAATTATTTAATACATTTGAACATAATCGCATCTCCATTGGTAGAGTAGTTTCTAAAAGAGTAGAGATGCAAATCAGTTTTTGTGTAAAGACATCGCACCTTAACATGATAGCTAACATATGCATGAAACGTTGACAAACTCCACACGGTGCGGTCTAGTTTCTTTCCTTCTATGTGACGAGGAAAAATCACTGCATTCATAAAAAAAGTACATGAGTAAGACTAGATTGAGATGATATTATAAAGATTACAATCATAAACAGAAATACCAATAGTAACAAAGCCTGCATTTGCAGATAATGCTTCTGCGGGAGCTTCCTTCAGTTCTGGAGGAGGATTTGGTGACCACAAACACAGAGGAGCATTGTTAAGCCCTGCTGTGCGCCTTGCTTCAACAAATTCCTAATTTTTCAACAAAAAAAAAAAAAACAAATTTACCAAATCCCCCAAGGATAAAAGGACTACTGAAAAGAAAATAAAGCAGAAAGTTTAAATCAGCAATTTCAATTCGCAACGAAGGCATGTAGCGATGGTTATTATCTTTTGGGCCATATGAATTTATGAAGTTTTTAGTTTTTTACTAGTTATGAGTTATAACTTATCATTTTGATCAGAGCACAATACCTGAAGGAAGGAAGTGGCTAGAACAATGTCTACTGAGTCCTTAAATCTCATAGGAAACACAACAGTGACTTTTTCTGCCTGCAATTAACACGTTGACATTTTATTCTGACATGAAAAGAAAAATGAGAAGAATTCTCTTTGATGAAGTTTTGACCTGTGGAGCGAGGAAAAATGACTCATTTGGCCGATGCACAAGGGAAACAAGCCGATCTATGTTGGAAGGAACTGTTCTTGAGCCAAGACTTTTCAGAATTATCCTCAATGGAGCACCGAGTACCACTTCCCTTACAGATGCAATTTTTACCAAAATTGCATGTCTACGCTCTGCATGAATACCAATAGCAGAGTTTCTCAAAACTCAGCGAAAAAATTCAGATACTGAATGGCACATTATAAAAGGTATTGTGCAATACAAAGAAGTGCAGAGACTATAAAAGGCAAACTTAAATAATCCCAACAAGATCTTTATTTGAAAAATTGCAAGCTTTCCCTCAATTATGCTCAAAATTGTTGTGATCCATCAGAGCACAAAGAGGAGTCCCACTATATAGACTCGAACAAGAGGGTTTCATATTATACAAGCTATCACACTAGCCATACACAAACCGGAAATTTGCATTGTGCCTAACTGCATTAATACTTGAAACTAACCAGATGATAAAACAGTCAAGCAGCACAGATTTACGCATGGGCAGCAGGAAAACTGTTAGACCCCTGCTCACGTGTAAGATTAGTAGGGGTAGTTTAGGGATCTTTATGTTTAAAAGGATTTTCAGTAAGATTAGGGTTTCCAAATAGTTACATAGCTTAGCTTATTTTTTATGTTTGCATTGTTGAACATCATCAGGAGCATTGAAATGTAGCTCTTGAAGGATGGATCGAGTACTCTCATGTTGATTCAGTTTCTATTAATAAAATCTACGGAAATTCATCACCTTGTTGAATATCTTATTCATTGCCACTGGGTTTCTATCATAAACTACATGCGAATAGATGTATCATGTTCATGGATAGAGAAAACATGAGCCTATCTACACAAGATCCCATATGATCAGCATGTCCATAGCAAGCTATAATGACCTTAGGAAAGGAACTCGTTGAACCTTCATCTGGAGGGAGTTTTGAGAGATTGAGCTTCAGTGTCAGATTAAAGCCGTCCCTTGGAGGATCAAGAATTTGTGTAAACCCACTATATGCAGCTTTTATGGCTTCTATCGCCCCAAAGGGGAGTCCTCCAACAAAAGCAGTTCCTGGAGGTGGCACCGGTAATGATACTGATAGCAAAAGATGATTTGGGTTCTTCATAGACACCTGTAACCGTGTTTTCTTTAAAACCATCTTCATCTTCAATACGATTTTTTTTTTTCTTTCTAAAAGGATGACAAAATAAAATTTTAAAAAGGTATTTAAATTACCAGAACATGGAAACGAACATCGCCAAATTCAACCCAATGGTAGTCCAACTCTACTCCTTTTTCGAGGCTGTCAAATCAAAGAAATAATCAAACTCAACTCACTGTTTGCAACCATGGGAAGTGACAAAAGTAAACTGCAGTTTCTATAACAGCAACGATTTTAGCATTTTAGTAGTGACACTCTTTTTATGAGAAAGACTAACAAGCTAGAATTTTGAATATATATCACAAAATTGACGAACTATTAGGAGACATATTCACAGCAAAGCCTGGTGTGATTAAGAACCTAAATTCTTCCACATTTCTGGGAAACAAATTTCATATAGAATAATTTCCATGTGAGCGGTAAATAAGTCAACATGTAATGTTACGATTACTAAGAGAAAAAAAAATCGATTAATCAGATATACAAGAAACTATAATCTCGCGCAACCAAACCCTAATTAACCAAACCGAAATGCTACAACCAGGAAGCAAAACGAAGTGAAAAATTTCCACAGAAAATATCAGAACGAAAAAAACCAAAACTGAGAATCAAATACAAAAGAAGACGTACTTGTGAACGCGATTTAGCAAGGTCTGAAGAAGAAATCTCGAGTGAGATTGCAACAGTATCATCGATTTTCCTTCTGCACCCGAAGAGATATTGATCGATTTAATTCAAAGATGACGATTTACGATCTGCGAGGAACCTGAAACTTCTCAAACTCAAGTGCAAACAATTTTCTCAGCTCGAGATCTCTCGTTCAATTTTGTTATGTTATGTTCTTCCCCACACCTCTCTCTTTCGTGTAAGACTGGTAAGGTAGTGCTAAAACTCGGACAGAGTATGTCGTTTTTGTACTCGCGTCACTTTCGGTGTCGTTTATTTTTCCTCCTACATTCTCTACATTTACAGGATTTCGATGTAACGCCCCACTTGAGTTGTAGACTCTGCTCGCATTATTTCCATTTGTCGCCAATTTCATAACCATTTTTCACTTTTCACCCAAATGCTAATTTTTCCTAAAATGTCACCATCTATGTCAATAATGTTAACATCTATTTCTTCCCTTCACTATGAGATGTCAACATTGTTGACATCATCTCAGTGGCATTTTGGGACAAATTAGTGTTTTGGTGGAAAATGAGAAAATGTTATGAAATTGGTGACAAATAGGGCAATTTCTCTATTTTTTTTTTTAATTTATGTTTTATATCAATTTTATATTTTTTCTTAATGTTTCTGAATATTATATTTTTCTATTAAAACTGCTTTATATATACATGTTGTCGTGAAGAATCACACCAAAACAATCGAAAATGACACCAGTTAGTAGCAACTTTAATACTTTAAATTAAAATCATAGCAACTATGTTTTTAGACACTTTTACTTATAACTGTATACTTATATATCTATAATTGTTGTTAATTATAAACTTGTAAGTCTGCGATTTATGACAAGTGTATACTTTTATGTCTATAGTTACTACTTAAAGTGCCCAAAAACACAGTTGCAACTATTTTGGTCAAATTTATCAAAATTGCTACTAGTTGAGACCATTTCCCTTGATTACTTGTGAAGAAATTAGATCGATTTGAATTTGTATTGGGCCTTAGATTTCCATGATTAATTTGAACTCAATTCCAACGTATGAACATAAGAAAAACGTAAAATTCTAAAATAACACATACAAGGAAAATACATGTGTGGCGTTATAATATTAAGAGTTACAAATGACGACGATACACGCGTAGCGTCCATATTCATTCAATTGTTTTTTTTAATACTAATGCATCAAAACAATATTGAATGAAATAAAATAAAAGAAATAAAACAAAAAAGATGAACAAAAATACAAAAGCGATTACAGGGATGTTGTGATATGTAGAGGAATTAATACGACGGAACGAAGCCATATCCACCGGATATTTGATCGGCTACGAGGTCTACCTCCATCCGCTTTGAGAACTTTCCTTTGAGACTCGGCCTTGTCTTGGTTTAGTCATCGGCACAGCCTGCTTTGCCGCCCTGTCTACGTTCGAAAGAACTTCGACCTCCAACGATGACGAAAACACCTGCAAAACGAGAAAAAAAATCTCGGTTTTGACAATTCGATGATGAGCTGTGGAATTTTCTCACAAAATCCTCGTTTATTATGATCGAAGCAAGGAAATAACACACTTTGGGTAAGGCAGTGAGGATTGTTGTTGAAGTCGTAGAGGAACATCTTGGAAAGAGAAAAGAAATCGAGATCGAAGCAATTCTCGCCGAAGGATTGAGCAGCGGTGATCTTAGCTTGATATCCACACTGGAGTATTCCAAATTCAGGTAGGGCTCCATCTTCGAAAATTTGGAGTACGCGGCAGATGAGTTCAGATCGGGACTATCTCCATCGAAATCTCTAGCGTAGCGACGGAGGCATTATGAGCGTCAGAGAAGAAGGCGAGCGCGTGAGGCCTCACGGGAGAGGATCATAGAGATCAACGACTAAGACGCATTCATGGCGACGCGCAAAGGGATTGGCGAGTGAATGATGCGGTCACATGTGACGTCGGCCATGAATCCAATTTCTTGAATCAAGAAGAAGAAGAGGCTTAGGGTTATGGTTTGGTACTCTATTTTTTCTATGGTTTTATTTCATTATCGAGTAGTGTTTTAATGTTTTAGTATTTAGAAAAAAAGAATGGATGAATAGACACTACATGTGTATCGCCATCATCTTTAACTCCTAATTATGTAACGGTGCCGCCAAAAGTGGACATAAAATAGCTTTTCCACGAAAAAAAATAATTTAGGATTTAATTGTATGATAACAAAGACATTAGGTATTTATGTCGGTATTTTCTCTTTTGATATTAATAGGAATGATGTGCCTTCTCTAATACACAACCTAGTAAATTTAGTATGCTTTTCGACTTGTCTATTTTTTTTTTCCGTTTTTAATTTAAGGAATGATGTATTATTGTGTACCATAAGTTTTTTGGTATCAAGAGTTGACTTCAAGTTTGGTGATTTTCCATAGAGTTTTCAACATGATTCTCGAGTACGTCGAGGTCATCTGCAATGGTCACAGTAGAGCATGGCTTTACGTGACTTGTTGTCTGCGGAAGCGCGAGATATTAGGCTTTCGTCACAGGTGATGACAACTGACAGATTTGAGCTCGGAAATGAGCTCAAATTGGATTGATTTCCTTCAAGCATAATTTTTCTCCTACTTTCTTCGTGTCTGACTGCAGAGAAGCTTCCCGGAGAGATTGTAGTGGTTTCATACTGAGAATCCGACCGCGGACTTCATTCAAGTTCTTGTTGAGTCCAGATAAGAACACATGTTTGGTCTCCACGATTCTACGGTATAGCTTTACGTCATCAGGGCGTGTTCATTGATGGTGTTCGTAGAGATTGATCTTCTACCAATGTGTGAGCGAGCTGAAGTACTGAGTGATTGACATCTGTCCTTGACGTAAGTTGTGGAAAGTGCTCTCAGTCTCAAATATCTCGGACACGTCTTCTGTGTTGAAGAAGATTTCTCTAGCAGTTTCCCAAATTTCTGTCGTTGTGGAGTAGATGAGGAATATTTCTCCGATTCGGTGTTTATTGAGTTAATGAGCCAAGACATCACCATGTTGCTTTCAGCTTTCCAAACCTTGTATGTCGGATCTTCGTACTTCAAAGCCTTTTCCATGTCGGTGAGGTAGTCGTCCTTGCTTCGTCTTGAGATGAACATGAGTACAAAGTGTGACCACTGGAGAAACTTGTGGCCATTGAGTAATTTATGACTCGTGACATGATCGGAGAACTGATTGATTCAACTGAATTGCCATTATTTGAGAGGCCGACAAAGTTGTTTTGAGGGAAAATGAGTTTACGAAGGTGTTCATGGTGATTGTGTTTATGAGCTCTGATATCATGTAGAAATTGAGAGAGATAGTCGGAAGGAAAAAAGAGAGTTCCAAAATCTAAGAATAGTTTTTGGAGCCATGTAGCCTTAAGCGACTTGATTGCAGGGATCGAGTGACCCAGAACCACGAGGATTAAGGTTTTCGGAGCCATGAGGATCTTAAGCGACTCGAGCGCAGGGATCGAGCACCCCAGAACTACGGGGGTTGGGGTTTTTGGACCACAGGGGCCTTAAGCGGTTCGATCACGGGGATGGAGCGACCCAGAACCATAGGGGTTGAGATTTTAGGAGCCACATAGACCTTAACCGATTCGATCACGAAGATCAAGCGACCTAGAATTGTTGGGGTTCCTCGTCTAGCCAATGGGATAGTCAGGAACTCTATTTCATAGATTGGGCCTTGTCGCCTCGCCGAGAGGTTTGTTGGGGACTCCGTCTCGTGGCTCGGGCCTCGTCGCCTCACTGAGAGGTCCGTCGGGGACTCCGTCTTGTGGCTCGGGCCTTGTCGCCTCACAGAGAGGTCCATCGACGACTCCGTCTTGGGGCTCGTACCTCGTCGCCTCGTCGAGAAGTTTGTTTGAGATTTTTGTCTCGTGGCCCGGGTCTTATCGCCTCATTGAGAGGTCTTCGGGAACTCCGTCTCGTGAGGTGGCTTGTCGGCCAAGGGCTTTGTGGTGACTCGCCGGCACGTATTTCATGGTAGCACATTCAAAGATGACTAAGCAGTTTGACTTCTCATGGAGATCTCATTGCGCCGCATCTTGAAGTGGAATTCATTAGTTGTTGTTGAAGCTTTTCTCACAAAGAGAAAAAGTTGGTGAGAAAAAGTTGCCAGTGGAGAGTACATGGTTGTTTTCGGGATCCGCTACTTCTAGCGCCAAAATGTTAATGCATTTTTTATCAACATTCACGAGACACGTGTCGGAGTGCGAGCTTGCGGCGTATATCGATCTTGGGTTGCGGACAACGAATCTCCTATGGCTCCGAATGGATCAGAACGGGTCGGGGATATCTTGTGGTGCTACGACCGTGGTGCAAACCTTTGGAAACTCGACGTAGGTGGCCTGATTCGCCGTGATCTTCATTTTCCTTAGCTGAAATAGAAGACACAAATAGTGATAAATAATAGAATGTTCCTCTTACTAAGTGAAGAACATGAGAATTGGATTTCTGAAGTTCTTGGACACTTTTTTTTAGAGGGAATGTAATGTAGCATAATTTCAACCTTTGTTTGTGAAAAGAAATATGAGAGAGAGAATATTTATTCTTCAATTCTAGAGAGAAATGAAGTAGATCATTACTCTTTTGTATTTTTCTAAATCAAATGTGAGATATGTAGAGTAACTCTAGCATTATTTTTGCGAGTATGTGTTGAGTGAATTTTTCGAGATAGAGAGAGAAAGAGAGAGGTTGTAGTATTTTTCTTCTCTTTTAATGGTTCTTCTTTTCTTCTAAAATGTATGTAGTATTTATAGGAAGTTTGATTCTTGGGCCTAGCCTTGAGAGTCGTTTTGTGGCTCAGCCCTCAGAGCCGTTTCATGGCTCGGCCCTTAGAGCCGTTGTGTGGCTCAGCCTTCATAGCCATTTTGTGACCCAGCCATCGGAGCCGGGTTGTGGCTCAGCCTTGAGAGCCGTTTGAAGCTTAGCCTTGAGAGCCGTTTTGTGGCTCAGACTTGAGAGTCATTTTGGGTTTAGCCTCCGTCGACCTTCATATCCGTTTTGTGGCTTAGTATTAAGAGTCGTTTGCTTGTCGTTTTTTTTATTAGGAATGTCATTTTTCACTTGCGAAGAATAACGGTATAACAACAACTACTATTCGTAAGTAAATAATAAATTAACATTAATTAATTTCTTAGCACTTATGTTCGAATTGATAAATAATCACTATAATAAGTTAATAACTACATGACCAATCACAACAACATATATTACATTGGAAGACGTGAAATTTAAGACGTTCTTAAAAATGTACGACTTCAATAGTCCAAATTTTCAAATGATTTTGCAAGTCATATAGAAAACGACTTCAACGAGCTTTTAAAGACGTTAAAATAATGACTTTAAAAAATCGATACAAAATATTTTAAGTCAATTAAAAAATTACTGCAATTGCTTATACGTTTCTAAGACGTTTTAATTTTAACTTTAAAAAAAATTTAAGCCTTTTTTAAAACGACTTTAAAAATAGATATTTTCTTTTTAAGTCATTTTATAAATGTCTACATATATCTTTTGAAGTTATTTTATAGATGTCATCAAAATATTTGTTTTAGGTCATTTTGTAACCGTCTTTAAAAGTATTAACATTAATAAGAATAGATTTAAAAATATATTATATGAAGTCTTTTTTTAAGGATGACTCTAAAACGTATTTATAACATCTACGTGGACAAGCTAATTTTCTTTCCTCTATAACTTTTTTTTTCTTTCAAGAAAGCTGATTTTAAGGCATAAATTAAAATATTATAATTATTTGTTTATTATTCATATTTATTTTAAACAAAATTAAACCGATTTGTTTATTAAACCGTAAAATAGTCTTATTTCCTGTTGAAAGTTGAAACCGTCAAATTTGTTTTTGATTTCTTCGTTTTTCTTTATTTATCTTCTTTCCTAGTAGAAGAATCGGTCAAGCCAACCAATAAATCCAAAAGTTACGCTTATAGGGGAGGGAAATAGAAGATTTGGAAATCCTAGCCTCACAAATTCAATCTTAGCCGCTCCAAACATATCCCTGGAAATAGGCCACTATTCACAAATAGAGGAATATAGGTGGCGAGAAGGACGCAGGAGCATCGACCGATGAGGGAGCGAAATAGTGCTGCTGAGACCGCTACCGTTGTGGGCCATTCCATCCTCGTGGAAAAAAGGACTTTGTTCGCCGTCCCCACTCCATCTCGTTAGAATATAATGAGGAACAACAGGTTAAGCTGTTGTGATTTTTATTATTGGATTCCGTTGATTTCTCTCTCTTATTGTTGATTTTGAATGTGAATGATAAAACATTGTGAATGTTCGTATTCTGAATCGTGTGTCGATTTCCATTATCGATATTATGTATATTTTGGTTTAATTTTTGAATTGTTAATGATGGTTTTGATGAAGCCACCCAAGTGCTCGACCAAATTCCCCACAGAACATATTGTTTTCAATAGCACAAGCAGGACATGTGGATGAGCGACGACGATGATATCGCTTGGTTTCTGTTGCAGTGTGAGGTCTATGAGAATACCTATTGAGAATCATCAAAAAGGTAATAACACATCCTTTTAAATTTTACTGCTAAGATTTGTGCCATATTCTTATGTGCGGAGCACTTCCAGAGTCTGGAATGATTTACTTTGTGTGAGAAATATATTATATTACTTTAAAATGGCTTTATTTTTGTTTCATTAACTTTTTTATTTTTTTTATTTTTTATGTAGTGGCATGTGATTGTGGTAAGAGATCAAAGAAAATGATTGCAGTCTTCAATTTTTTTTAATGATGATCACTGACGCTTCATTTGTGCTGCGGAAGTATGGCTTCCATTGGGATTAAAGAACACACGTCATACGGAACTTACTCAATATATTTTTTTTTTAATATTATTGTATGTAATTTTTTGTTATTATTCTTGTAAATTCAAATTGTTTTAGTATTTCAAAATTTTGTTTTATGGTTAGTATTATTTTGGCGCTTATAAACTTCCACGTCATAATCATTTATTTATAAGAAAATAATTTATTTTCTAAACCATTTATGTATGACATTAAATAGATCTTTGTCCACGTCAATATTTTCATGCCTACATGGAATCTTTTTTGAAGTCGTTTATTTAATAAATTTGGAGACGTTTTCCTTAGAGATTTAGTGACATTTTTTAAAAGTCGTAATAGTTGTCTCCATGTCAGCAATTTTTTTTGCCTACGTGGACCTTTTTTTTTAAGTCATTTTATTAGTGATTTGAAGTAATTTTTGTTAGAGATTCGAAGATGTTTTTTAAATACCTTAAATTATATGAACTTTTTAAGTCACTCACTTAGAGGTCGTTTTCTGATACGACTTCAAATCTTTTTTAAGTCGTACTTTTAATGTCTTAAAATATACTATTTGTAGTAGTGAATATCATTTCTGGATTTTTATTATTATTATTATTATTATTATTATTATTGTCATTTTAAAATAATACTATGAGGTGTATTTGTGTGCGCGTTTGTGAGCTGTGTGGGGGAAAACGAGAGAGAGAGAGAGAGAGAGAGAGAGAGAGAGAGAGAGAGAGAGAGAGAGAGAGAGAGAGATAGAGAGAGGTTATTGGACCATATGTCTATCTGTGGAACAAAAACAAGGTGGGCCTGCTGTAAGAGAGGAGGAGAGAGAGGAGAGAAATATGTGAAGAAGAAAAACTAAATATAAAAACATTAAAAATTACCTGTTGCTGAAATCTATCTATCTATTCTATACTTATTTTTTTTTACTATAAAAGAGCGGATGTTTGCATTTATAGTAAGCCACGTGGCATATCCCTCAGGTCTTAAAATAGTAGCCTAACTATCCACTTATTTAGGTAAATAGTCCATTTTTTAATCATTACAGAATTGCCCTTCAACTATAATATAACTAACCTCTCCGTCATCTCATTCGCGTCACTTTCATTTCATTGGACTTCGATTCAGAGATAGCTTTGATTTGCAGAGCTTCGATTCGGAGAAAGCTTCGATTCGCCGAGCTGTTTCTTCTTGAGGTGGATTTGATTGTGCGGCGTTTGTTCTTCAATCATCTTTCATTCTTTCGTTCATCAAAGGTTCGTATACTAATAACAATTCAAGTTTGATTTTCAATTTGCATAGCTTTTCTAGGTTCATCGATTCTCTTCCTCTGTTTTTCAATTCTTCTTAAATTTTATATCGTCTAGGTTAGTGATTTGATATTTTGCTGTTCGAGAATTTAGGTTTTCTTGATTAATAGAACTTTTTTGGTATTTTTTTTTGTTAACTCCAATTGTTTTCGAGTTATTCATCATTGAATTTGAATCATGGAATCGTATGGCAATTTGAGACATGTATTTTGCATTTTAGAATGGTAAATTATATTTACTATTAAATGCATTTGATTAATGTCTATTTACTCTCATAGCTAATTAATAGTAAAATTTTTAGTTAATTTTGTGAACGGTAAATAATACAGTTAATATCATTTACCAGATGACTGTCCATTGATGATTAATACTCATTGTTAATATTATTGACCATGTGTTTTTAATATCCTTCTTATAATCATGTTTCTATTTTTTTTTTCTTGTAGCTGGCTTTTTCCAAGCTCTTACAATCATTGATGATGTTAATTTTGATAACTTTCCATCATCATTTGATTTTGGAGAGGGGTACATTTTCATGGTCGAAAGAGTCTATGGTCAAGTTCATGCAAATGTTGGCAATTTCCCAAAACTTTGAGTTCAAAGTTGCTAGGTCTTCTACGACTCGCTATAATCTGATTTGCTCCGTTAGTTCTTGCAAGTGGATGATGAATGTTGTCTCGTCTAAAGATATGGGCTTTTGGATTATCCGCAAATATTCAAACGTGCACACTATTGACCATCGGTTAAATATAGCATGTAATGATCACCGACAAGCATCATCCTCTCTGATTAGTCAATGCAACCAAATTTGGAGAAAATATGTGTTGATCACATTACCCCAAAAGATATTATTTCAACAGCAAGGGCAGATTATAAAGTTGGGATTTCCTATTACAAGGCATGAAAATCCCGTCATATATTTCTTAAAGAGATTAGAGGCTGTCCGAAGGAGGCTTACTCTTTGCTTCCTTATATTAGGGATATGATGAAGTCAAAGAATCCAGGTACCATTTTCTATTTTCCAATATTGGGGATATGTATTTCATTGTTAATAACATTAAATCTAGAAGTTAATAATATTGATTACTAATCCATTATAGTTAATCAGATTAACTTATGGATTTACTGTTGGTTTGTAGGTACATTTACAGATTATCATGTCAATTCCAGTGGTGAATTCATGTACTTTTTCATAGCATTCAGAGCATCAATCTCGGGTTGGAATTATTGTCGACCCGTTATCTCGGTTGACGGAACACATCTAAAACTAAGTTTGGAGGGAGTTTGCTTATTGCTTCGGTAATGGATGGGGACGACCATATCTTCCCGATTGGATACGACATAGTTGATTCATAAAACGACTTGTCGTGGGAATGGTTCTTTCTCAAGCTGAAAGAGGCCATAGGCGTGCGCTAGTCGATGGTCGTAATTTCATATAGGCATAAATTGATCGCGAAGGCTATTCCTAGAGTATTTCCAGAAGCTAAAATTGCAGCCTGCATGCAACACCTCTTGAGCAACTTAAAGGTTTATTTTCATCACGGTGCAATGGAACCCTTTTTCATAAGGTGTGCAAAGGCGTATATGGTGTTCGAGTATGAGAAATATTTGAGTCTATTGAACAAAATTGATCTTCGCATCAAGAAATATTTAGAGGATGCGGATCCAAAGAGATGGTCTGGTTCGCTCTTCCCGGGTAGGCGCTACAATTTGATGACAACCAACATCTCAGAATCTATGAATTCCAGATTGAAAGAAGCAAGGGGTTGGCCTGTATCAGATTTGATTATTGAGCTCCGAAATATACTCCAAAAATGGTTTTATGAGCGCACTGTCTTTGGAAATTCTATGACCACATCACTGATTATTAAATCTTTTGAGATTTTGTTGACGAATGAGGACAGTGCTCACTTTATGTCAGTGAGTTAATCTGCCATGCCTTTGTCTTTGTTTTATATACACTCGCATTTAAGATCATTCAAAGTAAAAATTATTTACTACAACAGTAAATATTATTTACTATCAGAATAAATAATATTTACTACCAAAAATAAACTATTTTGCACGGTGAATATTATTTACTATCAGAGTAAATAATATTTACTGTTGTAGTAAATAATATTTGCTATTTTATTAACCATTTGATTGTTACATAATTTACTGTGTTTATTACTTGCATGTCACGCCCATAAACTTGCAGGACCTTTAAGTGGTCGATAATGGAGTAAACAAAACTGTAAATTTGGTTAATAGAACTTACACGTACTTCTATTGCAGTTGGATGAGTTCCCATGTTCCCATGCTATAGCTGCCACGTGGAAGAAAAAAATGAATCCTCTGTCTTTCGTATCGCCATATTACAGCAGAGATTATTTTTTGGTGACTTGCTGCTTGTACCCAATAAAATAACTTATCGGGTGCGACTAGTCGCATCGGATGATATCTAAAAAAATTAAATCAGAATGCCACATCAATACTGAATGAAAAAATGAGGGGGAGAATTGGCCCGCTTAAAATTTTAAACAATCAGGTGCGACAAGTCGCACCCGATACTCAAAAGAAAAAAAAAAATTTAGCGAACTTTTTTGGACTTCCGGTTGACAATCTGGTGCGACTACTCGCACCCGAAAGTCATTTAGATGCGACTTTTAGGTGCGACTAGTCGCATCTGATAGTCATGGCATCAGAAAACCAAATTTGTAGCATTCAAATGTCCCACCAGAGTTTAAAGACTCAATTTCAGCTCCAAATGTTAGGCCAAAGGCTGGAAGGCCAAAGAAAAAGAGGTACATATTAACTTCGGATGATTTGAAGAAGCTACACTATGGAAAATGTGGCCGAAGTGGTCACAACAAGCGAACCTATCTTATGGACTAAATTTTTACACGTAAAGCTTGTATATTGATTTCAATTATGTCTAATTTTTGAACTTGTTGATTTGGCATTTCATAATCATTTGCTTTTTTCTATAGTATACTATTGTGGATTTTTCATTCAGTTTTACATTAGTTTATTTTCTGAAAATCGTTAATAAATTTCTATTGTCCACTGTTACAATGAAAATAGTAGCATTTCACAAGAACTAAATAGTAAATATGATTAACTATGTTAGTTAATCTAATTAACTGTAAATACTACTTGGTTAACAAACACAGATCCACACTGTCAAAGTAAAATGAAAAAGCTCAAATACTAGTTTGATGTCTTTACAAGAATATAGAATAACCAGAGTAAAACAAACCAAAAAGTAAAATATTCTTCACAGCTCAACAAAAGTATCCTAATAAGCAAAATAAAAGTAAAGACTCTTTAAGGTTCTTTCTAATTATCGACATAAGACTCGGCTTGTTTGATATTACGGAGGTTCAGTGAGGTAGAAAGGAGAGATGAATCTCCTACAGCGGGTCGATTTGGCATTGCTGCAAAAACTATAGTATTGTTGATCATTTTACATCTTTTACTAGACTTGCGACAAATGAAGATTGAATGATGGATAATCTGCATCATCATCCACAGTAGTCTCATTGTCTTTTTCTTTCTTGTTCGGTTTCTCTGCCGCGGATTCGAAATCTGCTGTATATGGCGTGGTTCTTTTGCTGCTCGGTTTTCGAGCTCTCTTCTTGTCCATTATTTCTGTGTCATTCTCTTCATGGTGTTCGTTTAAGCTCATAGGCGTGGCTTTTGCCTTTGTGCGTTTACTTGGCCTTCTCGGTTGCTCCCTTTTATTCTCCATTGACACCGAAATTTCTTGCTGCAAAAACAAATTGTTAGCATAATTGGTATTCAATATTTGACCAAACTGATCTTAAATTTTTATTTACCTATTCATCGTCGTTCTTCCTCTTTGATCCAATCTCCACAGCCTTTGTGCTTTCATTCGCACTTAGTTCGTTGTTGCCTTCGTCATCAGTTTTCTGTTAAGAATGTCATTGCCACAGTCGTCAAGTCATTATCCGATGTCATTTGAACAAATATGAGACGGTTAATTACATTTTCGTTCGCTGCCACTTCGTCAATAGTGATCCCCACTATGATTTCATCATCCTTGGTTGCTGTTTCATCACATGTGATCTCTTTTTCAACAACCTCAGAAATTGGATTGGTAGGTGTCCCTTTGTTGTCTTCGCTCTCTTTAGCCTGTGTCAATTAAACAAAGATTAACAGTTAATCATATTAACCTTCAAAGTAAATTATATTAACCTTCACAGTTTATACTATTTATAGTAAATATTTATAGTTATCGTTACGTTTTCTATCTTCGCGGCTCCGTCTTTAGCAATCTCCAATATGATTTGGTCCTGGATATCATATATATAATGACCTTTGAAGTTGTTAACATGATCCGTGTCGTGACCTCCTAAAGATTGATCGCTTGCATCATTTTTTTGTAAATGATGACACCGCCTTAAGAATTTCATCAAGTTGCTTTTTAATGTTAGCAACTTCAACATCAAACTATTTTTGCCCTTTCTTGAGTTGCGTCTTCAATTTCGATTGCCCCTTTTTGAGTTTTGCAACCTTGTTTAACAATGTCAAAATTAATATGATTAATATTAACTAGTAAATCAGATTAACTCACTACAATATGGAAAATTAATACGATTAAGAGTTAATCTACACACCTTATTCAGCAATGTCATGAATGCAACATTGTCACATGTTTCATTTTGTGGAGACGTTGGCGGTACCCTTTTCCAACACTTTTGTTTGACGAGTCCTTGCGTACGCTTGAAGAAGGTACATCCCCAAAAATGGCACATTGAGAAAGAAATGGAACCATGTATGGTGCATTCCTTTCCATTTCGGTTAAAACGATGTCGTCAACAATGAGCTGTCAACAAATAAATAAAAAAAATAGGTTTTTCAAATTGATATTGTAACAGTAAATAAAATTAACTGTTATGATAATAAATATTTACTTCACTATTTTCAAAGACATCCTCTACAAGCGCTTTGGTGTTGAATCTGCCGTGGTATAAAAATTGCCACCGAAGGACACGTGGAGTTGCCATTGGATCAATAGGTTCCATGCTCATTTTTTTCAAGCGTCGGCATGATTTCATATGTCCATGCAACTATAGCGTGCGAGAATCCATGCACATCATATCATGTGGTGATATTATGAAGTGAATCCCCGTTGTCTGTGATCGACTCCAACAGCTTCTCGTAGCTCACTCTGCCCCAAGGATAGTTGTCGAATGTATCGAAGTTATCGGCTATATCAAGGTGCCTAATGTTGATACTACTCTTTTCTTTCTTTGGCAACAAGATTATCTCCAAGAATACCAATTTTGCCAACATCACTTTCTCCTCGTTTGTTGCATTCTTGGCTCCTAACAAGATGCTGACCAATTCAAGGTTAGTCACCTTTTTCATCTTCTTGAAAAATTTATTGGCAAACTTTCCTTTGGGAATATACTTTCTTGAGTTGTTGTGTTGTTTGAGCTCGTCGCTAGTGAATTCTCGACAATTCAGTCCAGTCATTAGAGCAAATTCCACTATTCCGGATTTGGCGACTTTGTTGTTGATTGATCTTGTACCAAGACTCGCTCTTAACCACCTTGTCGTCAACCTTCTTAACATTGTAATCATCATTGATACATTGCTGAATCATCAATTGGTGTACTATCCTTGATGGATAAGTATTGTACTTTATGTCAGCTTCCTGAGGAATTCACGAACTGTCATTAAAGGACCAAATATGTTGTCCCCGAACATCTCTAATTGCTGATCGTTTAGTGCTTCGAAGATATAACCGGTATCTTCCAACTTCGTATGTCTGACAATTTTTGTGCTTGGATCCCACCATTTTTTATCCAACACATATTCCCATCCCTACAGATATAAAAAACAACATTCTCATATTAACACATAACAAGAGACAGTAAATCACAGAGTTGACAATTTTGATGAGACGGTAAATCAGACAGTTTATCAAACATTAACACGATAACAGTTTTGATACTCGCATCAAAATTGATAGTCAATCAGTAAAAACAACATTCACATATTAAGACATAACAAGAGACAATAAATCACACAGTTAACAGTTTTTATCAGACATTAAATCAAAGATTAACACATATTAACACGTTAACAGTTTTGATCCTCGCATCAAAATTGATAGTAAATAAGATTATCTTAAAATTAGAGACGATTGTCAATCAATTAATCCTAAATTCAAATTCAAAGTTAATTCAAACAATAAATAGGATTAACACTAAATATCATTCCGATTTACAATTGTTCAATCAATAAATAGGATTAAAACTAAACATTTTCGATATGTCAGAGAGTAAATATACTCTAAGGTTAATCAGACAGTAAATAGTATTAATTATACATTTCCCGAGAAAAAGAGATTGAAGACGACTTCAACGAGTTTTGATCCTCACATCAAAATTGATAGTAAATAAGATTAGCGTAAAATTAGAGAGACTGTCAATTAGTTAATCCTAAATTCAAATTCAAAGTTAATTCACGTTAAAAGTTAATTCAGACAATGAATAGGATTAACACCAAATATCATTCGATTTACAATTGTTCAATCAATAAATAGGATTAACTAAACATTTTCGATATGTCAGACAGTAAATACACTCCAAGGTTAATCAGACAGTAAATAGTATTAACTATACATTTCCCAAGAAAAAGAGGCCGGAGAGACTTCTACGATTTCGATAATTGGATTCTAGGGTAAATCTAACACTAAATGATATTAACTCTTTTTTTTCGCCGTATCGGAGGGCGGCGACAACTTCTAATGTTCCGACATTGTATTACAGGGTTAATCGAATAGTTAATAAGAATAGCTTATCATTTTCGTCGTGTCGAAGGTTGGAGACGACTTCTAGGGCTTCAGAAATGGTTGAATCAGAGAATCGCTGGCCGAAGAGGCGATCGGAGAGAAATTTTTTAGGGTTTTGTTTCGAGAAGGTTTGAATTGTGTTTTGAAGTTTCTGATGGTACTTTGGAAAATTGTGCGCGGGATTTAACCAGGGGCAATATAGGAATATGTTATTGTTTCTAAGTGGATTGGGCTAATTATCAAATTTAAGTGATAGTTGGACTAAAATTTTAAAGGTGGTGCCCAATTTGGACTAGATGGCTAACACGCCCTTTTTTTTTAACTCTTTAGTGCGGGACCTACTTTTTTCACTCACTCTTTCTTCCCTTAATCTCTTGCGGTTCCCTCTCTCTCTCGCTCTCTCAAGTCATATTTTATTTTATTATTAATCTCTATTCTTCAACTTAAATACATTTGTAATTTAATTTATAATAAAGCACTTAAAAGTTCTTATGAGAACAAAAATTTCAAAAAGTTTCATAAAAAAGTAAAACTATTAATAATGATATTTATTTACGACAACAATAATAATATTATTAATAATAATGACTCTATTTATGTGTATTTTGCTGTTTATTCTTTTTTTTTTTATGGCATTTGCTACAATTTTAATACTTACATTTGGATTTTATGAAATTTTATATTCAAGAAAATATGATTCATATCAATAGAATTATTCTAGAATCATATTAACTGAATAATTTATATATATTTTTTAAATTATTAAATAACGATACTAATTTATTAGTTTTACTTAATTCTTTCAATGTTTTTTTCAGTAGTAAAAAGATATTTCGTTAAGGTACATCTTTTTTTGAGGGAGGTTAAGATACATATTAGATCTCCTTTTCACAACTCTTATAATAAACTTTTAGGATTTGTAAAACGAAAAAGTTGAAACACATATTTGATTTATTGGTTTATTAAAAATAAGTAAAAAAACAATATCAATTGCTTAAAGTGGTATATAACAACTTATAACGACTAGTGAAACCAGTTTTCTTTTTATGTGTTGTCAAAATAACATTCATGTTTATAATTAAAATAATAAAGTAAATATTTTATCAAGTGCCCGTGGCACAGCTTTGGTTTTATTTAATATTATAAATGGTGAAATTTTGTGATCTGATTTCACATTCTCTGAAATTTCCTAGTAGATTGAACCAGCTAATTCACTAAGCAAGTACAAGAAAAGTTTGACAGTTCAGTATTTCCTTAGACATTCGGACACAGAGATGACATGTTCAAAATATAGACAACATATCATCTGTGATGAATTATAGATTAGAGTAACTTATGTGATGTCATATTTCTAAACATAAAATTAGCATTACGGTTGTGTGAGTGATTTACTTTAGTAGTGTTAAACACGTCGTTTTTACAATCGGGAAGTTCGTCAACTCGTCTCAGCTCGTCAGCTCGTCTCACCATCATCACGTCAGCTCGTCTCATCATCAGTTCGTCAACTCATCTCACCATTAGCACGTCAGCTCGTCTCACCATCAATTCGTCAGATCGTCTCACCATCATCACGTTAGCTCGTCTCACCATCATCACGTTAGCTCGTCTCATCATATTTTTAGTATGTAAATGTACTCGGAACAAAAACAAATAGTGGAAACAAGCTAAGCTCGAGCACCTATTCATATTTACACAATCAACCGAGTTTTGTTTTTTTCTTTTTCTTCTTAGTATCCTATTGAGATAGCTAATGATAATTGACAAACCTTTTCATAGTTGCTTAAGGCATTTTCACATTGTTTAATGGCATTATGAAGATCCTTTAAGTGACCGTACTTTGGTTGTCTGATCAAATCTATTACACGAGCGAGACGAAAATCCACTTAGTCAAAATCAAACTCGAAAATCTACGAAAAAGAATTTAAATCAGTTGACTGTCTCACCATATTCGTCAATCAGTTGACTGTCTCAGTTCGTCAGCTCGTCTCACCATCAGTTCGTCAGCTCGTCTCACCATCATCACGTCAGCTCGTCTCACCATCAGCACGTCAACTCGTCTCGCCATCAATTCGTCAGCTCATCTCACCATCAGCACGTCAGCTCGTCTCACCATCAGTTCGTCAGCTCGTCTCACCGTCATCACGTCAACTCGTCTCACCATCAGCACGTCAGCTCGTCCCACCATCAGTTCGTCAACTCGTCTCACCATCATCACGTCAGCTCGTCTCACCATCAGTTCGTCAGCTCGTCTCATCATCAGTTCGTCAGTTCATCTCACCATCAACGACTATCCAAGTGACGAGCCTCTTCGAACTGTGCAATCCAAGCTCGATTTCTTCATCATACCAAATCAAGCTTGAGGGGGTGTAGAAAATCAGTTCGTCAGCTAGTCTCAGTTCGTCAACTCGTCTCACCATCAGTTGGTCAACTCGTCTCAGCATCAGTTTGTCAGCTCGTCTCACCATCATCACGTCAGCTCGTCTCATCATCAGTTCATCAACTCATCAGTTCGTCAGCTCGTCTCACCATCAGTTCGTCAGCTCGTCTCACCATCAGTTCGTCAGCTCGTCTCACCATCATCACGTCAGCTCGTCTCATCATCAGTTCGTCAACTCATCTCACCATCAGTTCGTCAGCTCATCTCACCATCAGTTCGTCAGCTCGTCTCACCATCATCACATCAACTCGTCTCACCAGCATCACGTCAGCTCGTCTCACCATCAGTTCGTCAACTCGTCTCAGTTCGTCAGCTCGTCTCACCATCATCACGTCAGCTCGTCTCATCATCAGTTTGTCAACTCATCTCACCATCAGCACGTCAGCTCTTCTCACCATCAGTTCGTCAGATCGTCTCACCATCATCACGTCGCTCGTCTCACCATCACCACGTCAGCTCGTCTCATCATCAGGTCGTCAACTCATCTCACCATCAGTTGGTCAGCTCATCTCACCATCAATGATTATCCAAGTGATGAGCCTCTTCGACCTGTGCAATCCAAGCTCGATTTCTTCATCATACCAAATCAAGCTTGAGGCGGGTTGTTCCACACATGAACGTTTCTTCTAAAGTGATCTCGGAATTGTAAGGATTACAATTGTAGAAACGAAGTTCACTTTTTTTTTTTAATTATACAAGTCGTTTTCAGCTAATTAGAATAGCAAACAAGTATAATCCTTCAAATAAAAATAATCACTACGAACCTCTGGACGACGACTCAATCGAACAGAATCAATACATGCACATGCCTCTTTTAACAGGCCAAGAGATCTCTCAAGAACCTGAGGGAAGAAAAGAGGAAAGCAAACAAAGCAACAATTTGCAAAATAAAGAAAAATGAAAGACACGTTGACATGTGGCAAGAGCACAAAAAGAGACGTTGACACGTGGCAAGAGCAGAAAAGAGGAAAGCAAACAAAGCAACAATTTGCAAAATAAAGGAAAATGAAATACACGTTGAGACGTGGCAAGAGCACAAAAAGAGACGTTGACACGTGGCAAGAGCACAACACTTTGGCCATCCGCTCTTTTAAGGTATGTATAGGAATAGATAGATAAGTACTTCTATTTTAAAAATGACTCACGAGTATAATGAAAGAAGGGTAAATAAAATGTTGTGCCTAACTGTATTAGTCACAAATTACGCTTGACAAATTGCTTTTACTGGGACGCTTGACTGTTGAAATCGAGCTCGTCAGTTCGCCTCTCGTGTTAGCTCGTCACTTCGTCAGCTCGTCACTTCGGCAGCTCGTCTCTTCGGCAGCTCGTCAGTTCGTCAGTTCGCCCTTCCTCCTGACAAGCGTGCCTTCCTCCTGACTAGCGTACCTCGGAAGTCCTCACTCCTTGGAACTCATTTCACATGGGAAAATGTATTACATTTATTTGTCATCTTCTATGTCTTATTTTCTGTGTAACATTTATTACTTTCTGTTTCCTAGATAGTATTATTACATGTATTTATTACACTATCTTGTATCCACCATATGTATAAACAGGTGATACAAATTCATATCAAATATAAGAAATATTCAAAGTCTCGGAACACTCTCTATCTTCTCCGATTCTCTCTTTCTTTATCCTTTCAACATGGTATCAGAGCAGGGAAAATCAACCACCATGAACACCACTTCGACCACCTTTCAGACCACGCCCAATCAGTCTCAATCTGAATCCTTCTCCCAACCTATCACGAGGCACAAACTCAATGGCCACAACTTCCTACAGTGGTCTTAATCCGTGCTCATGTTCATATCCGGACGAGGTAAAGATGACTACCTCACAGGCGTGGCCACATCTCCTGTGATCGAAGATCCGACGTTTAAGAGTTGGAAGGCAGAAAACAGCATGGTGATGTCCTGGCTCATAAATTCTATGCATCCCGAAATCGGAGAAACCTTCCTCCTTTACCCAACGGCAGCAGAAATCTGGCAAGCAGCTAGAGAAATCTTCTCCAACTCCGAAGATGTGTCCGAGCTGTTTGAGACTGAGAACACTCTCCACGACCTACGTCAAGGAGAGATGTCTGTTACTTAGTTCTTCAGCTCGCTCACACATCTATGGCAAAAGATCGACCTCTACGAACAGCACCAGTGGACCTGCCCCGAAGACTCAAAACTCTACCGCATGATAGTGGAGACCAAACGTGTGTTTAAACTACTATCCGGTCTCAACCAAGACCTTGATGAGGTCAGAGGTCGGATACTTAGTACAAAACCACTACCATCTCTCCGTGAAGCCTTCTCCGCGGTCAGACACGAGGAAAGCATGAGGAAACTCATGATGGGAGTTATCCAATCGAGCTCAATTCCGGGCTCATCCTCAGACTCGTCCGCCCTCACCACACATGGAGACGAAGTACTTGCAGCCCGCGTCTCAACAGAGAGACCTCGCAAACCTCGCCCCTACTGCGATCATTGCAGACGACCTGGACACCTCCAAGAAAACTGCTGGAAGCTGCATGGGAAGCCACCGAGCTCGAAGTCAACCCGAGACACTAAGGATCCGAACTCAGTCGGAAACTTAGTATCCACTTCGTCCGCTGCCTCGACCTCGACCTCGACCTCGGACTCTCCCTTCAGCAACGACCAGATCGCTATTCTCCAAAAGCTTGTCCAACAAGTCCAACTCAGTGGAGAACACTCTGGCATTGGTTCTCTAGGTAACTCTTCTAGAGCCCTCAATTTAAGCTCAGAGAATCCCACAGCATGGATTGTCGACTCCGGTGCCACTGATCACATGACTGGTAATCGAAGTCTATTCACAACTTACTCCGCTTGTAATAGAAGCATATCAGTCACCATCGCCAACGGAGCCAAAACTCAAGTCACTGGTATTGGCACCGTGGTCTTGACAAAGTCCATGAGGCTAGACTCGGTGTTCTTTGTGCCTCAACTACAGTGCAATCTCTTATATGTGCATAAGTTCAACCGAGACTCTAAGTGCCGAACTATTTTTGATGAAAGTTCATGTGTGTTTCAGGAACAGGTCACGGGGAGACAGATTGGTAATGCCGAGCTGAGTACCGGACTCTATATCATCAAGCCAGATCAGCCCGCCATGTGTCAGCTCGCCCAACATTCACTCCAGTACAAAGAGATCATGCTCAATCACCTTAGACTAGGGCATCCAAATTTCATGTATCTCAAAAGAATGTTTCCTTCTTTGTTTATCAATAAAAATATCAATTCCATTCAGTGTGACATGTGTGAGTTCGCCAAACATTCTCGAAGCTCGTATCACCCCACCTCGTACAAACCATCTCGCCCATTTGCCACAATTCACAGTGATATATGGTGACCCTCAAAAGTTCCCAATATCACTGGGGTGCGATGGTTTCTTCTCTTTGTTGACGACCACACTAGACTCAGTTGGATATACATGATGAAACAAAAATCCGAAACATCCAACCTCTTCAAAATCTTTCACAAAATGATCCAAACACAGTTCGACACCTCCATCCAAATTGTCCACACAGACAACGCTCGAGATTACTTTAATTCCGAGCTCGGCGATTTCTTCAAAACACATGGCATAATTCACTCCAGCTCATGCGTTTACACCCCGCAACAAAATGGGGTAGCCGAAAGGAAAAATTGACATATACTCGAGGTTGCCCGAGCCATCATGTTCTCCTCAAATGTCTCATCTCATTTTTGGGGAGAAGCAGTCCTCACAGCCACCTACCTCATAAATAGAATGTCGTCTCGTGTTCTTGGCTATAAAATCCCATCCCAAGTCCTTCTAGAGTCATACCCTCACTCTCGACTCATCTCAACTCTACCTGCGAAAGTATTCGGCTGTTCAGTCTTCACCCATTCTTATGACCAAGGTAAACTTGATCCAAAATCTCTCAAGTGCATCTTCCTTGGCTATTCAGCAACTCAGAAAGGCTACAAATGCTATGAACCCCGGTCCCGTAAATTCATAGTCTCCATGGATGTATCATTTCATGAGTTAAGTCCTTACTTCGCCAATTCAGCTCGTCAGGGGGAGAATAATGGAGATGACTTCCCAAATTGGCTCATCATAAACCCAGAATTCACCTCGCCACTTAGTCCACCTAGTTCGCTCCCAAATCCGACCTCATCTGTTTAAGAAATTCCCAGCTCGCCCCACAGTCCGACCTCACCTGTTCAAGAAATTCCCAGCTCGCCCAGTCCGACTCTGATCCCCAGCTCGCAAGCCTCTGAACCCTCTCCATGCGAACTGAACATCATCCAGAGTCCGGTACAAGCTCGCGAACAAAATGTCTCTCCGAACCTGAACCACGACACTATTGAACAAGGTAACATCTCATCTCCAGACTTACCAATTGCATTGAGAAAACCTGCTCGGTCGTGTGGTCAATACAGAATAGAGGATTACGTGTATTATGGGAACCTATCTACGGGCTACCAAGCCTATGTGGCGAAGTTAGATGAAGGTAAAGTGCCACAATCCATCGAGGAAGCCCTTCAAGATCCAAGCCCTCGAACATAATGATACGTGAGATATAGTCGAGCTACCACCAGGCAAGCGAACTATTGGATATAGATGGCTCTTTACCATCAAACACAATCCAGATGGGACAGTGGAGAGATACAAAGCCCGCCTTGTCGCGAAAGGGTACACTCAAGCATATGGCATTGATTATCAAGAGACGTTCGCTCCAGTTGCGAAGTTCAATACCATCAGAATCCTCCTTTCACTAGCAGCAAACTTAGATTGGCCTCTCATTCAGCTCGATGTGAAGAATGCGTTTCTAAATGGCGAACTGGAAGAGGAAGTCTACATGCAACTCCCACCGGGATTTGACAATGATCATGGAGCCAACAAAGTCTGCAAACTCAAGAAGTCTCTATACGGTCTAAAACAGTCCCATCGAGCATGGTTCGGAAAATTCACCAATGTGCTCAAGCGTTGCGACTACGAGCAGAGTCAAGCCGATCCAACACTCTTCTCAAAGATCTCAACACAAGGCAAGCACACCATCCTGAGTGTGTATGTGGACGACATAGTCATCACCGGAGACGACCTAGAAGAGATCAGGAGACTGAAGCAAACTTTGTCATCTGAGTTCGAAGTCAAGGACCTCGGCAGCCTACGATACTTCCTCGGCATGGAGGTAGCTCGATCAGAAAAGGGCATCTCTGTTTCCCAGCGCAAGTACACGTTGGATCTCCTCAAAGAAACTGGCATGCTTGGCTGTAAACCAGTTGACACTCCGATGGATTCCAATGTGAAACTTCTAGCTCGCACCACCGAGGCCGCCACCGACAAAGAAAGATTTCAGCAGCTCGTAGGAAAACTCATCTACCTAACTCACACGAGACCAGATATTGGATTCGCAGTGAGTATGGTAAGTCGATTCATGAGTAACCCCTCGGAAACTCACATGGACGCAGTCATGAGGATTCTCCAATACCTCAAAGCTGCCCCAGGGACTGGTCTCTCCTTCAAGAAAAGACGAAATCGAGGTGTCGAAGTGTTCACAGATGCGGATTGGGCCGGATATGTTCCAGACAGACGATCAACATCAGGCATGTACACATACGTCTGGGGAAATCTTGTTACCTGGCGAAGCAAGAAGCAGTCCGTTGTCTCAAGAAGTAGTGATGAAGCCGAGCTCAGGTCTTTAGCAAGCGGAGTATGTGAAGGCATCTGGCTGAAGAGAGTTCTCGACGACCTCAAGATCATCATCGAAGGTCCAATCAAGCTCTTTTGCGATAATCAAGCTGCTCTCAGCATAGCCAAAAATCCAGTCCCTCATGACAGAACAAAACATATCGAGATCGACCGATACTTCATCAGTGAAAAGATTGAAGAAAAAATAATCGATATGGAATACATTCCAGCAGGTCGTCAGCTCGCCGACATTCTCACCAAAGCCCTTCCTCGAGCAACCTTCTCCGAGCTATGTAGCAAGCTTGACCTCCTCAACATATACAGTCAAGCTTGAGGGGGAGTGTTGAAATCGAGCTCGTCAGTTCGCCTCCCGTGTTAGCTCGTCACTTCGTCAGCTCATCACTTCGGCAGCTCGTCACTTTGGCAGCTCGTCAGTTCGCCATTCCTCCTGACAAGCGTGCCTTCCTCCTGACAAGCGAGCCTTCCTCCTGACAAGCGTACCTCGGAAGTCCTCACTCCTTGGAACTCATTTCACATGGGAAAATGTATTACATTTATTTGTCATCTATTTTCTATGTCTTATTTTCTGTGTAACATTTATTACTTTCTATTTCTTAGATAGTATTATTACATGTATTTATTACACTCTCTTGTATCCACCATATGTATAAATAGGTGATACAAATTCATATCAAATATAAGAAATATTCAAAGTCTCGGAACACTCTCTATCTTCTCCGATTCTCTCTTTCTTTATCCTTTCAACATTGACAAATTGCTTTATTACTAAGGTATCATACCTAATCCCAATTTTATCAATAGAAACATCTAATGACGTGAATTTTCTAACACACAAAGTATAGATTGTGTATGCATTATCACTACTACAAAAAAAAAAAAAAACTATTGTGCATGCAATATCACTTCTACCAAAAAAAAAAACTTTTAAAAATCACTTCTAAAAATAAAAAATCATCTTTAAAAGAGACAAAGTCGCTTTTAAAAGTATGCTTATAAATGTAAGTCGATTCTAAAAATTAAAAGCGACATGTCGCCTCTAGAGTCGTTTCTAAGTTAAAAAATTTGGCATCGAAAATGGATTTTGCAAAATAGCGGGAATAGTTTAGAAGCGAAATTTAAAGCGGATTGTCGCTTGTAATTCTTTCTTGCCATTTAGCGGGTAGAAGCGACTTTAGAAACATATTGTCGCTTCTAAAAATCGACGTTGTTTTTAAAAATCGACGTCGCTTCTAAAAACTGTTTTTGTAGTAGTGTATTCCAGGTATATTTGTTATGAAATCTCAGTCATAGTGCAATTATTTACGTGATAATAAGAATATCTAGGCTTTACAAATTGAAGCGGAGTGAGAATCAATAGTTATGATCGGGGAATGGAGACCAGTCCTTTGGTTTTTTCACTTTGGAATATACTGATCTAAAACAAAGAGTTAACCCTTGCCAATGAATGTTGACGAAAAGGTTGATTTGAAGTACAATACACTGAGTCTGGGGAGTGTTTGACTTTGACTCCACACATCTTTGTTTGACGTTCGACCAAGGTGGAGAATATCTTTTGAGTATTTCATAGTGTTTATACTGTCTTTAAGAATAAATAGCTCCAAACCGCACAACTATGGCGAAGAACTTCCAAATACAAAGCCTACTTTGCTTGAGCATCTTTGCCTTATTGCTACTACGATATATTTTTGTCCATGGAAAATTTTATAATTTTTCTGTAAAGGAAGCATCTATTATTAAAAAATACAATCTCTAAGGTTTTATTTATATTAAAAATTATTAGACAGCGGACAAGCCTTTCAAGTTACATTAGTTGTAGTTATAGTAAAACCAAAATAATTTCTTGCTGGTCTCAACACCCCGCCAATATTCACTATAAATTTATTTATTTCTTGTGAAGTAGATTTTCATATTTGTCCAACTCTCGTATTTATATATATCTGTTTTTTTAAGGGCTCTGTGGTTAAATATCCATTTGAAACATTGGGTTTTGCAAAATAGCCAACCTTTCACCATTTGGGGCAAAATAACCCAAACGTGAAAAAACTCCATAATACCCTTAAGACCTAAACAGACCAAACTCCAAACCATTCGACCAGAAGAAAAAAAAACCCTAAAAAACCTAATTCGACTCACGTCGTCCTCGTCTTCGTCGCTCGCCATCGCTGTCGTCGTTTTCGTCGCTCGCCATCGCCGTCCTCATCTTCGTCGATCGCCATTGCCATCCTCGTCTTCGTCGACCGCCATTGCCGATGCCGTAGAAATCAGCCCTAAGGATAATAGGGGTGGGGTTGTACTTTCTATCGTTGGAAAGACCAAAAAAATGAGCAAATATCGAAGCAAATTATCCCAGCATTGCTAAGGAAGAAGAACAAAATGGAAGGCGAGATCGCATCACTTAGGACACGGGTTTTCAGGATTCAGGTGGCGCTTTTTATTTGTGTAATCTTTTTGGGAGTCTTTGTAATGTTCTAAGTTAGGCAGTTTATTATTTATCTATGGTTTTAGTGTGTGATCTTTAAATTGTTTTTTTTAAGTGTTTATGTATCGTGACTATGTTATCACTAAATATGAATTTATATTGACTATTTCGAGATCATGTCATCAAGAAATTTGAGTACTTCGTGACAAGAATCAAGTTAAGAAAAACCTTAGTTTCGTGACTATGTTGTCACTAAATATCATAATATGGTCATAATATGTTATTTACATACATAAATTCTTATATACTTGCCATAATTGTATTTGTGACACTGTTGTTGCACAAAAAAATACCATAACATGATTCTAAAAAACATTAGAACATTCTAATTTATATTGAGTATTCTTGGTTTGCTACCTTTAATGCCTCGTGCTTCAACCGCACCATTGCCATCTTCTTTCTATACATACTCATGTCTTGTTACTTCAAATTAGAAAGCGAAATACCGTGGATCAAGAATTTTTCATCCTTTATGCAAAACATACCACAATCGCCCATGCCATAATGGTTCATATTATGTTAGACTTTCCAGATTTAAACACCAATACAAAGCTACTTAATAAGACAATAAATCTTACTCATTGGATTGTTGTGGCATGCCCACCCCTCTGATTATTTTAAATGGCTAGGAGTTGCCTTCTGCAAGACGTAGGACATTGAGCGAAATCGGAAAAAATTTTGACGTCTTTTATTATTGACCGATAAGACCGGTTAAAACTTTTATGCATGGAGCCATAGGTCGTTATGTGTCTTTGATTTAGATTTACAAAAACAAGGATCCAATGGCCCGGGACATTCATGGGGATGTAAATATTGTCTACTTCCACCTATGGCATAGCAGAGAACCTCGTTGTTGTGTCGGACGTGATGTAGTTCATAATGCCGACATGCTTCGACCAGCTATAGATGTCATTGTCGACTGCGTTATCCCATTTGTGTTTCACGCCCATGAGAAAGTTATGAAAGTATGTGTCTGTTGTCGTAACCCTTTATGCAACTTCCCTGTAACTTCCCTTCTTCCTTAAGTAATAGAAGGCGATGTTAGTATGCTTCAGAAAAGAAGGTGATGTTAATATGTTAAGGAGAGATGTGAATTCACTGTAAATTGTGACTACATTGTGAATAAAATAAATAAAAAATATTATAAGTATTTAGTGATAATGTGGTCACTAATTACTGTATCACAATAATCATTTACAACTTATAACAATAAAAATAAACATTATTCAAAAACACTTTAAAAACATAACAAACAACTATGATTGTTTATATTATACCAAATTCATAACATAACAAACAACAAATTAGCACATCATTTATTGTCATTTATGATGTAACAACCACACAATTTTTATTTTTTTTTATTTTGTTGTTCCATGGACTTCAGCAAAAAAAACCAAAGACATGACATGACATGAGGAACCATTGTCACGAAAAAAGCATCACAAAAAAACCATTATTCCTATTTTACATGCACACAATAAGACCTTGATGTATTACTGGACTTCGTGACTATGTTGTCACAAAATCTTGTTTTTTTTTTATCACAACATAGTAAAAAAAACCATTTATTTCGTGACAACTAAGTCACTAATTCCAATGATCAAATCAAACACTGAACCAAGGTCTTTGATACAAAAAACATATCATAGAGATACTTACCCTTGTATGGCCACTTTAAGCAACTCTAATCCATTTTTCCATGAAAAATAAGTCAGCTTCTGAAGCCTCTTCCGTTGGGTCGGACAATGGATAACTTGATGGCTTCATATGTTGTTTGGTGAAACTCTGAAACACAGTCGGCAGATGTGTATGCGTGTAAACTGAGGGGGCCTCCTTAACCGAAAAAGACTTTTCAGGTGACAAAGAGATCTGTATTACTCTTTGCACCTTCCTCTTTGGTGATGACAAAAATAACAATGAGGAACTGACCTCATCAACTGTTGGTGAT
This sequence comes from Urtica dioica subsp. dioica, assembly GCF_054948205.1. Classification (NCBI taxonomy): domain Eukaryota; kingdom Viridiplantae; phylum Streptophyta; class Magnoliopsida; order Rosales; family Urticaceae; genus Urtica; species Urtica dioica. The sequence goes on along the minus strand of NC_142764.1, from coordinate 13,942,189 downwards.
TATGCACCCATATAACCATGCGGAAAAAAATTCAATTACGCTACTTAGCTAATTGATTAAAGTTATATAATAAGATCTAGTTTTGTTTAATTAATTTAACCATGAGAGCATATATGTCAAGCAACCAATTTAAAGAGACGAGTTATAGAAAACTTACGCGTTTCTCCTTAAGATTTCTAGATCGGGATCTCCTCGAGCTCATCGTCTTCTTCTCATCTCGTCTCAGTCTCCTAGCTTCGTCTTCTACGATCAGACCTTCGGGATGTCTTTGAAACTCTCGGGATCTCCTTCGTTGACACCTTAGTCTTCCGAAACGTAATCTCCAGACGAACAAGAATAAGGTGTGGACCATACTCTAAATCTTACTACGACTCTAATTTATGATTTCAGATCGTACCATGTTTATGATAATGGAATCATGGAATTTTGAGGGAGATGGAGAGAAAGAGAATTTCGTCCACCTCAAGGAGTGATGGGCGAAATTTTTTCTTCTCAGCTTGAGTGATTTTTGCTTTCTCTTAGACCCCTATATATAGTGGTATAAATGAGATATTCTAGGAATTTCCTGGATATATTTTATTCTCCTTTAATTTTTTCTATTTTTTAGTTAAGCATGAATTGTTAGATCTTGGCTACAAATCCTACCTTTTCTCTCTACCATCAGATCATAATCTAAGATATTTATTTCCTTATTTTTCTCATATATTTAAGCAATCTTAATATTTGAGAATAATGTGGACAATATCTTATTTCCTTATTTAATTGAGAGAATATTTCTACCATTATTATTCTCCTAGATATTAGGAAATTAATTATGAGAGAGAATAAATGACAATAACTTATTTTCTTATTTAATGGAGAGAGAATATCTCAACCATTATCATTCTCTCTCTCTTATTTAATTAGTTGCCACAAATCTAGCAACTAATTAAAGAGAGAATATTAGGTAATTAGTACCCATAGTAGGCACCCACTTAGACTGGTACTGGGCCTATGAATTTTGAATTTTACAGTGTCCATAAGGCCCAATTTAAAGTTCAATTGATTATTTACTTGATCCAAAAATAATTAATTAATTCCACAATAAATATTTAATTCGACATATAAATAAATTTCCGAATGAATGCTGCTAAACAATTTACAGCTGTGAGATTATAATAATATTCATTATTACCAGAGAGTTCTTATTCGTCTTTATCGAATTCGAATCGGGGACTATGGACCTAGTAATAGAAGCTTAACAAATCCGATGAAAAAGACGAAAAATTCATTTATCTTTGTCCATCGATTCGTCTAATCTTGGTCAAATACTCAACCATGTAAGTCAAGACTGAACCCTCCTTTATACTAAAATTATATTTACTCATCGTGACGAGTGTCCACTGACTAGTTAGTTTGTGATCAAGATCCTCCAGATTCAACCCGTATCGAGAAAGGTCAATTATTCCGTTATACCTTTCTTGATACATATATACCCAAACCACCGTTGCTTCCCTAGCAAAAGATTCTTCCGAACGTTACTTCTGAAATTAACCCTTAGGTGAGTGAACATTAACCTTCTTTCAGGAAGGCTGGATTCCGTATCTGTCAACCACTTTCTTCTCAGATCATATTTCGAATTCCCAAGATATAAGTTTAATCAGGGTCTAAGTAGCCTTTAATGAAATGAGTAAAAAAACCCGACGATATGAGCTAGAAGTCTATGATCACTTCAGGATTTATGTCAATTCTCACTGTGACCATCATAAGCGACATCGGCTAGTACATCGTAACGGTACTTAAATGACACATCTACAATCAAAGTCTTTTGGGTCGTACACTTATTCCTAACATCAACCACCTCGCGTTGTCGGGTGAATGTTTTCGATTCATGGGCTGCTTTTTCATGATTTTGGTCCTCACCGCCCTCAGGAGTCATATTCTAATCTCTGTGTTCCTCTGGTGCTCTATCTGCTTGACTGTCGTCAGATGATCACCATCATCCTTTCTTCGCCCTCTTTACATCCTCCATCTATTCTCTTAACTTGTTTTTCTTCTTTATCTCTTTCTTCTACTTTCTCCTCACTTTCTTCTATTTTCTTCTTCTTGTTCTTCTTCTTCTTCTATCTTGTTTTCTTCTTCTTTTGGATCCTATTCTTCTTTTTTTTTTTCTTATCTTCATCTTCTTTTTCTTCATCATCATTTTTTTTTCTAATCTTCTTCTTCTTCTTCTTCTTCTTCTTCTTCTTCTTCTTCTTCTTCTTCTTCTTCTTCTTCTTCTTCTTCTTCTTCTTCTCTTCGTTTTCTTTTTCAATGGACATATTATCGTCCTCTTCTTGCGGCTTCTCCACTACTTCTTCTTCATTGTCATTTTCCTCTTTTTTTTGTCCTCTTCTTCTTCATGTTTTATCTTCTTCGCGTTGTGTTCTTCTTCTTTTCCGGAGATGGGTTGGTGGAGAGTATATCTTGTTTTTCGACGATATTTTTCAAATCATCGGCCATTATTTGCATGGTTGCAGACAATTCCTTCCTCCACTTCAAAAACTCTGATAAAAAATCTTTGAGATCAAAATCTAATGCCGAGATCCAAGTCTGCAATTTAAGAGGAACAAAATGGAGAAAGTTAGATTCAGGAGAAAATATGTAAAACTCTATCAAATAATGGTATTAATTCGTGACTATAATGTCACAAAATCATAACAATTTCGTGACAACATAATAACAAAATGATATAATTTCGTGACTATGTTGCCATGAAGTCATAATAAATCAGTCACATCATAGTCACGAAATAATATAACTTCGTGACTATGTTTTCACGAAATAATCACAAATCAGTAACAACAGAGTCACAAAATAATATCATTTCATGACTAGATTATCAAGAAATAATATCATTTTGTTCCTAGGTTATGACGAATAATATTCAGAGAAATTTACATCGTGATTTGACGATGAGCATCCATAGTCATTTCCCTTCTCTTCTTCTCTGATGGGTGGTCTTCAGATAGTCGTCGCTGATTCGACCTCACCGTCTATAAGCTTGAAGTTGATCTGGGAAAAAAAAATCGTATAAGAGTTGAAATTCTATAAATGCATATTTTAGAATTGATAAATTATTACCTCCTGAAAGAGAATTCTTTGGAGCTGGTTTTCGAAGATCCGTCCTTCTGCAAAAGTCCATTTTCTAATCAATGGCGTTGCATTCTTATTATATACCTGAGTTCCGAGAAGCGTGGGATACATTCACAGCTCCAAATCTGGAGCGGGATCAGAAAATCCGGCAAATGAAGTTTTGAGTTCTTTTCGGAGACTATGTTCTTCGCCTTGGCAAAGAAGTTGTTCACCAACTCCAAGAAGAAGTCCCATACGACGTTGCCCCATGGATATGTGTCAAACACGTTGGGATCATTCACCATCTTAATGTAGCTTGTGGTAGGAAACTTGAGAGTCTTCTCGGTCGTGAGGAAGACGTTGTACAAAAAGTGAATGAGAAGAAGTCTCACTCTCTTTTCATATGACCAATCCTTTCTGGTCTCAATGAAGACAATAATATTCCCATCTTTTTGGAAAAACGCACCTTTGCAGAGCGTGTCATCATACAACCCTTTTAAAACTACATCCTCATACTCTGGCTGATCTCTGTAGTCCGGATCAAACTTCAGTCTCGTGATCATAGTTAAATGGTACTTCATGAACTCATTAGGTCGTCCACCAATCTCTATTATTAAAGACTCATTTGACGTACTAGCACCGTCGAAATACCCTGATCTTAATACCAGGGGACTAATAATCCTGGATAATTTGGTGATCAAGGGTGTGTCTAGGAATTGCCCAAAACATGATTTTTGGAATAGAGCTTTCTAACTCGCGGTCATGCCCGTCTCTGCCTCGAAACCATACAAGTTTCCGTGAAAGTTGAAAGAATATTCTTCTCTGATATCTTCTTCTTCTATATGGCAATTCCAACCTTGAAATTAAATCATAGAAATAAGATCAATAAGTTTTGATACTAATCACGAAAATTGGTCGATTTAGTGACGACATTGTACCCAAAAACAGTTGTTTCGTCACATGTTGTCACAAAAATTTTTGAAATTTTTGTGACCTCGCATTTATCACAAATTCACTTGCTCTGTGATTAATATTGTCAAGAAATCAACTGTGTTCTTGACAATGTTGTCACAAAACAATGAAGTACTTAATATACAAATGATGTTGTGTCACAAAATCACTATAATCACTAGATTTCGTGACAACAATGATCACGAAATCAATAGAAAATAACAAAAAAAAACACAAACTAGAGCAATATAACTAGCATTCAAACCAACATAAACCAGACCTGTATATACACAAAAATCAATTTATCAGCCACATTTCTACTAAATAAAACAACAATATTTAGGGTATTAGCAAACTGAAAAAATTCGTGATTTGAATTCCTGAAATATAGCACATTTCTAACAATTTTCATACCAAAATAATTCTATAAATCAACACATTTTTACATATAGTCACGAAATTCGACAATCCACATCTATGAAAACCACCAAAATCTCCATCAAAATCCATAGGAAACACAAACAAATCTAGACCTAATTACAAAAAATAACCTTCCGGCATGGATCTGTTTTGCACGAGACCATGATGAATGCGTCGATGTCGAAATCAAAAGAGAAAGACGATCCAAGATCCTCAGTTTTCTGGCATTTGGTAGAAGACTTTGGCGGCGCTGATGGTTTTCTCTTCTTCGGCATTATCGATTTCTTTATCAATGAGCCGTCTTCTTCTCGACTACGGCTATAGCGTCATGACCCATTCGTGGAATCCGACGTGACGTTGCACGTGTCTCAGGTGGAGGTTTTTTTTTGGTAGGTCTTTGATGAGAATTGTGTTTCGCACGCTTTCTAGGGTTTATGGGTTTCTTGGTTGGGGGATCAGATTTCTTTTTCATTTGAGTCAGCGAAGGAGAGTGAAGAAGAAGAAGACGACGAAAGAAAAATGGGTCGGCGAAGGAAGGTGAGCTTTTTGTTTTATTTTTTACTTCGCGAGAAAATGAAAAACACGAATGGTTGGAGTAGATGGAGAGAGAGAGAGAGAGAGAGAGAGAGAGAGAGAGGAGTGAATGGAACAAAAAAGACGTTAATGAAGAGATAGAAATGGAGGTTATTATATGAGAAAAATTAACATGTTATAATGAAAGTTAAAACAAGGGTAAAATTATCATTACAATTTGACATTTTGAGAGTAAAAAGGAGAAAAAAAATTTCTCCCCTCAATGATTTGTACTTTTTTTTTTAAGCAAGTAAAGTTGTAAAAATGTAATTTTTTTTATATATACGTCAAAAGATTCAGGTCATTATACGTCATGTGTTGGGAACCAATGAAAATAAGCCACGAATTTGCCACATACAAATTAAAAAAAATAGCGACCGTCGCTGATAGGTATTAGAGAGATACACGCGCCTAGAAAGGGTATAGTGGCCCGAAAAGATTAGAATTAAGTAAAGCTTCATACAAAGCTTTACACTCAAAAGCCCTAAAACATTGTACATTGTCACTCATTAAGTTGTGATTTATGGTGCCATAATGTCGACATCTCCTGCACTTACCTCACACTTGTACACCTCAGCAAGCTTCACTTTTCTTGATCTTTGCCACTCCATGTCGCCATTTCACCACTCTACAACACTACAACGCTTTATGTCCCTCGAAATCTCCTCATAAATACCCTCTCACACCCCAAAAAAAAGAAACCAACAATCTCAGCATTCCAAAACCATCACCAAAAACAAACAGATCATATCATTATCAGTCCCCGGCTCTCTCTCTTTCTAAACCGAACCAATATCAGCATGATGAAGAAGAACCAAGCACAGACGCTCCTCTGCCTCTGTCTCTGCTCGGCCCTGGCGGCGGCTCCGATGGCAGTCTCGGCGGAGTGCGACGAGGCGGCCTCCAGCGCCGGCCGAGACAAGGCGGAGGCTCTGCAGCTGAAGCTGGTGTCGATGGCGTCGATCCTGTGCGCCGGCGCGGCGGGGGTTTCGCTGCCGATACTTGGCCGGAAGATTCCGGCGCTGAGGCCGGAGAGCGACGTGTTCTTCATGGTGAAGGCGTTCGCGGCGGGGGTGATCCTGGCCACGGGATTCGTCCACATCCTCCCCGACGCCTTCGCCGGCCTGGACAGTCCGTGCCTCGCTGTCACCGGGCCCTGGCGCGACTTCCCTTTCGCCAGCTTCGTCGCCATGGCCTCCGCCGCCGCCACTCTCATGATCGAAACCTTCGCCACCGGCTTCTTCCAGAGGCAGCCCCGCCACGTCGACAAGCCCGCCCTTCCAGTGCTGGCTGCTTCCGCAGGATGCCACGTGGCGCCGGAGGAGGCCGCTCACGTGGCCGTTCACACGCACGCCTCCCACGGCCATGCCCACGGATCCTCCCTCGTCTCCGACGATGATTTGTCCGCCGATCTCTCTTGCCACCGTGTCATATCTCTGGTATGTATATTGTACTATACGTGCATAACATGGTTTGGGTCGACCTTCACTCTATATGCAACTTGAAAAAATATATATATATATATATATATATATATATATATATATTTGTATTTACTGTGCATGTCCATGTATTACTATTACATGGGTGTCGTGCATCGTTCTCACTTTTTTTTAAGCAATATATACCTTCTTGTCTGCCAATATGATTGTTATTTTCCTAAGCATCGATATGTGGTATATATATATATATATATATATATATATATATATATATATTTTTTTTTTTTTCCTTCAAATAAAAGTCTATCTTCATGGCTAAAGATAGATTATGTATTATTTTATATAATTTTGCTTTCGGGGTTTCGGGGTAACTTCAACATTCATTTTTTATATCATATTGAATTGTGCTTTGCAACATATAATTTTTTTGGATTTCGTACTCCATTCAACTGGAATCTGATTCACTATTCTTGTGCAATGTGACGAGGTCTCCTCAGATTTATTAAACAGAAGAACTCAATAATTCGCCCCCTATTTTTTTTTTGTTATTTGTCAAAAGAGTTTACTACAGTGGATTGTGGGCCCTTAAAGAGTATATATTAGATAAAAAAAATAATAATAATAAACTTTATTTTCTGCTTTTTATGAGTAAAAAATTACACATAAGGTTAACGAGATACAATTTACACCAAGGAATTACATATAAGAATATACAGCTCCGAAATGCTTTATATATGCATATATAGTTTGTTCTTTCGAGTCTAAGGCACAAAATGAGAATGTCAATTAATTGCAAAAGTATTCTATTGTCATTAATGATGTGCAGGTATTAGAACTTGGGATTGTTGTACATTCAGTGATTATAGGAATCTCTTTGGGTGCGTCGTGTACCCCAAATACAATCAAACCTCTGGTCACAGCTTTAACTTTCCATCAGTTTTTTGAAGGCATGGGTCTCGGTGGATGCATTACTCAGGTACACATTTTTTACTTCTTTGTTTATATACATTTTCTACTATATATCATAATTACTTTAAGCAAAATAATAATAATAATAATCATCCTAATTAATTAGGCTATTAGTAGTGGGTTCTGAACATTTCGTCGAATATTAATCAAGAAAACTAACGTCACCTATATAAAAAAAAAATACATTCCTGGTCGAATATAACTTATATCTAAATAGAAGTATGTAATTCTGATTTCTCAATAACTAGCTGGCTGTCTATGCAAATTTTCTTTGACACCTACAGGGAAAGAAAATGTCACACTAGCATATACGTACAATTCTTTCACCATATAATCCTATTGCATATCTATCTTCTTAAGTTGAAAATTATTAAGACACGTTACAAGAAGTATGCTTTTTCGTGATTAATTCCAGGCAAAGTTCAAGTCCAAGGCTATAGCAACAATGGTACTGTTTTTCTCTCTCACAACACCAGCAGGAATTGGGATCGGAATGGGAATATCAAACGTGTATAACGAGAAAAGCCCAACTGCTTTGATAGTGGAAGGGATTTTCAACGCTGCTTCGGCTGGGATATTGATATACATGGCACTAGTCGATCTTTTAGCCGCTGATTTTAAGAGCCCCAGATTGAAAACTAATCTTAGGCTTCAGCTTGGGGCTAATGTTTCTCTGCTTTTGGGCACCGCTTCGATGTCTCTTCTGGCCATATGGGCATAGGAGGGCGTTTCACTTCGTACTACATCTCGTATTTGCTATAATTGTCACATAAGTAATAGGGTTCACCTATCGTACTTGGTTTCTTTTGGATACATTTTTTTTAATGCAGCTTTGTTGCGAGTGTGAATTGGACCCACGACCTCCACTTTGAAGGTGATGTGAAATTACCAACTATGCTATTTTAATAACCACTTTTGGATACATCTTTATTCTCAATTTTCTACTAACACATCATTTATGATGACAAAACATAGTTTCTTTTAAAAAAAAAATTAGGTAACTAGTCAGTTTAGACTAAACTTGACATTTCGGTATGGAAATACACAGAAGGAAGATTTATGTGTGCAATCTTGAGCCTAACGGAAATTATGAGTTCCGTAATATGGTAGCCTTCCTTCTGACATGCGTCAGATGCGGAAGTGAGGCAGGCGGAAGAGAGATTAGGTTTTATTACTATTTGTGCTCGTTGCCTTTAAATAAATAATAATGCTAAAAAAATGATTTTTTTTAACTTTCAATCTCAGCCTTTGAAAATGTATACGTTGGCCAATCCAAGGCTGAAAAAATGTGTCCATTTTTTTTTTACCGTTTATCTCATTTTCATTTTACACAATAAATACATACTAATTTCTTTCAATTTTCACATCCAACATTCTCAAATCTCATCTCATCTCTCCACAAACTACAATTCTCTTTACAAATATTCTATACACTTTATATTATCTAGCATAATTTATATTATTAATTTGTTATATAATTATTTACTCATAATATTGTTGTAATGTTTTTACCTTTTTTTAAAGTTATTAATAAAGATTCAATTCATTTTTATATATTAGTACCCTCTTTTAAAATTTTAACATTTGAGTCCCTTTCATTTACTATTTAAGTTTGATTTTTATATTTTTTATTATTTAATGGAAATTAACGGAAATGCTAACTTCCATTAAGACTAGCAGAAATTTCACTTCCATTAAGCAATGTAAGACAAGAAATTGCCTAACGGAAATACTACTTTCGTTAAGCAATGGAAGAAACATTAATGGAATTGGAATTTCCATTTCCTTCCAATAGCCAGGATGAGTTTAGACTTTTGAGATTATTATATAGCAAACGTTTGGTAAATGTGGTTTATAACCACACATGATGTGCTATATCTGGTTTACCTTTTCATTAAATAAAAAGTGAGATACTTATGTCAATTTAAATGTGTGCCTTCTTCGCTTCCCATCGTTTTCTCCTTCGCTTCTTCTCCACAGGTCGCACTCCGTTTCAACAAAAAACTGCAAACCTAGAAGCTCTGATACCAGTTGTTGGGATTTTGACCTTGTTGAACTCGTCACTTCGTCTAGTCGAGCTCGTCACTTCGTCAGTCGAGCTCGTCACTTCGTCAGTCGAGCTTGTCACTTGATCTGTCGAGCTCGTCACTTCGTCAGATCGACCTGGAATGACTTCGTCACTTCGTCCAAACGTCTTTGGATTCAGTTCGTCAGTTCGCCCAACCGTGTTGGGTTAACTCTATCAAAACCTCTCTCTCTCGAAACAGAAAACGGAAAATAAAAGAAGGAACACAAGATTTATAGTGGTTCACTTTCAAAGAGAAAGCTACGTCCACTTTGCCGCTGCAATACTATAAACCCAATTGGGAAAGTTTACAAGTACAAGTGTTTCTATTTTTTGGTACGAAGGAACACAACACATAGCATCCTTTGTATATACTAAGGAATAGAGCAAAGTTACTATCCCTAACTGATGTGAGACTTTTTACAATTCCTTAGATTAGGCTCCACCACTAGTACTACTACCAACACGGAATTCATCGGAAACTGTCGGATCCGACAGTTTCCGATGGTCTTCATCGGAAATTCCCAGAAATTAAAAAAAAAAAAAATTCACCTCCAAATCTCATTCAAATCAACCTAAAATAACTAATAACCACTCAAATCTTGTATCCTATCATTCCTACACTAATCAAACCATGAAAAAACCATAAAAAAAAAACTAACCTTTTTCTGTCATTTGGTGAAGGTTGGAGCTATGGTTGTTTCGGTCTCTTCGGTCGGAGGTGTGTCGGAGCTTCGGTCGGAGGCGTGTCGGAACTCGTCGGAATGGGTGTGGTTGGCGTCGGAATGAGCGTCGGATTTGAGGGGCGTCGGAATGGGTGTGGTTGGAGAGAAAGTGAAAGTGAGAGAGTGAGAATGAAAGAGATAAAGGTTTATTTTGAAATGAGGGTATTTTCGTCTTAAAAGTATCCAAAAGTCCAATTTTGGATATTTTTTAAGTAACGGGTCTACTGATGATATTTTCATAGTTTTTTGGTCTAGAAAATGAAATTTCTCCTCTTATATATGTATTTTCGAGCTTTCTCTAAAATTAGCGCAAAACGAGAGCATGCCCTGATTAATTTCTCTGAGTCATTGAAGGGATTGTGGGTGGTTGGTATATAGTGCTTGAAATGTCTGACTGACATGCTTATATAAAGGACCAGTCTAGTCCAGTCCAGCTAGGGTCGATCCGAACTCTTTGTAGGATTATGCGTTTTATTAGAACAATACTGTGTAAACAAAAACTAATGAACTATTTAAGTCATAGGCGGAATACTAAAATATTTAACATAAATTTAATTCGCTCATAAATAAACCATCCAATTAGCATGTATTGTTGCACTATAATAAGGAGCTATGATTTTCCAACTCTTCTCCACAAATCGCCACGTGGCTTCTAGGCGTCGACACAACGATTTTTTCCTACTTTTTCCTTGCATCTCTTTCTTAGCACATGGATAAGACTGGCGTGTTTAGTAAGAACTAAAAATTAGAGGGACTTATTGTATAAAGTTGTTACGGGATAAATCAGTCAGATTCCGAGATGGCTAGTCGGACTACCGAGCAGCGAGAAGAATCCAGCACCGAGCTCAGGTTAAATAAACCCAAGGGCCATCCATTGAAAAGGAACGAACCGTTCATAAGTTAAGAACGAAACCCACCGATCAGAACTTCGAAGAGAAGAGAAGAACGTGGGTCAAAGACTAGTCAAAACTAATAGAAAACATGTTTCAAGCTCTAAAACGCACACCTTGACGGTTCAGGAACCACACGAGGGGCATTAACCGCCCACCTCAGAAAAAGGCGAAAGACAGTTACCCATAACCGTCCAGAACGTGGGATTGATCACCCCACGTTCCTCAAAATAACCGTCAAAGACACGACCAGATGAGTATAAATAGAGGCAGCAGCACAGAACGAAGCACGGACTTTTTACACACTTTCTTTCACTTGAAATCTCTAGAAAACACTGCTCTCTTGTATTTGATTCGTCTGTATAAAGAGAAAGTCTTGCCTAAATCACCTCTGTACTCGGAGGCTTCGTACTCGGGGTCTGTGTATTTTCGTGAGATATTGTTGTACTAATTTTACAGGTCAACAGTTGGCGCTAGAAGGAGGGGGACCAGCTGAAGAATATGGCTAGTTCTTCCGCACCCGTGAACGCCGTCTCTAACCAGGAGACGGAGATAGAGCACCATAACCGCACCCTGCCTCTCACCTCGGAAGAAATAGCTGAACTCCTTCCGGAACCCAGCCTCGAAGAACAATTCAGACAGATGCAAGAGCGCCTCTCGGTCTTAGAGGCAAATAACAGGGATTTGAAGAGAAGGTTGCAGGCAAAAAGGGTCACACTGCGAAGCGCGATAGTGATCCCAGATGAAGAGCCCTCGCACCGATCAGGGAAAGAACTCATCGGACAAGATCCGCAGGTTAAGAAACCTCGGAAACATGCCAGAGATCGGTATGAGAGGATGGAAGATGTTTCTGAGTCCGAGAAGGAGCAGTACAGTCAGAAAAAGATTCCTGATCGGTACCAGCCCAGCATGGACAAAGGACATTCAAGCACGTTCAGGCACAGCTTAGAAAGCTCGGAGACCGAAGACAGTGCAAGCACCAACAAAACAAATCTTAGAAGATTGGAACGTCGGATTGAAGAGGTAGCCCTAGGTCAGAAGGAGTCTGTTCCAAAGGTCGGAGAAGCTATCTCCCCGTTCACGGCCCGCGTGTTAGAACACCCGTTGCCTGATCGGTTTAGGATGCCAAGCATCCCAGTATACGATGGAAAGACCGACCCGGGAGACCATATAGACACCTTTTCCTCTTGGATGCTGCTGCAAGGAGCCGGACCAGAAGTTATGTGCAGAGCCTTATCTATCACTCTGACTGGCTCAGCCAAAAGATGGTACAGAAAACTAAAGCCAAACTCCATAGGATCCTGGAAACAGCTGTCTAGAAAATTCATGGAACAGTTTGTCGGCTCCAGTTCAGGGAAAACTCCCAAAGAAAGACTGCTGGCGGTAAGACAAGCCCATGACGAGTCTCTAAAAGATTTGATTAATCGCTACTCGGAACAAGCACTTCAAGTTGACGATCTGAACGAAGACTTTAAGCTCTTCGGGATCTCTTCCGGCGTCCGAACAGAATCAGAATTCTGGTGGTCTCTTCAGAAAACTAGTCCAAGGGACTACAACGATTTCTTGAAGAGAGCTCAGAAATATATCAACGCGGAGGAAGCAAGGCTGGCGGCAAGAAAAGCAAAGCCGCCAAAGAGCTACCGAGAAGAACATAGGGAACGACATTCTGAGGACCACCGCCCACCGAAGAAGAGCCGGTCAGGAGCAGGACCTCTGAAACCTTTTTCCAGTAAGTTCGATAAATATCATAAGCTCAATGCCCCGATAGAGGAGATATTTAGTCTTACACAGGACAAGGAAGATTTCCCTAAGCCAAAGCCGATCAAGAAAGATATCTCAAAGAGAGATAAAACAAAATATTGCGCTTTCCACGCGGACATCGGTCACCATACTGCCGACTGTTTCAACCTCAAAGAGGCCATAGAAGCTCTAATCCGAAGATGAGCGTTGAAGAAATTCAAGGCCGAGCAAGGGGAGCAAGAGGAGCAGAGAGGTGAGACATATGCTGAAATCTCACTCATAGTCGGAGGACCGCATGTGGGAGGAACTTCAAGAAGCGCTCAAAAAAGCTATGTAAGGGAAGCCTACGCAGGACCTTGGCAGATCTTGTTTACAGCCGAGCAGAGGCCTAACAAGATAGCCAAGTCTAGCTCGGAGCCTATTACCTTTACAGCAGAAGATGCTCGGTGGGTGATCTATCCTCACAACGATCCATTGGTCATTTCGTCCCTAATCGGCAACAGGAACGTACACCGGATTTTGGTAGACACTGGAAGCGCTGTTGACGTACTCTATGAAGACACGTTCAACAAGATGGGTCTTAAGCAAGACACGTTGGCTCCTTCCCCTGAAAACCTCTATGGCTTCACGGGAGATTCAATCCAGCCCAAGGGATTAGTCTCACTCCCAATAACTGTGGGAGAAAACCCGAGGAGTAAAACCATCAACACAACATGGATAATGGTCCCCGGAAAATCGTCATTCAATGCGATCATTGGCAGGCCGACCTTGCAGTCCCTCGGGGCCGTTGCGTCGGTGGAATATTTGAAGATGAAGTTCCCTACCGAGCACGGGATAGGTGAAGTAGTCGGAACTCAGGCTATCGCAAGGAGCTGCTATGCGAATTATCTCAAAGAGAGTCAGGACAAAGATGTTCACAAGGTTATGATGATCGATTCAGATTTTGACCCACGCCTCCCGAGCCGAGAAGAAATTGGCCCAGGAGACGAAGTCGAGGAAGTCGCCCCAGATCCAAAGCAACCTGAGAAGAAACTCAAGATTGGAAAATATCTTGAATCAGGTACCAAAAGTAACTTAATTACTCTCCTATCTAATAGCTTAGATATATTTGCCTGGTCACAGTCCGACATGACAGGGATAGATCCTCAAATAGCATGTCATAGGTTAAATATAGATCCTAAAGAAAAACCTATCAGACAAAAAAGAAGAGCTTTAAACTCCGAAAGGTATACTGCTCTAAAGGAAGAAGTAGACAAACTGATTTCTAACGGATCAATAAAAGAAACTAAATATCCTAAATGGGTGGCCAACCCCGTCTTGGTCAAGAAACCTAACGGGAAATGGAGAACTTGTGTGGATTTTACAGATCTGAACAAGGCTTGCCCAAAGGATAGTTTTCCTATGCCGAGAATTGATCAGTTAGTAGACGCCACGGCATGCCATGAAATCCTAAGTTTTATGGATGCCTACTCTGGCTACAATCAAATCCCTATGTATGGTCCCGACCAGGACCACACGGCATTCATAACTGATCGGGGGCTATACTGTTACACAGTAATGCCTTTCGGGTTAAAAAATGCTGGAGCAACATATCAAAGATTAGTAAATCGAATGTTCGCCGAATTACTCGGGATTACAATGGAAGCATACATTGATGACTTGTTAGTTAAGAGCCGGAAAATAGTTGAACATACAAATGATCTTAGAAGATCATTCGAACTGTTAAGGCAATATCGCATGAAATTAAATCCTCTAAAATGTACATTTGGTGTCTCTGCAGGAAAATTCTTGGGTTTCATCGTTCATGAACGAGGCATTGAAGTGAATCCAGAAAAGATCACAGCCCTATGGAACATGAGACCACCACGAAACATCAAAGAGGTGCAAAAACTGACAGGATGCATAGCTGCATTAAGTCGCTTTATCTCTCGGTCTACCGACCGAAGTATTCATTTCTTCAATATACTCAGAGGCTCCAGGGAATTTGAATGGACCAAGCAGTGCGACGAGAGCTTCGAATCTCTAAAGGAACACTTGGCATGGCCTCCGACTTTGAGGAAAGTGCAGGAGGGAGAGCCCCTAGAGATCTACCTAGCCGTCTCGGAACATGCAGTAAGTTCAGCGCTGATCAAGAATGAGGGAAAACACCAGGTCCCGGTTTATTACACTTCGCGACGCCTTAACGAGGCGGAAGGAAGATACCCGGAACTGGAAAAGCTAGCTTTCGCCCTCATCACTGCTTCTCGGAAGCTAAAACACTACTTCCTCGCACATCCGATTACGGTCCTCACCAATTTCCCACTACGCCAGGTGCTGCAAAAGCCTGACGTATCCGGAAGGCTAATGAAATGGTCAATTGAATTGACACAATATGACAAACACTTCAGCCCCCGACCAGCAATTAAAGGGCAGGCAGTCGCTGACTTCATTGCAGAGTTCACATACAGGCCAGTTGAATTCCCAATTTGGGACATGTATGTAGACGGAGCAGTCAACGAAAAGGGGTCCGGGGTCGGAATTGTGCTATCCAGTCCAGAAGGAGACAAGGTAAAATTCGCTTTAAAATTCGATTTTAATACTTCGAACAATGAAGCTGAGTACGAAGCTATGATACATGGGCTTCAAATAGCAAAAGATTTAGAAATCAAAAAGCTCAAAGTATATTCGGATTCTCAGTTAATTGTTAATCAAATGAAATGTGAATTTCAGGCAAAAGGCGAAAAGATGTCGCTATATGCCGAGAAAGCTAGAAACCTAGCAAGCAAATTCGAACTTTGCGAGATCACCCAAGTCCCAAGGGCCATGAACGAAGAGGCCGACGCATTAGCAAAGCACGCCACTCAAGGATCAGACTCGGAGTCAATCCCAGTGATCAAAATTGGGCAGCCCAGCATCGAGCAAGCCACCCATGTGCTTCATATCGAGCAACGAAAATCTTGGCAAACTCCGATCAGGGAATTCTTGCAGCAGGGAACTCTACCCAAGGACAAAAACGAGGCTAGAAGTTTGAAGTTCAGAGCTGCCCGATATTTCCTCGAAGGTCAGAATCTCTACAAAAGGGGATTTTCCCAAGCTCTACTCAAGTGCCTAGATGAAGACGAAGCCGAGTACGCTCTCAAAGAAATCCATGAAGGGATATGCGGAAGTCACATCGGATGCGAAGCATTGGCGCAAAAGATCATCCGACAAGGACTCTACTGGCCGACATTAAAGGCCGATGCTCGGCACATGACGCAAAGATGCGTCAAGTGTCAAAAGTTCTCAAACATCCCGAGGCTTCCACCTAATCCACTCATCACCCTCTCATGCCCGATCCCATTCGCAGAATGGGGAATAGACCTAATCGGAGCTTTGCCAACAGGCCGAGGAGGATGCAGGTATGCAATTGTAGCCATCGACTATTTTTCAAAATGGGTTGAAGCCGAACCCTTAAATAAAATAACGGCCCATGCAATTGAGAAATTCGTATGGAAAAATATCATTACTCGTTTTGGAATACCAGTTAAAATTGTATCCGACCACGGAACTCAATTCGACTGCGATTCCTTCAAAGGCTTTTGTGAAAAATATGGCATTAACAAAGTTTTTTCTACACCAGTCAGACCACAATCCAACGGATTGGTGGAGGCCGTCAACAAAACAATAAAACACGGCCTGAAAACAAAGTTAGACGAGCAAAAGTCAGAGTGGGTGGATATGCTCCAAGAAGTCCTCTGGTCATACACGTCCACCGAGCACTCCGCAACCGGCGAAACACCTTTCTCCCTCGCATACGGTTCCGACGCGGCCATACCGACCGACGTCTTAATACCAACAATGAGAAGAGAAAATTACTCAACAAAGGTAAACAACGACATGCTTGAAATTAGTCTAGACCTGTTAGAAGAAAAAAGAGAAAACGCCAGATTGAGAAATCTAGCTAACCAGCAAAAAGTTTCTCGGTATTTCAACAGGAAAGTCCGACCAAGATCATTCAAAGTCGGCGACAAAGTCCTCAGAAAAGTTTTTCTCCACACCAAAATCCACCAGGAAGGAGCCTTCAACGCAAACTGGGACCCTACATCATCCGAGAAGACTACGGAAACGGGGCCTACCGACTACAACAGTTGAGCGGCGATATGGAGAAAAACCCCTGGAACGCTGAGCACCTTCGCCAATTTTACGTTTGACTTGTTTACTTGTTAATCTTTCAAAAAGCGGCTTGGTCGCGTGTATCGCGTTTACATTTTCAAAAGCGGCTTGGTCGCATGAATTATAATTTCAAGTAATTGTTCATCTTTCACTTTTCTACTCGGAATTTTGAGTAATCACGCGCTTATAATTTCAAGTAATTGTTCATCTTTCATTCCTCTGCTCGGAATTACTTATGTATCGCATTATGTATCATTTATCACGCTATGTGTTAATTATCTTTCAAAATTTCAATGAAGTAAACTGGGCGGCTAGATAACTAACGAACAGTAGATAACTAACGAACAGTTTTTTAGAAAATATACCTAGTAATACTTTACTTTGCCGAAATTTTGAAACTTAAGTAAATTTACACAAAATATAGATCCAACCAAGGATCATTTGTTCAAATCCCGAAAGGGAAAAACGAAAATTACATAATAAAGATCCGACCTCGGATCATTTGTTCAAAACCCAAGCGGGTTAGCAGAAATCAAAAAATAAAACAACAACAAATACAAATTCTACTCTTGGTCGCCTTCTTCGCTAGCCCTTGACTCCGAGTCGAGATCAAGATCCGTCGCATCCAGAGTAGGATTCTTCGGACCAAGAAGCCGAACAGCCTCGGTCATTCCGGCGGTATAGAGATCATCGCGCATATCACGATATTCGTCGGAAGCTTTGTACTCTTCCACCGCCGCTAAACGAGCAGCCTCGAGGTCTTCTCGGAATTTTCGAGTTAACTCAGACCTAACCTTGGCTGTCTCATCCCTGGCAACATCTCTCTCTTTGAGGAATCGATCATTCCTTTGCCTCAAGGAGGTGAGCTCGGAGCCTAGCAGTCCGACAAGACCGGTCATACTGACAAAACTCTGCAACGATCAAATGATCAGCCACAATGAGTTATCAAAAGGGAAAAGGTACCGACTAGACGAGTCAAAACTTACCGAAATCGCCGAGTCGGTGGCCTGGTTAAGCCTCTCCAAAGGCTCGAGCCTGAGAACCTCCTGAACCTTCTCGGCAGGGAAACGCTTGCGGAGGAAAGTAACGACCGGAGCCAAAGGATCAGAGGCAGAAGAAGGCTCGGCCAGACTCTTAACGGGAGAAGAGCTCAGAGGCTTCGAGACCTTCGAAATCGACGAGGACGCCCGCTTGCCGGCCGTCGAAGCCTTAGAAGCCTTGAGGCGTTTCGGATTGGGAGGGATCAGCTCGGGAGCGGATTTCTTTTTTGCCATCTGGGCGATCTTTGTTAAGAAACAAAAATGAAAATGAGAAAAGAACATATGAAAGCTGAGAAAGGGCAGGTAAAATACTTACTTGAATAAGGGTAATAATAATATTGGTCGAGCAGATCCGGGTCCGATAACAAAAACGTCGACCGATCAGCCTCTGAAAGATCAAAAATTTCCGAGTGAAGTGGTCGCTCCTCCTCGGAGTATTGCGGAAGGGAACCTGGAACCAAACATAAAACATATAAGAACCCAGAGCAAAAGCCCGGCTCAGATTATCAAACATGAATTCTGGACCAAAATCACACCCAATTCCGAGAACGAAGCCCTTATGGGGCACCTTTCATAAGAAGCGTTCCCTTCAACCCAAAAGAAATTATCTTTCCAATTTTTCTGGCTGGTCGGCAGGCGAGTAACCACTTTAGACTGATCGTCATTGGCCCGAGCATAATAGTAACCATGCTGCCCTGGGGCCGACTTAAACGAGTAGTATTGCGAAAATCTTGCAAAGTGCAGGGCGATCATAAATTTTCGCCCACAGCACGGCCATCCCAACGAAGATCTTATACACGTTGGGGACGAGCTGGGTAGGAGAACAACCCAGGTCGGAAACGAACTGGGAAATGAGAGGATGCATTGGCAACCCTCCGATCACGTTCAAAATAGCCCTATTGAACGCAATCTTTCCGGCAGGAGGCTGATCGGCTCTCTCGTGTTCCAAAGGTGCCGAGAGGATAATTCCATCAGCTATCTCAAATTCCTCCCTCAACCCTTGTATGTATTTCTCGGTAACCCGAGAAGTCCAAACCTTGGCCGAAAACTGGCCCTCTTTCCGTTCAAAGACCAGGGCCTCTTCCTCTTCCTCTGGAAGATCAACCCCAAAGGTCCTCCCACTTGGACCCGGAATGCCTTGAGAGCAGCCCTCTCCTCGGTCTTGCGAAAGAGAAAGGCTCGTCGTATCACGAGATTCCGACCCGCTCTCCCTCGAAGAAGCGGACGAAGACGATATCTCCACGACCATAGTGTCCCTACACGATAGGGAAGACGAGTCAAAAACCTTTTTCTCGTTATCAACCCCCTCGGACTCAGGATTGGGAGGCACGCATGATTCATCATATGCCATTACAGGACGGTCCCATCCGATCTCCGGGACATGATACCACACGGGACTTCTGAGGAAAGGAAACTTGGACCCATCCAACAAAGTAACACTATCGGGATCAGGTTCCGATCGCCGAACGACGCGAGGATCGAAGCTTAGATCAGGACGCGCAAGTCCTCCCATAGCCCTAATGAAGTTGAGAAACTAAGATTCCTAAAGTCCGAAGGGTCCGAATACAATAAATAAAGAAGATACCGATCGCCGAACAACGATCTCAAAACAAAAGGAAGGTATCAAAACGATGAAAAAGAACAGACCTTACCCGCGAGATTGAAGATCGGAAGATCCGAGCAAAAACGAAAAAGCCAAAAACACAATCTGAATAAGCAGATCAAGCCGAGAATGCTCTGAGACTAGAATTTAGAAGAAAAAGCGAAATGAAGTTAAAAGTTGAGAAAAGGCCTTATATAAAGACTTCATGAACGGCGAGGATTAAGCTTGTCCAGGAAGCCAAACACATCTGACCGTCGAAGCAAAAGACGCTACGGTTCAGAAAGGCCAGATGACAAAACGACGTCGTCCTGTAAAAAGAAAAGAAAAAGAGCAAAAGAATGAAGAATTCTACTCGGATCATCCCGAGACGAGTAAGCAAAGATGAACACGGTCACGAAGCAAACCGAAATAGTTCCTTACCATTTTTGCTAAAGAAAAAACTAAGAAACTGGAGGGCAGTTGTTACGGGATAAATCAGTCAGATTCCGAGATGGCTAGTCGGACTACCGAGCAGCGAGAAGAATCCAGCACCGAGCTCAGGTTAAGTAAACCCAAGGGCCATCCATTGAAAAGGAACGAACCGTTCATAAGTTAAGAACGAAACCCACCGATCAGAACTTCGAAGAGAAGAGAAGAACGTGGGTCAAAGACTAGTCAAAACTAATAGAAAACATGTTTCAAGCTCTAAAACGCACACCTTGACGGTTCAGGAACCACACGAGGGGCATTAACCGCCCACCTCAGAAAAAGGCGAAAGACAGTTACCCATAACCGTCCAGAACGTGGGATTGATCACCCCATGTTCCTCAAAATAACCGTCAAAGACACGACCAGATGAGTATAAATAGAGGCAGCAGCACAGAACGAAGCACGGACTTTTTACACACTTTCTTTCACTTGAAATCTCTAGAAAACACTGCTCTCTTGTATTTGATTCGTCTGTATAAAGAGAAAATCTTGCCTAAATCACCTCTGTACTCGGAGGCTTCGTACTCGGGGTCTGTGTATTTTCGTGAGATATTGTTGTACTAATTTTACAGGTCAACAAAAGTCATAGCTCTTGAAGCGTTAAGGTGTTAGCTAGGAGTGAATGAGTCACTTTTGCACTTCCTGTATGTTAAGAATTTCCACGATTGTGATGGTATTTGACAAAAAACTTACTATGGAATTTTAACGTGGGTCTAAAATAACTTAAAACGACCCACAATTATTTACAATTATTTTACTTATAGTTATGGAGCACGTGGACTAATTTAAACAGAAAATTGGCGCACGTCAAGGATTGAAACATATGTTACCAATGATTTATTAAGATATCCGGTGAATGTAAAATAAACTGTATCGATGGGTATTCAGTTAATTAATATAATATATATTACTAATAATATTAAAATAAACTAAAAAAATATTAATACTTAACTAAATTTTTCATTCCTTAATATTTATTAGTGTTAAATGTTTGACTATGGAGACGATGTTTCCACATGTGATTGGAACCATGTGAGATTCTGGTGGAGAGTACTCGTTGTTAGTGGAAGATCCTTAATAATATGGGTACGAGTACTCTGCGAGAGGTTGTGATGCATATACTTATAGAGATGATTGCCACCCATAAAATTTTAAAAAGTTGACCCAATTTTTTTTAAAATTAAAAAAATTGACATGATTTTCGGAGTTTTGGCAAGCAATCCACTATTTTGCTGGGTTTTCCCGGTATCTAGCGGTGTTATTTATACCGTTATCGGGAAGTGCCAACAACAGGTATACGGACCGGTTTTCTCCCGATTTTTTCGGTATTTCAATCCCTGCGTCAAATCAAGTGAGAGAATACATGATTATGCACTATTCCTACTTGAACTAGAGCTTCGATTTATAGTCAAACTTTTCTTATCCCTTCAAAGCTAAAAATAATTAAGAATTTCTTTAATTAACCTATAGAACCCAATCTCATTGTGATATATGATTGATTTCCAAAAGATCGTGTTTTCTTCCAAATCCAGTATTGATGTCAAGCTCACGCCATGCCACAATGTTGGTTTTCAAATATATATATATATATATATATATATATATATATATATTATGTTGTCCTTTTCATGAGGTGAAAAATGACGTCACAAGAGCAAAAATGACGGTGAAAAGACCATTTGACGAGAATTTTTTCTCCCGATCGGGAACTAAGTTCCCACCAGGGCCACCCAGCGAGGACTCCAGCTCATAAGGAGCACTACGAGGCCTCTAGCTTTTGGCGAGGACTCAAGTTCTTGATAAGGACAATGAGGACTCCGACTCTTGATGAGGACAATGAGGACTCCATCTCTTGATGATGACTATGAGAACTCAAGCTCCCGATGAGGAAAAGCAGGACCTAGCTCTCGCCAAGGGCTACGAGGACTCTAGCTCTCAACGAAAGACGATGAGGACTCTAGCTCACGACCTAATGTGTACGACCTAGATAGACATTGGTTGTTGATCACTTGGGGGAGCATTCTACATATTTGGTATGTGTACGACCTAGATAGACATTGGTTGTTGATGTGTGGTTTAAGCACAGTTACGACACACTAACCGGGGTCGCTATGATGGTCATAGTGATACTTAATCTAAATCTTGAAGTCATCATGAACTTCTAGGTTGTATTACCGAGTCCTTTGACTCGTTCGTTAATGGCTACTCGAAGATTCCTAAATACTTATGTCTTGGGAATTCGGGATATGATCTGAGCGAAAAGTGATTTAAAGATACGAAATCCAGCCTTCGTGAAAAAATGTCAATGTTCACTCACCTAAGAGTTTATTTCATAATCGATTTATCGCGCGCACTTTCATTAAGAAACAAAATAATATTTCAGAATGTACAAAATAATATTTTGTTGGGGAAGAACCGATGCTTAGGGCTCATATGTATCAAGAAAGGTTTAACAGAATAATTGACCTTTCTCGATACGAGTTGAAACCTGGAGGATTGCGCTCATGTACTGAGTACATGAATGTACGCTCATATACATTGAGTATAATATAATTCTAGTAACAAGAAGAGTGCAATCTCGGCTCATTTTGTGGAGTGACGCCAAGATTGACGAATCGAATGAATAAGAGACTACATAGATTTTGCCTATTTTGTTCGGATTTGTAGGAGCTTCAGTTACTAGGTCCATAGTCCCCAAGTTGACATTACATAAAACATATACCCTTTGAATTTCGGGTGTACAAAAAATTCTAGAAAATGAGATTCCATAATCTACGATCAAATCCGAAAAACAATTCGCATATCACATATCGAATCGAATGACAAACATAATAAAACATAATTTCATTCAAACCATAATTGATTTAAAAGGAAGAATGGATCATTCAAACAAGCAAATCGACTAGCTCTGATAGCTCTTGTTGGGAATTAGACATCCCTATAACCGTTGCGGAAAATAAATAATTACGCTAACAAGCTAATTATTTATACGATTATATAAACTAGATCTAGATTTGCATATTTGAATAGAACAGAGCTAGATTTGAGAGAGCGATTCAAGCAACCGATAAAAAAGACGAGTTCTCAGATTACTTACATGTTTGGCAATCTGCCATTGAATCTTTAATCGAGTTCTTCAAGATCCCGTTATGAACTCCAATAACTCGATCTTCTAGCTTTAGCTCCAATCCTCACTTCGGGTACGACGACATGACTCTCATCGTTTGGATCTCCAGAGATGATACTGTAATCTTCCGAAACGTAACCTCTGGATGGAATAAGAAGAAATTGTGGGATTACTCGTTATCTCACAACAACTCTGATTTAGAGATTCAAGTCGTGTCGTGTTTTTGGGAATGGAATCGCGAATTCTGAGGGAGAGGGAGAGAGAAGAAATTTGTCCATCTCTAGTGAAGCTGGGCGAATTTTGGACTTCTTCTTGTGTGTTTATTGTATTCTCCTTGACCCCTATTTATGATGGTAGAATATAGATATTCTAGGAAGCTCCTAGAAATATTTTATTCTCCTTTATCCTTTTATATTTTGTAGTTAGCATGAATAATTGGATCTTGACCACAAATCATACTTTTTCTCTCATCCATCAAATCAAAATCTAGGATATTCTATTTTCTTATTTCTCTCCTTTATTTAAGGAATCTATATATTTGAGAATAATGAGAACAATACCTTAGTTCCTTATCTAATGGAAATAATATCTCTACCATTATTATTCTCTTAGATATTAGTAAATTAATTATGAGAGAGAATAAATGACAATATCTTATTTCCTTATTCAATGGTGAGAGAATATCTCAACCATTATTATACTCTCTCTTACATATTTATTTACTTGATTTCTTATCCACAAATCTAGCAACTAATTAAAAAGAGAATACTGGGTAATTAATATCCATACTAGGCGCCTACCTCATTGTCATGGGCAAAGGAATTTTCGAATTTTACAGTATCCATAAGGCCCAACTTAAAATTCAATTAATTATTTACTTGATCCAAAAATAAATAATTGATTCCACAATAAATATTTAATTCGGCAAATAGCCAAATTTCCGAAGGAATGCTGCTAGACTTTTTTTTTTACAGTTGAGAGATTGTAATAATAAATATTTATTATTATTAGAGAGTTCTTATCCATCTTTATCAGAGTCGAATCGGGACTATAGACCTAGTAACAACAGCTCACACAAATTCGATTAAAAAGACGAAACAGTCTTTCTCTTCTTCAATCAATTCGTCAATCTTGGGGATACTCCACAAAATAATTCAAGACCGCACTCTTCTTATTACTAGAATTATATTTTACTCATCGTAAGAGCGTCCACTGATATAGTCAATACGTGATCAAAATCCTCCAGGTTCAACCCGTATCGAGAAATGTCAATTATTCCGTTATACCCTTCTTGATACATATGAGCCTTAAGCACCGCTGCTTCCCTAGCGAAAGATTCCTTCGTACGTACTTACTACAAAAGTGTGCACAATCAATCGTTCTGGAATCAACCCTTAGGTGAGCGAACATTGACCTTCTGAAGGCTGGATTCCATATCTATGAATCATATTCAGCTCAGATCATATCTCGAACTCCCAAGACATAAGTGTCCTAGCTTAATAGTAGCCTTTCACGAATGACTCAAAGAATTCGGTAATATGACATAGAAGTCCATAAGCACTTCAAGATTTAGATCAATCTCACTGTGACCATCATAGAGACCCTGGTTAGTTTGTTGTAACAGTCTTTAAACGACACATCAACAACCAAAATCTGTCTAGGCTGTACATTTACCAAAAGTGTAGAATGCTCCCACCAAGTGATCAACCTTCACTTGTTTTCGACATATATGATTTTAGATACAGCTATCCAGACAATCATCGGCCTCGTTTTAGCTCACCGTCTGATCTTAGATGCCCAACATGTAATTCAGTTTAATACGGATGCTATGGATGATAATTCTTATTGATTTTCTTTAGAAAACAACCCACTAATCATAAATATGAATAAAGTAAACTTCTTATTGAATTTAGTAATCATTCATGTTTATTTTATTATCTTCAATGGGTAATATTCCTAACAGGAACTTCATCTCCAAGATCGTTACCACATCCCCCAACCATTTAAGAGACGTCTGAACACGACGAGTTTGTTTTATACATCTCTCAACAATTTTCCTCCATGAACCAATACGACCTCAACTTGCTGACATGGCGGCAACACGAAAACATCACTACTACCAATACAGTTTTCCGATGCGGATGAATTTTGGGTGCGACTT
Organism: Urtica dioica subsp. dioica; assembly: GCF_054948205.1. NCBI lineage: Eukaryota > Viridiplantae > Streptophyta > Magnoliopsida > Rosales > Urticaceae > Urtica > Urtica dioica. The sequence continues at coordinate 13,916,791 of NC_142764.1, read as the reverse complement.
TTCGCACCTAAAAGTCGCACCAAAAAGACTTTCAGGTGCGAATAGTCGGACCCAAAAATCAATTAAGCACTGTAAAATTTTCGCGAATTTTTTTGAATTTGGGTGCGACTTGTCACACCTAAATGACCTAAATTCAAATTTCTCTATAAAAAGCTGCTCGGTTTTCATTTTGCCCGAGCCAAAGACCAAAACCCTTATTCTCTCTCTCCGAAACTCTTCTGCAATTTCTCCGACCCCCGTCGCCGCCACCACTCCGACCGCCACCACTACGCTCTCTCTCTCAGCCTCCGACCGCCACCACTACGCTCTCTCTCTCTCAGCCTCCGTCCGCCACCACTACCGGCCCTCTCTCTCTCAGCCTCGGACCAGTCCTCCGACGACCAGCCCCGGAGACCCTCTGGACCGGCCTCTTCCTCGCGCGACCCCTCAAAGCCTCTGCTGCACTTGAGTGTGTGTCCGCGAGTCTCTCTAGCTGCAGCCAATAAGTCTGAGTGTGTGTATGTGTGTTTAAGTCTGAGTGTGTGTATTTTTTTTTTTTTTTAATTCCCCGTCAAGCTGCTGTCCCAGCACCTGAGTGAGCGCTTCAACTCCCGTCGCAGCACCGTCGCAGCACCGCCGCTGTCCCGCCAAGCTGCTCGAGACCCGCGCGCTTCAACTCCCGTCGCAACACCGTCGCAACACCGTCGTGCCTCTCGCAGCCTCGCCGTGCTCAAGTCCCGCCTACAGGTTAGCCTCTCGTAGTCCTTTTAATTGTGTTTTTAATTACTTTAGATTAATTGTAATTAGTATAATTAGTTTAATTGTTAATTAGTTAGGTAATTAAATAGTTTTTTATATGTATATATGTATTAATAATGTAGTTAGTTTGATAAAATTGTTAATTATGTAATTGAAATTAATTTGATAGAATTATAAAAATTGTTAATTATGTAATTGAAATTAATTTGATATAATTAGTAAAATTGGTAAAATTGTTAATGTAATTGAAATTAATTTGATATAATTAGTAAAATTGGTAAAATTGTTAATGTAATTGAAATTAATTTGATATAATTATTAACATTGTTAATCATGTAATTGAAATTAATTTGGTATAATTAGTAAAATTGGTAAAATGTTTTATATAATTGAAATTAATTTAGTTAGTAATTTTTTAAGTTAATATCATATAATTTAAGTTATTTGTTCAATTGTTAATCATGAAATTGAATTTAGTTGAGTTATTGTATAATTTAGTTTTAGTTTACATATTTTTGATAAATGAGTTGATATTATTGAATTTTTGTTGTAATCGAGCCACGGAGGTTCGATTTAGGGTTTTGTTGATTATTAAGATAGTTTTGGATGATTTGTATATGATTTTTAAATGAGTTTGCAGGTTTTTGGTTTGTTAGAATTATAGGGGAAATTCTGCCGAAATTTCGGTAGAGTTTCCAACCAATTATTCTCAAAACCCTAATTTTTTCAATTCGACTTCAAATAACATAAAATTCATAATTTCACCTTTATAGTTCTTCGTCCGTTAGCAATAACTTTTAAGCCGCACTATTCGGCATCATCGCCAACATAAGTAATCGACTTCATTCGTCTTCGTCATTTAGCAACAACTCTTAATAATTGTTCTTTTTCTCTTTCGTTTAGCGAAATCAATGTCCAATCCAAGTAGAGATTGGATCACCGAGAACAATCGGTTGTCCTTGCAGTATAAAATCGGAGTTAATGAATTTATCCGCGCTGCAAGAAGATTTCCGAACGATAATTACGAATATCGATGTCCATGCAAGCCTTGCAACAACGTGATATGGCACGACATTGGAGTTGTAAGGCATCATCTGCTAAACAAAGGGTTTACCCCGGGCTACACAGAATGGTATCATCATGGCGAGGTCGTGCGTTCTGTCGGTCATCTTGAAGAAGTCCCCATCGGAGAAACAGCCCAGAGAGGAGTAGGAGGAATACATGCTGTTGTGAAGGATATAAGAGATCACGAGGATTTCGATGGTGTTACGGAGCCGGCTCCGAGCGATGTGCGTGCGGAGGAGTAAGTGGAAGACTTGTTCGCTGAGTTGGAAGCGGAATTGTACCCTGGATGCAAGGAGTTTTCGTCGTTGTCATTCTTGGTTCAGTTGATGCACCTTAAAGTCACGAACCATTGGACGAACAAGTCGTTCACAGAACTGCTGCAGCTTTTGAGGAAGTCTCATCCAGCCGGTAATCAAATACCGGAGAAGCATTACGAGGCAAAAGCAAAGCTGAAGCGATTTGGCATGGGATACGAGATGATCGACGCGTGCATTAATGACTGTGTCCTATTCCGAAAACATCTCGCGAACGTCGACGTGTGCCCGATATGTAACGAGAGTAGATGGAAGCCAACTGGTAAGAAGATACCGCAGAAGATATTGCGATATTTTCCCTTGAAAGATCGATTGAAGCGACTGTACGCATCTCGACACACGGCGCTTCATATGGAGTGGCACGAAAGAGATCGCGTCAGGGAAGCTGGCGTTCTACGACATCCTGCTGATGGTACAGCGTGGAAGAATTTGGACGAGAGATACCCAGGTTTTGCTGCAGAGCCTCGGAACGTGCTGCTTGGGCTAGCTGCGGATGGATTCAACCCATTTGGGGATATGAACCTATCATACAACATGTGGCCTGTAGTATTTACGGCGTACAACTTGCCGCCTTGGTTGTGCATGAAGAAAGAGTACCTAATGCTCACGCTTCTGATCCCGGGGCCCCATTCACCAGGAAAAGATATGGACGTTTTTTTGCAGCCTGTGGTTGAAGAGCTGAAAGAACTGTGGGAGAATGGAGTCCACGTTCGTGATGGAGCCAGAGATGAAGTGTTTCGGTTGCGTGCCGCGTTACTTTGGACGATAAACGATTTTCCGGCTAGATCGTATTTATCGGGATGGAGCGGCCAGGGGTATCTCGCTTGCCCTACGTGCAACTTTGACACGCCGTCCCTAAAAGTCAGAAACAGGATCGTCTACTACGACCATCGTCGGTTCTTAAAAAGGCGTCACCGATTGAGGAAAAGCAACGATCACTACAAAGATAAGCACGAGAAACGAAATAAACCCGAGAAGTTGACTTCGCAAGACATACTCGCTCAGTTGGCTGGTGTTTCTTGCACGACTACTGGCAAACACGCTGCCTCTGTAGGCAAAAAACGAAAGCGAGCTGAGTGCGAACTGAATTGGACCAAGAAAAGCATCTTTTACGAGTTGCCGTACTGGTCTGAGTCGCAGTTGAAACACAACATGGACGTGATGCACGTAGAGAAGAACGTGTGTGAGAATCTTCTCGGGACGATGCTCAGCTTGGAAAAGAAGAACTATGACACCGAGAAGGCGAGGCTTGACTTGATGGACTTGGGCATCAAGACCGTTTTGCACTTGGAACCAAATGGGGGTGGGTATTACAAACCGCGAGCGTCGTACGTTTTGACCCTTGAGCAGAGACAGCGATTTACAGAGTACTTAAAATCTGTCAAATTTCCCGATGGTCTCGCTGGGAATTTAAAAAAAAATGTGACAACTGATGGGAAACTCACAGGTTTGAAGTCGCATGATTGCCACGTGATCTTGCAAAGATGTTGGCTGTTGGTATTCGTCCTTTTGTGCCACAACCAATACATGATACGATCACTGAGCTTTGCAACTTTTTCAAGTTGATAAGTTCGAGAACATTAAGAGCCGAAGATCTTGAAAGAGCGCAAGAGTCTATCGTCGAGATCTTATGTAAGCTTGAGATGATATTTCCACCTGCTTTTTTCACGATCATGGTTCACGTGGCGATGCATCTACCAGAGGAAGCGTTGCACGGCGGCCCGGTGCATATGCGGTGGATGTACCCTTTTGAGAGATACCTTGGGACGTTAAAACATTTTGTCAAAAATAGAGCTAGACCAGAAGGCTCTATTGCAGAAGCTTATGTTGTAGAAGAAGCTCTAACGTTCATTGCAAGGTATATTGAAGATAAGAAAGTAGCTGAAGAAGTTTAAGTGCGAGAGCTCTCCGTTTTTCGATCCGAGATGTGTGTGCCTTATGGGATGATGAACGCGATAGTATTAGACGATGAGCAAAGAGAAAAAATGGAGCGGTACATCTATACCAACTGTCCTGAAGTGGATCCGTATTTGGTGTAAGTAATCGATCCACTTGCTTCTCTAACTTATTTCATTGTTGTATTTTATTTAAGCAATGTTTTTAACATGCAACAGCGAGCATTTGGATTTCCTGAACGAATCTGGAGTTCACGATATTGAAGCGGAGCATAGAAAGGGATTCAAAGATTGGTTTGCGAACAAGGTAATAACACAATAACCCGTTTTTTTATAAACACACAAGTGTTAACCAATACTTTGTTTCGTAATAACCAGATTTTTGAAATGAAAGCTAGTGGCTCTGACGTGTCTGACGAGATCTACTCGCTTTCTATCGGTTCCCTTCAAGTCGCTTATCAATATCCATGCTGCTTTGTTAACGGCGTGAAGTTCATTACTCATCGTCGCGATAATCAACGAGTCACTCAAAATAGCGGTGTATGTGTGTCTGTGGATGATTTCACTTACTACGGTCGGATGGAAGACGTCTTGGTGCTGAATTATAGGTACGACTGTCGTGTTGTATTATTCAAATGTATATGGTACGGTGACAAGCACGATTCTCGGCGACTAGTTCACAACGATAAGACTACTGGAGAAACGAGTGCTTTTACCGCGAAACAGTGGTTTACAGAGGAGCCGTACATACTCGCAATTCAGGCGAAACAAGTCTTTTACATCAAAGATCTTGTTTTAGGTGGTAACTGGGAAATCGTTCAGGAATGCAATCATCGAGGGATTTGGGACGTTCCTGAAGTCGACCCCACCACCTCAGCCTCGATTCCGTTGACAATAGAATTGTCAAACATCGATCGTCTGAATCATCGACATGAAATCGAAGATGCTGAGCTAGTAAATATCGTTGACGATGGTGAGGAAGACGATGATGATCATGAGGAATGCATCGTTTTTTAGGGAGAAGATGTTGATGTTGATGTTGATATAGGTAGTGATGACGATGAATGAGAACTATCTATGTAACCACGGTTTTCCTCCGCCATATGTGAGGTTTTATAATAAAATATATCCGTGGTGTCACCCACATTTTTGTATGATGTTGTTTCCTTTTGTTTTGTGATGTATGTTCACAAATGTTGTTTTATTTTATACGATGTCAATTTACAAATGTTGTTTTCATTTTATAGGATGTCGACCGCTTCAGGTTCTGGTGGAGATTCGCCACAGAGACCGGATTCTCAAGGTCCGCCACAGGAACCTGATTCCCAAGGTCCTAAGAAATCAAGGGGACTAACAACCGGCTCGACGTCGGCGCGAGCAACACATGGTGTACCGGGTGTGAAGGTGGTCAAGTGGGACCCAATAAACCAAACATTCTATCAAGAGATGAGGAAAGAAAATAAAAAGGTTGGACTATTTAACAACCGCCTCGGTGCTTTGGTGAAAGCACATATCCCGCCTACGACTCGTGATTGGAGTGAAGTGACGCCCCAGATGTTGGCTGTTATTTTGAGCGCATTTCATTCGAAGTTCACATTTGTGTACACGGATCCTAACACCGGCGAGGATCTGCCTGCGGATTGCTATCAGAATACGATTGATCAGACTATCATTCGGAATGCCAAGATCAGGCGACGCAACCAGAAGTCCAAGCTATCAGAGAAGTTCAGGTTGGAGTTTTGTGGGAGCACAGAAAACGCTAAGGCGAAAACACCACCGGGATATAAGAAAGAGGATTGGGAGGCGGTGGTAGACGAGTTCGCAACTGACGATTGGAAGGTACGTAATGTATGATTGTAATAAATCAAAATATCTTTATCAGATTGAATAATGACAAAATTAATTATTTGCAGAAAAAGTCTAATCGCAACAAGGAGAATTCGAAGAAGAAGAAGACGAGGTCGACTCAAGGATCTCTTTCTTTCTTGGCTCATCGTCATTTGAACGTAAGTTATTCTAATTTTGAAATACTTAATTTGAAATAAATTCAATACTTATATTTTCATAACAATTGCAGAGTAAGGATGATGGGACTTTGGGCTCCGCGTTAACGACGTGGGAGCAAAAACACCATTATAGAAAAGGTGAATGGACGACAGATTGGGCGAGACAAGCACATGTAAGTCATATGTGATAATTAAGATTACGTTACTTACATAATAATTAATTTTTAATAATTTTTTTTATGTGTAAAGGCGCGGATAGTTACTCTACTGGCGGATCTTCAGCGACAAGCAGAAGAGCAAGGCATAGTCTTTAACCAGGACGATGCAGAGGAGCACGCAATGCTAGAAATTCTCGGGAACCGTCAAGATTGGTACGTTGGAATAGGTCCAACGGTCCCGAGATCAACTTGGGCTATTGCTCAGGCTCAGGACGAGCTCGTCGTTAGGCTCAGGCTCGTCGCGGCGCCGCGTTCCAGATCCAGTGGTTGGCGAGCTCCAAGCTCAAGTGGCGGCACAACAACTCGCTATGGATGAGATGAGGCGAGCCAACCAACAGCAGATGGAGGAGATGCAGCGACAAATGTTCGCGTTCACGCAGCAGTTTTCACCCTTGTCTCAGATGTCGTCCGGCACGATGCCACAGATGCCTCAGATGTCGCCCGTCACGATGCCACAGATGCATCAGACGACGCCGTCGCCTCAAATGCACCCGTCGCCTCAGATGCACCCTATGCATCAGACAACGCCGCCATCAGTTTCAATGGCAGATGATCAGACGACGCCGCCAGCTTCAGTAGATTTCCAACGAGAGCGTACGAGCGGCAGTGAGCGTACGAGCGGCAGTGGACGAGGAGGTAGCAGCAGTTCTGGAGCAAGATTTGGCGGAAGAGGGAGTAAAATGTTCAAGGAGTGGTTTACAAACCGAGGAAAAGGAAATGGAAAAGAATGAACATTTTTTTTAATTATTTGTCGTACATTATAATAATTATTGTAATCGAACAACTAATGGTTAGTTTTTATTATTATTATGAATATTAATTAATGAATTTTCTAATTAATAAACTATTTAGTACATATTATTTTATTACAATTATAGAATTCATAAGCATAATAAATAAATAAAAATTAAAAAAAACTATCGGGTGCAACGGGTGCGACTGGTCGCACCCATAAATTTGGCGGGTAGGCCAACGGGTGCGACTGGTCGCACCCATAAATTTGGCGGGTATGCCATCGGGTGCGACTGGTTGCACCCAAAAATTTGGCGGGTAGGCCAACGGGTGCGACTGGTCGCACCCAAAGGTTTGGCGGGTAGGCCTTTGGGTGCGAATAGTCGCACCCAATGGCCTTCCCGCGGACTCTTTCGCACATCTTTTCTGACTTATGGGTGCGAATATAGGTGCGAAAAACCGCACCTAAAAGTCGCACCTAAAAGTCATGACCTTCGGGTGCGACTTTTCGCACCCATGACCTTTAGGTGCGAACTTTCGGGTGCGAAAAAGTCGCACCTAAAGTCGCACCTAAAGTCGCACCTAAAGGTATCATTGAGTGCGAAAATTGACTTTCAGGTGCGAAAAAAGTCGCACCCAATGCTGTTTTTTGTACTAGTGCATGTTTCCGATATTGTCCAAGATGGCCCGAGATGTATATTCGATCCCAATTTCAACGATGTCGTCTGAGTCCGCATTTAGTTGCTCGGATCGCATCATTGATGATCGAAAACAGAGTTTGAAACTCAAAATGATCGAGGACTCACTGTTTACAAAGGTTGTGGTCAACACGAACAACGTTCTCAGGAACCATTTGTGAACATTGATCTTGTTGATAATTTTGATATATATTTGAAAACATGACTATTAATGAAGTATAGTCTTATTGTAATGTTTTACTCATAATCTTGTTGTAATGTTTTCACTTTTTTTAAGTTATTAATAAGGATAAATTACACTATTGCCCCCTCAACTATGACGTTGATAACGTTTCACCCCCTGAATTATGAAATATTACACGACAGACCTTAAAATCCTACATTGTAACAAACATCTCTTTCTGTCAGGTTTTATTAACGGCTGTCAAGTGTTTAAAGGGTAAATCGGTAATTGTACAATTAAAAAATTATTACTTTTATTTATTTTGTGCCTTGTTACTCTTTTCTCCACATTGAAACCCCTAAATCCCCAAATCTACTTGACGGTGTGAAATCATTAAAGGTAAAGAAGTATTTTTTTTCTTCATTAATTTTTTTAGTTTTTTTTATTATTATTCTGGTTATATATAAATAATCAAATGTTTTTATTAGTATCTCTATGTTTTCATGATATACACAAACATATGTATACATATGCACAAACACATACAAATTTTTTTGATAAAAATTGGTAAATCCACACAAACACTCACACATATTCTTTCCAAAAAAGACTAGCGTTTAGCTGTTAGCATATGTGACTCGCACATCTCTTTGTCTCTCTCTATCTTTCCAATCTACAACTCACCCAAACAAAAAAGAAAGAAAATTATGAATCCATTCTCAGCTTTTAGCAAACCCAATCCATCTCCATCGTCGACCAAGAAAAACTAGAAGATGAAGAAATTCAAAATTCGACAGCGACGTAACTAAGCATAAAGAATTTGGGGGCGAGAATTGATGACGGAAGCAACATCGATATTGACGAGGCCTTCCAAATCTATTCCCTCGCCGTTGGTGAAGAGAACAACGGGATTTATAATCGATTTTCGGTAGCAAAGACGATGGCGTTTTTTTTTTTTTTTTTTTTTGTTCTGGCAGCGGGAACTTGGGGACAGCGAGTTCGAGTATGGAGGAGGCAAGAAGCTTGGGTTCACCGTGGTCGTCACTATAGAGAAAGAGAGAATTTGAAGCTCTATTGAAGAAACTGATTGATGATAATGAGGCTGAGGGATTGAGGACCGAACAAATGAAAAAATATGAGGGATTTGATGGGAAAGATTTGGGGATTTTGATTCAGTCCAGTATAAACGAAGGAATAAATATATAACAACACATTTTTTTTTTGTTTTTAGCAAGTATAAATAAGGGTATTAATGTAATGTCACTCATATACCAATTCACGTGCTGGAAACGTGACCAAAGTAACGACTTCCGTTAATCAAACCTGACAGAAGGAGATGTTTGTTACAATGTAGTATTTTAAGGTCTGTCGTGTAAGATTTCATAATTCAGGGGGTGAAACGTTATCAACGTCATAGTTGAGGGGGCAATAGTGTAATTTATCCTATTAATAAAGATGCAATTCATTTTACATATTAGTATCGTCTCTTGAAATTTTAACATTTGAGTCACTTTCATTTACCATTTAAATTTGATTTTTTTTACATAATGGAAATTAACGAAAATGCTAATTTTCATTAAGCTTAACGGAAATTTCACTTTCATTAAGCAATGGAAGGTAAAAAATTACTTAACGGAAATACCGCTTCCGTTAAATAATAGAAGACACACTAACGGAAGTGGAATTTCCGTTTCCTTATGATAGCCACTATTAATATGGATATCCCAAATCAACTTATTAAAGATAAAAGTATGCATGATTTTAGAATTTATATAATTTTAGATATTGTAACTTAGTATTTACTATGAAATGAAATTTCTCATCTGAGGTATACGGTATACCTTGACAATATTCTACTCTCAACTCAGTACGAATTGCGTTGTCAGAGTTGAGTAGCTGAAGCAAGCTGTGATTAATTGTCAAAATTAATAAAAGTTAAAAATGCTAAAGTGTCCGCGTGGCACCAAATATAAGACGTTGGGGTTAATTTGCTAAATAGTCTCAGACAAACACGGTGTTTGGCAGCATAAGAAATGGAAAGACTTTAAAGTCCGTAACTACTTCCTCATACCAGCATTCACTGTCTTCTTCATCAATGGCGGTCTTGAAGCCCTCTTTCTCACTCAGGCACCAACAACAGCTACTCTGAAACTTTCCATGAAACCGATCACACTTGTTCTGTAAGTATAGTAAGTATATAATGTCTGTTCTTTCTGCTCTTTTACTGTCTGTAGACCTGTCTACTTTGTTTGGTTCGCTAGCAAATGTCCCTGAAATCATCGTGATTCTCGAAAATGTGTAGGCTTTCCGCTCTAATAGTCATCTATTTAGGCCAGTGATAGCAAATATCGATCGGCTTAGGAAATTAAGAAAGATATCAGATAAGGTCAATTTTTCCCTAGAGAAGGGAAATAAAGAAAGAAAAAAATATAAACTGAGCTGAATAAGTTAAATATTTGCTTGATTGGTGATACACGTTGGTTGCGTTGAGTTATCTGTTAATTAATTGACTGACTTTACCTTGTAATTTTCTTTTATTTGGGTTTCTAGGGTTCAGGACTTGGCACCCATGGATATTAGAGCTGTATCTAAGAAATTGGTTCTGATTTTAATTTGTTGTTTTTTGTTTGATGTGTGCGCTTCGGATACGGTAAGAATATTGGTTGTCATTTACATTAGTTATTTTTGTTTCTTTTTCCTCAAATTTGATGAAGTGAATGAAATATCAATCTTTCAATGTAGATATTCAACAAGTCGGTCGATGGTAACTCTGGTGCTTCAACGAATAGAAGACATAAAGGTGTGAGTAATTTTTGTTTTCTTTGTTGTTTGGTTCCGGGATTTGCATGTAAAGGTTTCTCCATCAGCGAGTGGTTCAAAAGTGATTTTAAAACTTGACATTTCTCTTTGAAGAAGAATTTCTTTCTATCATGTAATCACCTCCTGGTTTGGTGGTAATCGTGTACAGATTCATACACATATTATTTATGTACACCTAAATATATATAAATAGAGAGAGAGAGAGAGAGAGAGAGAGAGAGATTGTTTTTTGCAGACAAAACAAGCAGGCAAAACTAGTTTTCAGGATTTTATTATGTAGTTATGGATCCAAGAACAGAGCCAATGAAATTAGTCAAACATGAGGGTATTTTGTGAAAAAGAGGAATGAAAATAGAAAAAGAATGACTAGAATTTCTTTTCAAACCATGTAAAGTAAAATAACTCTTTTGATGGTGATTATAGCAAGAAAAAGGCGTTTTCTATGTTGTTCATATTGACAGTTTATGTCATCATTCCTCGCCCACAAACTTGAAGTTCCTTCTCTAACACCATATTTTTTATTCTCACTTTTTTTTTGTTTGTTTTGAAGTTTCACGTTTCATGTGTTTAATTTCAACGTGAGCAGGAAAATGCCCAGTTGGTTGGAGTATTGGCCCACAAAAAGACAAATGCTTTGGTTACATCAACGCTACATTAGCCTGGAACGAATCGGAGATCCATTGTCAATCTTATGGTGGACACTTGGCAGCACTGGCATCATTTGAAGAGCTAAGCTTCACTGAGAATCTATGCCAAGAAACCACACATAGGTGCTGGATTGGGGGAAGAGCCACCAATTCTAGTGTCGGTCATGATTGGAAGTGGTCCGATAATTCTTCGTATTGGAACGAGACACTCTTCTTAAGGGTGCCCCTTTTGTCCGATTGTGGTCGTTTTTCATGCCGCGGTAACATTTCAACTGATTTATGCACAGTGGTTATCAACGGATCTAAATCACTCTCCGGTGAAAGATGCAATGCCACTAATGGTTTTATTTGCATGACTGAAATAGGTAAATAAATATGTGCTTGCCGGGGGAAATCACAGTGTGACGATCTCGCATACCGTTTTCTAACATTCATCTGTTTTGTTGTTCAGGGAGTAAATGCAACCACATGCATTGCCACAGAGAGTACCTCATTATTCTAGCTGTAGTGAGCGGCCTCATCCTCTTTACAATGCTAGCGATGATCATTTGGCTTCTTGCAACAAAGCGGAGCAAGAAGCGAAGGCGTTCCCGGAAACTGTCAAACCCGGCAGCTTCTGCGTTAGTTCCACCGTCGTGGAAAGTGTTCACGAAAGAGGAGCTCAGGTCGATCACGAAGAACTTCAGCGAAGGAAACCGTCTTCTTGGCGATGCCAAGACAGGAGGCACGTACTGCGGGCTTCTACCAGACGGCTCAAGGGTGGCAATCAAGAGGCTGAAGAGGTCGAGCTTTCAAAGGAAAAAAGAGTTCTCGTCCGAGATAGGAAGGGTCGCGAGGCTCCACCACCCGAATTTGGTTGCAGTGAAAGGTTGCTGCTACGATCACAGTGACCGCTACATCGTCTATGAGTTTATAGTCAACGGTCCATTGGACAAATGGCTCCACCACATCCCAAGAGGTGGTCGGACCTTGGATTGGGCCATGAGGATGAAGATCGCTACCACTCTTGCCCAAGGCATCGCGTAAGTCAACTCTCCTTTTTTTTTTTTTTTTACTCATTTAGCTTTACCTCTTCGCCTGGACCCCATATTAATGACAACGAAAATTGGTGAAGAAAACTTCAGGGGTGGAACGAGAGAACAGATTGCTTAGTGTTTTCTCATTCACACTATTTACTCTTTTTTTTTTGGTGGAAAATGAAATCAACCATGTATCTTGTAGTCTTGTATTTTCCGTCATAGCTGTCTTGAAGTTTTTTCTCTCGAAAGTTTAATTATTTTTCAGGTTTCCAAACATAACCTTTACTAATTCTTTCAACAATGACCCGACTTGCGTGTTGCTTTTTTTTCTTCTTCTTCTGTTTAGGTTCCTACATGACAAGGTGAAGCCTCACGTGGTCCACCGTGACATCCGTGCCAGCAACGTGCTTCTCGACGAAGAGTTCGGAGCCCATCTGATGGGAGTCGGACTGTCGAAGTTCGTGCCGTACGAGGTGATGCAGGAGCGGACGGTGATGGCGGGGGGCACACACGGGTACCTCGCCCCCGAGTTCGTGTACAGAAACGAGCTGACCACGAAAAGCGACGTGTACAGCTTCGGTGTTCTGTTGCTTGAGATCGTCAGCGGCCGCAGACCCGCCCAGGCCATGGACTCGGTGGGCTGGCAGAGCATCTTCGAGTGGGCCACGCCGCTGGTCCAGGCCCATCGCTACCCTGATCTCCTCGACCCCCACATAACCTCCTCTTCCTCGCTCATCCCCGAGTCCGGAGTCATTCAGAAAGTCGTGGATCTCGTTTACTCTTGCACTCAGAACGTTCCCTCGATGCGACCCAGGATGTCCCACGTTGTTCATCAGTTGCAGCAACTAGCCCCGCCACCTACTTAAAACTCCGTCCTTACTTTTTGCCGATGTTTCATGTTCTAGGAGATTGTAGTTCTGTCTATGTATTAGGACTAGTACTGTATATTTAGAACACTTTGAACTTAACTAGTGTATGTGACCAACTATTAGTGTACCTACAATGTTATGGTAATTTTTGGGTTTATTTTATTTGATTTTATTTGGCAGGCATGAATAAGTTTTGAAGATGAAGGGAATCCACAATGTACAATTGACAAATAACAGTATTACATTCACCGACGAAGACTGATTATATACAAAGTGTGTGTTGGCGAACTCAACATGTTCTTCTGCAACAATTACAGTTGAGCCTCTATGAATGCCAAGAGTGCCAACCCAGCTGCCCAAACATCCTCATCTAACACATGTTCCGCCGGCGAGTGACTTATGCCTCCCCGACAACGGACAAACAGCATCCCAACCTGTTTTTAGTATTAAAAAACAAGTTACAAAATGCTCTGAAAAGCAAGGGTGAATAAAAAAATTAAACCACCTTTGTTAAATGAGATATAGCCATGGCATCATGTCCTGCTCCGCTCATCAAGACGGGCACGTCGGTCTGAATCTCGCCTCCCATTCTCTTGACCGCAGCGAAAGCAGACGATTTGAGCTGTGTGCTCAACTCCGAATCGCACATCACTGCATCTGCATCGTGCTGCAACAACGCCCGAAAAAAGGTGAACCATCTCAAGACCCCGTTCGGTAATTTTTTTTTTTCTTTTCCTTTTTCCGAAATAAAAATGAATTTTATCTTTGTTTATACCAGAAAACTTACGAACATCTTACCAAACAAAGCCTTAATCTACAATTTATTTTCCGTTTTTAAAGATCATCGCGTACCTTCCGGTCAATGGTGCATGAAACCGTTCGAGTATCACAAATTTTGTACAAGCGCTCAGATAGTTCATAGATCACAGCCTCACGCCCAGTATCGTCTATGGTACGTAAATCTATGGTGAATGTTACCTGAGAAAATTCTATGCACATCAATATCGATGCCAATGATAGCGCACATATGTGATTAAGTTCTTACCTGGCCTGGAATGACGTTACTTGCGCTTGGCCAGGTCGATATCTCGCCAACAGTGCACACGAGGGAATTCGAAAGCGAATCCAATGAGGAAGCATCGCAATTACCATCGTCAGGCAAAAACTTTCGGGGATTTTTACAGATATTCTCCAGCAATACAATCATTTCGGCTGCAGCGGCCATTGGGTCTCGACGCATAGACATCGGTACCGTTCCAGCGTGCCCTTGAGATCCTCTCACAGTAACCTGAAACATTTACAAAAAATTAAAAGAAAAACACTAACATGTGAATGCAAAAAGTCTTTTAGCAAACAATAGTCCTTCCCACCTAAAAAAAATGTATGGAAGAGAAACCAACTTAAAAAAAGAAATCCATATCAACCCGGCTCCCAAAAAAAAAAAAAAAAGTTTTCTTGCTACGTCCCTGATAACCGAAACTGGAATGACAGTTTCGTCCTTAAGGACACTCTCATACCTTCATTCTTGTCTGACCGGCTATGCCCTTAACTACTCCTAGAGGAAAGCCAGACCATTCTAGGACTGGTCCTTGTTCAATGTGAACCTGCAACAATGTTGCAAAAGTTAATATACAAGAGAATTGGTTTTTTTTTTTTTACTTATTCCTTTAAAGTGAACGATAATGAATTAACAGGCTTGTCCGCAGGATAAAGAATACCTCAACGTAGCCCCAAACAGATTCTGAGTCATACTTCATCTGCAACAATTTTTCATCTGTAATATCTATGGAGTTCTTCTTAAGGACATTTTGAACTGTCATACCACTGGGCAATGAATCAGCTGATTAGTAAATACGCAATCAATATTACATTCGAAGTTAGTATATATATAGGGAATCATTAAAGGGAAACCTTTTATCAGATATCTGCAGCGCTGAAACTGGCAAAACTCCTGCTATGGCTGCGCTTCCGAGGAATGTGGATTGAAACCTCACTCCCTCCTCGTCACTAAACGCAATAACCTACAAAAGTTTTATGTTAATAAGCAATGCAATTTTAGATAGAAATGTGACTAAGAACTATGATTAGATAGATACAAAAGTTTTGTATCCTACTATGGTTATAGTTTCCCTTGTAACTAAGAACTACTAAAAGTTATCATCTTTTTTAATACATCGCATGCCATAATGCTAGGATACACCATAAAGAAAAATCTAAGACAAACTGCAATATAATCTATCTATGGTTATAGTTTCCCTTGTAACTAAGAACTACTAAAAGTTCTCATCTTTTTTAATACATCACATGCCATAATGCTAGGATGCAGCATAAAGAAAAATCTAAGACAAACTGACATTTATGTGCCTGGTGTGAATCAGGATATTGAGGATACAGCAGAGTAAATCGATTTCTTTGAAAATAGTCGAGAAGACAATGAAAAATTGAAGATTCTTGGCAGAGAATCTGTGATATATATACTGGATGCCTTTTAAGTATAAAAACCTTTTTCCAGAAAGTCTAAATAATTTTTTTAATGCGAGACAAGCAGTAATATGACAGCGGCTTGACATACACTTTTATTAAAAAAAAAAAAAATCCCATTCGCTCACCTCAACGGGCCTCTTGAGTGTTCCAAGCTTGCCATTGACACTCAAAACCTTCAGCGCAGATATCGCCGAGACGATGCCTAACGCCCCGTCAAACATTCCGGCATCAACAACAGTATCCTAAACAGCCAATGCAAGGGGAAAAAGATATCATATCATCGGATCCCATTACTTTAAACTTAAGAGACAATTGGAAACCGAAAATGTTACCAAATGAGATCCAATAATCAATGCCTTTGCTCTTGGATTCTTTCCCTCAATCCGGCCGTGAACATTTCCCATGTAATCGACCCACCTGTAATACCATCATCACCAATGAGATCGAATTAATAAGTCGAAGATTTACTTAATAAATAAATAAAGGGAAAAAAAACCAACGTTGTCAAACCGGCATCTTCCATCCATTGGGATATGAGATTCCCGGCCTTTACCGAAGCCGGGCTTTGGAAGGTCCGCTCGAGATAGCCATCGGCATCACTTACCTGTTATCTACAAACAACCTCATCAGAAAAACATAAAAACTACACATTTACTGTAAGAGAATGTATCGGTGCATATATAATTGAACTTTGTGTATGTCAGCAGTGTTTTTACTCTTGACCAGGCTTCAGATTGCTCATTAGTCATTGAATCTGCTTTCGTTGCCAAAGTCTTCATCTACTCGTACTCCGATTATTAAATATAAAAAATAAAAATAAAAAAGCAAATGATTCTAGTACATAAAGATTAAACTGAATTTTCTTTTTATGTTTTTAAATTACTCGGCGAAAGCGTTTCTCTTCTTCCAACAAAATAAGGTAAGCGATTAACAAAGATTGAACAAACAATCCATAGAAAAAGAAAAGTTAATATAAACTATTGAATCAATCATCTTACAAGTAAAACAACGTAAGAAAAGAAAAAAGTACCAGACCGAGCTGTTGAAGTCTAGCCACTGATTCATCCCTTAGAATCTTCGGATACCAATCACTGTTCAAACCGTTTTTTAAACCTTCAACTTCGTTTCCTGTATATATATACACTACACACGCGATTAAAAGCAAGCTCTAATATCTTAACGAAGATGGATATACAATACATATGAAACAACATTTACAAAAAAAAAAAAAAAAAAATAACTATATTAATTACCAGATTGAATGAGATTGGAAGAAGAGGTGGATATAGATATGGTGAAAAGAAGCGAGAGGAAAAGAGAGAGAAACAAAACAGAAATCATATTCGATGATGGAGAATCGGAGATTATTGCCATTAACGAAGCGAAGAAAAGGCAAAGAAACCACCACCGCCAACCTTGTGGTTTTTCGGATGGTGTGGTGGGTTTTTGGAGGACCTGCACTTTCTGTCACTAATAATGATAAATATACTAATAAAAGTATTTATATTTTTGGCTCAGAAAACTAAGAAAGCGAAAACTAATTTTTCAAGTGCCAAAATCTGGTACGTTTGATTGCGTTTTAGATATCATCTGGTACTGGTCTGGCTGCGCTTAGTCACTGGATTCCACTTTTGGTCTTTCGTTGCACGTGACGTGGCTTTCCATGCAAATTATTTTTTCTATTGTCATTTAGCTGATCATCTATTGTTAAAAAAATGGCCAAGTAATATCATATTATATTATGAATTTTTTTTCACAAGTATTATGATTAGTTGATTAGTATTATGGATCGGCATTTTCCTAATATGATATGATTTGTTGATAATACCAAATTACGAAAATGCCGCTAAGAATATCATCTTCGAAACAAATTTTGATAGCTGATGAACATACCAATGAAATTTATATAAAATAATGTACTAAAATCGTTATATATATTAATACAAGCAAAATAGCCGCTTATATAATAAGCCGTATGTCTCGCACGTTGCTGCGAATTAATTAATATATTTTGATCTGAAGAAATAAATATATAGAGATATGTAGATATATTTAAATTTGAAAAAAAAAATATTTACATTTTTTGGAGACATTTTTATCTTTATGATAAAAAAAAAAAAAATACGAATGAACAATACTTGTGTTTGGGTCCAATATATTTTTTTTTTCTTTAAAAAAAAGTTTAAAAAAAGTTCAAAAAAAAATACTGTTTATTAAACAATATTTTTGTGAGTAGAGAGGATATATATAATATAATTTACTAAAATCATTAAATATATATATATATATATATTAATACAAACAAAATATCCGCGGGTTGTTGCAAATTGCATGATGTATTTTAATATTAATAGTTTATTGAAATAATTAATAATATTTTTATGATTATAAATATGATGTACTCAAAATATTATGTTACATATGTAAAATTTAATTTTAGTTAAAGTTACATCACTAACCTTTCATATATAATCTAAAAAATAAAAATACATATATTTTAAATAGAAAATACAAATGTAATTACGGACCATAAATTGTGTATGTATACAAAATATAATATGAATATTGAATGAAATTTGGTCTAATCATTTTTTCCAATATATATACATATATATATATATGTATATATATATATATGAATAAAAATGATTAGTTTTATAAAAATATGAAGGTATAGAATGCCAAACGCCTGTCTTTGCTTCCTGTTTTGTATGTATGTATGAACAATATGAAAATACTTGGCTACTAATATTTAGGGTGTATCCAAAGTAAAAATTAATTAAGAAGTTTCCATCACTTGAATATTAAACAATATATAGAAGTTACAGATTGAAGGAATGGAAGAATCAAGATCTGGACTCAAGTTTGTTGTGAATGAATTAGACTTTTATTACTTTGCACTGAATAGCTCGTTGAGCTTATATATAATTGTTTGGAGTCAGTTAGCCTTAACAGAGTGCCAACCAATGTTAGTTATATAATTAAGTCCATCTGGCACATGCATTGCCAGGTTGGATACGAGTGTGAAAGCTACAGACTAAGTGACTCCGATAACCTCTCTCAAACTGGACTCCAATGCTCGTGCTGAAGATGCATCAGCAAGGCGTAGCTTGTCGCGGAAGTAACTAAACTGTGTTATTGAGAGAGGCTTTGTGAATAGATCAGCCACCTGTTCTTTTGAGCAGACGAAGTGCACATCAATTTCTTTATTCAACACTCGATCACGAACAAAGTGAATATCAATTTCAATATGCTTGGTGCATTGGTGAAACACGCGGTTGGAAGCCAAGAGACTTGCTCCGATGTTGTCACACCAAAGAACTGGTGGTTGCTCTGTGATCACACCAAGCTTATGAAAGAGAGACTTGAACCAAAGTACATCTGTCGTCGTCGAGGCTAAAGCCCGATACTCTAATTCAGTGCTTGATCGTGCCACGACTTGTTGCTTACGTGAGCTCCAGTTGAGAAGATTATCGCCCATGTAGATGCAATGACCACTGGTTGAGCGCATATTGTCAATGTCACAAGCCCAATCTGTGTCAGTGAAGCACTGCAGATTGAAGCGAGTGACAGGGCGAAAGGTGAGGTGTCACGACCCGCAAGACACCCGTCGCCCTCGGATCGTGACCTTCCCCATAATATTTTCAACGAAAGGAAAATAAAACACTTTCAAACATCATTTACAAAACGTTCATTAAACAAACAGGGGAAATAAAACTAATTTACATATAAGGAATAGCAAGGGTGCCTAGAGCTAGTCCGCTAAAAAAAGGGTAAAATTTTTCGCTTTTAAAAGAGTTACAAAAATGCGGACTACCCTAACTTGCTATTCGTAAGCACGGGCCCATAATTTAAATGTAATTACATTATAAAAGTTCTTTTCAAAGTTATATAAAAACTTTAACAAGCATAAAAGCTCAGTTTTCAAAAACTGACACCAATTTTCGGAAAAGACATTCCCTATGCCACATGCGTAATGAGATCTACCTCGACTAGCACTCTTGCTTCGCCTGAGCTTTTCCTTTATCTACAAGGAGAGGGATTTATGGGGTGAGTCACACAAACTCAGTAAGTAGGATATTTAACCTAGAACTACATGAGATGCATAGATGCAGATGACATCAGATGACAGTTAAAGAAGTTCAATAATTTAATCAGGATAACAAAAGCTCATTAAATCAACAGAGACTTACTCAACTTTAGAACCCAATTCTAAAACAATCAATCACACAATCATATAAGAATCCAACTAACAACCGATTGCCTAGGAACTCATCCATCTCACTCATCCCGACGCCTTACATCAGTGGGCTAGTCAATCAACACTTCAGTCCGCAGTCATTCATGAGAGATGAGTAAACCATTCCGAGAACTCGAGCCTAGTCCTCGGAAGACCGAAGTTTTAAGGTCTGGGATCCACTAGCACATGTAGGAGGTCCTTAATGCGCGTTCGGTAGAGGGGATCACACTAGTACAAAATATAGCATTAGGTGCGACTTTTTTCGCACCTGAAAGTGTAAAAGTCGCACCTGAAAGTACTTTCAGGTGCGACTTTAGATGCGACAAAGTCGCACCCGAAAGTCCGCACCTGATAATCCTCTTGATTATCAGGTGCGACCTGTCGCACCTGAAAGTCTTCTACTATCAGGTGCGACTAGTCGCACCTGAAAGTCTTGACTATCAGGTGCGACTAGTCGCACTTGATGCTCTTTATCTTTTTAAAAAAAATTAATATGCTGATTATATATTGTAATATATAATCAGCATATTAAAACTAATCAAAACTAATTTCATTATATTCCTAATTGATAAATTACAATATATCTTAATTTTAATTTCATTAACTAATTACAATTCCTAATTGATAAATTACAATATATCAAAACTTATTAAAACAAAAACAAATTTAAACTAATCACATTATTACAATTACTAATCAATTAACTAATTACAATATGTGGAAACAAAATGCAAAATAAACTAAACACTACCGTACAAGGAAAATCATTTAGAGTCTTGAAACACAAGTTTTATGGTAAGAAAGATTCCCTTGGGTATTTATGGTCTCTAAATGTAGAATCAGTCATAAAATTAGTATTTCACATACCTGATCAAAGAAGCCATAAACCAAAGCAACAGTCCACAAAGTGTTTTTAAGATGATTTCGAATTCCACGAGTCAAGAACTCATTCCAAACGAACATTGTTTCATAAACGAACTGCCCCCCTTATAATCAGTCAAATTTTTTTGTAGACTACGCATTACATGGTATGAGTAGCTGAAATAGAAATCTTTTGTGAGGTCCACTGTGCATAGAAGCTTCTTGTATCTAAGGAAACAAGGGAAGAAAATGACCAGCATTAGATAAAGATAAGTGTTAATTTATATCTAGTAAAAACATAGGCAATGGTGAACAATCGTATCAAGTATAAATAATAATTTCTCAGCAAATAAAAAATAAACTATAAATATAAATATAAAGCAAAAAATAAAATATAACAATAGTTAGAATTAGCGAGGAGGTGATCGCCCTCTGCAAAATAAAATATAACAATAGTTAGAATCTGCTATGCATTCCATCTTAGGGGAATAAAACCAATATACCAAGAAAATTCGGAATGAGTCAGACTGAATCGAGGAAGCTTACACCAGTACTTTAACATTAATGTGTGTCAACGTACTCGGTACAACTGGAAGATGACACGAAACATAAGCTATTAGCCCAGAGATTTTAGTTTATACCAAGAGGACAAAAAAACACCATCCAAATACATCCGAAAGATGATCGGTTCCTAACACTACTCTCTTGGTTCTCCTCTAACATTCCCGATAGCCTGACCCACTAGCGCTTAAGCCATCATAACTCGAGCTACAAAACTTGAAATCGATTGATTCTAGCGGCAAATGAAAGTAGACTCATGTAGCTTTCTAAAAGATATTACAAGCATATATACGACAAGAATAGCTATCTCAAAAACATCCCGTAATTCACTGTTACAATTCTGGAAATCCCGTTTTACTGCTGCGAAACACAAACTTTGGAAATTCATAACTCATTCAATACTCAATGGATTTACATGTTCTTGGTCATTTTAGAAAGCTCATACAGTCTACTATCCATGAAAAATATCCAAAAATAAGAACTCAGATCATATCGGTCTGTCCACGTCGATTTACAGAGGCAGTTCAAACACTAATCTGGATCCAAATCACACGGCCAAGATCCAAATCAAAGGCAAACTCAGTTTAAATCAATAACAAACATCATTGAATCGATTCCTAAACTATTAAATCCGGAACAAATACTAATCCACGCCCAAAATCACCCTAAGACAATCAGAGAGAAAAACCTCAATCCAAACCCTAGAATCGAATCTCAAAATTGGGGAAAAGAAATTCTCACTTGAATATCTCCGATTGGCTCTCCTCTCCTCTGATTCCGGCGTCCTCGACGTGCTCGCGGCGGCGCTGGTTCCTTCTCGGCCGCGCACGGGTGGCGCTCGGGCTCGGTGGCTGGCTGGATGGCGCGCGCACAGGGCTGGGGTCTCGGGCTGGTGCTGGTGGTCGTGCGTCCTCTCCCTCGGTCTCTCCCCTTCTCAGTCTCGCTCTCTCGCTCTCTTATCATCTCTCTCTCGCTCGATCTCTCTTTCCCTCCCTCTCGGTTCTCTCGTTGTTGTTTTTAAAACTGAATGAAAAAATGAGGGGGAGAATTGGCCCGGTTAAAATTTTAAACAATCAGGTGCGACTTTGTCGCACCTGATAGTTATTTTAAACTATCAGATGCGACTCGTCGCACCTGATACTTAAAATTAAAAAAAAAATTAGCGAAATTTTTTATACTTCGGGTTGACAATCTGGTGCGACTAGTCGCACCCGAAAGTCATTTAGATGCGACTTTTAGGTGCAACTAGTCGCACCTGATAGTCATGCGCATCAGAAAACCAAATTTGTAGTAGTGTCAAACCCTCACCAACCCCTGGTTGATTCAGGGTTCATATTCCCCTCAGGACAGGTAAACCACTCGTCACTTACCTGAAGCCACCCGTTGACTTCCCATTAAAGGGTCTCTGGTGATGCCACCCGCTACACTGCCGACAAGGGATCATTATGTTTTACAGGAGCTGACTACAGCCTACCTACCTATCCTATAACATGAGGAGATCTTATAGGGATAAAGCCCGTCATTAACATTATTAGTTTCACTGTATGGCTCTTTACGCATTTTAGAAGGAGTTGTCGACAACTGTGAGGCTGGACCTTCTCCTAGAACAGTTCCTCTCGAGATTGAATCCGGAGGACACCGTCTTTCCTCCTCTTATTGTCCTCCTCATCAGGACAAAGGGGTAAAACCTATTACAGAAGCTTAACATAGTTTTAATGGCTTCAAGGTTCTTAATTCGCTAATCGCTTAACCCTATCATTTATTATCTTATTAGTTAGTGGCCGAAGCCTTATTCGGTCGCCTTGTCTAACTGAGAGTTTCTCTTGGTTTAAGGATTAAACGAATAAACATAAAAAAAATTATTCTACTAGGCACCATTCCTCTTTGGCGCCTCTATCTTAAATCCCACTTACCTGGATTATTGTCGCTCTTGATCTTCGAGCGCTGAAGTCCTTATCCTCAGATTGCGTGCTTCCTGATATGTCTCATTCCGAACGTTATCCTTAAGGTTGTTGTACGTGTTGGCAAGGTCGGGGTCGGGCTGCGGCGAGTGCCGCGAGGTCGGGGACGGGCTGGACTCACTGCTTCCGGTGGCTGCAAGCGGGGCTGGGACGTTTGTCGGGCAGAGGGGAGGGCTGGGACGTTCGTCAGACCGAGGAAAGGTTGGGAGGCGGACCGAGGTAAGGCCGAGGGGGCTGGGCCGAGGGAGGGTGTCCAGGCGTGGGCGGGCAGGCACAGGGGGGGCGTCCGAGCGCGGGCGGGCGAGGAGGACGCGCTGGTCGAGGGCCTAGGGGAGAGCTGGGCAGTGGCTGGTAGGAGAGAGAGATAGTGAGATTGAGAGAGAGAGGGTGAGAGAGAGAGAGCCGACATGTTCACGGCGGAGGACGGCTGCGTGCGGAGCTGGGCCTAGGTCGAGCTCGCCGAAGACAGTTGCAGAGAGAAAGACGTAGTAGCAGAGAATTAGAGAGAGAGAGGTGACGAAATCGGCCGAGGAAGAAGAAGGCTCAGGTATTTAAAATATCCTAAGATTATTGGGTGCGACGCCGTCGCACCTAATAAACATATTCGGTGCGACATGTCGCACCCGGCGTCGCACCGAATATAAAATCACACAGCCAAAAAATTTTGGGGGGATTTTTCAGACCGTTTTAAATTTTAAAACTTCTGTCGCACCTAAAGATATTAGGTGCGATGATATATTATCCGGTGCGGCACTGACGCACCGAATACCACTTAACTTTAGCAAAATATTTAGTTACCTGGAAGGGTATTAGGTGTCACACCTAATACCCTTCCGCACCATAAATGTGAATTTGTAATAATGAATTTTCCTTCATGCATCCGTACATATTTATAGTAAAAATTATGACACATTAATCAACAAAGAGATAAGCGTAATTAATTATTTACCCTCATTTCATGAATTTTATGAGCATACCAATTATATACATCCATTATGTATAACACTCCCCATTTTGAATACTCAATAAGACATTTACATGTTCATGCTACCTCGTTAAAAACTTTACTAGAAAAAAAGTTAGTAGGAGAAAAGCCATAGTAAGGGAAAAATAGTGCAGCCACGCAAAGCTCCCCATCATGCTGACATGGGTGCGTTCTTTTATAAATATTACAATTTACGCATTCCAATGTTATGAACATGTTTTCTGAAAGTTGAAGTGGGGAGCGTCTTTGTGAGGGAGATCAGATGAGTTCTCACAAGAACGCATGTACTTGATGTTGAAACATTGTTCTATTTCTACTCTTGAGTGAATGAAAAGAACTTTGTTGGGACTTTGTTATGTCGCTCTTTATAGATCCTTCCTTTATTTGCGCAAGGCATGCAATATTATCTTCATAAAGTGTGATTGGATCCTCAATTGTTGGAAGAACACTGGTGGCTCTAATATGTTGCGTCATGGATCTCAATCATACACATTCACGACTTGCCTCATGTAGTGCTATAGTCTCTGCATGATTTGTTGATGTGGCAACAAGCATTTGTTTTTTAGAACACCAATAAATCGCAGTCCCTCCGCACGTAAACATATATCCAGTTTGGGATCTCCCTTTGTGTGGATCTGGTAAGTAACCTGCCTATGCATAGCCAATAAGATAATATAATCCTAAATCAATCGTTAATTAAAGGTAACGAAGCACATGTTTGACCCCATTCCAGTGTCTCTTCATAGGAGCTGAGCTGAATCTTGCTAATAGATTAACCGCGAAATCTGTATCAGGTTGAATGCAATTAGCGAGGTACATAAGAGCTCCAATCTCACTGAAATATGGGACTTCAGGACCAAGAATTTGTTTAGATTCTTCACACGTACGAAATGAGTCTTTTAACACATTTTTGTGTGTAATTTGATTGAAAAACAAATATTCCATTTTTCACGTGTTCAATCTGTAAGACGAGACAATATTTTGTTTTCCCAAAGTCTTTCATTTCAAATTCTTTCTTTAGGTAAGAGATTACTTTTTGGATCTCTTAATCAGTCCAAATGATGTTCAAATCATCAACATAAACAACAATGATAACACACCTGAATGTTGTTTTCTTGATGAATACGCAAGGACAAAGAGAGTTATTGACATAACCCTTTTGTATTAAATATTCGCTTAAGCGATTGAACCACGTGCATCCGGATTGCTTTAGCCCATACAAAGATCTTTCCAGTTTGATGGAATATATATATCTCTAGGCTTTGAACTAGATGCTTCAGGCATTTGGAATCCTTCAAGGATTCTCATGTATATTTGAGTATCAAGTGATCTGTATAAATAAGTCGTGACAATATCCATGAGATGCATATCTAGTTTCTCATGCATTGATAGACTGATCAACTATCTTATTTGCAATTCCATCCATTACAAGGGAACATGTTTCTTTGGGCCTTTGAGAAAAACCTTGGGCAACAAGTCGAGCTTTGTATCTCACAATCTTTTTTCGCATTTCTCTCTCGTACAAATACCCATTTCTATCCAGTAGGTCTCACATCTATATGTGTGAGTACTATAGGCCCAAAACCTTGTGTTAGTTAAGCGAGTCAAGTTTCGCTTAAATCGCATTTTTTCATTCACCCCAATCGTGTCTATTTTTACATTTAGTAACAGATCTTGGTTCTGGATCCCTATCATTTTCGTCCATAACATTGCATGCCAAACTATAAGTTAATGCATCAACGATGGAGAAAATATGGAATTTCCACGTAATACGCTCTAAATCGGTCCCTAGAAGTTGGGTTGGGGGACATTCATGGAGAAAATCACCACATGGATATTCAACCCTGCAATTCCTCACTTTCTTCGCCAGAATCGAAGTAGAGGCCATTTTTAGGAAGAAATTAAGAGACAAACAAAGGAATTTATGGAAAAACCGAACGACGAACACGAAAAGCGAAAACCCAAAAGGTCAAACGAAATAAGAATGAACTAGAACCCAAATCCCAGTTATACTATGGAAATGATGGAGGAGATCGAAGAAACATTCAGAAAGAAGAAAGAAAGAATCAAGACCCTAGCAGAGCACAAAATTGCAACCACATAGAAGAGAGAGAGAGAGAGAGAGAGAGAGAGAGAGAGAGAGAGAGAGAGAAGGAAAATAGAGACTGACAGTTCTAACTCTTCGAAGCAAATAAATAAGACTTCAAATAAAGAGTTTATTTGAAATTTTATAGACCCGAAAGCCTAACAGACTTACGTTAAATGCGTTGTTTTTTCATATCTCATAAAATCAAATCGAATCTAATATTTTATTTCTTTAAACCGCTTGAGATTCTCAAAGAACATCATTACGATTTTAAAAATAAAATATTCCATTCCTTACAAAGTGTGATCCACATGGCACTACGCATGAGTGTGCTCGAACCCGGTACTGTAAGCGAGCCCGCAACGTTCCAAAAGGGACCAACTCGGTTGAATTCTAGAGAAATGGTATTTCGAATTCTCTTCTAGTTTATCCACTACTACGTACTGAATAAACTGGATGATTGATCGTTGATGTTGGACTTCGTCCTCCGTTAATAACGTATTGGGCCAAGCCCAGCACTGGACAAGCGCAGCTCGAAACCACAAAGTTGACCCAATAAGAGCAAATCATCGACCTTACATCGATTTGTAGCTGCGAGCTGATCCTCGTTGCGAGGTGATTCAGTTCACTCAACTAAAGACATGTATTGTCTCTGAATACCCGGAGACTGTTTTGGTGTCAACAATGTTCGAACCTCCGCACAATCTTCTTCTTCTTCATTTTTTTTTTCTCTGTTCTCTACATTCTCAGAACTTGTAATATGGCCACTCACATGCTTGCCAAATATGTCTTGGTTTTGTGGCCTGAGTCTGTTCCCCCTCTGTTAGAATTGCCTTTCAATGAATTAGTCCAGGGGACTATTTCTAAAAAAAAAAAAAACGAAAAAGAATTATAAAGACCGATCCACACTTATCTGATCGAGTATTGTGAATTTGTACACGACAAAAGATCACACACAACTTACACACAACACATAAGAAAAACATAGCTCACATTTTGAAGTCAAATAAACATATAAAAAAAATAAATAAAACTCGCTCAAAAAAGAGGAGCAAGAAGCATGTCTGATGCGGAAGCGGAAGACTCCCCGTCGACTCCTCCGGCGCTGATCCCATCCCTCCCAGACGATGTAGCGGTGAACTGCCTTGCCCGAGTCCCGATGATCCACCATCCCTCCCTCTCCGCCGTGTCCAGGCCACTCCGAGCCCTCCTCTCCTCCCCAGACTTGTTCGCCGCCCGAGCCCGCCTCGGCACCGCCCAGCCCCTCCTCCACCTCTCCCTCCGCCGCCGCGACTCCCCCACCAACTCCTGGTTCGTCCTCCACCCCCCTCACCTCTCCCCGCTCCCGCCCCTCCCCGCCCCCTCCATCGGCGCCGCCTACGCCGTCTCCGGCCACCTCATCTACGCCCTCGGCGGCTCCGTCGCCGACGTCCCCTCCTCCCACGTCTGGGTCCTCGACTGCCGCGCCCGCGCCTGGCGCCCCGGCCCCCCCATGCGCGTCGGCAGGGAGTTCGCCGCCGCCGCCGCCGTCGCCGGGAAGCTCTACGTCCTCGGCGGCTGCGCCGGGGACACCTCCTGGGCAAAAACCGCCCACTGGGCCGAATCCCTCGACCCGAAGCTGGGGCGATGGAATCCCATCCCGAGCACCCCTCAGGCCCGAGGGAAGAGGTGGATGCACGCCACCGCGGTGGTGGAGGGGCGGGTTTACGCGATGGCGGACCGCGGCGGCGTCGTGTTCGAGCCCGCCTCCGGAGAGTGGGGCGAGGTGGGCGGCGAGCTCGACAATGGGTGGAGGGGCCGGGCCTGCGCGATCGACGGGGTGATCTATTGTTACGACTATCTGGGGAAGATCAGGGGGTTCGACGTGGGCCGTGGCGGGGCCTGGAAGGAGGTGGAGGTCGTCGGAGGGGTTCTGCCGAAGTTTCTGTGCGGGGCCACGATGGCGGACGTGGGGGGGAGGTTGGCGGTGGTGTGGGAGGAGAAGGGGAGAGAGAAAGGGGTGATCGGGATTTGGTGTGCGGAGATTCAGGTCCAACGCACCGCTCACGGGGGTCTGTTGGGGAACCTTTTGTGGTCCGCTAAGCTTCTCTCGCCTCCCAATGCCTCCTCCATCGTGCACTGCGTCGCAGTTTCCTTGTGACCCTAAGGTTTAACTTGTTGCATTCCTTAATACTTTTTATATGTGAAGAGATATAACTGCTTAGTTTGTTTTTGTTTCTACTTGAGCAGATGAGATGAATGACTTGGTTTTGTAGGATTATCGATTTGTCGAGAGTATTTTTATGGATTGAAATCGGTTCGTTTTGTTGACAGTTGGAGTGGGTGGGACACTGTTTTGTTAAGAGAAGTTGTAGAGAGATTGTTTTATGCCCAAAGCGAAGACATTTTTTATTTGGGATATATGATCTTAGGTTTGAGGTGACTTGTCTTTGTTATTACCAAAATGCATCAGTGATGTCTCATAAGCTGTCGATTATGAACGTTAATTGTCATCTGGGATAGAGTGTGGTATCTTTTTAAAGTCTGTGATATGTTTGCGTTTCATGAATAGATATTTTGGTTCGTAAACTGGAATATGGTAATGAAATCTAACCTGTTTTCATTGCACAGTGATGTTCCAGATCCCTGTTCCACTAATAAGATTGGTTTTGTAAGATTGAAGCCATGCTGAGCAACGTGTTCTCCTACATCTCGGGGGAAATGATTTTTCAAACTTGTAAAGGTTACCAAACAGGGAGTCGTTTCATAATCTGTACATATGATAAAAACGTAATTCTGTAATTAACATTTTAAGCTCTCATACATCGTGTAATATTGTCGAATTGTTTAGAAAAATTTAGGATGAATAAATGTTTCAGTCCTCTCTAATCCCTTTGTTATGTTGTCTCACGGTTCTTAAGCGCCTCTGAAATGCATTCTTTTGCTGGCTGCTTCTGCAGAAATTGGTCAACACTATTGAGTTTATTTGTAGAAAGAGATATGGTCATCTGTCTCTCCTAATCGTGGTGTTTGTCATTTTGATTATTTTTTAAGCCTCCAGTTTGCTGAAAGGATCTGAGCGCTGGTGATTTATGATTATATGTTCCTCGGGTTTTTGGTAAAGGTCCCGGGATAGTTAGAGAACACAAATCAATACTTTTATTGACTATCAACTGATATATTGACGGGTATTTTGTAGTTATGAAATATTGTTACCGATCATGTGATAAAAATTTACCTAGATATCGAGTCAGGTAAATTGACGGATATTCTATAAAATAATAGTTATCAATATTTATATAAAACCTATTTTTCATTAGTAATTTTTTACTTACAAGATCTGAGTAGAAACATTGAGGTTATTAATAAATATTGAAAGATATTTATAACTTGCGTAAATTGAAAAAAATCAGAAATAATACCGCTAAATTACCGATTTTATAATATACTTTCCATTAACCCTAATGAGGCAACGTACTGATCAATTTTCATAAACATTAATAAGGCAACGTACTGATCTATGTATCCTAAAATATAATTTAGTATATCAAAGTTTATTTAATTAA
This sequence comes from Urtica dioica subsp. dioica, assembly GCF_054948205.1. NCBI lineage: Eukaryota > Viridiplantae > Streptophyta > Magnoliopsida > Rosales > Urticaceae > Urtica > Urtica dioica. Next base: position 13,886,884 of record NC_142764.1, on the reverse strand, counting down.
TGGTGGTACTCATTTTGAAAAAGAATTCAATGTAACTCCTTTGTTTTCTTTTTCTTATATATATAAAAGGGATATATAAAAATAAAAATTAAAAAAAAACAAAAAAAAACACACACACACACAAGTATTTATTGTAATAATTAATTTAATTAACTTCGACATAATGAGTTATTTTTTTAATAAAATAAAACTTGTGCTATTTTGTTTTTTTTTTTTAAAAGCAGGTTATTGAACTACTAATTTAATTGTCAAAAAAAAAAAAAAAAAATCCAGGCACTTGGAGATTGTCACGGGCTTGTGTTTGGCCTTAAATAGTCACTTTTGGGCTGGCCTTTCTCCTTAATATTAGATAATATTGCTAGAGCTGTGAAAAAATTAAACATACAGGTGAAGAAATAGCAGAGTTGTAGACTATTAATGCACTCGAAACGGCGATCCATGGCTCGAAAAAAGAATGTATTAAAACATGACCCAACAATCGTCGAACACAATGATGTTTGACTTATTACACATATTTTCTGGACTATATACATTTACAATCTCCTCAAAACTCTAAATTAGAGAAGCACAACTTCTCATTCAATGACGTTCTTTGGTTATAAAAAATACAAAATACAAAATACATAACGCATTAATCACTGGAACAACAAATTGAATAGGAACACAAAAATACCACGCACGCCCAAAGTAGAAGATTCAAAATTCATTGCGACCTTCATTCAAAAAGTCTGCAATTTGGTCCAGCGCCTACAAAAATGGCAAACCAAAGCGTTTGATTAATTAGATTCAGATAGCTCATCCAACTAAAACATATGTAGTCTTTTACTATATATATATATATAGAGATAGAGAGAGAGAGTGAGAGAGAGACACCTCAACGGCAATAACATTAGGGGTGAGACGACCAATATCTGGTTGACCTAACTCCACTGCTATATCTGTAACATGCAAACACTGGCTTTCAATATTTGATGAAAAGCATTATCATGTGACTAAGTTAATTTGGCCCCTCCGAGCCTGTCACATTATTTAACATAGTTTCCATGCATTGACAACCTTTATGAATAAATAATTACATAAATAAAGTTCAATGTACTTTTAAATGAAACCCTCACGCTGGCATTGGCATACAGTTTACCCCTCACTTCAAAAATACTAGAGAGGCGTGTGAACGTCTGCGAAGAAGTTAACGCGTTAAAGTCACTGTCATGTGAGGAGAGAACATTCTCTCTCAATTTCCAAGTACTCTAGTCAAATACTATTTAAATCGAAAATCGCAAAAAAAAAAAAAAATGACAACCTCAGTGTACACGTCTTGTGTATCAGAAGGCAAGAGGGGACGAGAACCAGTTCCATCTTCAGCAATTCTTCTAGCCAAGGTTTCTAAAGGAACATCTAACCAGACGCTAACGCCCTTATGCATATATTCCCTGATTAACCAACATTAACATCAAGTTTCATCAAAACCACATCCATACCCAACCGCAACGAGGAGATATGCAACCGAAAGAATGATCAGTACATTACCAGTTGATTGGCCGAACAACTGCCCCGCCACCGGTAGATATAATATGGTTGTGCGTTGATGAGTGCTCACAAAGTACCTTTGTCTAAAAAGAAAGTACAAGAGAAACACGATTACTTTTGGGTAGTTAACACCATTCCATATATGTCCCTCACTTAGTGGCTCAAAAGCAAGTAGTTAAATAAACGCTAAAACATCTCTCCGCCAACAATTTATACTTCAGGGGTCAACTTATAAAAAATTGGTCGAACTTATAAAAATATAAAGGAATGCATGAATCATAAAAGTCTAAATCAAACCTCCAAATCTCTGAAGAAGTCCTCTCCATGGAGACTAAAAATATCAGTCACAGAAGTTCCATCAACTTTCTGCTCTATCAATTTGTCACTGAATCATCCACAAAGACAAAGCAAAATTCAGAACAAAGTATATCGTGATTGAAACACTCAGTTACAAAACAATACAAACCAATCATTAAAGGAGTATCCAAGTGCTTGTGACAATACTTTTCCCACAGTTGTTTTTCCAGAACCCATCATACCTACACGTAAAAAAAAATGACAGTTTCTTCTATGCAAGGAAGTGAACGGTGAAAATTTTAGGTAGAGAGTATAAAAGAGACAAACCAACAAGATATATGCAGCGCCCACTTAAATAAGGTTTAACCGCTTCCGCTTTCTTCTGCAAGATTGTTAAGTTTCTGTACGTTAAAATGTAAAAAAAAACACCTCATTAACTATTTTGGTCTTACGGCAGTTCATTTAATTATTATTCAAGAGACAATTTTACAAAACAACATCAAATTTTGTTTTAACTAGTTTTTTTAGAAAAGGGGCAAAAGGATTAATAAAATTAGGCCTGATTACTCAAGAAATCAGAAAATGACAACAGGGTACCTTCAGAAGTATATCCTCATCAGACGATGCATGCTGGGTTTCAGATTCTACAACTGAACCTACCAGAGAAATATCTGATCAAACAACTACCAAATGAAACTACGCAAAGACACCTTTTTTTTTTTGTGTGAAAACAAGTCTCAGATGCACTAGTAATTGCATAAAATATAATACGTGACAATCACTGATAGACAATTCAAATCTCTTGAAGTTGCACACACGGTAACTAAAGTGGAACGGTTATTTTGGCACAAAACGAAATTTGAAAATGATATTTTCTTTGGCAAACTCAATAGGCCTTACCTCTAACTATTACAGAATACAATGATTAAAGAAAAATAAATAAAACTACTAAAGTATGCCCTATGTGGTATTATTTACCAGCAGAGAGTGCTTTCATAATTAACTTTGTTCGATTTGAAATAAAACTAAATCTTTTTCGATGAGACTACACAAGATTGGCGCTCGTGTGAGAAAGAAAGAAAAAAACTAGCGGGTTAGATTATAGTAGCTTAAGACAATCACCAGAATTACAATATCAAGCATGACAACAGACTGGAAAAAAGCTTGCATTGTTCAATTTAAGAAGAAAAATAAGTTATATCGACTACAAAGAATGAAAGATAAAGCCTTTTCGGTATCTTGGGCAACTAGAAGCGAAGGACTTGAATTGGGTTGTAAGCAAAATAACAATAAGCAGAAGTTCATTACAAGTCACCTGGAAAGTTCTTATATGAGCATGAAACCTCCAACGCCACATTTCTACGCCGACTAGATGGGCTCCGAATAAGAGAACGAGCCGAGACAAGAGCCTGAAGCTTTCCCCGGCCCTTTGATGTTCGAGAAACGGGAACCGAAAGTCCCTGTCTCCTCTCGATCCTCTCTGAGTTAATAAAGGTCGAAAACGGCAACGTTTGTGCCAATGTTGCCTCCATTTGACCTACAAAATCACTAGCCAATAGTTTTCCTTGACCGAGCAAAGCGCTCAACGATCTTACTCCGAATTATTTACCAAACAAGCTCCACGGGGTGACTCGACCTGCGTATGAACATAGAGACTTCAATTAAAAGATGAACTAACGTGATAATGCGTATTCTAGAAAAAGATGGACACCTAAATTTAAAAATACAAAAAAAAAATTCCAAACAAATAGAGATGCACAATGTTTTCTGTACAAGCACAAAACAAATACACACACTACCAAGAGAAGAGTCTAATAGATCACCCTCTCTCACCGCCGTGTTTATCCTGATATACAAAGGCAAAGGATAGTTTTGCGATTCATCTTTGAAAACAGACATTAACGAAAACTTTTTGCTGTAAAAGCAAACAATGACAAGGTGAAGTCTGCGAACGAGGTAAATAAGAAGAAACATATTCAAGAACAAGTTCGGCCAAAGCAAAGATGTATCGAAAGAGATTTGAAGTTGCCTAAGATTGCAAGGAGAAGATGCTTCGAAGTCGCAAAATCGCAAACCATACCAAAAAAAAAAAAAGAGAGAGAGAGAGAGAAGAGAGACAGAAAGAAGAGATAATGGCTGACCTTGGACCAGAGACTCTCGACGGCAACGGCGCGGCGCTGAAGAAGATCAATTGGTCGGGATTGGGCGTAATTTGAGAGCCGAGAAGTTCAAGGTCTTTGTCGATTTCTATATGCAAAGGTAAGGAATGTTATTTGTGTATCGGTTAGGTAGAGTTGTCTTGTGAGTTAGTTGGGTGTTCTCTCGAGCCGCTTCTTGGCAGTTGGTATAATTTGTGAAACGCATTACGTGTATTTTTTTTTTTTTTTTTTTAACCTTTAATGAATTTAGGAAGCCTTGAGAATTTTGGATAAGCGTATGTGGCTATCTCATTTCAAAGCCACCAACCACGCGAAAAAAAAAAAAAAAACACTCCACCAACCTAATAGGGAAGTGGTTGGTGGAAATTGTTATTCATTGAGTTGATCGTTGCATTATGTACTTCGTTACCTCGTGTTTTAGATGAAAATAGATTCAACGCTCATCTATACAAAAATCTTCAAAGACTACATAAAGCGTTGGGGTCCGGAAAGAAGTGAAAGTACCACATTTTAATAAGGTGTTTTTCATTTTTTTTTATTATTAAAAATGATATTTTTGTTAAGCAATTTGATATCTTTCATTGTTTAACGAAAGTTGAATTTCCGTTAAACTTAATGGAAATTAGCATTTTCGTTAATTTCCATTAAGTAATTAAAAAATCAAATTTAAATGATAAATGAAAGAGACTCAAATGTTAAAATTTTAAAGAAGGTACTAATATGTAAAATGAATTTCGTCTTTATTTATAACTTTTTTTTATTAAAAAAAAAGTAAAAAAAAATTACAACAAGATTATGAGTAAAACATTACAATAAGACTACATTTTATTAATAGTCATGTTTAGAAATTTTATATCAAAATTATCAACAAGATCAATGTTCACAAATGTTTATTGAGAACGTTGTTCGTGCTGACACTCATCTTTGTAAACGGTTAGTGCCACGATCATTTCGGGTTTCAAACTTTGTCTTTGATCGTCGATGATGCGACCCGAGCTACTAAATACGGACTCGGACGATATCGTTGAAACCGGGATCGAATGTACATCTCGGGCCATCTTGGACAAGATCGGAAACATGTTTTCGTATTGCAACTACCATGCAGCAAGTTGAGGTCGTCTTGGTTCATTGAAGCAAATTGTTGAGAGGTGTATAACGCGATCCCGTCATGTTCAGACGTCTCTTGAGTGGTCGGGGGATGTGGTGACGATCGTGGAGATGAAGTTCTGCCTCGGGTAAAACGAGATATATCTCAGAACTTCCTTTACTTGTTGATGAGTGTCGGAATGAACTCAGCTTGGGACGAGTGGGAATTTGTCTCTGGTAAAACCTGAAAAATGAGTGAAACTCTTTCACGACCCTAGCATGATAATGTGTAACGTAATATTGTCCAGTATGACGTTTTAAATGCTATAAAAATGTCAGGTGACCCCAAATTTCATTCGGGGGTCTAGAATGCATGCAAAACATATAAGTAAGGAATCTTTAAAGTTCCCAATATTTAAAAAAATTTGCTCTCAGCTGCGACACATGGTTGAAAATTTTCCAAATGGCCGAGCCTCCGTAACTCGGTTGCAATAAATTTTCAATAAGTTTAAATTAAATTTAACATGTTACTAATTCAACAAATTGCAATCAAATTAAACAAAACATATTACAATTACATTAAATTACACTAAACATGTTACTAATTAATTTAATGTGTTACTTTTAACTTAATTCATCTAATCTAACATGTTATATATTATTAAATTTTTTGACCATTACTATATATTACAAATTTTTAGCAAACTAATCAAGTTATATTTTCATCTAATCTAACATGTTACTATTTTCATATATATTACTAATTAATCTAACTAAACATGTTACTAATTAATTAATTAACTAAACATGTTAACATCTAATCAAAGTTATATTTTCATGAGATAATCTAAAAATATTACTAATTACAAATAACTAACTTTTTCCGAGGCGACGACGAGGCAACGAGGTACGACGCGAGGCTGCGAGTGACCAAGCTGGGGCGAGGTCGGGAACGGGCTGCGGCAAGTCAGGGACGGGCTGCGGCAATTCGGGGACGGGCTGGGGGTTGTTTGGGCGGCAGCGGGCCGACAGAGGACCGATGGCTGTTTGGGCGAGAGGGCCGAAGGCTGTTTGGGCGGCAGCGGACCGGGGGCTGTTTAGGTGGCAGCGGGCCGGGGGAGGGTCGAGGGCTGTTTGGGCGGTAGGGCCGGGGCTGTTTGGGCGGACCGGGGCTGAGCCGAGGGATGGTCACGGGCGGCGGGACGGACCTGATCGGAGAGAGACATAGTGAGATTGAGAGAGAGGGTGAGAGAGAGAGAGAGGCGTACCTTGGAGGACGGCGAGGTTCACGGCGGAGAGGACGCAAGTCGGCGGAGATAGGCTGAGTGGAGGCGTTGGAGAGAGAGAGAGAGAGGGAAAGATGCAGAGGGAAATTTGAGTGCTCGGGCGATGAAGAATGAGGCTCGGGTATTTATAATACCCTAAAACTATTGTGTGCGACAGTCATATTCGGTGCGACATGTCGCACCCAAAATTTTCGCATCCGAGTCCGAATCTTTCAATCATGCGATATTGCCTCCGAACTCTCCGTCGATTTCGAATCCTTTAATTCTCTGATATTGCGTCCGACCCCTTTTTCCTCCATCAATTTTCTGATTTCGCCACTTTCGAAACCGACGAAGACGTCTCCGTTCTCAGACTTGAAAAAAATGGTAAGTAAATATTATTTCCAATTTGATTAACCCATAGAGCACCATAATTGAAATCCTAGCCCGCATCTACGATCAATTCTTTGTTAGATTGAATATAAAATATGGTGAATAATATTTTCAATTCGATTAACTCATAGAACACCGTAACCGTAAGTCTGAAACTTTAATGGTAAATAATATTTACAGTCGGGCCATTCGATAGTAAATATTATTTACCATTCGAAAAAGCAAAATACTTGTCTCCGATTTGGCGAACGATTCCATGATTCAAATCTGATGATGAATAACTGGAAAAAATTTGAAATTAACAAACAAATAAGAAAAGTTTTATGAAACCAAAGAACCTAAACACCTACACTAGACAAATAGAAACTAAGAAGGATTAAATGACTAACCTAGACGAACGGATAATATAAGAACAATAGAAGAATATCTACGAAATCAACGATCCTAAACATCTATTCCAAATGAGTCGTCGAATATCCTAGTTGCAAATCGCATGATAATTTTAATGGTAAATAATATTTACAGTCCGGCCATTCGATAGTAAATATTATTTACTATTCGAAAAAACAAAATATCTATCTCCGATTTGGCGAACGATTCCATGATTCAAATCCGATGATGAATAACTAGAAAAAATTTGAAATTAACAAACAAATAAGAACAAAGTTTTATGAAACCAAGGGCAATTTTGGAAGTATGAGAAATATGGGCTATTTCCCCAAATAAATAGATAGTTGAGCTATAATATAAAGGGCCGGTTAGGTATCTAGCCCAAATTGACCACCTCTTTTAAAATTCTAGCCCAACTATTACTTAAATTAGGTAATTAGCCAAATCCACTACCAAACAATATTATATTCCTATCTTACCCATCATCAAATACACACCAAAATTTTCGGATCCGACTCCAAATCCTTCAATCCTCCGATATTGCCTCCGAACTCTCTGTCGATTTTGAATCCCTCAATCCTCCGATATTGCGTCCGACCTCATTTTCCGCCACCAATTTTCCGATTTTGCCACTTCCGAAGCCGACGAAGCGTCTCCGTTCTCAGACTTGGAAAAAATGGTAAGTATATATTATTTTCAATTAGATTTAACCCACAGAACACCATAATCGAAACCCTCCCCCGCATCTTCGATCAATTCTCTGTTAGATTAACTATAAAATATGCTTTTTCGAATGGTAAATAATATTTTCTATTGGGCCATCCGATAGTAAATAATATTTACTATCGGACCATCCGATAGTAAATAATATTTACTATCACACCATCCGATAGTAAATATTATTTACCATTCGAAAAAACAAAATACTTGTCTCCGATTTGACGAACGATTCCATGATTCAAATCTGATGATTAATAACTGGAAAAAATTTGGAATTAACAACCAAATAAGAACAAAGTTGTAAAAAACTAAAGAACCTAAACACCTACACTAGACAAACATAAACTAAGAATGATTAAATGACTAACCTAAACGAACAGATAATATAAGAACAATAGAAGAACATCTACGAAATCGATGATCCTACTATTCCAAATGAGTTGTCGAATATTCTGGTTGCAAATCGCAGGATAATTTTAATGGTAAATAATATTTACAGTCGGGCCATTCGATAGTAAATATTATTTACCATTCGAAAAAACAAAATACATGTCTCCGATTTGGCGAACGATTCCATGATTCAAATCCGATGATGAATAACTGGAAAAAATCTAGAATTAACAAACAAATAAGAACGAAGTTTTATGAAACCAATGGCAATTTTGGAAGTATGAAAAATATGGGCTATTTCCCTAAATAAATAGATAGTTGAGCTATAATTTAAAAGTCCCCTCTATAAGTAGGCTAGTTGTTTATAAATCTCTAATTTAAAAGTACCCTCTATAAGTAGGCTAATTGTTTACAAATCTCATTTTTAATTTCACAATAAGGTAAACTTATTTGTTAGCTAAATAACATCAAAGATGTTTTATTTTTTAATTTTATTTTTTGCATTCCTTTGTTTCAAGTTAAAATCAAGTTGTTCAAAATTCAAATAAATGTTATATAATCATTCATTACGTATATTTATATATGTATATATATATATATCAAAATAAATGTTATATACTCATTCATTACGTATATTTATATATATATATATATCGATATGTTAGATATATATATATATATATATTTATTTAAAATATAATTTTAATATGTATCATTAAATGACATATACATAATATCTATTTGTTATATGATTTTTGTCGATATATCAATGGTATCATCGGTAGTAGGTATTAAAATTGTTATAAAATATCCGTCGATAATCGATATATCAGTAAAACCAAAATTTTGGTATCGATATTTTAATTTTAATGTACAAAAAAGTCAAATAACCTGTAAATAATAATAAAATAATGAGATTTATAAACAACTAGCCTACTAATAGAGGAGACTTTTAAATTATGGCCCAATTATCTATTTATTTAGAGAAATAGCCCATATTTCTCATACTTCCAAAATTGCCCTTGGTTTCATAAAACTTCGTTCTTATTTGTTTGTTAATTCTAGATTATTTTCAGTTATTCATCATCGGATTTGAATTGTGGAATCGTTCGCCAAATCGGAGACATGTATTTTGTTTTTTCGAATGGTAAATAATATTTACTATCGGATGGCCCGACTGTAAATATTATTTACCATTAAAATTATCCTGCGATTTGCAACTAGAATATTCGACAACTCATTTGGAATAGTAGGATCATCGATTTCGTAGATGTTCTTCTATTGTTCTTATATTATCTGTTCGTTTAAGTTAGTCATTTAATCCTTCTTAGTTTATGTTTGTCTAGTGTAGGTGTTTAGGTTCTTTAGTTTCTTACAACTTCGTTCTTATTTGGTTGTTAAGTCCAATTTTTTTCCAGTTATTCATCATCAGATTTGAATCATGGAATCGTTCGTCAAATCGGAGACAAGTATTTTGTTTTTTCGAATGGTAAATAATATTTACTATCGGATGGTCCGATAGTAAATATTATTTACCATTCGAAAAAGCATATTTTATAGTTAATCTAACAGAGAATTGATCGGAGATGCGGGGGAGGGTTTTGATTATGGTGTTCTATGGGTTAATAGAATTGGAAATAATATATACTTACCATTTTTTCCAAGTTTGAGAACGGAGACGCTTCGTCGGCTTCGGAAGTGGAAAAATCAGAAATTGGTGGCGGAAAAAGAGGTCGGACGCAATATCGGAGGATTGAGGGATTCGAAATCGACGGAGAGTTCGGAGGCAATATCGGAGGATTGAAGGATTTGGAGTCGGATCCGAAATTTTGGTGTGTATTTGATGAGGGGTAAGATAGGAATATAATATTGTTTGTGAGTGGATTAGGCTAGTTACCTAATTTAAATAATAGTTGGGCTATAATTTTAAAAGAGGTGGTCAATTTGGGTTAGATACCTAACCGGCCCTAAAATAATTAAATTCACACAAATGTAGCGTGTAAAAAGCAGAAAAAGAAATGAATTACATAAAAAGATAAATAGTAAATCTACTGTAATAAAAATTGCCGATTTAATGAAAAATAGCTACTTACTTAAAACTAAATAAAAATTGATTATTTCTTAATCACTATAGTTTCAAGTGACCTATTGTGAATTCTCTAACTTTAATCGTCTCCTCTGACTAATCACTTATAAATTTCAATTAGGGATAACCGTTTGACTAATTCATATAATTCATATAGTTTCTGTTAATGCGATTTCTCGAATAACATTTACGAGACACGTGTCTCAATATTTTGTTGTCATGGTCACGTTTCCTCGGCTCTCAAAATGATTTGTGTTTTTTGAGGAGCGAGTAGGGTGAATGGGGAGTGTAACCGTGCTCTTCGTGAGCTGCCTACGTACCCGCTTTGCGGGATCGGGTCATGACGTAGTTCAGGGCGAGTGTGTTTGCTATGTGAGTGGATTCTTGGATTTCTGTTTTTCTTCCTCCCGTCGAGAGGTGGCTCTCGGTCTTTGTTTATGATCCGGGATAATTTTGAAGTTGGGAGAGTATTTGGCTGAGAGAATTCTGGGGTTGAGAGAAAAGCTGAAAGTTCAGAGGATCCTCCGTTGTGAATTTTGAGTTGAGAGTGAATTGAATTTTGATTTGTGTGAGTGAACTATTTATAGGGAAAATATGCCGCTTGTCGCAAATTCGCTTGTCACTTGTCGCTTGTCGCAAATCCGCTTGTCGCTTGTCTCAAATTCGCTTGTCGCGTGTTACAAATTCGCTTGTCGCTTGTCCCAATTTCGCTTGTCGCTTGTCCCAAATTCGCTTGTCGCTTGTCCCAAATTCGCTTGTCGCTTGTCGCTTGGTTTTAGTCATGCGTATTTTTAGCATTTGACTAAATTGTCCTTTTATATTGTAACGTCGTTTTTGCAATTGAGGCGTCGTTTTTACCATAAGAAAAAAGACGGCATAACATTAACCCCCAGTTTCGCGTGCGACTTATCGTGCGGGAAACTTTGTAGTCTTGTAGCCTTTTTTTTTTTTTTTTTTTTTTTTGAGGTCTCGACTCCGCGAGCTCTCCATATTTTTTGTGAGAAGTCTCGACTCCGCGAGCTCTCTATTTTTTTTTTATTGTGAGAGGTCTCGATACCGCGAGCTCTTTTTTTTTTAGAGGTCTCGACTCCGCGAGCTCTCTATTTTTTTTGTGAGAGGTCTCGACTCCGCGAGCTCTCCATATTTTTTTGTGAGAGGTCTCGACTCCGCGAGCTCTCTATTTTTTTTAGAGGTCTTGACTCCGCGAGCTCTCTATTTTTTTTAGAGGTCTCGACTCCGCGAGCTCTCTTATTATTTTTTTTAGAGGTCTCGACTCCGCGAGCTCTCTTATTATTTTTTTTAGAGGTCTCGACTCCGCGAGCTCTCTTATTCTTTTGTGAGAGGTCTCGACTCCGCGAGCTCTCTATTTTTGTTTTTTGTGAGAGGTCTCTACTCCGCGAGCTCTCTATTTTTTTTTTAGAGGTCTCGACTCCGCGAGCTCTCTATTTTTTTTAGAGGTCTCGACTTCGCGAGCTCTCTATTTTTTTTAGAGGTCTCGACTCCGCGAGCTCTCTTATTCTTTTGTGAGAGGTCTCGACTCCGCGAGCTCTCTATTTTTTTTAGAGGTCTCGACTCCGCGAGCTCTCTTATTTTTTTAGAGGTCTCGACTCCGCGAGCTCTCTATTTTTTTTAGAGGTCTCGACTCCGCGAGCTCTCTTATTCTTTTGTGAGAGGTCTCGACTCCGCGAGCTCTCTATTTTTTTTAGAGGTCTCGACCCCGCGAGCTCTCTATATTTTTTGTGAGAGTTCTCGACTCCGCGAGCTCTCTATTTTTGTTGTTGTGAGAGGTCTCGACGCTGCGAGCTCTCTATTTTTTTTAGAGGTCTAGACTCCGCGAGCTCTCTATTGTTTTTAGAGGTCTCGACTCCGCGAGCTCTCTTATTATTTTGTGAGAGGTCTCGACTCCGCAAGCTCTCTATTTTTTTTAGAGGTCTCAACTCCGCGAGCTCTCTATTTTTTTGTGTTGGCCTCTTCCCTCGGGTCCAAGTCTTCAAACATTTGGGCTTTGCCGCTCTGGCTCGGAAGATCTTTTCCGATATGATATACAGCCTCTATCCTTCCGTCACATTTCTTAGTGGTGTCAACATTTTTGCTGCGGGACCCTCGGACGTAGCACATTCTTGAATCCGCCTGATTTCCTTTCATCACTCCAATCCCCGATGTTGTCGGGAACTTCATGAGGAGGTGGTATGTCGAGGTGACGGCACGAAGTTTATTGAGCGTCGGTCGGCCTATAATGATGTTGTGGGCAGAGGGACGATCTACAATCAAGAAGTTGACTAATCGTGTGGTTTGAGCTTCCCCTTCTGTTCCGAAGGTAACCGGGAGACTGATGGATCCTTCTGTGTAGACGCGTTCTCCAGCGAATCCGAAGAGCGGGGTCTTGACCGGGGTTGAGTAGATTTCGCCAAGGTCCATCCGCTTGAGGGCCGTTTTGAACAAGATGTCGGCGGAGCTTCCGTTGTCAATGAGGATTCTCTTTACCATGTTGTTGGCCACCTGCGCTTTAACGACGATCGCATCGTTATGCGGGTGCATTACTCGGAGTGTTTCCTCCTCCGTGAAGCGAATGTTTCGTATGGAGTGGTCGGACATTTATTTTATGTAAGGTTGATATGGTGGGAGTGGGCTTCCCCAGTCGCTGCTCGAGCGTAGTTCTTTCGCTCGTGGGTGGTGTCCCCCGTCTCAGGTCCACCAAAGATGGTCGTTACGATGTTAAGCGGGGTGTTCACCGCATTTCTTTGAGTGCCGCGGTTGTGGTCATCGGTGGCGGGTCTCTTTCCGCGGTCTTGTTGCTTGTTGGTTTGAGTGGCCCGTCTTCTTTCAGCGGCATCTGGATTGGTGACCATCAATAGGACGAAATCTTTTAATTCTCCATTTTGGATGAGGTCCTCGATCTGTCTCCTGAGTTGAATGCAGTCGACGGTGAGATGGCCGTGATCTTTGTGGAATTCACAATACTTCCTTTTATCTTGCATGGATGGATCTGTATACATGGGTTGCGGGTTGGTGAACACCTATGCAATGAAAGGATCCTATCTGGCGTGGTTTTGAGCGGAGTAAAGTCTGTGTTTCTTTGGAACTTCTCAGCAAGCAGGGGTCGTGGATTTGGCAGGGGACGGACGTCCGAGACCGTGACTGTCGTGGCTGTTGTCAATGGTGCCCACAAGAAGAGTTGTAGTCTTTATTTTGTATATTTGATGTAATAAAGTCTCACAAAGACTCTTGCCTGTAATTGCTTATTCATTAATAAAAAGTTGAAACGTTCATTCATTCTTCCTTGTCTGTTTGAAGCTTTATGATAAAACACTAGTCTTTAGTCCATAAACAAACTAAACAACATACGAAGAGACAAATGTAGATTTGCATGAACAAACTCTTCGTAGTTTGCTTAAAACGATATATTCGCAATCTAAAGGTCAAAGGACTATTGACCTCAGTACGATTGTTAGGAAAATCTATGATGTCTGGTTATGGGGCATTGAGAGTTGGAGACTCTATAGTTCTTCTAGGTATCTTCCGAAGGTACTGAATTGACCAGTGCACTTCTAGAGACAAGATAAGAACAAACCATTTAACCTCTTATGTCTCGAAGTCACTACGTATGAATTGCATCATGCTTACCGTAATCCCGAAATGAGACATGTCATTTCATAGCTTACGTATTCTCATTTGAGAAAGTCAGAGTTTGGACTCACTATGTGATTCCGAACAAGACCTATTGGTGAAGTACTAAGTTATGAAGATGTCATGAGTAACTTTGTGAAGATCTCATAGATATGGAATTCATGTACAAGATTGCTGAAATGCAATGTATATCACCTCATGCTTTGTTCCTTGGAGTGTGAATAAATGAGCTGACCAGTGTCCAAATTGAGTCTTGACTCTTTTGGATGAAACAATGTGACTTGTTAGCTCCTCGTCAATACATTGTTTCTATCTTATTCACAAGCGACAAAAGAGTTGAGGAAATAACAGCTAGAAGGGTAAAATGGTAATTTTGTAAATCCCGACTAGCTGATGATATTCATGAAGGGTAAACATTGATAATATTCAGTGGATCCACTCATTACAATTAGGTTGAATTCTTGAGTAGAAAATAAATTCATTTGAACCGAGAGATTTTCAGTGTCAACTCTTTAGTGGAGTCAGTTGACATTAAGCTAAACTTGGAAAAGGTTTGTGAACTTTTGAGTCCAAGTATTTAGCTCAAGCTTTGTTCATTTGGATCCATGAGGTCACTGTCACAAATCATATCGAGTATGAATAGTTAAACTAGGAGCTAAGTCAAAACAAGAACGAGACAAGTTTTACGAAAATTGTCAAAAGGGTAAATTTGTCTTTTTGGACATAGCATGAAATGAATGTCAATAAATTTTTTGACATGGTCATATGATGGCCTAGATCACTTGGCCATGATGTGTTCATTGGGCCTTGTGGATTAATTTCATTTCATAGAATTTTACTTGAAAATTCTCAATGGGCTTTTCTTATGTTGTCATGAACAAGTAAAGAAAAATCTAGAAAGGCTTTCTAGAAGCCCTTTGGCCGTCCAACCCAAGAGAATGGGAGACTCATTTTGTGCAGCCCAATAGAGAAAAAGAGAGTTTATTTTGTGCATTAATGTATGAAGATACTTGCCAAAAGAAAAAAGAGGAAACAAATTTCCTCTAGAAGGAAAGTGCAATTTCGGCCAACTAAGAGAGAAAGCAAATGAGGAAACAAATCCAATGGCTTCTAGAAGCTCATTTGGACGTGCAAGAGGTATGAGGAAAATACCTTTTGAAGGTAATCCTCCTCCTATAAATACCCCACCTCATTCCTCTCATTTCATTCATCCAACATAAGTTAGAGATTGAGAGACTCTCTCTCTAGACATTGTTGGCCGACTCATCTTTCTCTCTCTCTAGTCAATTTCGTTTTTGTTTTGGCACCTAGGTCCTCATTTGATCTAGTGTTTTAGTTCTTCGACTCTAAGACTTGTTCTTGAGTCGTCGTGTTTAAAAGTGTCCACACACTAATTCCTTTCTTTCTTGAGTGATTCTTGTGATAGAAACTTTCGTGGTTGCTCGAGTTTGCGAGGAAAGAGGAGAGACGTGCTGCGAGGGGAGACGAACGTTATCAACATTTTCCAAAAGCTTCTCAACGTTCAAGCTTCTAAAAAGGTTAGTAATCTTTTATGCTCATATTAGTTTTTATTTACATGTGCTTGCTCTTTGTCTAGGTTAGTAAAAACTGTTTTACTTGTAAAATAAATTTTTTAAAATTCCACCGCTTACCGAAGCGTTAAACTTTTTCTTAAACCCTAGATCAATTCCAACAGTGGCCCGGTTCTTCTTTCTTCGTAAGTCGTTGTCGAATTGTTCATCTTCTCTCTGACGGCTTCCCATATCGTTAGCTTTTCGACTGTCGAGGTATTCGTCGACAGAGATATCCTGGGTAGCGCGAGTGATGAGTTCTGACATGGTTGTTGGTCAATGCCTCACCAATGATATCAGAAAGTTGCTGGTTTTGAGCCCATCGATGAAGGAAAAAATAGCATCGCTGTCATCGTACTCATCTACCTTGTTTGACTCTTCGATGAATCTGTTCAGGTAACGCTGAAGGGTCTCGTGGTATCCTTGCTTGATTGTTAGGAGATACGACTTTTCTTTCCTTCGGACGCGTGACGCGGCGAAACACGTGAGAAATTTTTCTTGAAGGTCCTCGAAAGATTGAATTGATCCCCGTTTTAGCCTTTGGAACCATTTGAACGCGGTTCCGGTGAGTGTGAGGCAGAATGCTTGGCACATTGTCGAGGGTGTTTGCCCTGCCATCTTCATGTTTATTCGGTATTGGTGGATATGATAGAGTGGGTCGGTGCTCCCATCGTAGAGTGCCATGATTGGCGGGCGGAAATTTCCTACGGCATCTTCGGCGATGACGTTCGCAGCGAACGGCGAGGCTACTCCTTCGATCATGCTTCTCACGATCGGGGTCTTGGATTGTGCCGCTTGTATTTCTCGTATTTCCTCCCTTAACACATTAAACATGTTGGTTACTTCGTCGTTTCTCCCCTGAGGGACGACGGACGCAAATCGGGTAGTGTGCTTTCTTTCGTTCGACGCTTGGTTAATTTGAGTGACAGGTGGCACATGTGGTGTTGTGGTTGGTGGAAGGACGGCTTCTTGCGGCTCAGGGGCGGCTTGGCGCCTTAGCATCTCCCACCGGGCGTTGAGATGGCCTCTTGGGTCCATATTGGGTTCGAGGCGTCCTGTCAACCCGGTACGTCTAGGTGACGAAAAATGTCTTGCATCCCTGTTGTCAGCCACTTCCTCTTCTTGTCCCAGTCGCTCGAAGGCAGACCGTCGTGATGGTTCAGTCCTTGCTCCTGCCGTAGAGCGTGCGGTTTGAGGGAGTTGTTGTCTTGGTGCCTCATTTTGGTTTTCTTGCGAGCGCTGAGGCTGCTCTGCCCACTCTGCTTGGTGGTGATGATCGATGTCTCGAATGCTTAGGTCGGGAGCTTCGTCTTGTCCACCTTCGTTGGCAGGTTCCTCGTTAAGTGCTTGTTCTGTCTCATGCCTTTGACCTCCCAAGCGGGCATTCCCCGGGCGTCTCTCTATTGCTTGGGAGTGTAATGTCATGGCCCTCTCTTCTCGCTCCCTTGCAAACTCGCTTGCCAGCAGGAAAACATTGTTCTCGAGGCGCTCCATGCGATCGTCTCGTTCAATAAAGACGGAGTTAGGTGCTGCGGGATTCACCAGGGCGGTGGGATTCGGGTGCAACGATGGCACGATGCTTGCTGCTGGGACGACGCTTGGTGGCGATGTTTCTTGGACTTGGCTATGTCTAGCTTGAGTCCGGGCTCGCGTATGAAGCGCTACGCTTTCTGCCCGTTGAGGGGCGTTGCTTCCAGAAGCGGCGGCATGGTTGGTCATCTTGCGGAGATTCCTTGATTCCCCTCTTGAGTTAGGATTCTCAGGTGAATGTGAGCTTTCCTTCGGATGAGAAAAGAATTGCTGGCGGGAATGTCGTGGTTGTTCTCGAGATCCCCTCCTTCTAGCGCCAAAATGTTAATGCGATTTCTCGGATAACATTTACGGGACACGTGTCGGGGTGCGAGCTTGCGACTTGTCTTGATATTTTGTTGTCAGGGTCACGTTTCCTCGGCTCTCAAAAGGATTTGTGTTTTTTGAGGAGCGAGTAGGGTGAATGGGGAGTGTGACCGTGCTCTTCGTGAGCTGCCTACGTACCCGTTTTGCGGGATCAGGTCATGACGTAGTTCAGGGCGAGTGTGTTTGCTATGTGAGTGGATTCTTGGATTTTTGTTTTTCTTCCTTTCGTCGAGAGGTGGCTCTCGGTCTTTGTTTATGATCCGGGATAATTTTGAAGTTGGGAGAGTATTTGGCTGAGAGAATTCTGGGGTTGAGAGAAAAGCTGAAAGTTCAGAGGATTCTTCGTTGTGAATTTTGAGTTGAGAGTGAATTGAATTTTGATTTGTGTGAGTGAGCTATTTATAGGGAAAACATGCCGCTTGTCGCAAATTCGCTTGTCACTTATCGCTTGTCTTAAATTCGCTTGTCGCGTGTTACAAATTCGCTTGTCGCTTGTTGAAAATTCGCTTGTCGCTTGTCCCAAATTCGCTTGTCGCTTGGTTTTAGTCATGCGTATTTTTAGCATTTGACTAAATTGTCATTTTATATTGTAACATCGTTTTTACAATTGAAGCGTCGTTTTTACCATAAGAAAAAAGACGGCATAACAGTTTCTTCTTAATTTATCATAACACATATTGTTATTATCTTTATAAATCTTAAATTTTTTAAAACGTGGTTTACTCATTTTATTAATCACAGCTCTTTTTTCAATAACTCGTGTATGCTAAATGCATGATACAGCCACCCCAAAATCTGAAAGCTAAGTAAGTTTGAATGGAGCGTAACCCCACGGCTCGCGCCATGGAATGGAGCGTGGAGCTCGAGAAGGGCCTGCGCTCCAAGACCCCTCTCCGGCGAGCCCAAGCCATCTCAGACTTCGCTCCCAGACTCCTCCAATGGAGCCGGGACCCACACCAGCACTCTCTCTCCCCCGCTGCCCACCACCTGTTCGACCTAATTCCCGGCGAAGACCGCCTCTTCGCCAACACCGTCCTCCTCCGCCTCGCCGACGCCTTCAGGCTCGGCGATCGCCGGACCCGCGTCGGCGTCGTCGAGGTGTTTCTGGCGGAGTACAGAGAGCGCACGAAGATGAAAAGTAGTGGAGGATTGTTGTCCAAGGAGAGAGCGAGGAACTGCTCGGAGCTTCTTGGGCGAGTCAAGGATGTGTATGACAATGGTGGTGATGTCGAGTCGAGGTCAATGGCTTTGTGTCTCTTTGGTTGCTGGGCTGGTTTCGCTGCTGAAAGCTCCAACATTCGCTATTTGGTGCTCTCTAGTTTGGTCTCCTCTCACGCTTCAGAGGTATGGATCGTGAGACTGCTTTCTTAATTGTGGTCTTTGTTTTATAGTTTAAAAAAAGTTCTAAATCTCGATGGACTTAAAATCCAGTGTTGTTCAGAATCAGATTATGCTTAATCTAAATGTAGCAGAACATTTTTCTGTTCATTTTGGTATAAGTAGTGAATTACACTTCTTTCATGAAAAAAAAGTATGAAATCGAATTATTTGATGTGATTTGAATTAAGCTAATGATGTCTATCTGCCCCTCCCTGAATTCTGGTTATTGTGTCACTTCGCAATTTGATTTAAAAAAATAAAAATAAAAATTCCAAGTGATAACTAGAATTTATAATTTAAAAAAAAAAAAATAGAATTTATAAATCTTAACAGTTGAGTGCTTTTGTTAATTTTAACTAAAAATGACCAAAATCAGTTGATTGCGCAAAATAACGAAAACATTTATGTCGGCATCATTTCAAGCATGACCACGAAGTCTAAAACCGACTCTAAATTTCAGCAAAAACCACTAAAGTCATACAATTTTCACTAAAAAATAATTATTATAACTAAATTGATACAATGCATAACTTAGCGTAGAGAGATCATTGAAGTATATACATGTATATGTTTTTCCCGTTTTAAATCAAGAAACCAAGTATTATAACCAATGGAAGCAAATGAACAAGTGAGCCTGTACTTTATTATGTTTGAGTTCCTGAAATCAATATATCAGTTTGTCACTTTCATGTGATTTTGCAGGCAAAAGCAGCTTTATTTGCTGGTGGATGCTTTTGCGATGCGTCCGACGACTTTCCGTTGATTTTCTTGGAAATGTTACTAAATCTGATGACTTCTTGTGAAATATTGCCACCTGTAAAGCTAGCCGCTGCTCATGTCTACGAAAAACTGGGGAACTCTTACTCAACGGCAACGAAATCGTACAAGGTTCTGCCCTTTATCATTGGCATACTTCTTTTCGTGATTGTCTTATTTGTTTTCTTGGATCTGTCAGATGATTCTGAGAGTTTTTGTAGGCAGGTCTAAAGATGCTGTTGGACTCTTCGGAGGAGGATTTTCAAGTTGCTTTAATGGTTTCGCTATCTAAAATTGCTTCGAGATCGAGCACTCTAATCTCTGATCAGGTACTTTGAGGAAGTGACAAGCATCCGATATTTTTTATTTTTTATTTTTTTTTATATACATAGAGAAAATAAATACCTGGCTTGGAGTGTGATCTGTGGTTTCCGTGGATGGTATAGTAAAAGCAAAATATCTGTATTATTAATTTTCTTACGTCAACAATTTTCAAATATTCTTTTTATACATACACAAAGTTTGGCCTTCTAAAGTAAGACTGTTATGCAGAAGTATAGCTTCTATTGAAAATTACCTTGATCAAATATTTTTTTCTTCTCAATGGAGACTCCTTTTGTGACTAGAACCCACATCCTCATAGAACGTCTCTTGTCATTAATTGATGGCATTTAACTCTTTGTATGTACAGTCAGCTTCTATGAAAATAGAAATTTACCTAGTTGTGAGTAATGCTTGATAGTGGGCTACTTTGTGCTTGAATACAGGTTAACCTTCTTGTCTCAGTTCTCAGACAAGAGAAGAAATCACAAGTACATGCAACTGCATTGAGATGCCTCCTTTTTATTTTCAGTAAAGGGGTGTCTCAACTATCTCTCCAAACTGATGTCGTAAAAGTATTGTTCAACATGCTAGACGAGCCCGATCTCCCAACAAACACGCACTGTGGAGCTCTAAGGATTTTGTGCAAGGTTTGATTCCAAATAATTGCAAACCAGTTTATCTATTTATATCTAACATGACAAATATTGACTCATTCTTCATAGCAATTGCAGATAATTTTGTATACGCAATCCTGTCCGCCTTGTGACATACTTGATCTTGGTAAGCTTACAACTATTGCAGAGAATGCATTTGTATCTGGGTTCACATCCACGAGTCTTCTAGCTCTTCGTGTTCAAGTTGAAATATCAAAGAGATGCAAAGTAAGAAAAGTATCGGACCCCAGTGTTCTCGACCCCTTTCGAATTCCCCAGCAGGCGGTCATGCTGATTTTTAGGCTGATTACCTCTCTTGAAAACTCGCTAATCGATCAGGCTGATTCCGTGAAGTTTCAGAAAATTAGTCAACTTTTTAATCTCCTTCTATCTGTTGTTCAAGAGGACCAGGGTTTGGCTTTACTAGTACTGGATCAGCTTGTTGAACTTGTTAGACACCTTGACAGTGATTTCATGGATACAACGCATGCAGAGGCAATAGGTCAAGATAATT
Source organism: Urtica dioica subsp. dioica (assembly GCF_054948205.1). Classification (NCBI taxonomy): domain Eukaryota; kingdom Viridiplantae; phylum Streptophyta; class Magnoliopsida; order Rosales; family Urticaceae; genus Urtica; species Urtica dioica. Next base: position 13,865,850 of record NC_142764.1, on the reverse strand, counting down.
TAGATGCTGAGGGAGAGGAGAGAAAAGCCGTCACATCAAAGCTTTTGTGTAATGTTTATAGGTTTCTGATGAGCTCTCTTGAATGTCTCAACGAAGCCGGTGCGATCACTATGCATGTATTGGACAGAGTGAAGCGTCTTGTTGAAAATGTCTGCGACTTTAAGTTGCAAGACAGATATATAACTACAAGATACTCCACACTGTTGCACTCTCCAGTTCTTTGGGGCCACAATATGAATAAGAATGATAAAAGTTGCACTGTTGAAGGAAACTCACATAATCACTCAGTTGAGCAGGAACTGATAATGCTCGAGCTCACAAAAAGAATCCTGGCAGAGAAAAACTATTGGGTCGCGTACAAAGTTGGGAGATATTTAGCATATCAAGGTGCATGGGTTTCTTCGAGCCTTGTATTTAAGCATCTAATTATGCAAGTTAGTTCTGATTCTTGTCGCTGCTGGTTAAAAGCGTTATTTAACTTTGCTTGTTCTGGGAGAAAGGCTACGCTTATGTATCCAGCAGAAAAGTATTTCAGTCTCGCTGACATGGCAGAGGCAACCGAACTCCCACTTGAGCTTGTTTTTCAAGATCTTGAGGAAATTGGCTATGATGGCACTGACCCTTTTTACAAGCTTAGCTGTAGTAAAGTGCTTCTAAGTGCTTATAGGAGTATTTTCTCCGCAAAAGAAGCTTTAGAAGTTGACCTTACATCGGGTAAAATATTTTGTTTCCAAAGGTGGTTTTTGTCATTGCGAGCGAAAACGTTACGAGCTGTGGTTGACGTACTTGAAACTCTGGAAACTATTCCGTTTCTATGGGAAGATAATATCACAAGTTGTACAGATGAGAAGAATTCGGTAGTTGAATGCATATCACTAATGGGTCAAGTATCTTTGAGGTTGAAGAGGCTAGCAACGGAATTTGACCTGTTAGGTTCCTCATTCATTGACATGGACAGCGAAGGTTCAAAATGCATTTCAGCTCTTGTGCTAGCTGTTTCCTTGCTCGGACTTATTACTAGTTTTCCAAGTATCTTCGAAAATTCTACTGGTGTGAAGATCTCAAAAGACAGTTTATTTGTGCATGTAGTTCAAAATCTAGCTGGAAGGCTGTGGTACACAGATCCTGATACTAGTAAAAAACTCTGCCATCTTATAAATGACGACAAAGACACCAATAAAAGCTGTTTTCACTTGCTGTCCACAAATCAGCCATCTAATGTTAGTCATGGAGCAGGATATATTCTTAGTGTTTGCCATTATGCCGCTTCTGAGATCTCTTTCTTGAGAAGCAAGGCAAATGAAGCAGAGGATGGAGAGAACATGTCACGAATCATACAAGATGGACTACGGCTTACATTGAAACTTCTTGATCTGTGGATGCGAATCCCTTACAGGACTCCAAAATACTTCTTTCGTATCAGGTAATTTGTTTGATTTTCCTTTGGAGTGCTGTACCATATGCTTTTGGTTATTATCTAATTAATATCTATGTGGGGTTCTTACGTTCTACTGAGCTCTTAGCATAAAGATGAGGGGAGATATAAATCTAATTTCTTCGTCATGCTTATCCTTTTTATATATGTATAAACGTTAAACATAAGGAAAATTTATCCAGTTCCCGGGCTTTGTTCAAATCTGATACTCGGGGTTTGGTGAAGGTCATAGCTATAAAACTGTTTCTTCTTTTGATAGTTATACTTGCTTCACTCTTTATCCTCAAGTATTTGGATGTGTACCTAGTCATGAAGAGCAAGTATGGTAGCTATACAATTACCTACTTAATCTTATGACCACGCGTTATGTTAGATTCTTGTTCTTATCTCCAACTTTAACTTGATGATATATAAAACTTTCTATGATAACTTTATCTTTGGGCTTGTTAGATTTTTATTTATCATCCCTGATATCAATCATCTTTTTTAAATGATGAAACTTCTTTTTCAGGCCATGCATCGGGTCTGAACTCTTCGCGGTCAGTGTCAACAAAAACCCAGACGCAATTTGTGTATCACAAGGCTACCGCCTTTCGTTGAGCGTTTGTCTTCAGCTGAGAAACGTGGCATCGGATATCCCATTTCGACCAGCCAAGTTACACTGCGTACTCTACTCGAGCACCTCGTTTCAGGAGCCGAGTCGGGTTCAAGATCAAGGTTGGGAAAGCAACGAGTTTGTTGAAATGAATGAAAAACTGTTGCACCACGTGAAAAACATCGCTGCACGGAATATTGACAATCGCAAGACAAGTAGTAGCGGAAATAGGGATTGTGGGTTTGTGAGTTCATTTATTCGTTGTGAACCGAATGAGGTCGGACAGGGTTTCTCGAGCTGCTTGCTTGATGTTTCTCGTTTCCCCTTGGGTTCTTACAGAATCAAATGGCAGTGCTGTTGTATTGACGAAGAAGGCAAGTATTGGAATCTCCTTCCTGTGAACGCCGGACCGGTTTTCACTGTAAATTAGACCCATGTTATTAACCAGTCCTTAAAGGCAAATTTATCATAGCAAATTTAATTAGCTCTACTATTTAATTTGTCTCCTTAATCAAATGACTGGAAGCTGTTTTGTTGCGTTTTTTTTTTTTTTTTTTTTTTTTTTTGAAGTTAAGTTAAAAAATATTCCGTTTGTTGGTCCAGCATTAAATTCCTCTATTAAAAAAAAACAATTATGGTTATTGCAATTTTGAGATCGCATGTATAAGTATAACACTTGAACCCACGCAGAATTATGTTCTATAAAAATGCGCTAAATAAAAGACATTGTAAAGACAATTGGTGTTCAAAATTGCATGTATTCAGCTGAAAAACTAATTGCGGTAAAGTGAAAATATATAAAACAAAGATTGTCAGAAGTGGGATTTGAACCCACGCCCTCTTTCGAAGAGCAGAACTTGAGTCTGGCGCCTTAGACCACTCGGCCATCCTGACTTTGTGTGAAGCAAATTATAGTATTGATGTATTTATTAAAACTATTTAACCACCTACTCCTCTGTGTTTAAATTTGTAATAACAATTCTGACAAATATTGGGAAACTGAAATTTAATTTTAGATAAAAAAAAAAAAACGATGTTGTTGCACAATGCTTACAAACTTAATAATGGAATTTTCTCGAAATGTGATTTCTCAGTCATTGTAAATATAAAAACAAAAGATTAAGTTCCATTACCATAGCGTAGTATATAACTCTGTCTAGTATGGTTGAGACTTGAGAGATATCTTCGTTTTCAAAAAAAAAAAAAAAAGAAAAAAAAAAAGAAAGAAAGGACAAAGACATCTCTACCTTTCTAGTCTAAAACATTAATTTGTTTAAACAGTGCATAAATAATGCAGTCTTCGTACTTCAATACCGGAATTTACATTACATTACACTCATGGTAAATTGAAATGACCAAAATAATATTTCTATATAGGGAATAACTTAATAAATGTTAATTTATTAGGAATGTGGCCACAATGATCTGTCACTTAATTATGTCACATTTTTCATTCTCCCAATAAAATATTGACAAGTCATTTCACTCTTTTAACACTGTTTTTTTTATGAGTTAATAGCAGCAAAAATACTTTATGTTTTTCAAAAATCATACTTTTATATTTAATCTTTTTTTTTTTCGACGACAAAAATACTTAATGTTACATTTTTGTTACATCGTAGATACATAGGCCGTTAAATTGAATGAGAGAGCTTTATTGAAAAACTTAAATTTCGAAAACCCAATCCTTCATCGCCTTGCGAGCACAATTTTTCTCCCAAGTCCCCCATTGAGTCTTCCTTATTTCTTCACTAATACGGCACAAAAAATTTGAGGTCAAATGGTGAAGCTCGCTAATGAGACTTTTCGGAAGCTTGAAACAACACATGACGTAACTCGGGATAGCTTGAATCATGACCTTAAGAATGACATCCTTCCCCGCCGCGAAAAAAAAGTGCCCTTCCAATTTCGAATCTTAGATCACACCCGATCACGAATACATTGAAACACATCTTTCTTGTTGCGCACGACGGTCATCGGAAGACCCAAATATCGGTCGTGACCCTCGGAGAAATGAACACCAATCCGTCTTGCTAAAGCTTCACCACCTTCTTTGTAATACTTTTTCCAAAACAAGCCTCCGGGCTCCCAAACCGTAGATCTCTAATCGTCCTAAGCTTCCAGGCTCATCAGAAGATGGCCAAGAGACCCTTCGAACAAAAGAGGAAAAAAAGGGAGAAAGGTCCCCTTGACGTAGACCTTGTTGTGGAATAATGTTCCTGACCAAAGTTTCATTAATGTTAAATGAGAATCTCACCGAATGAGCACACTTCATGACCAAAGAGACTCAATTTTGGTCGTACCCAAATTTTTATGATATGTATGAGACATAAGCCCTATGCATTAGTTGTTGGAAGCCTTGCCGTATGCATTAGTTGTTGGAAGCCTAATGTACGTTGTGGGGGTTAAAAATCTACTTTCAAAAATATCATCTCATATTGGGCTTCAATTCAGACCAAGCCCATTACCATTTTTGCAGGTCAGACCGCATATCAGTCTTGGGCCCAGTTCGACTTCGACAAGTCGGCCCAAGATCAGATATGTTCCAGATCGGCCCCGACCTAGTCACACCTTCCAGTTCGACCACGTCATCCTGACCAGAAGAATCGGTCAGTCAAAGGGAAATCGCGCCACGAAGACCGGGTCTAGGACCAATTCAACCCCGACAGTGCGAAACGGATCAGGCAACACGTGTCTTCAACGAAGGAGTCTTGCCTCGTCTATAAATAGGGGATCAGATGTGTATTTTCAGACACAAGTTCATAATTTATCTTCTAGAATTATTTTTTCAGTATTATTGTTTTCAGTGCTGAATTCGCCTACAAGACTTTGTCACTTCGCCGTATTGTAATTCATTGTCGTGATCAATAAAGCCTATTAATAATTTCCTTTTAGTATTGCCATTCATCTTTAAATAGTTTCTTATACGACGTCTTTCGGAACCCCGATAAAATATATATCATATATTAGCATTTTAATATCTGTGATTGTTGATCGATCCAAAAATCGACATCAACAGTTTGGCGCCGTCTGTGGGAAAATTCAGAAAGACCAACTTCGAAAGAAACGGTTCGTAAAAAAAAAGAAAAAATCTCGTCATGTCTTCCACTCCGACTCACTACGAATCTGGAGAGGAGATCCCTCAGGGGATCAGGGCAATCCTGGATATGTTGACCAAAAAAATAGACGAGCAAGCAGAGACCAATCGGGCTCTTAATGACCAGTTGAATACTCTGTCTACTCCTCAACACACTCTGGACCTTCAGACGGGATCCGGAGATACGACCGCCTCGGAATCTGCTCGTCAAGCGGCCTCGGCTGCTCAGGCAAGCCGGACTCTCCCTCCCGGAGTCCGTCTGGATTTCTCTGTGATCCAGGTCACCCAAGGAACAGACCAGTCTCCCGGTACAATCTTCCAGCTTGGGGGGGCTGCCAGCGAAGTCGCGACAGAAGTCACGATCGACCTTTCCGGTCTCCCTCCACCTCCCCTGGCAGGAGCACCATCCGGGTCTTACCCGACTAATGTGGGATCTCGCCCTTCGGCGACTTATTGAATGTTCACCCCCCAACGTTTTGGTGGAATGAATCGGACCCATCATAGCCCGGTCGAGGCCACCGCGGTCACAACTATATGTTCGAGACCTCGTCTCGTTCACGAGGGTGAACCCAACATGACCGAACTAGAACAATTTAAGGAGTCAGTAACGGTCGAGCTGAGAGCTGTTCGTTCAGAATTTCATTCTGCAACCAGCTCGGCCTCATAAATAGATCGCCTCGTTGAAGAAACAAGGAGGACTCATTTTGCCAGAAATATTACTGAAGTGCAACAGGGGGATACCGGAAAGGTTCGCCTTCCGCGGTATAGTGGCACTTCAAGTCCGAAAGCTTTTATCTTGTCCTTCAGAGTCGCAATGGGATGGGTTATGCTCACAAAGAGAGAATTAGAGGCAGGTTATTGCCAATTATTCGCAGAAAGCTTGTCCGGGTCCGCTTTAGAGTGGTTCTCCAAACTCGAGCCGAACTCTATCAATAGTTTTGACAAACTATCGGCTGCATTCCTGAAACACTATTCGATGTTCGTGGAGGACGATCTGACCATAGCAAATTTATGGGGAATTCAACAGAAAGAGAACGAGTCCTTGAAGGATTTCATGATCCGTTACAAGGACGTGCTCTCAAAAATCTCTAACGTATGTCACGAATCTGCCATAACCTCTCTGAGAAACGGGTTAAGGCACGACTCGAAGTTGAAACTAGAGATGATTGTCAACCGTCCCCTCACGTTGGAAGATACGATTCACAAAGCCGCAAATTACGCGAAAGCCGAAGAGGAATTCGCTTCCTATGAGAGGCAACGCGCAGTGGAGAAGAAACCGTCCTCCAACATTTGGGTAAGACCTGTAAATGCTGGGAGCAACCCTCGCAGGGTCAACCCCCACGACGCTACACCTCATGTCAGAAAACCACACACCCCTCCTAACTACGCCTTCAACGTCAATGAAGACATTAAGGCGGGAGGTCCCCCGGCAAAAAAATGGACGCGGGATCCCAACGCGTATTGCAGTTTCCATAAAGCTAACGGCCACGACACGGTTAATTGTGAAACCATGCGCAAGGCTCTAGCAGAAAAATACGCAAAAAGGGAGCTGAAAGACATTGATCTGGGACCCCCGCCCAAAAAGAAGGTCTTCAATAACAACAACAAAGGAAGGGGTAACCCCTCCCCTAAGAGATCAAGACATGTTGAAGAAGGGGAACCAAGTTCCCCACCAACCTTCGCAAAACATAGAGTTGACTTCATAATGGGTGGCTCGAAGTTTTGCAACGGAACGGTCAACTCAATTAAAACACACCAACGGCGGTTAAGTAACCAAACCAATAAAATCATACCAGAACAAGATGTCCAAATATCGTTCTCCGAAAAAGAAGCGATAGGGACAATCGAACCGCACGACGACGCACTCGTAATCACGATCGACGTGTCTAACTGCGAGGTCGTGAGAGTCCTAATCGACGGAGGTAGCTCCGTAGATATTATCTTCAAAGATACCCTGGCCAGAATGGGAATCAACGAAGACGAGATTGAAAGGGAACAAACCCATTTGACAGGTTTCAATGGGTCCACTACCCCGTCCTTAGGAACGATCAGGCTGCCCATAAAAACGCATGGAATCAACAAAATAGTGGAATTCCAAGTACTAGACTGTCTCTCCCCATACAATATTATCTTGGGAAGACCGTGGATACATAGGATGAGGGCTGTGCCTTCAACCTTTCATCAATGTATTTGTTTCCCTACGCCTGAGGGGATAAAAGAGATCCGAGGTAATCAGGCGACCTCCTGCAGTTGTTATCTCACTAGCCATAAGCATCACGCTAAAGTAACCAAAGAAGAGCAATAGCAATTAATGAGTGTGGAGTCGGCCGGGAGTGTTCCCACACTAGAAGATCCCGACTCCCTCGATGCGCCAAGCACTGAATTAACAGCCCAAGTACAGCTCGATGGCTCCGATCCTTCCAAGTGTGTCGGAATCGGAACTAAGCTTAAAAGTGGCATCAGGCGAGAGCTGATCTGTTTCTTAAAACGAAACAAATCCACCTTCGCCTGGTCAACCGAAGATATGCCAGGAATAAGCATCGACGTCACATCTCACCAACTTAACGTCGATCCCAGTTTTAAACCTGTAAAACAAAAAAGACGAAAATTCGGCCCCGACAGGGCACGAGTAGTCAACGACGAAGTCGAAAGATTGCTCAGTGCAGATTCAATCCGCGAAGTAAAATACCCGGATTGGCTGGCAAACACTGTCGTCGTAAAGAAAAAAAAATGGGAAATGGAGGGTCTGCATTGATTTTACCGATCTAAATAAAGCATGCCCCAAAGACAGCTTCCCGCTGCCTCACATTGACCAGCTAGTCGAAGCAACCGCGGGGCATAAAATCCTCTCATTCATGGACGCATTCTCAGGATATAATCAAATCCTGATGCATCTGGATGACCAAGAAAAAACAGCTTTCATCACCGACCGAGTCACGTATTGCTATAAGGTCATGCCATTTGGACTAAAGAACGCTGGCGCCACCTATCAAAGGTTAGTCAATGAAATGTTCAAAGAAAAGATAGGGAAGACGATGGAAGTGTATATCGACGACATGCTGGTAAAATCCTTAAGGGAGAACGACTACATAGGGCATTTGGAGGAATGTTTCGAGGTACTAAATAAATATAAAATGAAACTCAATCCCACCAAATGTTCGTTCGGAGTATCATCCGGCAAGTTCCTTGGGTATTTAGTTACCCAACGAGGAATTGAGGTTAACTCGGATCAATTACACGCCTTGCGAGAGATGCCTTCACCCCGTAATAGGCGTGAAGTTCAAAGGTTGACGGGACGCATCGCTGCCCTCAACCGCTTCATCTCCCGGTCTACAGATAAATGTCTTCCTTTCTATCGGCTCCTTAAAGGAAACAAGAAGCTCGAATGGGACGACAAATGCGAAGAGGCGTTCAAAAAATTGAAAGAGTATCTATCGACACCCCCAATCTTGGCAAAACCCGTTACGGGGGAGCCACTCTATCTATACGTCGCAGTGTCTCAAGCGGCAGTTAGTGGAGTACTCGTCAGAGAAGAGCAAGGGGACCAACGACCAATCTTTTATACAAGCAAGTCGTTAGTCGATGCCGAAACTCGATATCCTATAATGGAGAAACTGGCCTTGGCCATCGTTTCCGCCGCGCGGAAACTGCGACCATACTTCCAGTCGCACACAATAATAGTAATGACATCACATCCGCTCAGAAGTTTCCTACATAGCCCTAATCAATCAGGAAGATTAATCAAGTGAGCCGTGGAGCTGAGCGAATACGATATTGAGTACCGAGTGAAGACATCCGTAAAATCACAAGTTTTAGCGGATTTCATCATCGAACTCCCGAGGGAAAGTCCCACCGTGACCGAGGTCGAAGGCACCTGGACACTTAAAGTGGACGGGGCATCATCAAAGCAAGGGGCTGGAGTAGGGATACACCTGACCTCCCCTCACGGTGAGACTATAGAACAGTCATTTAGGCTTGACTTCGTCGCATCAAACAACGAAGCCGAGTACGAAGCACTAATCGCCGGACTTAGGTTGGCCACTGCAGTCGGGTCAAAAAAAGTGGAAGCTTTCTGCGACTCCCAACTTGTAGCAAACCAATACTCCGGAGAATACGAGACTAGGGATGAGCGGATGAAAGCTTACCTAAAAGTCGTAAAAGAACTAACGAAAAACTTCGAAGAATTCTCCCTGACAAGGATCCCTCGAGGCGAGAATACTTCGGCCGACGCATTGGCTGCCCTGGCATCTACCTCGGATCCGGGCCTCAAGAGGGTCATACCAGTCGAAACAATCAAACAACCTTCTATTGCCACGACCGTCGCCGCAGTCATAACAATAGAAGAGGGGGATTGGAATGATGAAATACTATATTACATCACGACTGGTACGGTCCTATCCGATAAGATGGCAAAACGCAAGCTCGTGCTGAGAAGCGCGAGGTTTGGCATCATAGACGGAAGCCTGTTTAAAAGAAGCTTCGCAGGAACCTGCCTCAAGTGCGTCAGGATGGAGGAGTCTAAACGAATTCTGGAAGACCTGCACGAAGGAGAATGCGGAAATCACGCAGGCGGGCGAGCGCTCGCCGTCAAAATAAAAAGGCAAGGCTACTTTTGGCCGACCATGTTGGCAGATTGCGAAGCGCACTCACGCCGCTGCAACCAATGTCAACGTCATGCCCCTAACATAAAAAGACCCGCGGAAGAATTGTCCTCCATCTCAGCGCCATACCATTTCATGAAATGGTCAATGGACATTGTGGGACCAATGCCGATCGCCCCTGGCGGACTAAGATTTCTACTCATCCTGACAGATTATTTTTCAAAATGGGTGGAAGCAGGCGCCTTCGTCTTAATAAAAGATGTTGATGTCACAGCATTCATCTGGAAAAATATATGTCGACACGGAACTCCCCACGAGATCATAACGGACAACGGGTCATAGTTCATATAAAAAAAATTCAGAAACTTTTGCTTCCACAATAACATCGAATTAAGGATGTCAACACCACGATATCCTCAAGGGAATGGACACGCGGAAGCTACAAATAAAACCATAGTAGATTTCATAAGGAAAATGCTCGATACGAAAAAAGGACGGTGGGCGGAAGAGCTACCAGGCGTGCTCTGGGCTCACCGAACTAGTCCGCGAAGGCCAACAGGGGAAACTCCATTTTCCCTGGTCCACGGAGTCGAATCAGTCATCCCGATCGAGCACCAAGTACAGACCCTTAGGGTAGTGCATGCGCCGGGGGATGAATTCAAAAATAACGAATCGCTATGCGATGCTTTGGACCTTGTAGAAGAAAAGCGGGATTTAGCCCTGATACGGCTATCCCACTATAGGCAATCCATCGCTAGATTCTATCATAAAGGAGTTAACAAAAGAAGATTTGATGAAGGAGATTTGGTGCTCCGGAAGACCTTCCAAAACACCGCCGAGGCTAACGCCGAGAAATTAGGAGCTAATTGGGAAGGTCCATACAGGGTCACCAAGGTTGTGCGTCCCGGAGTCTATGAACTCGGAACTCTGGACGGCGTTGCGATTTTGAGATCATGGAACGTCTCGAACCTAAAGAAATACTATTGCTAAAAACAATAAGAATCGAACTACGACTGACTTGATCCCTGTATAAGGGTACGTAGGCAGCCCCTGAAAAAGGGCACAGTCTCCTTACAGCGAAAGCATACACTTCGCCAAAGACCTCGGACTCCGGATCGAATTCGCAGTGAACCCCATCTCGACTCCGGTAAGGCCCGGAAAATCCCCCCCAATTTACCACGTAACACCCTGTCGCGAGGTCGCCCCCTCGATAAAGTTGACCTCGCCCATTTCGTCCCAAGGGAAACATCTATAGACCTCGCCCGTCTAAGAAACTTGACTACGGAAGGGTGATTACTCAAGCCTAAGTGAAACGTTTTTAGATGTCAATCTACCTAAAGGACTTAGCAAATATCACAACGCTCTGACTAAGGGAAACATTTTAGATTCGAACAGTCTAAAAGACTTGGTGAAGTAGAAACATACTACAAGATCATCGAACCTCGCCCTAGATTTGTAAAGAGAAACATTTTAGACACCGATAATCTAAAAGACTTAACCGAATTTAGGGGAATCTTAAGTCAGTTCAGACCGCGATCAACTGTCAATTCAGAGTATCCTGAAACACACAGTTGGACGACCTGAATGACTTGGCGACTTTACGAACAATGGAACATGCACAAGTTTTGGAATAAATAATATAAAAATAGTCAATATGAATAAAACAAGGCGTAATAAAGATAGAGGTACCGAAGCCCTCTATAATTGTTCGAAATAAATAACAGGAATAAAACACGGCGAAATGAAGATAGAGGTACCGAAGCCCTCTACAATTGTTCAAAATACTAAAAAAAAAGTTTTGCCCAAAACAAGCGGGCCCTAAATAAAAGAAACGCAACAACAAAGTAAAAATAACAAAATCATAAAATTCTTGAGCTAAATGAAGGAGGGGGCGAACTCAGGTCTGGCCAAGAGCGTCCTGCTCAGTTCGCTCAGAGCTTGGAACCTCGCCTCCAGCACGCTCCGGGGTCTGGGTAAAGGGTTGATCCTCTTGAGACTCCGGGATGGTAGCGAGAACCTCCTCGGTCGAGCCAAACATCGAGCCATGCTCATCAAAGGCAGGAACCTCGGAGTCGGCTGGAGCTCCGGTTGGCGAACTATCATTATACGGAGTAAATGGGATATCCTCTACCTCCGGAATGGTGACGGCAGCGAGCTTCTTCTCGTAGTCGGCGATGTCCGCCTCGGTATCCGCCAGTTCGCTCGACCAGTCGGGGCTGAATTGTTGATGACTTCGGTGATCAACTCCTTGTTGCCCTGACACTGCTCCAGCTTCTTCATGATCAGGATCGCCTCATCAGTTTTTTCCCGCTGGGCGCGATACTTGAGTATCTGCTCACGGTACTTCATCGATGACGCCTTCCTCGCCGCCAGGACCGCCCTATCATTATTCTTAATCCGAGCCTTGGCCCCTGCAAGCTCCTTGGCAAGTGCGCTCGAGTGGATGCCCCACTTGTCGATGGCCTTCTTACCCTTCTCAACCTGGGCCTCAAGCTCCTTGATCTTTGCCTCCGAGGCAGCCTGCACCGTCTTCGACCTCGCCAAAAGAGCGTCCTTGGCCAGGACATCTTCTTGAAGCTCGTTTACCTTCTCACCCATCCCTTTGAGCTCGGCACAGAGGGAGTCAGTTTTCTTCTTCGCCTCTTCGGAGCTGGCCGCAGCCGTCCGAGCTCTCTTGATGTGTTCCTCATATCGGAACACACCCCTGTTGAGCTGATGGGAGAGCTGCGACCACAAACACAAAGTCAAAACCTGAATAAAATCCCCAAGTTTCTCAGTCCGCCCACTAAAATTCTAAGACTTACCGAGGTGATCTGTTGGGCCATGAGACGATACCAGTCTGCCTCGATGAGCATAAGAACCTTGGGCAGTGGCAAGACGTCGACAGTAAGCTGCCTAAGGAGCCCGGTGGACTAGTATAAATCGTCGCAGAGTAGGGTGTCGCGGTGGTACCTGAAGTGGATGTTGTACTTCTTCTTCGGCTTCGAAGTAGAACCCACCTCATTCACAGATTTCACCGCGGCCGCCCCGCTCGAATGAGTCTCCACCAGACTCCCCTCGCCCAAAACGGGCCTCCTCCTTTCCTGGGCCGCCCGAGCCGCAGTAGACGAGGACTTCCCCTTGTCCGCTGTAGATGAAGGCACTGATTTGGCCACCCCGACCGTGGATGCCGGTATGGACACCCCGCCTCCATCACAGTTCTTTTTCTTCTTCTTCCTCTTCTTCTTCCCCTCATCTCCAGAAGGTTCACCCCCACCCTCTTCCTCTCGGCTATCATTTCGACGGGTCGGGTCCTTCCTTTTTCTGGGTCCGCTGGAGGGTTCGCCCGACTTCTCCGCCTCTCCGTCCGGTGCGACCGGAGTAGAATCAGGGGCTTGATCACCCTGAGTGGCCTCAGCGTTCTCCGGGACCGCGCCGCCCTCAACATCGACGACCGGGATATCACTGGGATTTCGAGTCCCGATGATCTCGACTTTGGGTTCCTGAGAAAGAACCGGCGGCGTGGTGGACGAGGAAGAGACCCCGGCAACAGATTTCCTTTGACGCCTGGCGTCGCGAGCAGAAACGTTGGAGTTCATGTTGTCTCCGACAACTTTTTTAGAAAACAAAAAAAAAAAAGATAAATAAATAATAAAATATACATATAAACATAAAAATGATAAAGAACACGAACCTTCAAAGGTTGCAGAGGAGGTCGGCCAAAATCCAGCCGAAGTGAATCTCTCTCCAGTAAAAGAAGGCCACTCACCGCGTCCGTCTTGCAGAAGCTCGAGCTTTTCGACGAACTGAGGACTCGATGGTGCCCTGATTTTTCCTGAAAAACGATTATAGTAAAATATCATGAACAAGTAAATCACTTCGATCCCTGTAAGCGAATAAAGACAGTTGCGAAATTAATTGGCCTACTCGGAGAGCTCACCCATCTCGACTTGAATCGAGGAGCTCGGTCGCCGAGAGAGTGCTCATTGACGGTAAAGTAAAACTATCGACGACCCCAATGCTTGTCCTTCGAAGGAAGGGCCGAGATCACCCCTTTGCCCGCCGTCTTCGAAAGATAAAAGCATTTCGGCTCATGCTTAGAGTTCGCCTTCACGACGCATAAACAGACTAGGTCCATCACGTCGAGATCAACGCCTTGCTCGTGGGCCACGACCATTAAACCCATAACCATCCGGACGAAGTTCGGACACATCTGAGGAAGCGTCAGTCCCAGGGCTTCGACATAATAAAAAAGAAGAGTGAGGATCGGGAACCGGAGTCCACACTGATCCAACCAAACCTCGTACATGCAACATCGATCGTCGAGGGTGGTCTTCGCTGTCGCATAAGGGGGAGGAAGAATAAGCCCTATCTCGGACGGAATATGATATTTTTGGTGAAAAAGAGCGAGATCGGAACTCTTGACAGATGATGGCAGGCATATATCTTCAACATTCGAAGGGTTGGATCCCGACGGAGGAATTTCCAAAGAAGACATTTTTTGTTTTTGAGAAAAATGTTTGAAGAATTTCAAAAGATTTGAGGATAATAAAGATTTCAAGGCAAACTGGAAGCAAAACCTTGAGTTCGTCTAACAAATCGAAGCGAAGTCAAAGAAAATAGAGGGAAGTGTAGAGTTCGACAGTCGAACTGAAATGCCAAAAGCCGAAGTCTTTAAAAGAGTTTGAAACTTTAGAGAGAAAATTAATCTTTTATGCGAAGAGAGAGAAAATAAAAGTTACCTTTCTATGCCGAGTTCGCTGAAAGTTATAAGTAAATACGAAGTCTTTTCGAATTTCACTTATTTATAAGCTTTTATATTAAACCGAATTCCGAGAAAAGAGGAGTAAATATGAATAAAATAATATAACCGCTTTCCCAACCCTTCGACTACGTCTTGCGTGGACAAACGGTAACGTGCCACGCGTCCGCAATATTCGCCGAAATCGCTGATTTTCCGTAACACTAAAATAACTTCGCTCCAATATTTCGAAAAATTCGGAATATTTTCAAAATATTCGGGGGCTAACTGTGGGGGTTAAAAATCTACTTTCAAAAATATTATCTCATATTGGGCTTCAATTCAGACCAAGCCCATTACCATTTTTGCAGGTCAGACCGCATATCAGTCTTGGGCCCAGTTCGACTTCGACAAGTCGGCCCAAGATCAGATATGTTCCAGATCGGCCCCGACCTAGTCTGATGAGAACCTCGCTGCCTTTGCGATGAACGAAGCTCAAATCGTTGCGGAATTACGTGGGTTGCCTCAATAAGTCTTTGCTTCAATTTGGATGAAGGTTTGCGGTTTTGTTGTTGTAGGAAATTTTTGGTTGTTTTTGGATAGGTTGAAAGGAAAGGTCGGTTTGGTGTTTTGGGTGGAGTGATAATCGCCACAATAGTTTGTAATTTGAACTATTGATAAGATTGAGGGGGGAATGAAAGACGCCACAATAGTCTATGGAATGAAACTATTGATAAGTCTAGAACTCGAAGAACGCCACAAAGTTATTTGCCTTGATAAGTTCAACGATTTAGAACCTAAGAAATTAGAGAGTATTTTCTCACAAAAGTGTTTTCAGAAATGTTGATTCATAATCTATCCATTACAAAATAGGTGCTCATGATTTATAGATGCATCAAGAGACTTTTCATAATCCAAAACTGAATATTAATGCATAAATTAAATCTACTTAAACACAATAATAAAAGCTATAATTAAATTAATCGAGAAGAACACAAAACGTCATTTTGAGAGCCTAAACGTCAGAATTCGGCTTAAATCCCGAGACCCCACTTTGTGGGTCTTGTTTACTAGGTCAATTCCACTCAGAAAACACTACTCTTTTGTCCGTTTCGGTGATCTCAACATTCTTGAAACTATAGCCCAGTTTGCCTTGCATCATAGTCACACCTTCCAGTTCGACCACGTCATCCTGACCAGAAGAATCGGTCAGTCAAAGGGAAATCGTGCCACGAAGACCGGGTCTAAGACCAATTCAACCCCGACAGTGCGAAACGGATCAGGCAACACGTGTCTTCAACGAAGGAGTCTTGCCTCGTCTATAAATAGGGGATCAGATGTGTATTTGCGGACACAAGTTCATAATTTATCTTCCAGAATTATTTTTTCAGTATTATTGTTTTCAGTGCTGAATTCGCCTACAAGACTTTGTCACTTCGCCCTATTGTAATTCATTGTCGTGATCAATAAAGCCTATTAATAATTTCATTTTAGTATTGCCATTCATCTTTAAATAGTTTCTTGTACGACGTCTTTCGGAACCCCGATAAAATATATATCATATATTAGCATTTTAATATCTGTGATTGTTGATCGATCCAAAAATCGACATCAACATACGTCATGTTGTGTACTAGACCAAACATATGCTATGTTGTGGGATTGGTTAATAGGTATCAGTCGAACCCAGATCAACAATAAAGGATTGTCGTCAAACATATACTCAAGTACATGAAAAGGACTAAGGATTATATGATAGTTTACACATGTAGTGACTTGGTGTTACAAAGTTACACTTGTCATGAGGTGATTTTCGGCAACACAAAAGGAAAGTCTGAAGACAGGCCCACATCGAGGTCCAAAAGACGAGAAAGCAATAGCGCGCCACAACAGCGCGTGCCACGGGCCTTAAGCGTCGAGCCCACGAAGGAGCCACAACCTCGAATACAGGGCCATACGTCCGGCCGGCCTATGCCCTCGGCCAGACTCAAGGGCAAGGCCGCAAGACCGGCCGAGCATGCCTCAAGGGACCGGCCACAAGGCCACACAACCAGCCGACCTCCGCTACCAGACCACACGACCGACCACAAGGCCTCGCGGCTGTTCTGTCTACGCCCGGTACCCATCGTACGATCGGGGGACGACCATACGATCGGCCGGCCAGTCACACGACCATCTACATTGCCGGTGCAAGGGCACACTGTCGGCCAAACAGTGATACGGTCATCCACACGGCCATGGCTTGACGCTTAAGACTATTCCAAGAAGCTTTCTCAAGCCTCCATTTTCCTATAAATACCCCTCTCCGTGAGAGAAAGGTAACGAAATTCATCACACTCAAAGCTCTTCGAAATTCACATCTCGCTGAGATCATTATGTCGAGATTTCTTATGCCCTCAACTCAATCACATAAATGTTGAGCATCGTAGTGCGCGCAAGAGGCACTGCCTTCGCACTCCAATAGCTCAAGTGTTCTTTGTCTTTTAGGAACACTCAAGCATAGTTGGGGCGACTGCATAGCTAGAGAAAAGTCACGAATCACACACGAGCATAGCTGGAGCAAACCCAATAGTACAAACTATCATTTTTTTCAAACAAGAGCTTGGATTGGAGGATCTTGTACCAATTTGGCCTTATTGCGATCATAGGATCCGTCCCTGAATCGAACCACTCTAGTTTTATGTGTTGATCCATTTTCGAGCATTAACAACACTAACTCAAATTTTCAAGCTGATCGTGACTCTATGAAGTCGACACTAGGAGGAATGTTCAATTTGAATGATGACGCGACTGTGTGGAGAAGTATAAAACAATCATGCATCGCAGCTTCAACTATGAATGAATATGTAGCAGCCTTAGAGGCAGCTAAAGAAGTGGTTTGGCTTAAGAATTCTTAGTGGGTTGGAAGTGGATCCGAACTCGAATGAAGATGTGGAAAATTCAAAAGAACCGCGTAGCCACAAGAGAGCCAATCACATAGAAAAAAAATACCATCTCATCAGAGAGATTGTTTGTAGAGGAGATGTAGATGTTCGATGTTGGACAACCTAGCGAATCCTTTTACGAAGACCTTGCCGGAGCGTTTATTTAACAAACACGTGATGAGATGAGCCTCAAGTATTTTTCTTATCTCCTGTAGTCAAAGTGGGCTATTGTTAGGGTATATCGCCTACATGAGACTGATTTAATCATTGCTTTTGAAATTAATAATTGTGCAACATTTTTATCATATAAGTAGAGAGAGAGAGAGAGAGAGAGAGAGAGAGAGAGAGAACTTTCATAAGCAACTATTCACTTCTAATGTTATTTCAAATATAAAACAGGAGCAGTATAAACCGCTAAAAAAATTCACAAAATGTAAATGCAACTTTAGAAGCCAACTTGTTGTTTCAACCATAAAAAAAACCCACAAGTGAAATCACGTATTCTCTAAATTTTAGTCAATCGTTTAGCAGCAACTCGTCACTTTTAAAAACAATCCGCTTCTAGTAATCATTTTGTAGGACACCATATTTTTGTAGCAGTGACACCATATGATTGCATATTAAAATTTAAGTACATTAATACAAAAAAAAAATTCATCTTTAAATGACTTGTATTATTTCACTATCTAAGCTTCATTAGTCTTTTTCTTGTTACTATAGAATTTTATTTTTATGGTACAAAAACACTTAAACATATGGATAGGAAATGCTTTCAATCATGTGTGGAATTTCTTATATCAAATTTTAAGGCTTTGTGATGGATTTTGAAATGTGTATGTTGGAAAACAACATATATATATATATGTACTTTTGGATACCATCAAAGTATAAATAATATGCAGTGACACATACTTTAACTTAATACGAACAATGTCTTATTTTGAGATTTATAAGAAGGATTGCTTTTATTTTCGCCTATAGCCTCAATATATATATATTTGGATCAGCCCTGCATCAAGTCCAACTCCAAGGTTTTAGAGAACAAGACTATCTCGGTCCATCGCAAGCCTGACATTCAGTGGATGAGTCTTCATTGATAAACGTACAAATCCGGCACGACCAATTACTCCAATCGGATTCCTCAATGACTCGGTTGGTGGCTTTGGGTTCAGAGTTGAAGGTTCTTTTTCTGGAACATGGTTTAGAGTTGGAGGTGGATGCAGTTTCTTGTACATCTACTAGCCCATTCTTCAATGCCGTAACTAGGTTCTCAAAGTAATTTTTAGTCACCCTGTTCCATCAATACAGCAAAAACTCTGGTTATTTCATGGTTGCTTGGAGCTAAAGCAAGAGTATTCTGTTAAATTGTTAAGAGAAAGACTGAAAACCAAAAAATAAGAAGACACTAGTTCAACGATCAACAAGAGGACATAACTGCAAACGGAACATAGCTTATAGTACAGCAAAGAGAAAAACAAGAAAAGAGAAACAAAATAGCTTAGCGCGTACCTCGTGAGTCTTGAAAGCTTTTCACGGAAGCAACGGAATTCAGATGATGCATCTTTGGCGTACAAGAATTGTTGTAGTTCCTTCTCTGCACACTGATGAAGCCTCTCTAAACCAGACTCTGCCTGACCTGCACAAATTCAAAGAGCAAAGAATATTCTGGTTCAGGAACAAATTTGACTTAATTTACTGATACTCATATCATGTATGTGTGTGTATTTGTACCTTGCATATACACAAACAACTGTGTCTTGGCCTTATCGTCCTCGGATAAGTAGTACCCATAAGCGTACGTCCATTTAAGAATTCCTCTGCAATCAACAATCTGCAAGAGGAAGAGAGAGAAGGAAAATTTATTGAATTAATGCATTACTTGTTTTGTTATAGCACTGAGAAATCATGGCTCCGTATTCATGGAACTATACACAGTAACAATCATAAGAAGTCACCTGTTGCCAGGCATCGATAATGAACTTGAGCTCAAGCTCCGATTGAGATTGTGCTTCCTGCAGCTTCAATATCTGAAGGAGAACAACAAGAAAAGTAGATATACATTGTTTAGCCGAGAAAGTAAATGGTCAACTTGATTTATGCTGAAGTATGTACTCACCTTCTCATTTTTCATTTCTTTTAAATCTTCCAGTGCCTTCTTCCTTGACTGCCAAGTAAGAGTTCAGGTTTTGAATAAGCTAATTGGACAGGATGCATCAGAATATAAACTCTTTAAAGTTCGATAAAGTTCTCACACATCAGGAATGTATGTCTATGAGGAAGCTTAAATGAAAGCATGGATTCAGTTTTTGACAGCCTAGGTAAGCAAGATACAGGGAATTGAATTATCAGAGTCTGATTTGACACAATTTTTTTATGATGATATACATACGGGTCGAATATAAACACTAAGAACATAACTGGTCCACATTGCAAGTATTAATACCTATTAACTCTATGTTTTACAGTGTATCAGACCATCTCCAAAGAGGGATACGCATTTTAAAGGATGTGAAAGCATAAATTGAGTTAAAACAATGAAAAGTTTTGTATGTACCGATTCATTGCTCGCCCAACGTTCGTAATGATGGGTATATTTTCCCAACATCTTCTGAGCATTCTTTCTCCGCTTCTCATCCTCGTCAAGCTAAAAAAAGCAATTAGAATTCAGGAAGGTCCTGTTGAAAGTCCTAGTTTCTATGCATTAGTAATGACCTTAACGCTTTCTCTTTCTTAGTGAGACCGTTCACAGACAAAACTACTTAAGCAAAAGAGTGACTGCTAGAGCTCTTACTCTTCCTTTTTTCTTATCTTCCTCGTAATGATTACAAGTTAAAAAGCCACCTGCCGGGCTATAATGAGATTTCCAGTCTTCAAGGCACAGCCTGCAAAAAAACATACAAGTAAATCAAAGTTGGTCATGACTATTCATTCAGTTCCGCAGGTGTACACTAAATGACAGAAAAATATAAAATTCCCAATCGATTTCAATATAAAACTGAGGTATAGCCTTAGGAATATCGAACTAAGACTAAAACTGCAAAAATGATTGAAGTTTTGTAAACATACCAGCAGAATTGGTGGGAGCAAGGTCGTCTGCATGTCATGTGCATGCATCCCTGGTTTTTCTCAATTGGCCGCTTGCACTTCGGACATGGCTTCGAATTAACAAGTATCCTAAAAATCATTATGCAGCATATAAGCATTGCACTTCAAAATCGCAAGTTAAAAGAAGGAGTAAAAAAAAAAAAGGGATAACCAATAAGGTTTACCAGTTTGTGTTTTCAGACTCGGCCTTGTTCTTCAAAGCCCATTTTGCCGCAGTTTCACAGTCAACTGGGCGGTGAGCGTCATATGTGCACTGTGAAACACACACACACACACACACATATATATATATAAATATATATATATGATTCAGTAAAAGTAAACAAAGAAGGTAGCCGTTTTAAATAATGAAGCTTACAATTCTTCATAGTAGAAGCTTTCTTTTTTTCTCTTTTTAATTTAATTTTCGAGTTTCTCTTCAAAAAATTAATAAATAAATAATGAAGCTTACACTCCAGCAAAAGCCATTGGTGCAGTGACAATAGACATCATAATTTTCATCATTGCCCGTAAAATTTATAGCATATTCACAACCTGGTGCAGGACACCACTTGGCCTATATAACAGTCGCAAAATAATGAAAAGATTAGAGCTTTATGATGATAATAGAAAGAAAGGTATACAAAAGGCTATATGAAGTGACCAAAAAGGTCACGACTATAGAGGGTTTGTGGAATCTAGCTCAATCTGGCAAACAAGTATCGCATAATAGGAACAAGAAAATTGCAAAAGGCAGAAATACTTATACACGAGAAAGAAAATTATCTGACATACACAATAAATGTACTCTCAATAGATTTGTATACGTAGAAGTTACAAATATGCGACGAACCTTCTTATTATCTTCAATATAGGACCTGTAAAGGTAATGGGCATACTTTTCTTTGTCTTCCTGAGAAGCTAAGATATATATCATATCCAGACCGACAAAAGCAGTGCATGATGGCTCAGGACATTTTAATGACAAGCATCCAGGACCGCCGCTAATGGATGTGCTGATGTAACCTAACATAGCATGTAGAAACAGAGAGATGAAGCATTGAGAGATCGGAAACATCAGAGATTGTTCTTCATACACAACACCAAAGAAGGGAACAAAACCTCATCGATCAATTAAAACGAAAAAAAATCACCAAGTGAAAAGATACCTGCCCAGCAATCCCTACAGTACGGATGACCACAAGCCGATGATTTCGTTCCTTGAGAAGGAAATTTATCAAAGCAGATTCCACATTCAAGCTGAGCAAAAGAATGGACATAGAGCTAAAACAACCACTAGAAAGTAGCATAGGATAAAGTATTCAAGGAACTCCAAGATTTCAATGATCAAATTAAGCTGGCTCACAGATTCAGCATTGGGAAACCGAACAACTGGATTATCCAGCAAACCTATCGCTTTTTTTACGCTGTCTTCGTCAGAAAACCATGCTTCATGGACTTTGCTTATGCTCCTGTGACATGAAATACTTCAGATAGTAGGATTGAATATGCAGTCCAAAGCGAAATGAGCATCATCGCTTAGCCAAGGTATTTAAAACGGGATGGTGTATTCACTTGACCAGAATTCAACTCCTTATATCACAAAAGTTCTCAACTACAATCTACAACAAATGAAGATTTCAGCATTCATGACATTCAAATAAAGATTAAAACTTTAGCTTACCAATTAAAATGTCGGAGTAGGATGCATGAAGCATCTCGTGAGATTGAAAGAACAGTCGATACTTGATTGATGTTATCTTCCTGGCGTTCCCGAATATCAGAGTCCTTTAATACAGAAAAATGAATCTGAAACAGGTAACAAACTGTAAGTTACATGGAGCAAGAAATTACATATGAAACCAAGAAACTCGTAGTAGACACTACAAGTATCGATTTTTACAAATAAATCAGAAAGAACAAAATAAAAAAAAAAAAAAAAAGCAACAGCTGGAGAAAATATAATTTGAGACATTTTTAGGCATGTCTAAAAAAGAAGGCGAGATTTAAAAAAAAAAAAATAATAAAAATCTCTCTGTTTTCTATTGGACGATTTCAAAGTTCTTAGTACACATGCAAATACTTCAAATTTCGTGTCTCTGTTCTCTGATTAAGATATTGAACTTATAGTTATAAGCAATATTCTAGGCCATTCTCAAATTATTAAAAAATGAAAACCCAAAATTATTTACTTCTCCGAAACATCTACCTACACAATGGAAATCTTTCACTATTATTGATTACTTTTGCGTTAGCGTGCTTTGTGTGACCAACGACTAAACCAAGGGTTACTGAGTAACGGATTTAGCAGAATCATCAAGGTAAGTCATTCTCAAATTGGCACGTAAAGATTGGTGCTGAAATCACAAAATATATCAATTTCATAGCAAAACAACACTGATATATATATATATATATATATATATATATATAAACATAAACGCTAAGCAATTATTCGTACGATCAAGCACAAAACTTTCAAAGGAAAACCGCTCGTGTATTCGCGAGACCAAAAAAATAAAAAAACGATCAAGCACAAAACTTTCAAAGGAAAACCGCTCGTGTATTCGCGAGACCAAAAAAAAAAAAAAAAACGATCAAGCACAGACCTCTAGAGAAAAATCGCTCATATAATTCGAGAGAAAAAAAAACGATCAAGCGACGGAAGTGCTAGAGAGAGAGGGAGGACTGACTTCGGGGCAAGCAGACGCGAGCCTCTCTAAGTCTTTATCTTCGTCTTCGATGACGTAGCCTCTAACCTCGTCTTCGTCGGCGAAATCAGAGAATTCTCCGCCGGAGAATCCTTCGCCGTCATCGTCGTAGTATATGGATTTCATGTCGTCATTGCTGTCGGCGTCCATGTCTTAGGGACAGAAAGAGGAAACCCTAGGTGATCGAGAACTACGAGGGCGTTTGGCTGCCGATAAAAATATCGTAAACGAAGGAAAGTTGCTTTTCTTATTTAGTTGAGTAACAGACGACGATGAGTTTTCCTCTCTTCTTATGTATTTAATACTTATTATAAAAAGGGAGGGAAATATATATAGTTCGATCTCCATATTTTATAGATGCTTTTCCGAGAGTATGCTATTTCTCATTCTTAATTGCTATTTCTCATTCTTAATTATTCTAAAAAAATATGTTGTTTTACAATTTTTCTTTGTTCTGTACGGTTTTCTTTGATAATTTATTTTTAACTACTTATAATTTCATTCAATTTTTTCTTACTTGTTTACACTTTAGTTTAACTTTAATCTCTGATCTTATTGTGGTTCAAATATAATTTGTTTTTTTCTAGAAAAATGGCAACTCCCCAAAAAAAAATTAAAAATTGAACGAATAGGAGTAAAAATACTTAATATTTTCGGATTACAACACTAAGTTCCAAATGTTTGAAAAATTACGAAAAAATTACCCAAAGTCAAATTTTAGTAAAAGTGTGTTAAATTAGATGAAATGACATATGTCACTATTTGATAATTTTGACAAAATTAAAAAAAATAATAATAATTTTAATAAATTTAAAAAAGTTTAAAAATAAAAATCATCTCTATATCTTCCTCCACGCACATATACATTTGCAAACCCAAATTTCATTTTTTTCCCCTTCATGGATTTGTTCAATTTCTCATAGACCATTATTAAGAGTGGTCGTTAGTTAGAAACTTAGGTTTAATTTGGATTTAGAAACTTGAAACGATTACTCTAATTTGGGTTTGAGTGTGAGAATGAAGGTTGGTGGCCTGGTGGGTTCTTAGCTCTCATCAATGGCTGTCCTGGAACGTCGTCGTCTGCAACAGCGGGCACAGAGCGCGAGCGAGACCATGGCGGATTTGATTAGAGCCGTTTCTTCTTCCCTCACAATCTCGATACTATGCGGAGACGAGCGTTTATTTGAGGGATCGACTCACATCCGAGGGCCACTGTGATTGAGCCGTCGAATAGAGTTTTTCATGCCCGTACTCATACGCGCCAAACACCTTGTTCACCTTAGTTGGGGCTATCAATTTTAAGTTTTTTATTTAAAAAAAATTGATTATGAAATTTACCTGTTTGGTTTGGTTTGGCTTTGCAGTACATATGGTAATGTTCAGCAGAGCAACTCTTTCTTCCTGTAACTTTCCGCGAGCGAAAGTCATCACGCCATGGAGAGAGAGAGAGACTTTTTTTAAGATATATATATATAGAGAGAGAGAGAGACTTTTTTTTACATTTTTTTAAATTTAAAAATAAATAATATATTTTAATATTGTCAAAATTATCAGAGCTTGATACATGTTTGTTTATCCAACTTAACGTCACATGTATTAACGGAGGTACTAAAACTTGATTTTTGGTATTTTTTTCGCAACTTTTAAACATTGGATATACTTAAGTGTTATAATCCGAAAATATTGAGTATTTTTATCGATATTTTAAAAATTCAACAAAATACTTCATTTTGTTTTTAATTGAAAAATTACTTTTATAAGTAAGACTATTAAACCATTTTTTTTTTTTTATATAGATGGCTTAAATAGATATTATTTACAATTATTTGTTGTAAGTTGTAACTAGCTAATCATCTATCTCATTTTAAGGATCTAGCCCAAAGTTTCATTTCATCGGAAAAATAGTTCATCATGCCGAAGTTAATCAAATTAACTGTCAAGTTAATTGAATTATCTGTTGAGTTAATAAAATAAACTAAATAATTAATTTAATTAACTTCGATCTGATAGACTATTTTTTTAATATAATAAAACTTGAGTTATTTTTTTAAAAAAAATATAGGCTAATTGTCCATATATATATATATATATATATATATATATATATATATATATATATCATGCAATATTTTGAAAATTAAGTTAATAATTGAAATGTAGATATCAATATTATCAATATCTCATCATAATTGCTATGTGGTTGTGTGAGACTATTCCGAGGATATATATCTAAAGTGTGGTAGCTAATTCGGTCTAGTGGTTATCTCACGCATATCTCGACTGAGAGGTCGTAGGTTCGAGCATCTTGGGCTGCAGAAACGCATGTCCCCTTACAAGGGAATGCTTTTCCTCTTTCAGCTTAATGTCTCTATACTAAATTATATAATTTTGGCTAATAGTACCACATGCGCTTGCACTGCTATAATATATAATGTAATCTTGGTCAATTGTGCCAAAAAATGATATATATCTAAAATAAAATAAAAATAATCAATTTCTATTATATATGAAATTACTACATTAAATTTATAAGTTAATTATTGTTGAAATCGAGCTCGTCAGCTCACCCTTCCGCGTCGAGCTCGCCAGCTCGCCCTTCCGCTGACAAGCTTGCCTCGGAAGTCCTCTCCTTGGAACTCATTCCACATGGGAAATTGTCGCATTTATTTCTCATGTTATTTCCTATGTTTTGTTCTCTGTGTATATTTATTATTCTCTTTTTCCTAGAAGTAGTTATTACACATGTATTTATTACACTCTCTCTTGTACCCACCATATGTATAAATTGGTGATATAAATTAATATCAAATATAAGAAATATTCAAAGTCTCGAAACACTCTCTCTCTTCTCCGATTCTCTCTTTCTTTATCTTCTCTCCA
The DNA here is from genome assembly GCF_054948205.1 of Urtica dioica subsp. dioica. NCBI lineage: Eukaryota > Viridiplantae > Streptophyta > Magnoliopsida > Rosales > Urticaceae > Urtica > Urtica dioica. The sequence goes on along the minus strand of NC_142764.1, from coordinate 13,839,803 downwards.
GATTCGACTCTCTCTCTCTAAACTTCAACATGGTATCAGAGCAGGGAAAATCAACCACCATGAACACCACTCAGACCACGCCCACTCAGTCGCAATCTGAATCCTTCTCCCAACATATCACGAGCCACAAACTCAATGGCCACAACTTCCTACAGTGGTCTCAATCTGTGCTCATGTTCATATCGGGACGAGGTAAACATGACTACCTCACAGGCCTGGCCACATCTCCCGTGATCGAAGATCCGACGTTCAATAGTTGGAAGGCCGAAAACAGCATGGTGATGTCCTGGCTCATAAACTTTATGCTCCCCGAAATCGGAGAAACCTTCCTCCTTTACCGAACGGCAGCAGAAATCTGGCAAGCAGCTAGAGAAATCTTCTCCAACTCAGAAGATATGTCCGAGCTGTTTGAAACTGAGAACACTCTCCACGACCTACATCAAGGAGAGATGTCTGTTACTCAGTTCTTCAGCTCGCTCACACATCTATGGCAGAAGATCGACCTCTACGAATAGCACCAGTGGACCAGCTCCGAAGACTAAAAAATCTACCGCAGGATAGTGGAGACCAAACGTGTGTTTAAACTACTATCCGGCCTCAACCAAGACCTTGATGAGGTCAGAGGTCGGATACTTAGTACAAAACCACTACCATCTCTCCGTGAAGCCTTCTCCGCGGTCAGACACGAGGAAAGCAGGAGGAAACTCATGCTGGGAGTTATCAAATCGAGCTCACTTTCGGGCTCATCCTCAGACTCGTCCGCCCTCACCACACATGGAGACGAAGTTCTTGCAGCCCGCGTCTCAACAGAGAAACCTCGCAAACCTCGCCCCTACTGCGATCATTGCAGACGACCTGGACACCTCCGAGAAACCTGCTGGAAGCTGCATGGGAAACCACCGAGCTCGAAGTCAACCCAAGATACTAAGGATCCTAACTCAGTCGAAAACTTAGTATCCACCTCGTCCGCTGCCTCGACCTCGACCTCAGACTCCTCTCCCTTCAGCAACGACCAGCTCGCTATTCTCCAGAAGCTTCTTCAACGAGTCCAACTCAGTGGAGAACACTCGGGCATTGGCCCTCTAGGTAACTCTCCTAGAGCCCTCAATGTAAGCTCAGAGAATCCCACATCATGGATTGTCGACTCCGGTGCCACTGATCACATGACTGGTAATCGAAGTCTGTTCACAACTTACTCCGCTTGTAATAAAAGCATATCAGTCACCATCGCCAACGGAGCCAAAACTCAAGTCACTGGTATTGGCACCGTTGTCTTGACGAAGTCCATGAGGCTAGACTCGGTGTTCTTTGTGCCTCAACTACAATGCAATCTCTTATCTGTGCATAAGATCAACCAAGACTCTAAGTGTCGAACTGTTTTTGATGGAAGTTCATGTGTGTTTCAGGAACAGGTCACGGGGAGACAGATTGGTAATGCCGAGCTGAGTACCGAACTCTATGTCATCAAGCCAGATCAGCCCGCCATGTGTCAGCTCGCCCAACATTCACCCTAGTACAAAGAGATCATGCTCAATCACCTTAGACTAGGGCATCCAAATTTCATGTATCTCAAAAGAATGTTTCCTTCTTTGTTTATCAATAAAAATATCAATTCCATTCAGTGTGACATGTGTGAGTTCGCCAAACATTCTCGAAGCTCGTATCACCCCACCTCGTACAAACCATCTCGTCTTTTTGCCACAATTCACAATGATATATGGGGGCCCTCAAAAGTTCCCAATATCACTGGAGTTCGATGGTTCCTTCTCTTTGTTGACGACCACACTAGACTCAGTTGGATATACATGATGAAACAAAAATCTGAAACATCCAATCTATTCAAAACCTTTCACAAAATGATCCAAACACAGTTCGACACATCCATTCAAATTGTCCACACTGACAACGCTCGAGATTACTTTAATTCTGAGCTCGGCGATTTCTTCAAAACACATGGCATAATTCACTCCAGCTCGTGCGTTCATACCCCGCAACAAAATGGGGTAGCTGAGCGGAAAAATCGACACATTCTCGAGGTCGCCCGAGCCATCATGTTCTCCTCAAACGTCCCATCTCATTTTTGGGGAGAAGCTGTCCTCACAGCCACCTACCTCATAAACAGAATGCCATCTCGTGTCCTTGGCTATAAAATCTCATCTCAAGTCCTTCTAGAGACATACACTCACTGTCGACTCATCTCAACCCTACCTGCGAAAGTGTTCGGCTGTTCAGTCTTCACCCATTCTTATGGCCAAGGTAAACTTGAACCAAAATCGCTCAAATGCATCTTTCTTGGCTATTCAGCAACCCAGAAAGGCTACAAATGCTATGAACCCCGATCACGAAAATTCTTAGTCTCAATGGATGTATCTTTTCATGAGTTCAGTCCTTACTTCGCCAATTCAGCTCGTCAGGGGGAGAATGACGAAAATGACTTCCCAAATTGGCTCATCATAAACCCAGAATTCAGCTCGCCTCAAAATCCGACCTCACATGTTCCAGAAATTCCCAGCTCTCCGACCTCACCTGTTCAAGAAATTCCCAGCTCGCAAGCCTCTGAACCCTCTCCATGTGAACTGAATATCACCCAGAGTCCGGTACAAGCTCGCGACCAAGATGTCTCTCCGAACCTAAACCACGACACTATTGAACAAGGTAACATCGAATCTCCAGACTTACCCATTGCATTGAGAAAACCTCCTCGGTCGTGTGCTCAATACAGGATGGCAGATTACGTGTACTATGGGAATTTATCTACGAGCTACCAAGCCTATGTGGCGAAGTTAGATGAAGGAAAAGTGCCGAACTCCATCGAGGAAGCCCTTCAAAGTTCCGAGTGGCGAGACGCATGTCATGCTGAGATCCAAGCCCTCGAAAAGAATGATACGTGGGATATCGTCGAGCTACCACCAGGCAAGCGAACTGTTGGATGTAGATGGCTCTTCACCATCAAACACAATCCAGATGGGACAGTGGAGAGATACAAAGCCCGACTTGTCGCAAAAGGGTACACGCAGGCGTATGGCATTGACTATCAAGAAACATTCGCTCCAGTTGCAAAGTTCAATACCATCAGAATCCTCCTTTCACTAGCAGCCAACTTAGATTGGCCTCTCATCCAGCTCGATGTAAAGAATGCTTTTCTAAATGGCGAACTGGAAGAGGAAGTCTACATGCAACTCCCACCAGGATTTGACAAAGATCAAGGAGCCAACAAAGTCTGCAAACTCAAGAAGTCACTATGTGGACTAAAACAGTCCCCTCGAGCATGCTTTGGAAAATTCACCAACGTGCTCAAACGTTGTGACTACGAGCAGAGTCAAGCAGATCCAACACTCTTCTAAAAAATCTACACACAAGGCAAGCACACCATTCTTAGTGTGTATGTGGACGATATAGTCATCACCGGAGACGACCTGGAAGAGATCATGAGGCTGAAGCAAACTTTGTCATCTGAGTTCGAAGTCAAGGACCTCGGCAGCCTACGATACTTCCTCGGCATGGAGGTAGCTCGATCAGAAAAGGGCATCTCTGTTTCCCAGCGCAAGTACACGTTGGACCTCCTCAAAGAAACTGGCATGCTTGGCTGCAAACCAGTTGACACTCCGATGGATGCCAATGTGAAACTTCTAGCTCGCACCAACGAAGCCGCCACCGACAAAGAAAGATTTCAGCAGCTCGTAGGAAAACTCATCTACCTAACTCACACGAGACCAGATATTAGATTCGCAGTGAGTATGGTAAGTCGATTCATGAGTAATCCCTCAGAAACTCACATGGACGCAGTCATGAGGATTCTCCAATACCTCAAATCTGCCCCAGGGACTGGTCTCTCCTTCAAGAAAAGACGAAGTCGAGGTGTCGAAGTATTCACAGATGCAGACTGGGCCGGATATGTTCCAGACAGACGATCAACATCAGGCATGTGCACATACGTCTGGGGAAATCTTGTTACCTGGAGAAGCAAGAATCAGTCCGTTGTCTCAAGAAGTAGTGCTGAAGCCGAACTCAGGTCCTTAGCAAGCGGAGTATGTGAAGGCATCTGGCTGAAGAGAGTTCTCGACGACCTCAAGATCATCATCGAATGTCCAATCAAGCTCTTTTGCGATAATCAAGCTGCTCTCAGCATAGCCAAAAATCCAGTCCATCATGACAGAACAAAACATATCGAGATCGACCGATACTTCATCAGTGAAAAGATTGAAGAAAAAATAATCGATATGGAATACGTTCCATCAGGTCATCAGCTCGCCGACATTCTCACCAAAGCCCTTCCGCGAGCAACCTTTTCCGAGCTATGTAGCAAGCTTGACCTCCTCAACATATACAGTCAAGCTTGAGGGGGAGTGTTGAAATCGAGCTCGTCAGCTCGCCCTTCCGCGTCGAGCTTGCCAGCTCGCCCTTCCGCTGACAAGCTTGCCTCGGAAGTCCTCTCCTTGGAACTCATTCCACATGGGAAATTGTCGCATTTATTTCTCATGTTATTTCCTATGTCTTGTTCTCTATGTATATTTATTATTCTCTTTTTCCTAGAAGTAGTTATTACGCATGTATTTATTACACTCTCTCTTGTACCCACCATATGTATAAATTGGTGATATAAATTAATATCAAATATAATAAATATTCAAAGTCTCGGAACACTCTCTCTCTTCTCCGATTCTCTCTTTCTTTATCTTCTCTCCAGATTCGACTCTCTCTCTCTCTCTAAACTTCAACAATTATAAAATATTATCTTTCAAATTATATATATATATATATATATATATATATATATATATATAGGTAGTGTAGTTAAATAGCATTCTTGAAATATTTGAATTGTGTTTTAGACCACGTTTGATTTGTAACTGAAAATTAGCATACTCAAATTATTAACCGACCAAAAAAAGTCCTTTCATCGATTTTAGTTTTTAAAAACGGAAATGATTTTCAACCATACTCACGATTTTGAACGACCCATTCACAATGCGACACGTGGCACTGAACAGCCACGTGTCGCATTGTGAATGGGTCGTTCAAAATCGTGAGTAGGGATGAATAGCATTACTCTTTTAAAAAAAAAAAATAAACATTGAAAATACTGACAACAATGTAACTGCAATTATTATCGATTATAAACTATACGCAATTTAAAAAATGAGACCTAATGTTATTACAAACCCAGAGATTTATTGATAATTATTATAGAGTATTAACTATATGCAATTTAGAAAGAAAAGAAAAAAGAAACACAAATGTTATTGTAGGACCCTAGAATCGAACAATTATTAACAATTATCACCGATGATTACTTTTAGGGGGATTTAGAAAAAAAAACATAAAACTCATATATTATTTTTAAAACTCAGATTCCTAGAAATTTATTAACAATTAGGATTTATAGTTGATCAATTATACGCAATTTATAAAAGAAAAAAAGACCAATGTAGAAACCCTAAAAGCCATAAACCTATAACTTTATTAAAAAAATTATATATCGCTTATTACCTATAGGCGATTTAGAAAAAAGAATGAGAAACTCGAATATTACTGTAAATAATTTGAAAATAGCCACGAAACAAACTTGTAAATTGTCCTCGCATGTTTGATAAAGAAACTAAGTCAGATATGAAATAAATAAATTCAAACGTCCATACTTATATAAAATGCTTCTCGGATGAAATTTTAAAGAAATAAAAAAGAATCAACATAAATAACGAGAATGGAATTAATACTTATAAAATTGGAAAGAAATCAACTAATAATATTAAGTGAATCAATTATAATATTTGAAAACGAATTATGTGTATTATGAAGAACAATCATGTAGCATCTTCAACACAACTATTTTAAGTTGTTTTACATGTTCTAAAAAATAATATTTTATAATTGAGTTGTGTCTCACTTAAACTAAAGTGTTGATTTAATATTTTATTAATTTTTTATGAGAAAAATGAAAAGCATCGATGACAAAAGTGGTTATAATGCCATAAGCATAAAAAAAATGACGTGACAATTACACATAAACAACAAAGCAACTTTGGTTGTTTGCAATGGAGATGCTTGTATAAAGGCTAGAATAATGATTTCATGACTATTACAATAGGTCACGTCAGCTTGATGCATATTTCTTTTTAAAAACAATAAAAGACGTCAGTTAAAATGCAATAGGTAAGTTTGAAGTGGCTTTGTTAATTATATATATATACATATACATATATACATATATATATATATATATATATATATATATATATATTCTAAAACATTTTTTCCTTCAATATCTGTATCGGTATGTCGGTTTTTCATCAACAACAATTTTTCACTTTGAATCTTTTTATTTTGTTTTCCCTACTTTTATGTTCAATTTTCATCGGCATGCCAATTTTTTATTTATTTATTTATTTTTTTTGTAAATCAAGAGTCATGAAATGACATGGAAAATGACATTCGAAATCTTAGTTTGCAACTTTATTAAAAAAGATTGTTTCTTAAAAAAATGCTAGTTATACAATTTTATTTTTTTTAGACAAATAAAAAATATGAGTAAAGTTTCTTTGAGCTTTTAACTGTAGAGTTTTATAATAATATGTAGAGCTTTTACAACTTATGGTGTTTTTGAAAATTTTATTTATAGCTCTTACTTTTCATTTCAATTTCTTAGAAGATCACATATTTCATCAATATTATTTTCTTTCTCTACCACATTTTTTTATCACAATTTTGTCGCTTCCGTAATCTTCTAATTTTGTCGAATTAATTTGTTTTTCTTTCTCTTTCTAGATTGATAATGTGTCTCTTTTGACTTGATTTGAGTCATGTTTCAAGAGCCTCTTCTTTTGAGATTGAATCAAGTTTTATTTTCTTCTTTTCTTAATTTTATCACACGGTTCTATTTTTATATGAAAATTATACCAAATTAAGAAACAAGAATTTGTTGCCACTAAATATTTCCCTAGCTCCTTTAGTTAATAAATTTACTGCGGGTCCGGTGGACTATTTTTTTAGTAAAATGAAATTTGTGCTACTTTCTAAAGGAAAGTGGGTTATTGGTATAATGGCTTAATTGCACCATTAGAAAATGTTCAGAATAATTTAGAAACGCGGGGAGCTGAAGAGATGTTATATATGCTTTGGTGGGCTAGCTTTTGACATAGATAGGGGCATGCAGCAGCCCAACAACTATACCGCCTCTATAATTAGAAAGAGAGACATATAGTAACAACGTCCATACCTTACTATAAAGAGCGTAAAGCTGAATTGTAAAAGTGACACGTTTCACATTCTTTAGCTGTTTTTCTTACATTTAAAACCAATTTTTTTAATATTTTGTTAAAAAAAAGCCATAAGAGAATAAATAGAACAAAAAATATATGCAACCCTTGACACATCCACATGTTTTATAGGTTGAAAATCTTATTAGTCACAAAGACAAGATGTCGCATTCTTATGTCCCTTAAAAAAGATAAATCAATATCAAATTATTTAATTTTTTCAATTTTTTATCGAAACAATTAATTAAGTAAGGGCCCATTCTAATGTCCCATTTAAAATAAATCGATATCATAATCATTTATTTTGTAATGTTTTAAATAAAAATCATTAGGGCTCAGCCCATACAATTAATTAAATAAAACATTTAAAAACTTTTTTTTTTCTTTCGGTAAATTTTTTTTAATGAGTGGGCCCGTGGGCCCACTAGGGTTTCCGGGCTGAGGCCCGGACGAATCCTCTAATCTTGACCTAGGTCAAGATTAGACTAGAGGCTGCACCGGACCGCCGCCGCCACGAGGGCGCGGCCCGGCACGAAGTGGACGGCCGAGACTTGTCAGAAAATTTTGTGACAAGTTTTCTTGTGGCGTTTCTTCGTCCGTCATGCTTCTTCGTTGTGTGTCCGTCTCTCGCCAATCGTCGTGATCAAGAACATCGCACCATCGGATTACAACAACAATAATAATAATTACATAAAACCTATACCCTTTGAATTTCGGGTTTACAAAAAATCTAGAAAAGCGAGAATCAAATAATCTATGATCAAACCACGAATCACAATCCACATATCATATATTGAATTGCATGAAATTCACATCCACATATAATTTCATTCAAACCATATTTAAATTAATTACAAGAGCGAATCGATTAATTAATCATAACATCTAGCTCTGATACCACTTGTTGGTGAATCAGACGCGTATCAGACACGAACAATCGTTCTGATGCGACTCGTTTGAGATGATTCCACCATATATCCATATTAATGCGGAAAAATAATTAATTACCACTAGTACAATTGATAGCATCAGGTGCGACAAAAATCGCACCTGAAAGCATCATAGTCGCACCTGAAAGTATCATCAGGTGCGACTTTAGATGCGACAAAGTCGCATCTGAAAGTCCGCACCTGATGATATTAGGTGCGACTTGTCGCACCTGAAAGTCATCACTATCAGGTGCGACATTTTAGGTGCGACTAGTCGCACCTAAATATCCTCCAAAATAAGATATTAAAGCGTGAATTATAGTTTCAGATGCGACTAGTCGCATCTGATACCTTCGCGGGAAAAGTATCGGATGCGACCAGTCGCATCTGATGTCGCATCTGATACATTCGCGGGAAAAGTATCGGATGCGACCAGTCGCATCTAATAGTAATTCCCTGCCTAATATTTTGGCGGGTTACAGTACAATCAGATGCGACTAGTCGCATCTGATACTCTTCCCGCGAATCAGCCTATTAATTATTTAAAAATTATAATTTAAAAAATTATTTAAAAATTAATTAAATAATTTTTTTGTTAAATTACATAAATAATTTGAATAATATTAATTAGAATAATTATATAAATAATTTAATAGAAATTCTAATATTAAATTCATAAAATTTGATAATTTACGTTCAATAAATTAAAAAAAATTACAATCTATTCTTTTTGTTTCCCTTTTTCATTCGAAGTCTGCCAATTCTGGAATGCACGGCCTCCTCTTCCGCCAGATCTTGCTCGTGCGCCTTGGCGGTCGGGTGCGCTGCCGCTCGAACGATGTCGCTGAAATTCTACCGAACCTGGCGTCTGATCAGCATTTGGCATTGAAGCGGATGGCGGCGTCTGAACATTCGGCATTGAAGCGGATGGCGGCGTCTGAACATTCGGCATTGAAGCTGATGGCGGCGTCGTCCCAGGGTGCATCATCGCGGGGGATGTCCGCATGTGAGACGGATGCTGCTGTGTGTAGGCAAAGAACTGTCGCTGAAACGCCTCCATCTGAGCTTGTTGTGCGGCCAACGCTGCTTGTAGCTCGCTAATCACTGGATCTGGAACGCGCGTCGATGAAGAACCTGAGGACGAGCTGTTGTCCTGAGCCTGAGCCAAGAGATACGAGGATCTCGGGATCGAGGGACCTATCCCGACATACCAACTCGACGTTGCCCGAGAACAGTATCCATCGCGTACTGCTCCGCCTGGTCTATGTCAAAGGTTTGGCCTGACTCCGCTGCTTGTCGCTGCATATCCTCGACTTGAGTCATAATTCGCGCCTTCAAACATATGTTAAAAAAATTATTAAGATTATCGAAACTTGATTATTAAGTAATTAACACAAGTAACTTACAAATGCTTGTTGCGCCCAAGCTGTCGTCCAATTGCCTTGATCATCTTGATGTTTTTTCTCCCACGTGTTTAACGCCGAGGCCAAAGTCCCATCTTCCCTACTCTGCAGTTCTTATGAAAATATGAGTAATGTATTTATTGCAAAAAAAATATTGCAAATTAGAATAAACTTACGTTCAAATGTCGATGAGCCAAAAAAGAAATCGACCCTTGTGTGGACTTCGTTTTCTTGTTCTTTGAATTGTCTCTGTTGCGAGTAGACTTTTTCTGCACATATTAAATTGCGTTATAATTCGATTTCATAGAAGATAACATAATTTTTTTGAATTATACATTACCTTCCAATCGTCAGTTGCGAACTCCTCTATCACCTTCTCCCAATCGTCTTTTTGATATCCTTTTGGGATTTCTTTCTTGGCGACATTCATTTGCCCACAACATTTGCCTAAAAAAGTCCTTGATAATCTAGACTTTTGGTTGCGCCTCATTCACTTTGCATCGCGAATGATAGTCTGGTCAATCTGATGACGACAGCAATCCGCCGGAAGCAGCTTCTCAGTCTCATCATCCTTGTACACGAAAGTGTACTCGGAATGAAGTGCGCTCAGAATATTGCCCAACATCTGGGGCGTCACTTTGTTCGAATCACGAAGTGTGACCGGGATATGGACTTTCACCAAAGCGCCGACGCGGTTGTTGAATACTCCTACCTTTTTTTATTGTTTTCCTTACGTCCTGGTAGAAGGTTTGGTTGATTGGGTCATACCTAACAACTTTCGCATCGGGTACCCCAAGCGCTGCTTTTTCCGAAGTAGAGCCGATTGTTGGTCCCCTTGTTTTCTTAGGACCTTGGGAACCCGGTGTCTCTAGCGGAGACTCATCTCCACCTGCTCCTGAACGGTGTAGCGGAGACTCATCTCCACCTGCATCTGACATCCTGTAAGATGTGAACAATATTAGTAAATAAATATTAGTTTTCTGTTTAAAAAAAACGTGGACGGCACCACGGATTTTATTATTAACAGACCTCACATATGGCGGAGGAAAACCGTGGTTACATTATATAGTAAATAAACATACAAAAAAGATATTACTCATTCATCGTCATCTATGCCTATAATGTTAATATCATCTTCTATATCAACATCAACATCTTCTCCCTAAAAAACGACCCGGCTCTCATTTTCATCATCGTCTTCTTCATCATCGTCAACGACAGTCACTAACTCAGCTTCATCGGTTTCGTGTCGATGATTCAAACGCTCGATGTTTGACAACTCTATAGTCAATGGGATCGAGGCTGAGTTGGAGGGGTCAACTTCAGGAATGTCCCAAATCCCTCGATGATTGCATTCCTGGACGATTTCCCAGTCGCCGCCTTTAACAAGATCTTCGATGTAAAAAACTTGTTTGACTTGAGTCGCGAGTACGTACGGCTCCTCTTTAAACCACTGTTTCGCAGTATAAGCACTCGTTTCTCCAGTAGTCTTATCGGTGTGCACTAGTCGGTTTGCATGATACTTGTCACCGTACCAAATGCATTTGAACAATACAACACTACAGTTATGCCTATAGTTCACGACGATGACGTCTTCCATTCGACCATAGTAAGTGAAATCATCCACAAGTACACATACACCGCTATTTTGAGTGACTCGTTGATTATCGCGACGACGAGTGATGAACTTCACGCCATTTACAAAGCAGCTCGGATATTGATAGGCGACTTGAAGGGAACTGATAGAAAGCGAATAGAGCTCGTCAGACACGTCAGAACCACTAGCTTTCATATCAAAAATCTGATTACGAAAGAAAGCATGGATTAGCACTTGTGCGTTTATCAAAAAATTGCATTGATATTGTGTTATTACCTTATTCTCAAACCAAATTTTGAACCTCTTTCTATGCTCCGCTTCAATATCGCGAACTCCAGATTCGCTCAAGAGATCCAAATGCTCGCTGTTATTAAAAACATTACTTCAATAGCAATATATAAAAAGAATGAATTGAAACACATTCCCAACGATAACTTACGTCAAATATGGATCCACTTCAGGACAGTTGGTATAGATGTACCACTCCGCGTTCTCTTTCTGTTCATCGTCTAATACTATCGGTTTCATCATCCCATAAGGCACACACATCTCGGATCGAAAAACAGAGAGCTCTCGCACTTGAACTTCATCTACACTTTTTTTTATCACAAGATACCTTGCAACGAACGTTAGAGCTTCTTCTACAACATAAGCTTCCGCAATAGAGCCTTCTGGTCTAGCTCTAATTTTGACAAAATGTTTTAACGTCCCAAGGTATCTCTCAAATGGGTACATCCACCGCATATGCAACGGGCCGCCATACAACGCTTCCTCTGGTAGATGAATCGCCACGTGAATCATGATCGTGAAAAAAGCTGGTGGAAATATCATCTCAAGCTTACACAAGATCTCGATGATAGACTCTTGCACATTTTCAAGATCTTCTACTCTCAAGGTTCTCGAACTTATCAGCTTGAAAAAGTTGCAAAGCTCGGAGATCGTCTGATGTATTTCTTTTGGCACAAAAGGACGAATACCAACAGCCAACAACCTCTGCAAGATCATGTGGAAATCGTGCGACTTCAAACCTGTGAGCTTTCCATCAACAGTCACATTTTTCTTCAAATTCCCAGCGACCCCATCTGGGGATTTGACAGATTGGAGGAACTCGGTAAGTCGCTACCTCTGATCAAGGGTTAAGGTGTACGATGCTCGCGGTTTGTACCACGAATCCCCTTGTTTTTTCAAGTGGAGAGCGGTCTTGATGCCGAAGTCCATCAAATCAAACCTCGCCTTATCTGTGTCGTAGTTCTTCTTTTCTAAGCTGAGCAAGGTTCCGAGAAGATTCTCGCACATGTTCTTCTCTATGTGCATGAAGTCCATGTTATGCTTCAACTCCAAATCTGACCAGTACGGTAACTCGTAAAAGATGCTTTTCTTGGCCCAATTTAGTTCGCACTCGGCTCGCTTTCGTTTTCTGCCCACGAAGCCAGCATGTTTGCCAGTTGTCGTGCAAGACACACTAGCCAACTGAGCGAGAATGTCTTGCGAAGTCAACTTCTCGGGTTTACTGCGTTTCTCGTGGAGATCCTTGTAGTGATCGGTGCTTTTTCTCAATCGGTGACGCGTACGCAAGAAATGACGATGGTCTTAGTAGACGATCCTGTTTCTGACTTTCAAAGACGGCGTGTCAAGGTTGCACGTCGGGCAAGCGAGATACCCTTGGCCACTCCATCCTGATAAATAGGATCGAGCTGGAAAATTGTTAATCGTCCAGAGTAGCGCGGCACGCAATCGAAACACTTCATCGTTGGCGCCATCTCGAACACGGAATCCAGTCTCCCACAGTTCTTTCAGCTCTTCGACAATTGGCTGCAAGAACACGTCCATGTCCTTTCCTGGTGAGTGAGGCCCCGGTATCAAAAGCGTCAGCATCAAGTACTCTTTCTTCATGCACAACCAAGGCGGCAAGTTGTAGGCAGTTAGTACCACAGGCCACATGCTGTACGATAAACTCATTTCTTCGAACGGATTGAATCCATCCGCAGCTAGTCCAAGCCGCACGTTTCGAGGCTCTGCAGCAAAGCCTGGGTATCTCTCGTCCAGGTTTTTCCACGTAGAACACCAACTTCCCTGACGCGATCTCTTTCGTGCCACTGCATCAGAAGCGACGTGTGTCGAGACGCGTACAACCGCTTCAATCGATCTTTCAGGGGAAAATATCGCAAAATCTTTTGCGGTATCATCTTCCCAGTTGGCTTCCATCTGCTCTCGTTGCATACTGGGCACACGTCGACTTCCGCGAGATCTTTTCGAAATAGGACACAGTCGTTAATACACGTATCGATCATCTCGTATCCCATGCCAAAACGCTTCAGCTTCGCCTTTGCCTCGTAATGTTTCTCCGGAATTCGATTACCAGCTGGATGAGACTTCTTCAAGAGCTGCAAGAGTTCTGTGAACGACTTGTTCGTCCAATGGTTCGTGACTTTGAGATGCATCAACGAAACCAAGAAGGACAAAGAAGAAAACTCTTTGCATCCAGGGTACAATTCTGCTTCCAACTCGGCGAAGAGGTCTTCCACTTGCTCCTCTGCACGCACCTCGCTCTGGGTCGGCTCCGTAGCATCGTCGAAATCCTCGTGATCCCTGATATCCTCCAGAGCACCGTGCAATCCTCCTATTCCTCTCTGATCTGTTCCTCCGATGGAATCTTCTTCATGAGGAAGGACGACACGCTCAAGCTCGCCGTGATGATACCATTTTGTGTAGCCTGGGGTAAACCCCTTGTTCAGCAAATGATTCCTGACAACCGCGATGTCGTGCCATCTCACGTTGTTGCAAGGTTTGCAAGGACACCGATATTTGGCTTTTTTGTTAGGGAATCTTCTTGCAGCGCGAATAAACTCGTTAACACCGGTTTTGTACTGCAATGTCACCCGATTATTCTCTGTGATCCAATCTCTACTTGGATTGGACATTTCGCTGAATGAGAGCGAGAAATGAAAGTTTGGAAGAGTTATTGATAAAGGACGACGAAGAACAAAATGAAAGAGAGATTATGAATTCTATGTTATTTTGAGCTCGGATTGAATAAGTTGGGAGTTTTTAAACTAATTAATTCGAAACTCTACCAAAATTTCGGCAGAGTTTCGCCTATTATACTGACAAACCAAAAACCTGCAAAATTATTTAAAAACATACACAAACCATCCAGAACTATCCTATAAATTAGCTCAGCCCTAAACCGAACCTCCGTGGTTCGATCACAACATTTATAAATGAAAATTCGAAATAAACAAAATATCACAAACTATCAAAACATGTCACAAACTATTTTTCTTATTTAAACTTACAATTTCATTTCATGTTAAATCAAATGAAACTAATCACAGATTCATTAACTTCATTTTAACTTAAACTTCGTTTTATACTAAACATGTCACAAAACATCAAAACATGTCACAAAACACAAATAAAACTTAGTTTTAACCTAAACTAATCAAATTATTAAACATGTGACATTATCAATTACAATTACTAATCAATTTCAAAGTAGCATGTTACAATTACAATTTTAATTTCATTAAATAATTTTAAACTAAACAACCTATTCATGTAATTATTAGACTAATTACAATTCCTAATTGATAAATTACAATAAATCAAAACTAATTAAAACAAAACAAATTTAAACTAAACACTAACCTATACTATATCACAAACTATATCAAAACATGTCAAAAAAACAACGAAAACTTAATTTTAATCTAAAATAATCACATTATTAGACAATTGAAGATATCATATTAATACTAATTAAGTTACAATCAATTTAAATTTTTAACCTAAACTAATGGAATTATTAAACTTAACAAAATTACTAAACATGTAAATTATCAAATTAATACTAATTAAGCTACACATATATATATACAAATTAATTCCTAACACATAAACTTAATCTAATTAAAATTACTTAACACCATATACAAATTAATACCTAACAAATATAAACTAAACATACAATATACAATATACTAATTACACATATACAACATACAATAAAATCTATACAATATATATTTACATATAATATATAAACTAATAATACATAAACAGAAAAAAAAAATACTAACCTGGCAGGGACTCTCGGAGAAGGAAGGTCACCCCGTCGATGCGACTAACGGCCCTGCGTCGGAGAGGAACTGGGCTCGGCCGAACAGGGCAGGTTCCGGCTGCTGGCTGGGACTCGAAGGACGATCACCTCGGCAGCGGGGCCGGGGCTGAGCGCACGGCGAGGTCCGGAGGCACGGGACGACGATCGAGGCTGTGAGAGAGGGAGAGAAACACTAAGAGAGAGCGCGAGGCAGAGAGGGAGCAAATTCAGTGAGCGGGAGAGAGAGAAATACCGGTTTGGTGGATGAGCTGCTGGCGGCGGAGGAGCGCGGCGGCGGCGGAGGTCCCACCAGCGGCGGAGCGTGGCTGGTGGCGCGCGCGGCTTGGTGGAGGAGCTGCTGGCCGAGCGCAAGCAAGAAGGAGAAGAGAAGATGAAGGAGAGACGTGGTGGCGGCGCGCGCGGATTGGCGGAGGAGCTGCTGGCCGCCGATCGAAGCTCGGTTTTTTTTTTCTTCCTCTTTTCCTGGTGTCGCAGATGAGGCAGAGAGAGAGAGAGAAGCGGCGGAGGTGGTGGAAAGGGCGGAGCGCGGCGGAGGTGGCAGAGAGAGAGATGGTTTTTTTTTCGAGATAGAGGGTTTTTTTTTTAAACAGAGAGGGAGAGTTGGGTTTGAGCGGCTGGAGAAGAAAGGATCGCGACCTGGGTTTTTAAACAAACCCTATCAATCAGGTGCTATCTCATCAGGTGCGACTAGTCGCACCGGATTGTAATTAAAAAAAATTAAAATTTCATTCACCACGTCAGATTAATGAAATAAAAGAGGGGGAGATGAGGCCCGCCCAAAAATTTAAAACTATCTGATGCGACATAGTCGCACCTGAAAGTTTCAACATATTTTCAGGTGCGACTAGTCGCATCGGATTGTCAAAATCAAAAGACAATTTGAGCGAATTTTTTCGGCTTCTGATTGACTATCCGATGCGACTAGTCGCATCTAAAAGTTATTTAGATGCGACTTTTAGATGCGACTAGTCGCATCTGATAGTCTTGCGCATCAGAAAATCAATTTTGTAGTAGTGTACGCTGATCATAAGCTAATTAAATTATGGTTATAATAAACAAGATCTAGTTATGTTTAATTAATTTAATTCACGAGAGCATATTTATTAAGCAACTGATTTGAGCGAAAAATGAATACTTACATTGATTTTCGGTTCAGCTACAGAACGCTCCTAAACCAATCGCGTACTCCTTGCGTCGTCTTGATGAAGGACTCGAGGATGACAGCTTAGTCTTCCGAAATGTAATCTCCGAGACGAATAAGAAAGATGAGTGGGCACAGTCTTTATCTCACTAGATCACGAAACTAGGTGTTTCGAGATCTCTTTCTTATTTTACTAAGAATGGAAACGAATTTCCGAGGGGAGGGAAATTCTAATTATCAAGTGGGATTTTCTCATTTTGGTGTTCTAGCAAAGTTTAGGGTGTTTCTTCTACGATAAAATAAGTGGTATTTTATTTCAAAACTCATTGTTTTTATTTTCTTAGGATTATATTTGTTAATATGCATTTTTTTTACGAGTTTTATTGGTAAAAATATTTTCTTATTTGAAAGAGTTTCATATATTTTAAGAAGCGTCTTGTTTTATATAGCTACCGAAATTATTTTGATCTCATATTTTTATACACGAATATTTAAGATGTTTATCGTATGTTTTTAAAATTTCATGATTTTTAGATGAACGGTTTTTATTCTAAAAATAATTTACAAGTGGTGCGCAAACAATTTTATCTTGTTTTAAACTGCGTAGTTTTTAATATTTTAAAAATAGCTATAAAACATATTTTTGATGGAATGTTTTACACAAGCTACAATTATGTGTTATTGTCATATGATAAAAAAAATTATGAGTTTTTAATCAGTGAAAATATATCCACGATTAATTTTAGATCGGTGCGCAGACCGTTTTCAGAATGTTATAAAACTCTTTTTTATAGGTTATACCCTTATTTCAGTTTTCATTATTTTTAAATCCGATTTCGGTCTTTTTACTTGCGAATAAAACGTTCAAATTATTATTTTATATTTTCTGGAATTTTCTCAGAATTTATCTCAACAGTTTTATTTTTCTCGAGATTTCACAGCTAATGGTATTTTAGTCATTTCACTTAGCGACGGGTTCTGAATTTTTTCAGAAACCTTTTCTGTCCAGAATAGTATTTTCTTAGTGATTATTAAGTGATATCCTAATTATTAATCATTTCTATTAGGTTTTGTTTTGAACCGAGTAGAGCGTTTTAGCCGTTCACGATCAAAGATTGTAATTTCAATCCCCAGGTGAGAACAATCTCACTACATCACATATTAGTTTTAAATAAAATTATGATGATTTTTGTGATTTATGACGTGGTTTGTTTGATAGTATTATATGGTTCTGTTTATAGTCATAAGTTACTTGATACATGGTATGATATGTTTAAGTATGATGATGTAATTTATGAGTTGTTATATATCATGCGATGATTACATATCTACATTTATGAAGTTTAGCTTATGTTGTGTTATGATATGATAAATGATGATGATGGAGTATTAACAACATATTTTTGAAATTATATGACGTTACATATGTTGATGTTGTGCATGTCTTTATGCTAACTAAATTTATGCATGATGCATGAGATGCTAGTTAATGTTGAGCTATGTTATGTTTCATTGCATTGGTAAGTTATGTCATATTATTTTATTTAGTTTATAATCATGTCACGTATGATGTTATGTGTAATGTTTTATTTTTTATTTTTTATTTTTTTATTTTTATATTACATGTCATATTGCATGTCACCTAATTAATAAAGTGAAAAGATAAGTAAGAGAGTCGTAACGCCTCGAGTTACGGAGGTCTTAAGGAGAATTTTTCGAGCCGACTTATGGGCCCAAATGGAGAAATTTCTCATATGTTATAAGTTTATAAGACAGAGCGAAGTATGAGACTTTGCAACCCCATATCTCGGTTCCCAAAGTGTACACTGAAATTGGTACGACTACTCTAGGGGAGCCCCGATATAAAATATGATAAGATTTATGTTAAGAAATACCATGTCACCTATTAGAACGAAAATACTAATAACCGGTTCATGCATTGCAGTACTCATCTTGTTTTGTGAGTTTTATATTGTTCTTGCTGAGCGATAGTTCATTTCTACGAAAATGTTACGTATGTGCTGTAGGTAAACAACTTACTGCTAAGTGATGAGTATGGAGCAGCGGCATCGATAGCAAGGTGGTTGGATTATGGTTGCCACTATGTAAGAAAAACTTCCGCTACTCATTAAATAAATTATATTTATTATAATTTATAAAATAAAGTTTTTATGTAGATTAAGTAGTATGTTATAGTTTTGTATTGTTTTATCCGTAGCTTGATTAGCAAATTTATTATAACTTAATTTCTATTAGGTTACTACTAAAATACCGATTTTAAAGTAAAAGTCAAAATATTTTCAAGGTCGAAGCTTTGCCATGATCAAAGTTTAAAGGTTTAGTTTTTATTCATTTACTTGTTATATTTTCAATCAAAGTATTTTGATAAGGACTAGTATGATTTTATTATACTTAGTATTTGATAATATAAGTTTTAATATATATATATATATATATATATATATATATATATAATTCGTGAATTTTTAGATTACGGTTTTCTAAGAGTATTACATGATAGAAGAAAAAAAAAATCCTCATTTTTTTAATACATAAATGTGATAAGTAAAATAAGTAAGTAAAGTAAGACAGTCTAGGAAACCGGGCCATCACAAAATTTATGAATGGCAACGGGTACGGGTTTGAAGGGGTGCGCCTATTCCGTTACACGTATCCATTAAAAAAATACCCGTTAACCCATACCCGTTTAAAAAACACCCGTTAACCCGTACCCGTTAATCCTGTTATTTCTAATGGAGTGGATAACGGGTACACTGCCAAGTGGATAACGGGTACATCCGCGCGCCAAGTAACGGGTGCCAAAAAGATGGACACGCTAGCCCATTTAAAAAAAAAAGCTAGACAAAAGAATAAATTACGCAATATCAAACATTTAAGTTGCCTATTTTTCTATTTTTTGTTTAAAAAACAAACAATACCACTTAGGAATCATGTGCGCTTAATACAAAGCAAGACCAACCCACAATTTCAAAGTGCAATTTAGAGTGCAAAAACAGTAAACCAGAATTTCCTAATCGTAACTACAGTACTAGGTTATTAATTTACTATATTTAATTATATATATTTTTTATTTTTTTAAATCGTAACAAGTCAGGTTAATGGGGCAGAATAATATATTCGCTACCCGTACTCGTAGCCGCTAAATTGGTAACGGGTATTACCCGACCCATAAAAGTCAGGTAACAGACGGGTTAGGGAATTATTGGTATTATTGTCATTCTAACGAAATTGTAATGCCCCGTTTAAGCTTTTATTGAGCCTCAGCCCACTGACTTATGACTCTTATACACCGGTACGTCATCATTGGTCCTTCATAGGTTGAAGACAATCCCTACAAATCAACACGTGTCTTTCCAATATGTTTTGTCCTCACTCACAAATTTCGTGATAAAATTTCATAGGAAAGAGGTCACCCATCTTAAGACTACTTGAGGGCCAATACACTTAACATTGCAAATATTATGAATTGAGCTTCCGAAATGAAGATAATCTTGTGGATATAGGTAGTTCCAACTTCCAAGTAATCCATTTAAGCTCTTATCAATTACGTAGTCCCATATCTACACAACCCCGAAATATTCCGTTCCAGCCAGGACCGGAAGTAGCGTTTAGTCAAGATTAGATCTATGTCCAAAATAACATCATATTGAATATATATATATATATATATATATATATATATATATTCATTATTTCATTTTAACAAAAGCAAACAATTTTAGAAAATATTCATAATTAAGAGTGTAGATGCTCAATTTTTATTTTATTCGAAGGATAGACAGAAAGATATGCGTTACATTCACAAACAAATGAACGAATGTGGTCGGAACTAAGGATTGCATATATGATGGTTACTCACAAAGAAGGCTACTACAGGTTGTTACAGATTTATATAATCACATAAATGTTATTATAATAATGAATAAATTATAAGTAGCTGGATATTATGAGAATAATTAAAGATTTATATAGTTTCTTTTAAAGCGTGAATAGAACATATACATATACATATTTTTTTATATAGTTTTTTTAAAAACGTGAATAGAACATATATACTAAAGTTGCGGTCAGTTGCGATCATATGCAGTACTCTATATCAATTTTTCCGAAAATAAGTTTTCACTAAAAACTGAAAATTTAAGTCAAATTTTAATTATTTCAGTTCAGACCACTTCGAAAATTTGATAGAATAGAGATAAAAATATACTCATTGCGAAAATATGGACCGAAAATTTTTCTTTGTTGCATTTGAGAGACAGAGATTAAAAGGATTTTAGTGTTTTATTTGAAAAAAGTATGTCTCTGGGTATATAGGCCATTTGGCACATATATACTACATTTTGATATTTTACCTTTTAGAAATCATATAATGTGTAGTGTTACACATAATCAATGAAATTTTCTATTTCTTGAAGTGTGAATTAATGATGCCTCATCAATTGCGCAAGGGGTTAATAAAGAATTCTTCAGGTTGAAGTTATACTAAATCGAACCTGTAAAGCATTTGCACCACTCTCTAATAAATTGGTTAACCTATAAAGAATATAAGGTGGTGGGAATATGTTATTGGTCCACGTATACTATGGTACGTACCGCAATCGGTATATGACTAAAGTGACAATCTCTACTTTCTTCCATGCGTAGATCTGATACACAAAGACAAAAGCTTTCCAGTCTATTTTGACACTTGTTCTAGAAATACCCCCTTTTAACATGCCAAACTTGTGAGGTACCCCAAAAAACAACTAATGCCTAATCTTTCCCAAAAGAAAAACATAAAAATAAATACACATATACACATGAACACATAAAAAGCACCAACGTCGTGCATCGGGTGTTGTATGTGTGATCACAAAAGCAAACATTTCGCGTTCCTCTTCTCTGCTAAATAGTTAAGCCCGTCTCTTTTCATGCCCTCCTTTTGGTAGCTCTATCTATATATCTGTCAACATTAAAGTATATTTAAACTGCAAAAAACCAAACCCCCACTTTTCTCTCTCAACAACTCTTCTCCAACTTAAGTGAGAGAGACAGAGAGTGGGTGAAACAGAGAAAGAGAGGAAGAAAGAATAATCCAACCCCAAGTTTCCATCTCTCTCTCTCTCTCTCTCTCTCTCTTTTCCATAGAGACAAATGGCGAGACAACTTTCTATAGTAATTGGGGTTTTGACGTCGTTCTTCATCGTCACATTATTCCCAGCAGAGGCATATGGTGAGAGGAATCATGATCGTTTCCGTGAACAAATTATGAGCAAAATACAAGCCGTCAAGCGTGACTCCGTTTCTGCTCCTGCACCTTCTCCGGATCAGGTATATATATAATATATACTAAGGAATTTATTTAATAATGTAAATTATTACTATTAACTAGCGCTGTGTTATGGCAGGGTGGTAGTGGTAGTGAAAGTCCGAGAGTGTACCGCGTGACGATGTTCGGAGGAGATCCGACGGGGAAAGAGGACAGCACGGCCGCGATAGAGGCGGCGATGGCGGCGGCGATCGGAGGTCCGGCGAACGGAGTTTTGATGGAAGGAATAGCGAATCTGGGCGGCGCTCGCATTGACCTTCAAGGCGGCCATTACCTTGTCTCTCGGCCCCTCCGCTTCCCTGTCGCGAGAGTCGGCAATCTCATGGTACTTCTTCTGCTTATTATTTATGCAAATTACGTTGATTACTTTTTATTCAAATTTGCAAATTCTCTGCTTCTACAAATCCGATAATATTATAGAGGAATAATCAGTCAGGTGAAATGAGATCATTTTACATGTTTTTAATCGAGAAATAAAAAGAAACTAAAAGTCGAGCGTTAAGATATTAAATGTTGAAGTTATAGCATTTTATTTTTGTGATTTTCTGGGACATAATTCAAAGGCTATCTCGCGTGACGTGCAAATTTTAGTTGGTAATTGATTTTTCGGCCAGTAGATGTTGCTTTATTAGAGGCAGGTCTTATTTGAAGAAAAAGAAAAAGTAGGTTTGACTGACTTTGTTTCTTTATTACGCCACGTGGCACAGTACAAACGTATTTAAAATATTTTATGTATTTTTTTTTTGTTTTGTTTTTTTTTTCTTCTGGGCTTGGTGTGCTATATTGAGTCATCGTATTAGATGTAGATGTCAAAGTTTAATCGCTTGTTTACGCCTATGGCGAAAACCGAGGCGGTTGTAAAATTGATTTTTCTCTTTTCTATTTCTTTTTTATTTATGCAAATTAATTAAAGTAATATTTTTTTGTCTATCATTCTCAGTTTTTATTCGAATCAGATTTAGACCATCACCAATTAAATAAAAAAATTCAATATATTTATGATGTTAATTTTTATTTATGATTAAATTTTTAGTTAATTAAATATATTTTGTTTTTTTTATTCATACTATGAAATACAATTAATATATAAATAAATTGGAAATATTAAAAGTATATAATATATTGGTACGAAATATTTTTAAAATATTAAAAGCAAAGATATATATATATATATATATATATATATATATATATAATAAGAAGAAATTATATGAATTAAGTTGTATGTAAGAAAAAA
The DNA here is from genome assembly GCF_054948205.1 of Urtica dioica subsp. dioica. NCBI lineage: Eukaryota > Viridiplantae > Streptophyta > Magnoliopsida > Rosales > Urticaceae > Urtica > Urtica dioica. Next base: position 13,816,791 of record NC_142764.1, on the reverse strand, counting down.
AAATACAATGTCATAAAACCCACTACATATGCAGGAGTTAAAATTGGATTTTTTTTTCTTTTATTTTTTGTGGATTTAGTTTGGTAGGTAAGCTACGTCACTTATTAGAAACAAACAAAACAAAACTTGGAAATCCGAAAGAGTTTTTTTTATTTATTTAGGAGCAATTAAGCCAAAAACTTAATAGCCCACCATCATTTTAAAATAGCTAATTAGAGAAATAGTTTATCATGTCGAAATTAAGTAAATTAACTGATTAAATCTTAAAAAGAGATAAGGATTGGCTAGATTAACAAATGCTTCTTTTATTTATTTAACTTAATTATTGATAAACTAATAGGCTATTAAAAAGAACAGGTAGGTCATGACTAAATGTCGTACAACCTGTAGCTAACTAGTAGTTCCTACTTCCTACAAGTCTCATGACTCTCATTTGCATGTCTTAAAGTGCTTTGAATTGTGTATTAAATTAAGATTTTTTTTTAGGGGGAAAACAATAAGTGACTTCCTCAAAGTAGCATCAATTAAAGGAATTGTCTATTTTTGACAAAAACTTACAAATTTGGTTTAGCACTAACACATACATTGAGTCGTGATTGGAGATTCTTATCTTTCACTATCAGCGAAGATATTAAAAATCAATCACTTGCCTCGAAAGAACACTCAATCCCTTAACTTTTTCACTAAAGTGTTTCCCTTTGTCTCACAAGTAAAGCTGGCCATATGGAACCCGGGAAATGGGATCCCCTGGTCCCGTCCCATATTTTGCGGGAAATGGGACTCCCGGGACCGTAAAAAATGGTACCGGGAAATCCCGGAACCATTTTCCACGGTACCGGGAATTCCCGGTACCATATTTCGCGGTTCCGGGATTCTCATATTTCCCATATTTATTTATTTTATTTTATTTTAATCATAAATACATTTAAAAATAAATAAAAATTCATATATTTTCAATTGAAAAAATACAATATAAAAAATACGGTACTAAACGGTGCTAAACGGGGATCCCGGTTCCGTCCCATTTCCCGGATGGTTCCGGGACAAAAGTCCCGGTACCATATTTTATAATATGGGTTTTTCCCACTTCCCACATGGTACCAATAATACGGGAAACGGGGTCCCGCGGGATCCCATATGGCCACCTTTACTCACAAGTCTCTCAATTGTTTGTTTCCCCATAACACTAACTCATCCGATTTGATCTTGAACCTGGTTTTACGAATAGCTTACAATAAAAGAAATCTACTTAATATGATCTAACGCTCGATATTTTTTAGAATTTTGCAGAAATGTGATGATGCTTGAATCTTCGATCATTCATTAAACATTTTTGAAGTGAGATTAGTGTACAAAAATCCAATATTATCGTCATCTCTAGCATATCTAAATGATCTCCTTCACGCCTTAATTAAGCCTCTAAAACCTTCACCACCTCCAGGTAGTGACGAACTTACATCTTGGAGTTGTTTTTGTTGGCATGCCGCACTACTACAAAATACCTTTTTAGAGTCGCTCAAAAAGCGACGCGTTATATTTTGGGCGTCGCTTTTTGAGCGACGCATATGTTAGTGACGCCCAAAGCTTTGGCGTCGCTTATGACCGAGCGACGCTCCACGTAAGCGCCACGTTGGATTGGCGGGTTTTTTTAATTGGGCGTCGCTCTTTTTATTGGTGTCGCTTAATAACCTGGCGTCGCTCAAAAATTGAGCGACGCCAGCCTGGAGTCGCTCAAAAATTGAGCGACTCCAGTTTTTTAGAGTTGCTCAATTTCTGAGCGACTCCAGGCTGGCGTCGCTCAAAAATTGAGCGACTCCAAGCTGGCGTTGAGCGACTCCAGGTTTTTAGAGTCGCTCAAAAATTGAGCGACTCCAGGTTTTTAGAGTCGCTCAATTTTTGAGCGACTCCAGATTTTTTATTTTTTTTAATATTTAAAAACTACGTTTACCCAATTTTCCTGCAACAAAACAGACGAAACAATACTCAAACCAAGCAGAAAAACATATAGTAGCTCAAATCTTTCGTGCTAAATTTCATAATCAAGTTTTTTTTAACATAACAAAATAACAGTTAACGCAGTTTTTACAATCAGTTTACCATTTTCACAATAATTCTAGTTCAATATAAAGATATTTAGACTAATTCTAGTAACTTAACGCATCATAGTTCAATATAAAGACATCAACATACCATCCACAATAATTCTAGCATAATCTTGTCGAAGTTCGTCCATGTCGGTATCACTGTAAGTTTGCAACGATCGCAACTGAAATCAAAATAAATAAGCATATTAATAAACATACATAACATATTAAGAAACTCTATTAATTAGATACTTACATGTGCGAGGGTATCACGGAATGATCTCCCTCTAAAAAAATCTCTCGTCATTAGTAAGACAAAATATCCGCACTCCGTACTTGAAGGTTGTTTCGGGCCCTATGGTAAAATACATCATTTTTATGAACATGTTTATATTAAAATTATGTATGTTTTATAGTACCTTTTCCTTATGTCAAGCGACCTTCAACGGCACGTTAAAATATCTTCCAAACGCTCTACATAAGATAAGTCTAATAAGTCTAAATGCACAATAGAATTGTAGTTGAAAAATGTCATATACGATAAAAAAGTTACTACTTACGTTGAGAGGACGGATTTGAGATCACTCGGAATAGCATGATGAAGAGGATCAAAATGGTACACATGATCATCTCCGTCCATGACCAAAAGTATCCAATGCCTCCTAAATAAAAAAAATTCTTAACTTATAAACAATTTGAAAAAAAAAATATAATAACTCATTAACGAACTTACGAATAGTTCCATGGCATAAGCAACAAATTTAATAAAATGTTTATTAAAAAAAAAAAAAAAACTCTACCTAAGCCGACGACGGCGACCGGACGAAAGAGGGGCGGAGGGACCGGCGGCGACTACGGGCGCGGAGACGGCCGTAAATAACAACAAATGCACATCCTTCACACCGAAATCAATAAAAAATAACCTAAGAATCTTTACTCATAATATCATGAAATAAAAAAAAAAAACCCTAAAACTAACCTCTTACCCGTGCGTCACGACCGAAACCGTTCACCAAAACCACGACGCCGGCCGGAGTAGAGTGCTAGAAATATGTAATGGTGGTGGAGGTGGTCGGTGGAGATGTGTAATGGTGGTGGAGGTGGGTTTCAATGGAGGTATTTGGGGGTTTTGGAGAGAAAATGTCGAATGAAGAAGATGAAGTGTGAAATAACTGTTGTGCGAAATACTTATGCATTTTTTTTATAAAAAAAAGGGGGGGCGTCGCTCGTTTTTTGAGCGACGCCACGCCACGTGTCGCTCAAAAAGCGAGCGACGCCCCTGCCACGTGGCCTGGCGTCGCTCAAAAAACGAGCGACGCCCCACGTCGCTTGCTTTTTGAGCGATGTCAGGCCACGTGGCCCAATAAAATTAAAATGGCTTAATTTTAATCTTTTCCACGTCAAACGAGCTCCAAAAAATAATGTTATGCGTCGCTCAAAAATATACCCGACGCAAATATAGCGACTTCTAATAGGTATTTTGTAGTAATGCCGATAGAGTTTTTATTTTTTTATTTTTTATGTTGGCATTCATAATAGTCAGATCTCCATTGATGGTGATGTCTCAAACAAAAATGCATCTTCACATCTATGTGTTTTAACATCTCGTGGAAAACTTGATATTTTTCCAAATGAATATCACTTATAGTATTGTCACACGTGATAGTGACATTTTCCTTATGAATACGTAACACCAATTCATTGAAAAAAAAAACCATGTAGACCGTTAGTTCAAACGATTTTACGTCGTATTTCATGTATATTCAAGATTATAATTTTTCTTACATAGTTAATGTAACACCAACTCGTTTCATAGTTTGATATTTGTTTTGTTTTGTTAACTAAATGAATAGTATTTAAGTTTAATTTGAATTGTTACGCCCTAAATTTCCGTTAGAAAATTCAACATCGGAAGGAACGAGTCAAACTAAAATAAATTTCTTCTGTGTAATGTAATTTTTTCCTTTTAAATATATATTATTAATTAAAATGACATACACATGTGCCAAAAACTTTAAAATGGAGTATCACCAACATGACGATAGAAGTCATACAATCACAAAGATTTCCCAGTATTTAACGAATAGTTTAGATAAATAAAACACAAATTTATTGGAAAAAACAAGGAGACTGTTACTTCAAATGATTTTACGTTGTATTTTATGTATATTTAAAATTATAATTTTTTTTGCGCAGTTAAATATAGCACCAACTTCTTTCAGAGTTTGATATGTTTATTTATTTTTTAAATGAATGGTATTTAAGTTTGTGGAAATATCGAAAGTAATAATTTTTTGTAATTTTTTTAGTATTAGTCGCTGAACTTTTTAGTTTTCATAAATAATCGTTTTCCATAACAGTTAATATGATTTCAATAGTTGTTGATCAGATTTCAATACCAATTAATCAAATTTCAATAGTTGTTGACTATATTTCAATAACTATTGATCATATTTCAATAGTTTTTAACTAGATTTCAATAAAAGTTAAACAGATTTCAATATCACTTAACCATATTTCAATAATTTGTGATCAAATTTCAATAATTGTTGAATAAATGTATAAAATATGAGGGTATTTTTATCCGAAAAAAATAATTATTACTGTTGAAAATATGAGTGAAATATGAAAAATGAGGAATGTTTTAAGTTAGTTATCCAATTTTTCTATAAGTTTTGAATTGGTTAGTCCTTAATTTCTGTTAGAAAATTCTAACATCGGAATTAATGAACGAGTCAAACTAAAACAAATTTCTTCTGTGTAATGTAATTTTTCCTTTTTAAATATAATTATGAATTAAAATGACGTACGCATGAGCCAAATGATTTTAATGAATAGTTTAAGAGCTTCCGATACTTCAAATGATTTTACGTTATATTTCATGCATTTTTACAATTTTTATTTATTTATTTATTTTTTGCATTATCGCGGTGCTTGATCTAACATGGATATATGGTGAAACAGATTCACGGAGGAACCATAAGAGCTTCTGATGATTTCCCAGTGGATGGATACCTAATCGACTTATCATCTCCGCCACGTTCCACGGCCAAAACCCCTGACTTAAGCCAAAACGAGACCTCATTATTAGACACTCAACTCTCTTCTTCGTCTTCGTATAACTATGAGTACGTGACCATAAAGGACCTAATGCTTGACTCCAACTTCAGAGGAGGAGCGATATCAGTGATAAACTCGCTTCGGACGAGCATAGACAATTGCTACATAACCCACTTCGCCACCATCGGAATCAACGTCGTCCAAGGCCACGAGACATACATCAGAAACTCCTTCCTCGGGCAGCACGTCACCGCCGGAGGGGATTCCGGCGAGCGGAATTTCTCGGGGACGGCCATAACGCTGTCCGGGAACGACAACGCCGTCACCGACGTTGTCATATTCTCGGCCGCCGTCGGAATCATGGTCTCCGGGCAGGCCAACACGCTGACCGGTGTGCACTGCTACAACAAGGCCACGGGTTTCGGCGGGACCGGGATTTACCTGAGGCTGCCCGGGTTGACCCAGACCCGGATCATCAACTGTTACATGGACTACACCGGGATCGTGGCCGAGGACCCGGTCCAGCTCCTGATCTCTAACAGCTTCTTCCTCGGAGACGCTTACATTGTGCTGAGGTCGGTCAACGGGGTGGTCAACGGGGTCAACATCGTGGACAACATGTTTAGCGGGTCGGGGAAAGGGATTGACATCGTTCAGTTGGACCAGTCGAGAGGGGCTTTCAAGAGGATCGATCAGGTGGTCGTTGACAGGAACAATGTCGACGGAATGAGGCTCAGAGCCACCGTGGCCAAGGGTAGTTCTCTAGGCAACGGAACTTCGTGGACGGTTGATTTCAATGGCGTTCTTTTGTTTCCGGATCTCATCAGGCACGTTCAGTACTCTCTCACCGCTCTTGGTAATGGATTCCCAAACCATGTTCTACGGAACTCCTCGCAGAATCGGGTGGTTGTTGAGTCCGATGTCGTTGTGCCCGCGCGTGTGTTTGTGGCCGTTAATCAGGAAGTGTCAAGTTTATGAAGATCACGAGACTAGGCTCTTTTTATTTTTTTTTTTACTTTTATATTTTAAACGAGGCAGGCACACTATATGCTGTTCACTGGATTTTCTGTGAATAGGTTTTGTGGTAGCGCTAATTTAATCAAGGAGGCACTAGTTAATAAGAAAGAGGTTTCTTCATAACTTCCAGTTAATAAAATTGTACTAGAGTTTGTACTTTGTAGTACTAGTTGTTCAAACCCATCTTTGTAGGGAATTTTCATTTTTCACATTACTTTTCTTTAATTTTAAAAAATAATTCCGAATATCAACACATTACAACCCAACAGAGGTGAGTTTGGATCATCTCTCTTTTATTTTTTTTGGTATCTTCCTCCCTGTCTCCGATGATCCGGATTCTACAGAAGTATTGAAGTTGCCAATATTTCTGATCATTCAAGTGTCCTAAACATAAAAATGTAGATAAAAAAGTGTTCGAACACACTACCACAAATACAATTTAAAAAATAAAAGACTATTTGGATAAAAGGTATAGTCTACTAAACTAAACTATGGTCACTAAATTTATAATTAGTTTTATATAGCGAAGAAGATGCTGGAGAGTGCAGGGAAGCTAATGCAAATGGTAAAGTCAAAGCATGTGTTTAGCATATCAGCAGCTCCAAGCAGAACTCTCCGCCAGGGCCGGCCCAATAGGTAAGCAAGGTAAGCCATTGCTTAAGGCCCCTGAATATTGGGAGAAAAAAGGCCCAAAAAAAGCAATATTCTCTTGTCATTTTCTTCAAGCGGTGGGTATATGTTCAGCTCCAAGAAAAAAAAAATTAATATTCCAAGTGGTAACACACATGCATCAGCGTCTTATTAGTCCCAAAAAAATAATTCGTTTCATTAAAAGACCAATAAACAAACGAAGACACAAAAGGCAAAAAAAATATCTATATATACCATTGAACATGCATTAAATGCTCTCCGCACTATGTATTAACATGCATGAACAAATTCATAGTGTAAAATAAAACCTCATCACGTGTAAAATTCTTCATAAAGGGGAACATTTAGAGCCATAGATTGCAGAAATGGTTATTTGAGTAATTTCATGTCATATATACCAAAGATAAAAAAAAAACCACTAATTTGTTTACCTATTACAGTGGGATGAATTAAAATAATCCCCAGTTTGGCAAATTCCTTTCCATGATTTGGGAATGGGTCCCTTTCCTTTGTCGCTAAAGCTTTCCTATGATGAATTTTTAAATATGTATGTTACATAAGATTTTAGAGTTGAATGATGAAAATAAAATGAGATGCGAAAAAACATGTACGTTTGGAGAGTCTCCGCGTATTAGTCCTGTGACTCGTGGGAGAGGACAAGAAGTCTCTGGTGGGGCTGCAACTCAAGCCGAAAGGAAGCCCCGTGACTCGTCTTTCAACAACAAGCGCAAGAAAAATAACACGGAACGAGCTAATTAAACGACGACCATGAAGGAAGAGTAAGGACATCGGTAAAGAGTTTACTTTGGCTTTATACTCCGTACTTAGGTCTTTCAATGATTTGTATTGTTCTGTTTTTGTTTGGGAATAAAAGAAGGATAAACATGGTTTGATGGATGGTTATAGTTATTTTCATTTTTTATAAATGAGATAAAGTCCCATATATTTTTATTTTTTAAATCCAGTTTATATAACATAAAAATGGTATATTTCTAAATTAACAAAAATATTATTAATCAAAGTAGTCTATAAGATTAAAATAATTTGAAAAGGGTAAAAGTAAAACTAGTGTTTAACACTATAATTCTTATTGATGAAATTTGTAAACACTGCATGTATAAATTGTAGTGACATGTTTTTACCAAGGTTCGAAATGTCGTTTCGAACCTCTTGATTTACGGAAAATCGACACACCGACGGAAAATTGAACGGAAAAAATATGGAAAAAGGCAATTGATATGCCGTTTTCCATGGAAAACCGACATGCCGATGGAAAACCGAACGGAAATAATTTTATATAATATGCTTAATATATATATATATATATATATATATATATATATATATATATATATAGTTTTCATTTTTTTAACTTTAAATTTAAATTTATGCTCCGCAGTTTTAATATATATATATATATATATATATATATATATATATAGGGAAAATAACACATTTATACCCTGTGTTTTAGTGAAATGTCGAGTTTAACCTTCGGTTTTCAAAAATGTCGAGTTCATACCCTCTGTTTAACTAAAATGACGAAATTATACCCTCTGTTTAATTAAAATGACGAAATTATACCCTGAAATAGACAACAGTGTCACGAATATTCTTTTTATTGACTTTTCATTGACGTTGGCTATAATATTTATATATAAACACAAATTATCTTTATTCATTCGCGCCATATATGTAATTTATTTAAAAACTAAAAAATAAACAACAGTCTCTTAATCGTGAAGAACACAGAAAGAGACAAATGGGTAAACATCGATAGTTGATAGTCATCAAAATCGCATATTCGAACAGAGAATCCAGGATTTAGAGTTTCAATTCGAACACGGAATGAAGTCATTTCTTAGGAGGTATGGGTTTTATTATTTAATTTCAATTTAAGGCTATTTTTATTTCAAAATTGAGAATTTGTAAGTTAGGGCACTGATTTAGATTTGATTTGGTTTTTCTTATATAAGAGATAATATCAATGAAAGAGAGATTTGTGACGCTGTTATTCATTTCAGGGTATAATTTTGTCATTTTAGTTAAACAGAGGGTATGAACTCGACATTTTTGAAAACCGAGGGTTAAACTCGACATTTCACTAAAACACAGGGTATAAATCTGTTATTTTCCCATATATATATAATCTTTCATCTCCTTATTTCTTTCCCACTCACACACTGTCAAAAGAAAAAGTAAGATAAAAAAATAAAAATCTTCATCATGTCATACATTAATGGGAAATGATTTTTGTCCCGATTCACGAGTGGGGAACGATCCACTCGATAGTTGACACGTGGCCACTAACCACGTGTCAACTCACGAGTGGATCGTTCCCACTCGTGAATCGGGACAAATAGCAACACCCTACATTAATTCACCCGGTATTAAAACTGGAGAAAAGAAAAGTCTTCACCTGGTCTCCTTAGGAAAAAAAATATCTTCATTATGTCATACATAAAAGAAAAGTCTTCATTACTCCCCTCCAGTAAAGGACATATGAAACACATAACCAGGAAAAAGAAAAATATGAAACACACAGTCAGATCCGGAGCCCGTCGAGTGGAAAACTCCCATTGACCCATCACAACAATCTCAAGGTCGGCGAAGCCCCTGTCTTAGTCGATGAAGCGCAACCGACCTGCGAACCACCTAGCGGAGCACTAATCACCGACGAACCACGAAAAACAGAGACAACGCCCACCGAGTCAGCAGTCTCAAAGCTCCCACCACCGGCTGGATGTTCTGCATCGGAATCAAGGATTCGTCGACCTTTATTGCCCAGATCCACGACGCCACGACAACCACCATCATCGCTCAGATCGAAGATCCTCGGCCCACACAGAACGACCCCGACGACCAAATCTGGAAGTCGTGAAACGCCACGACGATGTAGCTCTGATATCCACCAGCCGGAGCGCCTAGAGCAAATAAACGACCACCGCAGCTTGGAGACACCCTCGCGACCTCGACCGAAGGACGACATTTGGCGAAAACAGCAAAAAAACGAAAAACGACGACATTCAACGAAAAACGATGACAAAACAAAAAAACTACTCTTCGTCGGCCGTTTAAGCTCCGGCAGCGGCGCCGTCGACTCCAAGCGTATACGACGAACAGTAATCCGTAGTCATTTCAAAGACTACGGCTTTCCGGTGTAGCTGATAGATAGTTTTGTGGTAGTGTTATATATGCCTAGATCACACAACAATCCAAGAACAACAAATGAGAACAAGGAAACAAGAAAGAAAACAAAAGTTTGGATATACGATTAAACAATATTTGTTACGTGTTGTTGGCTTATTTGTTAGTGCAAGTTAGTTCGACAAAATGTTTTGCAACATGCTCTATGACATATTGAGACATCTTGGTCACTGTGTATAGAATTGTTTTTCGGGCAAGTTTCCTATTTCACCAGTATAATTCACGGAAGATCTTCTACATATATTTTCTCCGAGTGAATGGGAAGAAAACCCTATTACGACTTCCCAGAGGTGTTTGGCTACTACAATAAGGAAGGGTTATACCTTTAGTAATCTTGACGCATTCATTCACACTTTTAGCGTTCTTAGACGTGCACGATCGCGGACTGAGAAACTAACTGTGTAGTATAATTCTCTAAACACTAGTCCTGTTCCATTGAGTGTTAGAGAATTGTTTGGGTTTTGTGATTTCATGATTAAGTATTCACGAGCGTTAACATTGAACATTACCAAACACTTGGGATAGTTTTTTTTTAGTGGAAGTGAGGAGATCTCAGATTCAGGGGGAGTTTGAGTTGAAATTCACGATGGTAACATGAAAATGGCCTTGAGTGGGGATCGTTCATATAAGTTCATTGTTGTACTATTGACTACTTTTCATGTAGTGAATTTTCGTTCCACTAGGCAGACTGCCCCAGAGTAGGTGAAGTTGCACCGAACTAGGTTACCATTCCTTGTGTCATTTACCTTCACGCACTGTTTTATATTTATCAATCTATTGCATCGGAACAGATTTTCGCATACATTAATTCTACATTGTGTATGACATCTTGTCTTTGACTAAACAAAATTTTAATTGGTATCAGAGCGGGCACCAAAAGCTTAGAGTGTGTTCCTTTGTTGTTGGCCAATTCTGTTTGCGATGGTTAATACTAGGGAATGCGGATCTGTTAATCGTCCACCAGGACTTGACGAGACGGATTATGCCTATTGGAAAGCTCCCATATGTGTTTTTCTCAAGTCCGTTGACAACAAGACTTGGAAAGCTATTATCAATGGGTGGACTCCTCCCACTAACAAAGACACTGTTGGTCTGGTGGTTTCCTTTAAGGATGAGAAAGACTAAAATGTCGAAGAAGATGAAGTTGCTCTTGGTAACTCACGTGCTCTCAATGATCTTTACAACAGTGTTGACGAGAATATTTGCAAGTTCATAAATAAAAGTAAGAGCGCCCAGGAGGCATGAAAGATCATAGAAGTTACTCATGAAGGCACCTCCAAAGTGCGTAGCCAAAGACTCCAGCTTCTCACCACCAAATTTGAGGCCTTGAACATGCTTGAAGAAGAGACCACCTCTGAATTCAATGTTTACAACCATGATGTGGCTAATGAGTCTTTTTCTCTTGGACTTCCTATAATGATGAGAAACTTGTTGTCAATGGTGCCCACAAGAAGAGTAGTAGTCTTTACTTATGTACATTTGATGTAATAAAGTCTCATGAAGACTCTTGCTTGTAACTGCTGAATCATTAATAAAAGATGAAACGTTCATTCATTCTTCCTTGTCTGTTTGAAGCTTTATGATAATCTATAGTATTTAGTCCTTAAACAAACCTAACAACATATGAAGAGACAAATGTAGATTTGCATGAACAAACTCTTCATGGTTTGCTTAAAACAATATATTCGCAATCTAAGGATTAAATGACTATTGATCTCAGTACGATTGTAATGTCTGGTTATGGGACATTGAGAGTTGTAGACTCTATAGTTCTTCTAGGTATCTTCTGAAGATACAGAATTGACCAGTGCACTTCTAGAGACAGAATAAGAACTAACCATTTAACCTCTTATGTCTCGAAGTCACTACGTATGAATTACATCATGCTTACCTCAATCCTGAAATGAGGCACGTCATTTCATAGCTTACGCATTCTCATTTGAGAAAGTCAGAGTTCGGATTCACTATGTGATTCTGAACAGGACCTATTGGTGAAGTACTAAGTTATGAAGATGTAATGAGTAACTTTGTGAAGATCTCATAAATATGGAATTCATGTACAAGATTGCTGAAATGCAATGTATATCACATCATGCTTTGTTCATTGGAATGTGAATAAATGAGTTGACCAGTGTCCAAATTGAGTCATGACTCTTTTGGATGAATCAATTTGACTTGTTAGCTCCTCGTCAATACATTGTTTCTAACTTATTCACAAGCGACAAAAGAGTTGAGGAAATAACAGCTAGAAGGGTAAAATGGTAATTTTGTAAATCTCATCTAGTTGATGATATTCATGAAGGGTAAACATAGATAATATTCAGTGGATCCACTCATCACAATTAAGTTGAATTTTTTAGTAGAAAATAAATTCATTTGAACCGAGAGATTCTTAGTGTCAACTCTTTAGTGGAGTCAGTTGACATTAAGCTAAAACTTGGAAAAAGTTTATGAACTTTTGAGTCCAAGTGTGTTAGCTAAAGCTTTGTTCATTTGGATCCATGAGGTCACTGTCATAAGTCATTTCGAGTAGTAATAGTTAAACTAGAAGCTAAGTCAAAACAAGAACTAGACAAGTTTTACGAAAATTGTCTAAAGGGTATTTTTGTCTTTTTGGACAAAGGACGAAATGAATATCAATAAATAAGTTTTTTTGACATTGTCATATGATGACAATGAATTAAACCACACGGACAAGTCTAAGTATTTGGGCCTTGAGGATTAATTACATTTCATGGAATTTTACTTGAAAATTCTAAATGGCATTTTCTTAAGTTGTCATGAACAAATGAAGAAACATCTAGAAGGTCCTTCTAGAAGCCCTTAGCCATCCAAAATGAAGGGAAGAGAGACCAATTTTGTGCATTGATGTATGAAGATACTTGCCAAAAGAAAAAGAGGATACAAATTTCCTCTACAAGGAAACAAGGTGGACGGCAAACACAAGGCAAGAGAGAAGCAAAACAAAAGAGGAAACAAATCCAAGGTGTCATGTGTGACATAAGTGAGAAGGAGGGAGTATTTGCTCATGAATATAAGATATTCTATAGAAGAGGAAACTACCTTGTTGAAGGTAATTCCTCTGCTATAAATAGGGCCCTCATTCTCATTGTTTCTCATCCCACAATTTTTAGAGATTGAGAGCTTCTCTCTCTAGAGTTGGCCGCCCACTTTTCTCTCTATCTCTCTCTAACTCTTTTCGTTTTTGTTTTGGCACCTAGGTCAACATTTGACCTAGCGTTTATTTTAGCTCTTCGACTCTAAGACTTGTTCTTGAGTCGTTGTGCTTAAAAGTCCCCACATACTTATTCCTTCTTACCTCGAGTGATTTATGTGATAGAAACTTTCGTGGTTACTCGAGTTCCCGAAGAACGAAAAGAAAGACGAGCTGCGTGGGGAGACGAATGATTCAACCTCCACAAGCTTCTCAACGATCAATCTTCATAAAGGTTAGTAAACGTGTAATCGCTTTTAGATAGTTTTAATAATAACATGTGCTTGCTCTTTGTCTAGGTTGGTAAAAATCGTTTTACTTGTTTGAAAGAAAATTTTTATTTTCCGCCACTTGCTAGAAGCGTTAAATATTTTCTTAACCCTAGATCAATTCCAACAAATCTTGTCCGGAAGATTCCAAGAGCTCTCCCTGGAAGATATGGAATGAAGATTACTGCCATCGAAGAAGTGCATGATCTTTCTCAAATTAAAGTTGACGAGCTGATTGGGTCCCTAATGACCTATGAATTATTTTTTTCCCGAACCCGTGAAGAAGAACAAGGGTGTGGCTTTCAAAAACTATATTACTGATAACAGATTGCAAGCATACTCTAAAACTGATGCCGATGTTAGTGATTCCATTGCTATACTTGTCAATAATTTTGGCAAGGTGATGAAAAGGCTTGTGAAAAAGATTGGTAGACATATCTCTCTTGTTGTCAGAGAAAATCAGTCACAACAACAATTTCAGAAAGGAGAAAATTTCCAACGAAGTCAACGTGATGGTGATAGATCAAAATTCAACAATTCTAACAAATCCAAGGGGATTCAGTGTCATGAATGTGAATGGTTTGGATATATCAGGCAGAATGTCCAAACATTAAGAAGAAAAGAGGCTACACGGCCACTCTTTTTGATGATGAGTCGGATGATGTTGGTGAATATGATTAAATAAGCAATTTTGTTGCCTTAACAACCTTTTTATTATTTTATAATATCTCTGTTGATTTCACTACTGTTTTTAGTTCCTCTAATCCTGGTGATATTAGTAGTTTTGCTGCTGCTAATGATGAACTTTTTGATGAAGTCCTTGCTGATACTTACGAAGTTCTTTACTATAAATGGATTGAAGAATCACAGGTTCTGGAGAAACAGAAATGGATGATTGAGATCCTCACAAAGGACAACACCAGATTACTGGAGACTATACGTGAAGTGAGTCGTCTGAACTCTTAGCTTGAGAAGATGACTAAGTCTGTGAGATTGCTAAACTCAGGCACTGAGATTGCTAAACTGTTGTCAATGGTGCCCACAAGAAGAGTTGTAGTCTTTATTTTGTACATTTGATGTAATAAAGTCTCATGAAGACTCTTGATTGTAATTGCCTATTCATTAATAAAGTTGAAACGTTCATTCATTCTTTCTTTGTTTGAAGCTTTATGATAAAACCTTAGTCTTTTAGTCCATAAACAAACTTAACAACTTACGAAGAGACAAATGTAGATTTGCATGAACAAACTCTTCGTAGTTTGCTTAAAACGATATATTCGCAATCTTAGGGTCAAAGGACTATTGACCTCAGTATGATTGTTAGAAGAATCTATGATGTCTGGTTATGAGGCATTGAGAGTTTGGGACTCTATAGTTCTTCTAGGTATCTTCTGAAGATACTGAATTGACCAGTGCACTTCTAGAGACAATATAAGAACAAACCATTTAACCTCTTATGTCTCGAAGTCACTATGTATGAATTGCATCATGCTTACCTTAATCCTGAAATGAGACATGCCATTTCACACCTTAGTATTCTCATTTGAGAAAGTCAAAGTTCGGACTCACTATGTGATTCCGAACAAGGCCTATTGGTGAAGTACTAAGTTGTGAGTCTGTCATGAGTAACTTTGTGAAGTTCTCATAGATATGGAATTCATGTACAAGATTACTGAAATGCAATGTATGTCACCTCATGCTTTGTTCCTTGGAGTGTGAATAAATGAACTGGCCAGTGTCCAAATTGAGTCCTGACTCTTTTGGATGAAACAATGTGACTTGTTAGTTCCTCGTCAATACATTGTTTCTAACTTATTCACAAGCGACAAAGGAGTTGAGGAAATAATATCTAGAAGGGTAAAATGGTAATTTAGTAAATCCCGACTAGCTGATGACATTCATGAAGGGTAAACATAGATAATATTCAGTGGATCCGCTCATCATAATTAGGTCGAATTCTTGAGTAGAAAATAAATTCATTTGAACCGAGAGATTTTCAGTGTTAGCTCTTTAGTGGAGTCAGTTGGCATTAAGCTAAACTTGGAAAAGGTTTGTGAACTTTTGAGTCCAAGTGTTTAGCTCAAGCTTCGTTCATTTGGGTCCATGAGGTCACTGTCACGAATCACATCGATAGGAATAGTTAAACTGGAAGCTAAGTCAAAACAAGAACGAAAATTGTCGAAAGGGTATTTTTGTCTTTTGAGACATAAGGATGAAATGGATGTCAATAAATTTTGACAAGTTCATTTGATGACTTAATGTCACTCGGCCATAATATGATTTAATGGGCCTTGTGAATTAATTTCGTTTCATAAGAATTTTATTGAAAATTCTTAATGGGTTTTTCTCATATTGTTATGAACAAATGAAGAAGCTTCTAGAAGCTCCTTCTAGATGAGGATAGGCGCCCAAGTACCCAAGGAAAAGAGAGATTATTTTGTGCATAAATGTATCAAGATACTTGCCAAAAGAAAAAGAGGAAACAAATCTCCTCCATGAGGAAAGCAGATGTTTGGCCAAACAAGCCAAGAGAAAGTCAAAGGCAAGGCATGGAATAAAAGAGGAAACTAATCCCTTGGGGATGTGTTTGATGTAGGCGCCCATTTAGGGGATTTGGGCAATAAAAGATTGCTAAAAAAGGCTTGGAAAATAAGAGGAAACTACTTCCTTCCAAGGCCAACCCTTCTCCTATAAATAGGACCCTCATTCCTCTCATTCCATTCATCCCACACAAGTTAGAGATTGAGAGACTCTCTCTCTAGACATTGTGGCCGAAATCCTCTCTCTCTCTCTTTCTAGTTTATTTTAGATTTTTCTTGTTTTGACACCTAGGTCCTCACTCGACCTAGTGTTTAGCTCTGCGACTTCGAGACTCGTTCTTAAGTCGTAGCGTTTAAAAGTGCCCACTCACTGATTCCTTCTTTTCGAGTGATTTAGTGATAGAAACTTTCGTGGTTGCTCGAGGTGCCGAGGAAAGAAAGAGAGACGTGCTGCGAGGGGAGACGAGCGTTGCGAACTTTCCAAAAGCTTCTTCAAAGTTCAAGCTTCAAGAAAGGTTAGTAAACTATTAGCTCATATTAGTTTTTAATTACATGTACTTGCTTCTTTGTCTAGGTTAGTAAAAACTGTTTTTACTTGAAAAGAAATTTTTTAAAATTCCGCCGCTTCCCGAAGCGTTTAATCTTTTTCTTAAACCCTAGATCAATTCCAACAAATGGTATCAGAGCTATGGTCAAAGATTAGCATGTACATGTTTTTAAAATTATGAGCTTGAAAATCGTTTTCGAAAGTTTACTAATTTTGTGACAAGTTAGAATTGTTATCTTAGATTTTTTTTTAATTTATTGCTCATGTATTTAAATTAAAAAGCATGTTGATTTTCTATGAGTTTGGGATGTTTTTAAAACACATTAGAATCAGTTCTAAAAGTTTTTAATTTTTTATATTGAAAAACGTGTTTTAAAGGTTTGAGAAATTTCGGTAAATTTTGTGACTAGTTACTTTGTCTTTCTAGTTTCTTTTATTTACCGTATTCGTTTTATGCTTGTTGTTATTTCTTTTATTCTATGTTATTACCCTGCTAATAAAACACAAATAAAAGCTTTAAACAACATCTTAAAACGTTCCGTTACACTCGATTCTTTTTCGCACCTAAAAAGGACGAAGCTTTAATTTATTTCTTTTTCTTCGAGCTGGAGTAAACCCGCATTAAAAGTGGCATAATTCTCTGCTCAGATATCGAAATTTAATTATTCTTGAATCAAATTAAAGCTCTGTTTGTCCTCTGTCCAATGCCACCGGTTTCGGCTCAAAAGGACATCGGAGCCGCCAGATATGGCGATTTTACTCCGAGGTGCGCGGCTGTCTGAAACTCCAGTTTTTTAGAAATCCGGATTTTCAAACCCCACTACCATGAGTTATAGAACTCTAATGAGAAAATTTTCTTGAGCAAAAATGTTTTTCATATGATTATAAACATGATGTGTAAGATTAAAATGTTTTGATTTTTGAAAGTTTAATTGAAATTGATTTTTTTACAAAACTAGTTTGAATTTTGAAAAACCGTTTTCACTTTCAAACTTGAAAATATTTTGTCATCCAAATCAAATAAGTTTTCAAAATGTTTTCAAAACTATATCTATATCACATATGTTCAAAATCTATATGCTCTTGAAAATTTGAGTGGGAGGTCTCTTTGTAGACAAGCCGAAAAATAAAAAAATGTGTAATCTCAAACTTTCAAGTGTTCGAGTGAGTTGAAGTTCACATTTCCCTCATGCACTTTCCCGAAATAGAAAATAGGAAAAGATCGAGTATGTACCTTGTGCCTTTATGCACTAATACTACTCTGAACATGTCGATCTAGGATTCTCTTCTAGTTGTC
The DNA here is from genome assembly GCF_054948205.1 of Urtica dioica subsp. dioica. Classification (NCBI taxonomy): domain Eukaryota; kingdom Viridiplantae; phylum Streptophyta; class Magnoliopsida; order Rosales; family Urticaceae; genus Urtica; species Urtica dioica. Next base: position 13,798,905 of record NC_142764.1, on the reverse strand, counting down.
CGCTCTGTCGCTCTCTAACTAGGAAATTTGTTTCCGAACTTAAAAGAGTCGATGAACCAACTCCAAAAACTAAGTGGGAGGGTTATACTTGTTGTTTGTAACCCACGATCCCCAACACTAATGAAAAGTGCAAGTGTCGCCGGACTAAGAGTCACCCTCGTGGCCCTCTCTTAAATGAGAGTACTCAAGGGCGCTTTGCTCTGATCATTGCTCAATGAGCTACGTCCGAGAGTGAGACGATGATGACAAGACCTCCCCTCGGCGGATTGTTTTTCAAAGTCAATCTTTTGGACTAAGTGGTTGGTTACACACTTAGACTCAATCCCTAGTAATCCTCCCTCGAGGCCCTGCGAAAGGATGTGAGTGATCAAACCAATTTACAAGGTGGCTAGTCAAAACTGATGTATTGACATCTTGGCTATGCATTAATGATGAGTCATTTACTTATGAAAGGAGACTCGTTGCGGCCTTCCCTCGAAGGAGTAAAGTGTCATTTCGTTCATAACACCTTTGGATTTTATAAAGTCTTAAACAAACTTAAATCCTAAACCAAAGACTAATCATAAACTTGTTTCAACTTTTATAGGCAATATGTCTCCCAACTCTCTCTCTTTCATTCTTTCCTCGAACAAACTCGAAAACGAAAACTACATAGACTCGAAACGTAACCTCGACATAATACCTACCGTTAACAAGCACAAATGGGTACTCACCACCCCATGTCCTCCTCTGACGAATGATGATTCAACTCAAGAGGACAATGACGCCTTAGCGGCCTGGCTTCGATCCGATGAGATTGTGAGGTGCTATATCTTGGCATCTATTAACAATATGCTGAAAGAGCAACATCGTGACTTCGATACTGCCGCTGACATGCTCTACAATCTCCTTGAGATGTTTGGAGGGCAAAGGCGTCAAACAAGGCTACAAGCAGTCCGACAGTTTATGAACTGTCATATGCAGGCTAGGACTCCTGTTGGAGACTTTATGATATTGATCATTAGTCATCTGAGTAAAATGGAAATCCTAGGATCTGAGATTGATGGGAAGAATGTCATAGATGTGATCTTAGAAACTCTCCCCGCATCTCTTGATACCTTCAAGATGAACTACTCCATTAACAAGCTAGAGTACACTGTTACCAAGCTTATGGAGGAACTTCACACTGCTGTAGGTTTCACTAAGAGAAAGAGGAATCAAGGAGAGGCACATGCTACTGAGCAAAAAGCCTCCGCCTCTGGAACTGTGAAGAGACCTTACAAGGCCGATAAAAAGAACTGTCCCGCCTATCTCAAAGCAAAGGAACATAGTATTGTACTAGTTACCGAAGCATGCTTAGTAGCTGATAATGTATCATCGTGGATTATTGACTCCGCTGCTACTAACCATATTTGTTGTTCCTTGAATGGTTTCAAGAAAACCAAAAGCTTAGAGGAAGGCGAGTTCTGTTTCAAATGGGGTGATGGGAGCCTGGTGTCTGCAAAGGCTGTGGGATCCGTGACGCTGTCTTTTGAAGACCGCACTTTAAACTTGAATAATGTTTATTTTGTTCCTACCTTTGGGAAGAACTTAATATCCGTTGCTCGTCTTCGTGAGCAAGATTATTGTTTAAAGTTCATTAAGAATGGAATTCGTATTTCGTTTCCTGATAATTCTTTTGTCACTGATGCATGTATGAAGAATGCTCTTTTCTACATCTATCCCACTCAACCTTCTCTTTTAGACACCGAAATAGATAATGATCTAATTAGGGAGCCAAAGAGGATCAAACTTTCTGAATCCTCCGATCTAACAAAATCAACACACCTATGGCACTTAAGACTTGGTCATATCAGTCTAGAAAGGATTAAGAGACTTGTGAGGGATGGTCCACTCCAAGCCTCTGCAATAGGTTCACTACCTACTTGTGAATCCTGCATAGAAGGAAAAATGACTAAGCGACCTTTCTCTGATAAAGGTCGAAGAGCCACTGAGTTGCTGGAACTAATACATTCTGATGTATGTGGTCCGCTCAGCCAACAGGCACGTGGAGGATACGAATACTTCGTTACCTTCACTGATGATTACTCACGATATGGGTTTGTCTATTTGCTCAAACACAAATCCGAGACCTTTAACGTATTTAAGGTCTTTAGGGCTTTAGTGGAAAAGCAAACTGGCAAAGTGATCAAAACCCTTCGATCTGATCGAGGTGGTGAGTATATGTCTGGAGAGTTCGATGACTTTCTTAAAGAAGAAGGTATCGCTTCTCAGCTTACCGCACCTGGCACACCTCAACAAAACGGAGTGTCAGAGAGAAGAAACCGAACTCTTATGGAGATGGTTAGATCGATGATGAGTTACTCATCACTCCCGCTTTCCTTTTGGGGATATGCCCTCGAAACAACCGCTTACATTCTGAACCAAGTTCCGTCTAAAACGGTTCCTGGTACTCCTTATGAAAGATGGACTGGCCGTAAAGTAAGTTTGGGCCACATCCGAATTTGGGGTTGCCCTGCACATGTGCTAAGGCAAAAGACTAGCAAGTTGGCTAGTAGGTCAGAATTGTGCCTGTTTGTGGGATATCCAAAGGAAACCAAAGGTTTTACTTTCTATAGTCCCGAGGACGATAAGACTTTCGTTAGCACGAATGCTCGTTTCCTCGAGGAGGACTTTATGAAAGATGCAAAACCTAGAAGCAAAATTGTGCTTGAAGAAAAGTTGGGTGAGGAAGCTTCTACCTCATCTGTAAGAACTGTTCTTACCCCAACTGAAACACAACCTAACTCATCAGAATCTCGTCAAGTAGTACTTAGACGTAGTGGGAGGGCTACTCAAAAGCCTGACAGGTACATGTCTTATGGAGACTCTCTTGTAGCCGTCTCCGACATGGATGACCCTGTTTCCTATAGCCAAGCGATGGCTTGTTCTGAATCAAACCTTTGGCTTGACGCCATGAAAGTTGAAATGCACTCGATGTATGTCAACAATGTCTGGAAACTTGTAGACCTTCCTGAAGGGATTAAACCCGTAGGGTGTAAGTGGATATACAAGAAGAAAATGGGTCCTGATGGGAACGTCGAGACGTTCAAAGCACGACTTGTGGCGAAGGGTTATACCCAACAAGAAGGGATTGACTATGAAGAAACCTTCTCGCCAGTCGCGATGCTTAAATCCATCCGCATACTCCTATCCATAGCTGCAGCTCTCGACTATGAGATCTGACAAATGGATGTCAAGACAGCCTTTCTGAATGGCAATCTTGACGAGCGCATTTACATGGCTCAACCAGACGGTTTCGTGGATAAAGGTCAAGAGACCAAGGTTTGTGAGTTGCTTAAATCCATTTATGGACTAAAGCAAGCATCTAGGTCATGGAATATTAGATTCGATGAAACTGTAAAGAGCTTCGGCTTTGAACAGTCAATAGATGAGCCTTGTGTTTACAAGTTAATACACGAAGGTAAAGTTGTGTTTCTGGTGCTATATGTCGATGATATACTGCTCATTGGTAATGACGTGGGTAAGTTATCTGAGGTTAAGGTCTGGCTGGCAAAACAATTCGATATGAAGGATCTAGGAGAAGCCGCGTACATTCTGGGGATCCAAATCTTTCGAGATAGGAAAAACCGGACCCTGTCGCTCTCTCAAGCATCTTATATTGATAAGGTGATGGATCGCTTCTCGATGCAAGACTGCAAGAGGGGTCAAACACCCTTTAGGCATGGAGTTTCACTCTCTAAGGACCAGTCTCCCAAGACTGCACAAGAGATTGAAGACATGAGGAAGATTCCTTACGCCTCTGCCGTAGGAAGCCTCATGTATGCTATGCTTTGCACTAGACCTGACATCTGTTTCGCCGTTGGCGTAGTTAGTCGTTTCCAATCCAACCCTGGACCCGAGCACTGGATTGCTGTTAAGCATGTTCTTAAGTATCTTCGAAGAACTAGGAACTTGATGCTTACATACTCAGGTACTGACCTGACTATGACGGGATATACCGACTCAGATTTTCAAGCGGATAAGGATTCCAGGAAATCCACTTCGGGATCTGTGTTCATCCTTAATGGTGGAGCTGTTGTGTGGAGAAGTATTAAGCAATCTTGCATTGCTGACTCCACAATGGAAGCAGAATATGTGGCTGCTTGTGAAGCATCCAAAGAGGCTGTATGGCTTAGAAAATTCCTTAAGTAATTGGAAGTTGTTCCAAACGTCGACGAGCCCATGACCCTTTATTGTGATAATAGTGGGGCTGTCGCTAACTCAAAGGAACCAAGAAGCCATAAGCGCTCTAAGCATATTGAGAGGAAATACCATTTCATTCGAGAGATCGTGCAGCGCGGAGACGTGGAAGTGAAGAAGATCTCAACGGTGGACAACCTCGCAGATCCATTCACCAAGGCCCCAGCGAACAAGGTCTTCGACCAACATCGTGAGGGATTAGGCATGAAGGACTACACACACCTTCTTTGAGTCAAGTGGGAGTTTGTTGTCAATGGTGCCCACAAGAAGAGTTGTAGTCTTTATTTTGTACATTTGATGTAATAAAGTCTCATGAAGACTCTTGCTTGTAATTGCCTATTCATTAATAAAATTGAAACGTTCATTCATTCTTTCTTTGTTTGAAGCTTTATGATAAAACCTTAGTCTTTTAGTCTATAAACAAACTTAACAACTTACGAAGAGACAAATGTAGATTTGCATGAACAAACTCTTCGTAGTTTGCTTAAAACGATATATTCGCAATCTTAGGGTCAAAGGACTATTGACCTCAGTATGATTGTTAGAAGAATCTATGATGTCTGGTTATAAGGCATTAAGAGTTTGGGACTCTATAGTTCTTCTAGGTATCTTCCGAAGATACTGAATTGATCAGTGCACTTCTAGAGACAATATAAGAACAAACCATTTAACCTCTTATGTCTCGAAGTCACTATGTATGAATTGCATCATGCTTACCTTAATCCTGAAATGAGACATGCCATTTCACACCTTAGTATTCTCATTTGAGAAAGTCAAAGTTCGGACTCACTATGTGATTCCGAACAAGGCCTATTGGTGAAGTACTAAGTTGTGAGTCTGTCATGAGTAACTTTGTGAAGTTCTCATAGATATGGAATTCATGTACAAGATTGCTGAAATGCAATGTATGTCACCTCATGCTTTGTTCCTTGGAGTGTGAATAAATGAACTGGCCAGTGTCCAAATTGAGTCCTGACTCTTTTGGATGAAACAATGTGACTTGTTAGTTCCTCGTCAATACATTGTTTCTAACTTATTCACAAGCGACAAAGGAGTTGAGGAAATAACAGCTAGAAGGGTAAAATGGTAATTTAGTAAATCCCGACTAGCTGATGACATTCATGAAGGGTAAACATAGATAATATTCAGTGGATCCGCTCATCATAATTAGGTCGAATTCTTGAGTAGAAAATAAATTCATTTGAACCGAGAGATTTTCAGTGTCAGCTCTTTAGTGGAGTCAGTTGGGATTAATTTAAACTTGGAAAAGGTTTGTGAACTTTTGAGTCCAAGTGTTTAGCTCAAGCTTCGTTCATTTGGGTCCATGAGGTCACTGTCACGAATCACATCGATAGGAATAGTTAAACTGGAAGCTAAGTCAAAACAAGAACGAAAATTGTCGAAAGGGTATTTTTGTTATTTGAGACATAAGGATGAAATGGATGTCAATAAATTTTGACAAGTTCATTTGATGACTTAATGTCACTCGGCCATAATATGATTTAATGGGCCTTGTGAATTAATTTCGTTTCATAAGAATTTTATTGAAAATTCTTAATGGGCTTTTCTCATATTGTTATGAACAAATGAAGAAGCTTCTAGAAGCTCCTTCTAGATGAGGATAGGCGCCCAAGTACCCAAGGAAAAGAGAGATTATTTTGTGCATAAATGTATCAAGATACTTGCCAAAAGAAAAAGAGGAAACAAATCTCCTCTATGAGGAAAGCAGATGTTCGGCCAAACAAGCCAAGAGAAAGTCAAAGGCAAGGCATGAAATAAAAGAGGAAACTAATCCCTTGGGGATGTGTTTGATGTAGGCGCCCATTTAGGGGATTTGGGCAATAAAAGATTGCTAAAAAAGGCTTGGAAAATAAGAGGAAACTACTTCCTTCCAAGGCCAACCCTTCTCCTATAAATAGGACCCTCATTCCTCTCATTCCATTCATCCCACACAAGTTAGAGATTGAGAGACTCTCTCTCTAGACATTGTGGCCGAAATCCTCTCTCTCTCTCTTTCTAGTTTATTTTCGATTTTTCTTGTTTTGGCACCTAGGTCCTCACTCGACCTAGTGTTTAGCTCTGCGACTTCGAGACTCGTTCTTAAGTCGTAGCGTTTAAAAGTGCCCACTCACTGATTCCTTCTTTTCGAGTGATTTAGTGATAGAAACTTTCGTGGTTGCTCGAGGTGCCGAGGAAAGAAAGAGAGACGTGCTGCGAGGGGAGACGAGCGTTGCGAACTTTCCAAAAGCTTCTTCAAAGTTCAAGCTTCAAGAAAGGTTAGTAAACTATTAGCTCATATTAGTTTTTAATTACATGTACTTGCTTCTTTGTCTAGGTTAGTAAAAACTGTTTTTACTTGAAAAGAAATTTTTTAAAATTCCGCCGCTTCCCGAAGCGTTTAATCTTTTTCTTAAACCCTAGATCAATTCCAACAAATGGTATCAGAGCTATGGTCAAAGATTAGCATGTACATGTTTTTAAAATTATGAGCTTGAAAATCGTTTTCGAAAGTTTACTAATTTTGTGACAAGTTAGAATTGTTATCTTAGATTTTTTTTTAATTTATTGCTCATGTATTTAAATTAAAAAGCATGTTGATTTTCTATGAGTTTGGGATGTTTTTAAAACACATTAGAATCAGTTCTAAAAGTTTTTAATTTTTTATATTGAAAAACGTGTTTTAAAGGTTTGAGAAATTTCGGTAAATTTTGTGACTAGTTACTTTGTCTTTCTAGTTTCTTTTATTTACCGTATTCGTTTTATGCTTGTTGTTATTTCTTTTATTCTATGTTATTACCCTGCTAATAAAACACAAATAAAAGCTTTAAACAACATCTTAAAACGTTCCGTTACACTCGATTCTTTTTCGCACCTAAAAAGGACGAAGCTTTAATTTATTTCTTTTTCTTCGAGCTGGAGTAAACCCGCATTAAAAGTGGCATAATTCTCTGCTCAGATATCGAAATTTAATTATTCTTGAATCAAATTAAAGCTCTGTTTGTCCTCTGTCCAATGCCACCGGTTTCGGCTCAAAAGGACATCGGAGCCGCCAGATATGGCGATTTTACTCCGAGGTGCGCGGCTGTCTGAAACTCCAGTTTTTTAGAAATCCGGATTTTCAAACCCCACTACCATGAGTTATAGAACTCTAATGAGAAAATTTTCTTGAGCAAAAATGTTTTTCATATGATTATAAACATGATGTGTAAGATTAAAATGTTTTGATTTTTGAAAGTTTAATTGAAATTGATTTTTTTACAAAACTAGTTTGAATTTTGAAAAACCGTTTTCACTTTCAAACTTGAAAATATTTTGTCATCCAAATCAAATAAGTTTTCAAAATGTTTTCAAAACTATATCTATATCACATATGTTCAAAATCTATATGCTCTTGAAAATTTGAGTGGGAGGTCTCTTTGTAGACAAGCCGAAAAATAAAAAAATGTGTAATCTCAAACTTTCAAGTGTTCGAGTGAGTTGAAGTTCACATTTCCCTCATGCACTTTCCCGAAATAGAAAATAGGAAAAGATCGAGTATGTACCTTGTGCCTTTATGCACTAATACTACTCTGAACATGTCGATCTAGGATTCTCTTCTAGTTGTCCGCTCTGTCGCTCTCTAACTAGGAAATTTGTTTCCGAACTTAAAAGAGTCGATGAACCAACTCCAAAAACTAAGTGGGAGGGTTATACTTGTTGTTTGTAACCCACGATCCCCAACACTAATGAAAAGTGCAAGTGTCGCCGGACTAAGAGTCACCCTCGTGGCCCTCTCTTAAATGAGAGTACTCAAGGGCGCTTTGCTCTGATCATTGCTCAATGAGCTACGTCCGAGAGTGAGACGATGATGACAAGACCTCCCCTCGGCGGATTGTTTTTCAAAGTCAATCTTTTGGACTAAGTGGTTGGTTACACACTTAGACTCAATCCCTAGTAATCCTCCCTCGAGGCCCTGCGAAAGGATGTGAGTGATCAAACCAATTTACAAGGTGGCTAGTCAAAACTGATGTATTGACATCTTGGCTATGCATTAATGATGAGTCATTTACTTATGAAAGGAGACTCGTTGCGGCCTTCCCTCGAAGGAGTAAAGTGTCATTTCGTTCATAACACCTTTGGATTTTATAAAGTCTTAAACAAACTTAAATCCTAAACCAAAGACTAATCATAAACTTGTTTCAACTTTTATAGGCAATATGTCTCCCAACTCTCTCTCTTTCATTCTTTCCTCGAACAAACTCGAAAACGAAAACTACATAGACTCGAAACGTAACCTCGACATAATACCTACCGTTAACAAGCACAAATGGGTACTCACCACCCCATGTCCTCCTCTGACGAATGATGATTCAACTCAAGAGGACAATGACGCCTTAGCGGCCTGGCTTCGATCCGATGAGATTGTGAGGTGCTATATCTTGGCATCTATTAACAATATGCTGAAAGAGCAACATCGTGACTTCGAGACTGCCGCTGACATGCTCTACAATCTCCTTGAGATGTTTGGAGGGCAAAGGCGTCAAACAAGGCTACAAGCAGTCCGACAGTTTATGAACTGTCATATGCAGGCTAGGACTCCTGTTGGAGACTTTATGATATTGATCATTAGTCATCTGAGTAAAATGGAAATCCTAGGATCTGAGATTGATGGGAAGAATGTCATAGATGTGATCTTAGAAACTCTCCCCGCATCTCTTGATACCTTCAAGATGAACTACTCCATTAACAAGCTAGAGTACACTGTTACCAAGCTTATGGAGGAACTTCACACTGCTGTAGGTTTCACTAAGAGAAAGAGGAATCAAGGAGAGGCACATGCTACTGAGCAAAAAGCCTCCGCCTCTGGAACTGTGAAGAGACCTTACAAGGCCGATAAAAAGAACTGTCCCGCCTATCTCAAAGCAAAGGAACATAGTATTGTACTAGTTACCGAAGCATGCTTAGTAGCTGATAATGTATCATCGTGGATTATTGACTCCGCTGCTACTAACCATATTTGTTGTTCCTTGAATGGTTTCAAGAAAACCAAAAGCTTATAGGAAGGCGAGTTCTGTTTCAAATGGGGTGATGGGAGCCTGGTGTCTGCAAAGGCTGTGGGATCCGTGACGCTGTCTTTTGAAGACCGCACTTTAAACTTGAATAATGTTTATTTTGTTCCTACCTTTGGGAAGAACTTAATATCCGTTGCTCGTCTTCGTGAGCAAGATTATTGTTTAAAGTTCATTAAGAATGGAATTCGTATTTCGTTTCCTGATAATTCTTTTGTCACTGATGCATGTATGAAGAATGCTCTTTTCTACATCTATCCCACTCAACCTTCTCTTTTAGACACCGAAATAGATAATGATCTAATTAGGGAGCCAAAGAGGATCAAACTTTCTGAATCCTCCGATCTAACAAAATCAACACACCTATGGCACTTAAGACTTGGTCATATCAGTCTAGAAAGGATTAAGAGACTTGTGAGGGATGGTCCACTCCAAGCCTCTGCAATAGGTTCACTACCTACTTGTGAATCCTGCATAGAAGGAAAAATGACTAAGCGACCTTTCTCTGATAAAGGTCGAAGAGCCACTGAGTTGCTGGAACTAATACATTCTGATGTATGTGGTCCGCTCAGCCAACAGGCACGTGGAGGATACGAATACTTCGTTACCTTCACTGATGATTACTCACGATATGGGTTTGTCTATTTGCTCAAACACAAATCCGAGACCTTTAACGTATTTAAGGTCTTTAGGGCTTTAGTGGAAAAGCAAACTGGCAAAGTGATCAAAACCCTTCGATCTGATCGAGGTGGTGAGTATATGTCTGGAGAGTTCGATGACTTTCTTAAAGAAGAAGGTATCGCTTCTCAGCTTACCGCACCTGGCACACCTCAACAAAACGGAGTGTCAGAGAGAAGAAACCGAACTCTTATGGAGATGGTTAGATCGATGATGAGTTACTCATCACTCCCGCTTTCCTTTTGGGGATATGCCCTCGAAACAACCGCTTACATTCTGAACCAAGTTCCGTCTAAAACGGTTCCTGGTACTCCTTATGAAAGATGGACTGGCCGTAAAGTAAGTTTGGGCCACATCCGAATTTGGGGTTGCCCTGCACATGTGCTAAGGCAAAAGACTAGCAAGTTGGCTAGTAGGTCAGAATTGTGCCTGTTTGTGGGATATCCAAAGGAAACCAAAGGTTTTACTTTCTATAGTCCCGAGGACGATAAGACTTTCGTTAGCACGAATGCTCGTTTCCTCGAGGAGGACTTTATGAAAGATGCAAAACCTAGAAGCAAAATTGTGCTTGAAGAAAAGTTGGGTGAGGAAGCTTCTACCTCATCTGTAAGAACTGTTCTTACCCCAACTGAAACACAACCTAACTCATCAGAATCTCGTCAAGTAGTACTTAGACGTAGTGGGAGGGCTACTCAAAAGCCTGACAGGTACATGTCTTATGGAGACTCTCTTGTAGCCGTCTCCGACATGGATGACCCTGTTTCCTATAGCCAAGCGATGGCTTGTTCTGAATCAAACCTTTGGCTTGACGCCATGAAAGTTGAAATGCACTCGATGTATGTCAACAATGTCTGGAAACTTGTAGACCTTCCTGAAGGGATTAAACCCGTAGGGTGTAAGTGGATATACAAGAAGAAAATGGGTCCTGATGGGAACGTCGAGACGTTCAAAGCACGACTTGTGGCGAAGGGTTATACCCAACAAGAAGGGATTGACTATGAAGAAACCTTCTCGCCAGTCGCGATGCTTAAATCCATCCGCATACTCCTATCCATAGCTGCAGCTCTCGACTATGAGATCTGACAAATGGATGTCAAGATAGCCTTTCTGAATGGTAATCTTGACGAGCGCATTTACATGGCCCAACCAGACGGTTTCGTGGATAAAGGTCAAGAGACCAAGGTTTGTGAGTTGCTTAAATCCATTTATGGACTAAAGCAAGCATCTAGGTCATGGAATATTAGATTCGATGAAACTGTAAAGAGCTTCGGCTTTGAACAGTCAATAGATGAGCCTTGTGTTTACAAGTTAATACACGAAGGTAAAGTTGTGTTTCTGGTGCTATATGTCGATGATATACTGCTCATTGGTAACGACGTGGGTAAGTTATCTGAGGTTAAGGTCTGGCTGGCAAAACAATTCGATATGAAGGATCTAGGAGAAGCCGCGTACATTCTGGGGATCCAAATCTTTCGAGATAGGAAAAACCGGACCCTGTCGCTCTCTCAAGCATCTTATATTGATAAGGTGATGGATCGCTTCTCGATGCAAGACTGCAAGAGGGGTCAAACACCCTTTAGGCATGGAGTTTCACTCTCTAAGGACCAGTCTCCCAAGACTGCACAAGAGATTGAAGACATGAGGAAGATTCCTTACGCCTCTGCCGTAGGAAGCCTCATGTATGCTATGCTTTGCACTAGACCTGACATCTGTTTCGCCGTTGGCGTAGTTAGTCGTTTCCAATCCAACCCTGGACCCGAGCACTGGATTGCTGTTAAGCATGTTCTTAAATATCTTCGAAGAACTAGGAACTTGATGCTTACATACTCAGGTACTGACCTGACTATGACGGGATATACCGACTCAGATTTTCAAGCGGATAAGGATTCCAGGAAATCCACTTCGGGATCTGTGTTCATCCTTAATGGTGGAGCTGTTGTGTGGAGAAGTATTAAGCAATCTTGCATTGCTGACTCCACAATGGAAGCAGAATATGTGGCTGCTTGTGAAGCATCCAAAGAGGCTGTATGGCTTAGAAAATTCCTTAAGTATTTGGAAGTTGTTCCAAACGTCGACGAGCCCATGACCCTTTATTGTGATAATAGTGGGGCTGTCGCTAACTCAAAGGAACCAAGAAGCCATAAGCGCTCTAAGCATATTGAGAGGAAATACCATTTGATTCGAGAGATCGTGCAGCGCGGAGACGTGGAAGTGAAGAAGATCTCAACGGTGGACAAACTCGCAGATCCATTCACCAAGGCCCCAGCGAACAGGTCTTCGACCAACATCGTGAGGGATTAGGCATGAAGGACTACACACACCTTCTTTGAGTCAAGTGGGAGTTTGTTGTCAATGGTGCCCACAAGAAGAGTTGTAGTCTTTATTTTGTACATTTGATGTAATAAAGTCTCATGAAGACTCTTGCTTGTAATTGCCTATTCATTAATAAAGTTGAAACGTTCATTCATTCTTTCTTTGTTTGAAGCTTTATGATAAAACCTTAGTCTTTTAGTCTATAAACAAACTTAACAACTTACGAAGAGACAAATGTAGATTTGCATGAACAAACTCTTCGTAGTTTGCTTAAAACGATATATTCGCAATCTTAGGGTCAAAGGACTATTGACCTAAGTATGATTGTTAGAAGAATCTATGATGTCTGGTTATAAGGCATTGAGAGTTTGGGACTCTATAGTTCTTCTAGGTATCTTCCGAAGATACTGAATTGATCAGTGCACTTCTAGAGACAATATAAGAACAAACCATTTAACCTCTTATGTCTCGAAGTCACTATGTATGAATTGCATCATGCTTACCTTAATCCTGAAATGAGACATGCCATTTCACACCTTAGTATTCTCATTTGAGAAAGTCAAAGTTCGGACTCACTATGTGATTCCGAACAAGGCCTATTGGTGAAGTACTAAGTTGTGAGTCTGTCATGAGTAACTTTGTGAAGTTCTCATAGATATGGAATTCATGTACAAGATTGCTGAAATGCAATGTATGTCACCTCATGCTTTGTTCCTTGGAGTGTGAATAAATGAACTGGCCAGTGTCCAAATTGAGTCCTGACTCTTTTGGATGAAACAATGTGACTTGTTAGTTCCTCGTCAATACATTGTTTCTAACTTATTCACAAGCGACAAAGGAGTTGAGGAAATAACAGCTAGAAGGGTAAAATGGTAATTTAGTAAATCCCGACTAGCTGATGACATTCATGAAGGGTAAACATAGATAATATTCAGTGGATCCGCTCATCATAATTAGGTCGAATTCTTGAGTAGAAAATAAATTCATTTGAACCGAGAGATTTTCAGTGTCAGCTCTTTAGTGGAGTCAGTTGGGATTAATTTAAACTTGGAAAAGGTTTGTGAACTTTTGAGTCCAAGTGTTTAGCTCAAGCTTCGTTCATTTGGGTCCATGAGGTCACTGTCACGAATCACATCGATAGGAATAGTTAAACTGGAAGCTAAGTCAAAACAAGAACGAAAATTGTCGAAAGGGTATTTTTGTCTTTTGAGACATAAGGATGAAATGGATGTCAATAAATTTTGACAAGTTCATTTGATGACTTAATGTCACTCGGCCATAATATGATTTAATGGGCCTTGTGAATTAATTTCGTTTCATAAGAATTTTATTGAAAATTCTTAATGGGCTTTTCTCATATTGTTATGAACAAATGAAGAAGCTTCTAGAAGCTCCTTCTAGATGAGGATAGGCGCCCAAGTACCCAAGGAAAAGAGAGATTATTTTGTGCATAAATGTATCAAGATACTTGCCAAAAGAAAAAGAGGAAACAAATCTCCTCTATGAGGAAAGCAGATGTTCGGCCAAACAAGCCAAGAGAAAGTCAAAGGCAAGGCATGAAATAAAAGAGGAAACTAATCCCTTGGGGATGTGTTTGATGTAGGCGCCCATTTAGGGGATTTGGGCAATAAAAGATTGCTAAAAAAGGCTTGGAAAATAAGAGGAAACTACTTCCTTCCAAGGCCAACCCTTCTCCTATAAATAGGACCCTCATTCCTCTCATTCCATTCATCCCACACAAGTTAGAGATTGAGAGACTCTCTCTCTAGACATTGTGGCCGAAATCCTCTCTCTCTCTCTTTCTAGTTTATTTTCGATTTTTCTTGTTTTGGCACCTAGGTCCTCACTCGACCTAGTGTTTAGCTCTGCGACTTCGAGACTCGTTCTTAAGTCGTAGCGTTTAAAAGTGCCCACTCACTGATTCCTTCTTTTCGAGTGATTTAGTGATAGAAACTTTCGTGGTTGCTCGAGGTGCCGAGGAAAGAAAGAGAGACGTGCTGCGAGGGGAGACGAGCGTTGCGAACTTTCCAAAAGCTTCTTCAAAGTTCAAGCTTCAAGAAAGGTTAGTAAACTATTAGCTCATATTAGTTTTTAATTACATGTACTTGCTTCTTTGTCTAGGTTAGTAAAAACTGTTTTTACTTGAAAAGAAATTTTTTAAAATTTCGCCGCTTCCCGAAGCGTTTAATCTTTTTCTTAAACCCTAGATCAATTCCAACATAAACAAGCTTGTTAAGAACATGAATGGGCTTAGCTACACTCATGGTGGTTCCAGCTCCAAGACCACTTTTGTGCCTCCCACTTAGAAGGGAACTAGACAGATACCTCCCAAGATGCCTTAGACATCTAGCGCTGACATGCATCAATGCAAATTTAAGAGCAGGAGAATTACCTAGAGCGATTTCATCTTCTCTAGGATTCCAATCCTTTTCAAGTTTGGTAACAATAACTCCTTCATTATCTTTCATATTAAAATCAGTCTAGCCAGTAATCATGGCTTTCCAGGTCTTGCTATCAATAGATTGGAGAAAAGCACACATTCGAGCTTTCGAGTAGCCATAATTTGTCCCGTCGAGCACCGATAGACGATTGATGAAACCTCCTCCCCTGGTAGTATCTATCACAAACAGAAAAGGTCAACGAGACAAGGAAACCACAAGAGTTTGAGTGCCCGTTCTGGTATCAATTGACATTGTGTTTAGACAGTGTCAAGATGTCGCACTTAATGTAGAGTCAAGGTATGCCACAATAGATGGAAAAATTATTAAAGAGCGTGTGAATTAAATGACACAAAATGTGGTAACCCAGTTCAGTGCAACGTCACCTACTCTGGAGGGCAGCGTGCCCAAGTGGAAATGAAATTCAATATATGAAAAGTAGTACAAGTACAACAATGGAGTTATTTGAAGAATCCTTGCTTCAATGCTCTTTTTCTAATACTACACGTGAATTTCAACTGAGGCTTCCCTTGAATCTGAACTCTATTCACTTCTACTCTCAAACACTCTCCCGTGTGTTTGGTAGATCTCAAAATCAACGCACGTAAATAAGAAACACGCAGTTACAACACACACAACAATTTTCCAACACTCAATGAATCAGAAGATGTGTTTAGAGGAGTACACCACATTCATAAAACAGTTATCGCCCGATCATGCACGTCTAGAAGCCCTAAAAGTAAGATGAATGCGTCAAGACTACTAAGGGAGGAGTGCAATGATTTTATAGTAGTCAATATCTCTAGAAGTCAATATAGGGTTTCTTTATCCATACACGCATATAGAACCAATGTAGAAAGTCTTCGCGAAATATTTGGCAAAACTAAAAACTTGCCAGAAATACATACGAGCAAGTAGGGACAAGATGTCTCATCACAATGTTCAATATGTTGCACGGAATATTTCTTAACAAGCTTGCACCTAAAAAATAAGCCAACGATAGACGTAACAACATCGATCCGCGAGTTATCCTCATAAGGTCTTTAGTCGTCAAGCCGATCAATTAGTCTTCACACCTCAACAATTGTTTTCCAGAGAGACGCTAACACTCTTGTCCCAACATGGCTTCAATGTGATACCATTTCTTTTTCGCTTAAATATTTGGGTGTTGCCCGATGTAGCGTCGCCTAAAAAACAACGTCCCAGATGTTGGGTTGCTTTTCGTGTGATTCTACAAGCTCTTTTTTCGTCGAGAAACATCCGATAGAAAGAAGAGCCAATATAACCGTATGTAAAGTTTGCAAGAGTTGAATAAGTCGAAAAGTCACACTTGGTATGTCTTTTATTCGTCGCTATATGTTTAAATTTCGTACATAAATGAACTTAGCTTTTCAGTTCATAACCAGACATTTAGCGACGACTATATCGTCGCTAATAGTTTTCTTATACATTTAGCGACGATAATATCGTCGCTAAATCATTTCGTTTTAATTAAAATGGAGGGATTTTTCCCTCTTTAAAAGTCGTTAAAATTCGAAATTAATTCGAAATCATTTAGCGACGATTATATCGTCGCTAAATGTATAGCGACGACACAAAATATTTAGCGACGATAATATCGTCGCTAAATGATTTTGTTTTAATTAAATTGGAGGGATTTTTCCCTCTTTAAAATTCGAAATTAATTCTAAATTATTAGCGACGATATTATCGTCGCTAATTGAATTCAAAACAATTTAGCGATGATACTATCGTCGCTAAATATTTTCCCGCGAACTTATCTTGTAGTGAAATTGTTACGGATGGAAGAGTTTCCAGTTTAAGGATGAATTTATTAGTTTAATAGTGAGAGATAAAAAGTTTGGCTGTTGTAAATGAAGCTCTTACAGTTTTAGTATTTTCTTAATTGTGGAACGTTTTTTTTTTTTTTTTTAATTATGTAGAACTCGATAAATAAAGTTTTGTTTTCTAGGAAGGAAGATTGAAACTAATAATACAAAATAGATGTCACTTACCAAATATAGTCCAAAACCCAAAATTTGACACATGTAGTACCTAGCCTAATGAGTAAAGACTATTATACCCTAAAATTTCATTTAAACGAAAAAAGAAAACTTCCCTCTGATTTTCTCTAAACTCCCCTCGCACGATTGCCTCTTCACCTTCCTTACTCTCGCCGAAATTCCTCAAGCATTCGTCTCTTGCCGAAATCCCAAATTCTTCACCAAAAACTAAAACCACGTGCAAGAACTAAAACCCAGATTTCGGCGACCCACGCGGAAGAATTTCGTCTTCACTCTCGTTCTCTTACTTTCTCTCTCAACCCACGCGCAAGAACTAAAACCAAGATTTTGGTGACCCATCATCCTCACTCTCTTTCTCTCTCTTCGGGCGGCAAGAACTATTACCCAGATTTCGACGACCCATCATCCTCTCTCTCTTTCTATTTATTTCTCTCTCTTATGTCAGCGACCCAGATTTTGGTGACCCATTTTTCCATTACCTAGATTTTGGTAGCGAGGCTTCATCTCGGCGATCCATTTTTCCACTACCCAGATTTTGGTATGTGTTTTTTTGTGTGTGTTTGATTGAATTTCGGTAGGGTGTATATGTGTGTTTTCGGATATTTATGTTTTGTGGTGGTTTTTGTGTGTGTTCTCGAAAAAAGAGGTTTTGTGTGTGTTTGCATGTTTGATTCCAATATCGTTTTGATTCACTGTTTTATGTCTGGATTACCTTTTTAAAAAAATACAAATCTGATTGCTGAGGATTTGTTAACCGATTTAGAACAAGGTCGTATGTATGTTTATAAATTGTCGTACAATTAAGATTGAGGTTAAAATTTCTCTCTTATTTTCTATAGTATTAAGGCCAAACTGTTTAGGGCATGGTGTTGTGTGTTTACTCGGTCTTTATTATTTATTGTTTAGGACCGAACTCTTCACTCTCTTCACTCACTCTACAATGAAGAGGTCGAAATCGAGCAAGGTCGATGAGCCCTCAAAAGAAGTCCGACGAAGCCCTAGAACAGCTTCGAAAAGGAAGGCCGATGAGCCCTCAAACAATTCCGGGGATGACGCGTTCATTGTCGCACCTAATTTGAGAAGCCGACAAAAAAGAAAAGTGGTCGAGGAGATGCCGCTAACTCCAAATATGAAAAAGGTATGGATTACAAACCCCTTTTGTTAAAAAGAGGAAAAATTTTGTTTGTGCATGTGGATATTAGGTTTTTTTAGGGTGTTATGTGTTGTCTTTGTGATTTTCGGGACATGTTTGTTTGGTAATGAACTTGATGAATTGTTTGGACATTTTGATAATGAATATTTTTGAACAAGTATGATAATGAAAAGTTTGAACATTGTTGATAAATGGATTTGGTCATGAAGTGTTTTATTTTGTGACATATCGGTAACGAACTCGTTGATTTCGTGATACTGAGGTCACAGACTCAAACACTCGTGACCAATGTGTCATCGGTCAAGGAGTCAACGAGTTCGTGCTACATCGGTCACGAAGTCAACGAGTTCGTGACCGTTATGTCACAAAATCGATCAGTTGTGTCACATAGTTGATGTAATTGACTTATATACTCATTCAGTTGACTTACTTACCATTGTTACACTTATTATGTCATTGACTTATATTTGTAAGGGTGGAAAATGTGTGTACCCGAAGCCAAAATAGAAGGTTTTGGGTTCAACTTTCACGGACGATTAGACAATTTCCTAGCATTGTTACTCGACCGCAACGCTGAGATTCAAGATCTCTTTTGCCCAATCTTGTTTTGAGCAGTTTGTGGGGAAACCTAAAATTGTCCGGTCATCGGTGATCATAAGCCACTTGGTATTGAGGACCAGGAGCTTCGAAGGAGAATCAAAAGACGGACTTCTGATAGAGATTGGAGTCCAGGTTCGAGAGTGTTCAAAGAAAGACTTCCAAGAGATAACATTCCTCAAAGTCGTTGATGACTATGAGGAATTCAAGTTCGAGAGGGGTGTTTCTGATGACAGCCTCTTCGAAAAAAAAATTCCGGGGAAGTACTTGAGTAGAAACTTGGTCAATCAATACTTGGAGCCAAACAAGGATTGGCCGACAGAAGTTCAGGTAAATTACCTAAAAATCTACTTCGTGTTGAATGTCCTCTTGACGGACGATGTCAAAAACAGGACACGGTGCTTAGAGCTAATTAAGGTAGTGGAGGACACATACACATTCAGTCGACATCCTTGGGGCAATATGGTCTGGAACTACCTTCTTGGCGGAGTCCAAAAGTTTGTGGAGAAGAGTGGTGAGCCATCGGAGCAAGGTAAAAAGAAAAGGAAGCTCCATCCCACCGGATTCGTGGAACCGCTTCAGATTTGGGTGTACGAGTGTTTGCCTTTCCTGACGAACGTGGGGGGTTTGTCAGAGAGTCTCCACCACATCTCAGCCAATAATGCGTCGATGGATATCAATTGGACTTATTCAGGAGGCCGCCATGAGAGTAATCAACTTCGAAGAGGTAAGATATTTGTAGGTTAATTCAAACGTAATATTCATGACTAATTTGTTTTCTTGTCCCCCATATAGGTTGAATTTTACAGGATCGGCGAGACTTCTTCAAGAATTGTCACGACTTCTATGACGCTAGCCGTAGAGGAAAATCACCTAGAGAAGAAGCCAAAAAAAGATGCCCCTCAAACAGAGACACAACCACAAGCACAAGCACAAGAACAAGCACAAGCACAAGCATAACCAAATTCACTTGAGGTAACACCATTTTTGTATTGTGTTTAAGTTTAAACAACCATGGCTTGTGACATATCTGTCAAGGAATAACGTGGTCTGTGACACATCTGTCACAAAATACCTTAGTCTGTGACACATCTCTCACGAAGTACCCTGGTTTGTGACACATCTATCACAAAATCAAATTATGTCGTGATACATCTGACTTTGTTATTATATTATGGACAGTCCTGGTTCGAGGTTCTTGAAAATTTTGTTGGAAATCTCTACGGTCGTTTCCTCTATATGAAAGATGACTACATGAAGTTCAAAAATGAGACGCGGTGAAGAGCTACAGAGTGGCTCTTGATGAGCTGGATCAATACTACGATTGGAGACGTAGACTGGCAGAGAAAAAGAAGAGCCATGAGAGGAGCCTGAGAATAGGGGAACAAGAGAAATTGGCGGCCCTCAGGAAGCAAGAAGGAGAGAAGAAGAAGAAGAAGAAGAAGAAGAAGAAGAAGAAGAAGAAAAAGGAAAAAGGAAAAAGAGGAACAAGAAGAGGAAGAAAATAAGAAAAAAGAGGAAGAGGAAGAGAAGAAGAAGAAAGAGGAAGAAGATGAAGAAGAAGAAAATAAGAAGAAAGAGGAAGAAGAAAAGAAGACAAAAGACGACGAGGAGAAGAAGAAGAAAAAGGACGATGACGAAAAGAAGAAGAAAAAGAACGACGATGACAAGGAGAAGAAAAAGGATTACGATGACAAGAAGAACAAGAAGCCGGACGACGAGAAAAAGAAGGACGACGACTAAAACAGGCAGAAAAAAAGGACGTCGATAAGAAAAAGAAAATGAAATTAAGGAAGGAAAAAAGAAGCAAACCGATGTAGAAATGCGTCAACAAGAGGTATGGGATATAGCTTATACAAAGTCCGTGCCATAGGTGTCATGAAATCACTGCACTTCGTGACACATGTGGCATGGAATACAGTCATTTCGTGACACATGTGTCACGAAGTGTAGTGACTTCGTGACATATGTGTCACAGAATCAATTCACTCCGTGACACATGTGTCACGAAGTGTAGTGACTTCGTGACACATGTCTCACGAGGTGACTGAATTTCGTTATTTATATGTCACTTACTGATGTTGAACGCTTTTAGGATGGGCAGGAGGAAGAAATGACTATGAAAAACACACAGGGCCATCAAGCTTGAGGCGATGAAGATACACCTCTTAGTTTGGAAGTCCAAATGAATGAATAGGCCATCAAGCTTGTCTGATCAGGTAACCTTGTGTGTTAGTATTTTTTAAAATAAGTATTGTTATACAATTATTTCGTGACACATCTGTCAAAGGCTCAATTTATTTCGTGATACATTTGTCACATAATGACTGTATTCCGTGACAGATTTCCCAAATTTAAAACTTCCAAGAAATAATTAATGTTTTGTCGTACAACATATTGACATCGCGATGTATTATCTTCGCAAGAAGAAAAAGGCTAGTTTCTTAATTCACTCATTTACTATCATGTCAATAATCTTCTATAAGTATCTTCGAGATACTTACACCGAGTTCAACGCGTGCCAAGACCCGAGGGTATTCTTAAAGAAAAAACCGAAAAATGCATTATCGAACACATAACCAGGGAGGGTGGATCGGAGCAACTTGTGGACCCATGGGATGTTGTTGATGATGTCTTCATCCTTGTCATAGACTCCACACACTGGTATTTCCTCATTGTCAATGTACGTTCGAGGTCTATAACGGTGTATGACTCCATGACACTACTACAAATGTCGGATTCTACAACCCATATTCTACAACGCTTACGGCTAAGTGTTGTAGAAACTGGAGATTCTACAACACTTAAAATAAGCGTTGTAGAAACTGGGTGCTTCTACAACACTTATGGCTAAGCGTTGTAGAAGCTTGGTGTTTCTACAACGCTTATGGCTAAGCGTTGTAGAAGCTTGCTGTTTCTACAACGCTTATGGCTAAGCGTTGTAGAAGCTTGGTGTTTCTACAACACTTACTATAAGCGTTGTAGAATTTCACCATATTTCAGATCTCCCACAACGCTTAGACTATCCGTTGTAGAAGCCTCGCCGCGACGATGTGTTTTTCTCGCCGCGGCGAGAACTTTCTACAATAATCTAAGCGTTGTAGGATTAGTGAAATTTAATGGACCTCGCCGCGGCGAGAATCCTTCTTCGCCACGGCGAGAACCTTCTACAACGGATAGATATCCGTTGTAGAAGGTTCTCGCCGTGGCGAAGAAGGATTCTCGCCGCGGCGAAGAAGGATTCTCGCCGCGGCGAGAAGAGTTCCAGAAAGCCTTTTTTGGAGAAGATTTTCGTGCCGCGGTGAAGGCTATCTCTCGCCGCGGCGAGAAAATTCTGGGCTTACTTTTCAGTAGCCTCGCCGCGGCGAGAAATAGTCTTCGCTGCGGCGAGAGTTCTACAACGCTTACTCTAAGCGTTGTAGAAGCGTTTTAAAACCTAAAAATTTAAATTTTTTCAAAAGGCCCGCCCGAATTTCAGACTTAGTCAATTTTTCTTCTTAATTCTTCATTATTCTTCTTCTTTTTCTTCATTCTTCTTCTCCACCCTCTCTCTCTCTCTCTCCGCCGTCACCCCTCTTCTCCCTCCTCACCCTCTCTCCGCCTTCACTTTTCTTTCTCTCTCCGCCCTCACTTTTCTCTCTCTCCGCCCTCGCTCTCTTCTTTTCTCCCTTACTCTCTCTCCGCCCTCACTATTCTTCTCCGTCCCCACAAAACCCAAACCTCAAACCAACAAAAGCCACAACCACAAACCCATAAACTCCTCCACCACGTCAAACTCACACAAGCCTAGGCATCTCCGGCGACAACTCCGACTCTCTCTTTCTTCCACGCCTCCATGCTCCACATCTACACTCCGGGTTAGTTTTTGGTTGAGAATTATGTATAATTTAGGTTGAAAATAAGTGTTTGTTTGGAATTGAGAGTATGGATTGATATAATTTAGGTTGAAACATCATATTTGTTTGATACTTTAGTTGGAATTGAGTTTGCATTTGATATTTAGTTGAAATTGTGGTTCTTAGATTTCACGTCATCCATTACTACTAGTTGTAGCGGTAACGGTAAAAGAAAAACTAGAAGACCACCTCAAAATACACATCGCCGCGAGGAGAATTGGGGTAGAACCCAGATATTTCTTGCCGCGGCGATGTATATTTCTCGCCGCGGCGAGATACTTCTACAACGGATATCTTATCCGTTGTAGAATATCTCGCCGCGGCGAGAATTCTGGAATTTTTTAAAATTGGACATTGGAACTCTATCGTTGTAGAAGCTTCTACAACGGATGTGTAAGCGTTGTAGAAGCCAAGCTTCTACAACGGATATCTAAGCGTTGTAGAAGCTTCTACAACGCAGGATTTTACAACGCTTAATAAGCGTTGTAGAATCATTCTACAACTGTTTTTAAGCGTTGTAGAATCCCAGTTTTGTAGTAGTGTGAGTTCCATTTCTAGGCATCAGACGCTTGTGGACATGGAAGTCAGAAACGTGGCCACCATTTTACCTTTTGTTCTACACGTTGCCGGCTTTCTACTCTCTAAAGATGAAATATTCAAGGTCTTCCACTACGATCGAATGTCACAACAGGACAATGGGTAAGTTTTTAATTGTTAATTTCACAATCTTAATGACACATTTTAATTTACATATGTTTTTTTTTTCGCAGAAGTACATTGTGGCATGTTTTTTTTATCAAGACTGCCGAGTTCTTAGCATACGACATTCCATTGTCAGATTTGAAACAAGAGGACATGTATATGTACAGGCAGAAGATGACCACCGATCTATACCGACACAGAGCGCTTAAAATACATACATGTGAAAAGGCCAATTAGGATGTTACTTAAATGTATGTTTGTATGATTATACGTATGTGCTTATGAGTGTATGTATGTGTATATGATTGTTAACAACCGTACTACCTAAACTACTTGATTTCATCTTGAATGTTTTGTACGTGTATGATTGTTAACATTCGTGTATCAAAATCAAATGATTTGCCACGAAATCACATCATTTCGTGATAGATTGTTGCGATTTTTTTACGCGCACAAGTGCACGTGTCGCTTAAGTAATATAGTGAATTAAGTACGAGTGTCGATCCCATGACGAAAGAGTTTAACTAACAAACAAATCAACTAGCACGAATTGAACTTAAAGAGGGGATGAAAATATGTCACAAATTGTTGACTAGTTCTAAAACAATGAAATAACAAAACACTTAAAATAACGGTTATAAGCAGAAAGAGAGGCTAAGGACTAAGGCTTCACAGGTTTATTCAACGGTTTGGATACACGAGTTTTACGCACAATCAATAATCAACTCTCTAACTCTTTGCTAATCATACTCACAAAATAACCTATGTCAAAATTAGGAAAATCTTCTCTCGATCTCAATTCCTAACAAAAACATGCATGGATATTAAGAGCATTCACACGATTCTATGACAACCTAGCTACCTCTAGCCTAAGAGTGCATCATAGTAATTCAAACCAAAACACTGACAACCTAATCTTTCTCAAGCATCAAGTTGAAGTATAAAATCATGAACAAGGTATCTAATCTCGATCAAGCATTAAAACGGATTTGAATTAAGCAAAGTAATAGAGAATGAAAATTGAACTTCAATATATTAAATCATATCCATAACCGAATCCTAATCTCGCTGCGCCATAGTCCTTAATGGAATTAGTTCATGGCGTAGCGAGAAAACAAAAAGATAATAGAAGAAGAAAAAAAAGAAACCATAATTAAAAATTCAATTGTAAATTAAAATACGGGAGTTCAAGAGTAAATGAGGAGAAAAAAACTGTAATTGACGCGAATTGATGAAGAACGGCTCTCCTCTTTTTCTCTATCTCTCCCAAACACTAAGTAAAAACAACAAACAAAGACCAAGATCCTTAAACAAGAGGTTAAGAGGTGTATTTATAGGCATAGGTCGAAATCCTTAGGTTTCTCCTAATTTTCGGAACAGACTGGGTAATTAAAAGTGATCCAACGGCTCAGATCGGCTCAAGACCCGTGTTTCCTATTTTTGTCTTGGCGTACCTCGCGGTGCGTGGTTGTAGGGTCGCGGCGTGAGGTAGACGTTTTTGGGACATCGCGTTCCGCACATCACGCTCGGGGATTTTTGGTGTCCAACTTTCTTTACCTCACGGTGCGTAGTATGAAGGTCACGGCGCGAGGTAGACATTTTCACAGCTTCGCCGGACACGCCAAACGCTCGGAGATCAAATGTGGATGGATCTACAGACCTCGCGGCGCTCGGTACAGACCTCGCGGCGCTCGATTGCTCCGTTCCTTGACTCCTTCGTTTTTTATTCATTTTCGATCCTAAATGCCTCGTTTTGTACAGATTTTCCCAGAGTATGATAAGAATCCCATGTTGACCTGAAAGCCTTCAAAACACACGAAAAACCTTAAAACTACTCAAGAACAAGCTCAGATTTAGTCGGGATGATAGGAGCTTTCTACGTACGACACGCATCTATCACAGATGTGTCACGAAATTACATCATTTCATGCTAGATGTGTCACGAAATCACATAAGTTGGTGACATATGTGTCACGGAATCACATGATCTCGTGACATATCTATCACAAAATGATGTGATTTTGTGACACATCTGGCACGAAATAACGTTAATTTTCTTGCTTTTTAAACCATTATTATCAATAAACCCAACACCACCGATAAAGTTCTAAATATTGAAAATGAAATACATACCAAAACACAAACGAAAGGACGAACAAGAAAACATAAAAAAAAAAAGATACGTGTCAAATTATAAACCAAACCAATGACCTATCTCCGAAGCTCTCATTTCACGTTCAATCGAGCGTACAATGTTTGCATCAAGCTTGGGTAATTCAAGTTGGTGGGTAGTAAAAGTGTAAGAGTACCACCCTCTTGGTATACGCCCAGTTGTACCCACTTCCCGCTATGCTTAGCATATAAACATATTTTCACCATTCATGTATACGTTTGGTCACATTAGATATAAGTATTAAAACAAGGTTGTTAACATCGAAATACATCTAGTTCGTGACACATGTGTCACGAAATACATCCAGTTCGTGACACTTGAAAAACTTGCGAAAAAACCCCCATTTTTGGCGAACTAATCACTTAGAAATGCATTCGAACCACTTTCAAAATGAATGAAATCACTTAAACTTGTTCTTATTTGTTAAAAAGACGACGAGCTAACCAAAATATGTTAAAGAATTTTTGGATCTCGACCCAAACATCCTGAGCAATGAAGAAGACAAGCCGAACCCCGACCCACACTGAGACAATGACCAATGAAGAAGATGAGCATATTTAGTTCAAGTTTTGACTTTTAAAATGGTTTTAGCATTCAAACCTAGAATTTGCAGAAATAGAACGTGCGTTTGGATTCCGGCAAGAGGAAGATAGAAGGATTCCGACGAGTCTCGTGAAGAAGGATTCCAGCGAGCCTCATGAAGAAGGATCCCAGCGGCCGAAAACTGAAGAAAGAGGGACGGCTTAGAAGATTGAAAACTGAAGAAGTGAAATATTTTCTTCTCGGCCCATTAATTGTAGTGTGGCTCGGTGTTATCGATTGGAACAGCCCAACCCTTTGAATCTCCGATTGTGAACTCCGTGGCACAACTCCGATTGTGAACTCCGTGGCACAACTCCACTGCACAAAGAAGAAGGGACGGCTTAGAAGAATGAATACCAAAGAAAGAGGGAGAAAAAGGGACGGTCAAGAAAAATTGGGAAAAATTTAGCTTGAGGGTAGTTGAGGAAATAATTCATTCTCTCACTTACTTATAGTACTACTTGTGTCAAATTGTGATTTTTTGTCTGTATTTGATAAGTGACATCCATTTAATATTATTAGTATCAATCCCCCTTTCTAAAAATGTAAGAAAGTAAAACACCAAAAACTAAAATTATTTGCTTCATAATTATCAAAGAAATTCCTTTTTTTTTTATTTGTTTTTATTTTTTATTTTATTTTTTATATTCCTCTTTCAAATACATCTTTTATTCGGATTGCTCTGATAGCAAGATAAGAAATGGAGAAGAGGAGGTTGTTACACGGAGAAAACCTTCTCTCTTTTTCGATTCTCATTAACCGTTCGTATCAGATAGTATAATAACACACTTTGACGTCTACAAGCGATCCTCTTGATTTCATTACGACTGTTGACATAGTAGTGGCTTTTCCTCATGTATTAGCTGAGCTGGCCACTTCGCTAACACATACAGTACAAAGTAAAATAGATTGATAATTGCCAAATAATCTTTAAAACGAATTATACCATGTACATATATTTCGTCGTAACTATATATTCATACATTAATAACACTTGTTGAATGATTACATTAAAAGATTGACACACTAAAGAATAATTTGACAAAAAAAGTTTAGTCTTCCACTCTTCCTTTCCCTGGTCAAAGTCATACAAATAAATTAGTTTACTAAAAAATAACATGAATATCACAACATAGATGGCATGTTCCACAGACCTTTTCTCTGGTACAGTAAGGAAAGCCATACCAACTACTTTCATTATTTTTTTTAATATATGATACAATAATTTCTTTTATAAAACGGGTACAAAAGTACAAACCTACAACTGATATAAAAAAAAATGGAGAGAAATTGATTGAGTGAATACCAAATGTTCGATAGAGAGAAGGGAGGCTATTTCACTAGCAAATTTTGATAAGCAACAAAGCCAAATTGGTTCTTTATTAAATCTGCTACGTAGCACATTGTCCATTTTCTTCCTCTTTTTAAGATCATGGGGGACGAAGTTAAGCTTTCAGTAGAAGAATACTATGAAACCACAACACAAGCACGACAATCTTACGTGTTCCAAGATAAGGAAAAAGCCTTGCTAAGTGAGCTGGAGCAAATAGAAAAAGCAAGCAGCCAAACAAAAAAAGACGGCCATGCAAAGATCCAGAAGGTTCCGAATAACATGAAGCTTCGAGACCCAAGACTGGTAGAGCGGTACTACACGCCGAGCGAGATCTCGATAGGTCCCATCCATGCAAACAACAATCAGCTCGCCAAGAGAGACCTCAAGCTACAACTGGCCGCGAAATTCATAAAAGATACGGAAAAAAGTCCGGATAATCTCCTCGGCCTTGTCAAAGACGACTTTAACGCGATCAAGAAATGCTTCGAAGAGAGCGTCATCGCGCCATTCGATGAACAAGAACTGTTGACTCTATTGTTTCTTGACGCTTGCTTTGTTTTGCAGTTCATCATCAGCACAACCCGTAAAGAGCTAAAAATGTTCAGGATCAGCAACGGGCTCCAGAATTCTATCCAGCAGGACCTGTTCCTTCTCGAGAACCAACTTCCGTTTCGGCTCCTGAAGATTCTCATCAAGTTCAGCAAGCAAGATCCGTCCAGCACCAAAGATCCATCCAGCACCCGTGATCCGATGCACTATATCACCGCCTTCGTGGCCATGAACCTGATATCGCCGCCAGATTACTATTTTGAACGTCTCAATCAATTGCATAATAAAGAGAAAAATCCCGTCCACCTCCTCCAGATGCTCCGATCTGAGCTTTTGTTTCCGCTCAACGGCCACGATTGTGGGACACCGGAAACCAGTCCAACGACGCACCAAGGTTTCTACCGGAAATCATTCCGGAACGTCCAGGACCTGAAAGAGGCGGGGATCAGTTTGAAGCCTAGTGAGAGCTCGACGTTCCATGCTGTTTCTTTCTCGACAGGGTGGTTCTTTAGTGGAGAGCTGAGGTTGCCGGCGATTATCGTGGACAACTCTACAGCGTCGAAGTTGTGGAATTTGGTGGCGTACGAGATGTGCCCCGACAACTTCAGGTGCAATTTTGGGGTGAGCTCGTACCTGAGCCTCATGGACTCACTGGTGGACAACGTGCAGGATGTGCGTGACCTGAGGGCCGACCACGTGCTGCTGAACCGGCTCAGTAGTGACGAGGACGTGGCTAGATTGTTCAACGAGATTGGGTCGAACCTCGTCACCAATGAAACGTACGAGAAGGTGAAACTAGGGATACAGATGCACTACGAGAGTAAGTGGGCGGTGTGGGTTAATCAGGTTTGGCAAGACTACTTCAGCAGCCCATGGAAAGTCATGGCTTTGGTCATGGCCACAATCGCGATTCTGCTCACATCGTTCTCCACTTGGTTCACTGTCTATCCACCTAAAGATAAGAAATAGTCAAATATGAATCCCATCTTACTTGGTCTATATATTCCCAGTACTACATGAGTTTGTACTTTGTATGGTCAAGTTTATTATTGATGTAATTAGTTATGCTGACCCAGCGAAGCTAGATATAACTGTTTGGTTTGAAGTATTGTGATGTAATCAATTCCCAATAATCATATTCAAGTAATCAGGTTCTCGTTTTTTAATTGACAAGGCGTGTGGATTTCCTCCTACTTTTCGTGTGAGTTATACTTATTATGGAAGATAAATATCAGTATACTTTTAGATTAAATATGAATAATATGGCAAATTAAATTTGTTTTTATGTTGTTGCTGCAAGTGGTAAATTTTAAAAGGTGAAAAGATGAACTAATGGCATAAATAATAAAATAAACAAAAAGATAAACAATGACGATATGTTAGTTGGGGAGATTTGCGACATAGTAGTAAAGTATGTTATTGAGGGAGGAGATAAACAAACCAATCACCTTATTTTTAGAATATATATATATATATATATATATATATATATATGTATATATATATACTTTCTAAAAATAAGGTGATTGGTTTGTTTGTTTATATGAGATTTGAACGAGAAGATTCCCACATCACCTCACTGCTACTACTACAAAGAAAGTTTTGGAGTCCCTGAAAAAACATCACTTGCAAATAAGAGCGACGTGTAAACTTTTTTCAATGTCTTCAAGTGACGTGGCGACATTCTGTAGCCACGTTATATTTTTTCGGGGACACTATAACTCCATATTTTGTAGTCGTGAGCTGACGTTGAGATCACCACAACACCTCCCTCTAACAAAACAATGACTCTAGCTCTCGCATGGAGTTTGTCCTTCAGCTTTAGAAACTGGGCCACTATTTCAAGAGATCTTTTGTTTGATCATAAATTGAGACATCTTATATCAACTTCGTTTCTTATGACCATATCTCTGATCGAGTGAGTGTTAAATTTTATGTGCTTCATGCGCGCGTGATGTACTCGATTAGTAGATTTGTTCTGCAAGCACGAAACTATGGGAACGTATTTTAGCTAAATCTACATGGAAATGGTATGTAGATAATTTTGTAATTAATCATCTTATTAACCTGACTTCCGTGTTATTTATTTTACTTTTTATTATATTAGTTTTTTTTTAATTATTATTAATTGAACTATTTTAACAAATTGCCTTATTCCCGCAAATGTTCTTACTAATGTTTCTCACACATTTTTTGTGGACTCGAATTCTTCACTTGTTTATGTGGAAACTGAGGTTTCTTCAACAGTTTTACCTTAATGATTTTCGTTCTGAGTGTATAGCACGATATCTAATATCTGATGACGTGTATGGCTCAGCTTCATATTTTTAGAATTGAGAAAAGGCTTTGTGTGTGCTTATTGAAATTTAAAATATAAATATTTAGCGATATAAACCAAAAAAATATAAACATTTGCATTTTAACCAACGTTTTGTAAATTTTTCGTAAATAGCAATAAATGTTTCGTAAATAGCCAAAAATACGATGTAACCAACGTTATTTACACATATTTACTAAAAATTTACTCTGCGTAAATAGATTTACGTGACTATTTACAAAAAAAATTAACGAGACGTTGGCGATTTAGAAATTTCTAACGTTTCGTATGGCTAGATACTCACTGGACTCTTAAAAGTATTAGTTGACTTATTCTATCTGTGTTTGATATTAAATGCCGAGATTTGGTACTTGTAATGCGTTTTTTGATCAACATTCGCGTGACACATGTTGGGGTGCGAGATTGCGACGTGTACCGATATTTGGTTGCAGGCATCGAATCTCCTATAGCTCTGAATGGATCGTAATGGGTTGGAGATATCTCGTGGCGTTACGACCAGGGTGGAGATCTTTGAGAATCAACGTGGGTGGTGTGGTTTGGCGTGATCTTCCTTCTCCTTAGCTGAAATAGAAGATATAAATGATGATATATAATGGAATGTTCTTCTTATTCAGTGAAGAACATGAGAATTGGATTTCTCAAGTTCTTGAACACTTTTTTAGAGTGAATGTAATGTGGCATAATTTCAGGCTTTGTTTGTGAAAAGAAATATGAAAGAGAGAGAGAGAGAGAATAATTCTTCTTCAATTCTACAAAGAAAGAAAGTAGATCATTCCGCTTATTTATTTTTCTAAATCAAAGGTGAGAGATGTGGAGTAACTCTGGCATTATTTTGCGGGTATGTGTTGAGTGAATTTTTAGAGAGAGAAAGAGATAGAGAGAGAGAAGTGGTAGTATTTTGCTTCTCTTAGAATTGATTGTCTTTTCTTTCAAAATGTATGTAGTATTTATAGGAATTTTGATTCTTGGACTCCAAGTTTCTTAGGCTTAGCCTTGATGGGAGACATTTTGTGGCTCAGCCCTCAGAGCCGTTTCGTGGCTCGGTCCTTAGAGCCGTTGTGTGGCTCAGCCTTCACAACTGTTTTATAACTTTGTCTTCGGAGCCGGGTTGTGGCTCAGCCTTTAGAGCCGTTTGGGGCTCACTCTTCAGAGCTATTTTTTGGCTCAGTCTTAAGAGCCGTTTTGAGTTAACCTTTAGAGCCATTTGAGGATCAACCTTCAGAGCCGTTTTTGTGGCACAACCCTTAAGATCGTCGTTTTCTGTCTTTTTTTTTATTAGGAGTGAAAAATAACGGCATAACAGTACTAATAAACTAATGATACTCTACATGGAAAACTCAGAACAAAATAAATCGGGATAATATCTCAATAATTAAAATTAATTAAAAAAACTATAAGATTTATTGACAAATATGTCAATAAAATCTTCAAAGAAAAGTCCTAGATTCTTTAAAGATTTGTTGATTTCTATAAATTTATTGACAAACATATCAATAAAACTTAAAATATATTCATAAATTATTTGAATATTTATTGATATCTAAGAATTTATTGACAAACATGTAAAAAAAAATCTTCAAATAAATTCCAAGATTTTTTTGAAGATGTATTGACATCCTAAAAATATTCAAAGACGAAAATTTACATATTTGAAAAAAATAAACACTTTGAAATCATAATATTCTCTTCACACAGAAGAAACCATTCCATGACTTAACATCGGTGGAATGCTACTTCCAATTTCTTGTATATTCGATAGAGCCAATGCATAATGAAAGTAAGCCTGATATTACCCATCAACCGTACAAGGTAGTTACCACCTATCATACGGCTATTGAACTTCACTTTTCCAGAGCTCATCGTTCCGCTCTGGAAACAAAAAAATAAAATTAATAAAAGAAATAAGTGTTCATAAAATAGACAGACTTAACGCCAGTCCGATGGCCTGAGGAGGAACCTAACAGAGCAGCGCACGCGAGAGAGAGAGAGAGAGAGGGAGAGAGAGTATTGGTACCCAAAAAAATTCTCTCTTATGTCATGTCATGGTCATAATTATAAAATGAAAAAACAATTAATAAATTTTTTGTCAAAATTTTTTCCAAGTAGTCTATCCCAAATAAATTTGCAACTTCTTTCTTTCAACGTCTAAGTTCTCGTATGAATTTATATTTTTCATTGGCTATTTTTATTTTTTGAAGTTCTCGTATGAACTTATTTATATTGTGCGTGTTCCGAAAACGTACATTAACCATATAAGAAAAAAAAACAACTAAATTGATTTGAATATTTAAATTCTTGTTAGCAAAGGGACACGCGTTCATTCGCGTATTCATTGCGAATTGTCTTAGTAATTCAAACAATATTACGACTACAGAACTCCTTTGTATCTTCTTCGCTAGTACTTACAAAGCTACTGAAATCGACTTTTCAACTAAGTTCTTCAACAAATATATAATGATAAGTCTATGTAAAATTTAGGAAGTTATTGAGGAAAATAGCACGTAATTGACAACGTAACTCAATAGTATTGTGCTGGTGTTATGTAAGTGATATAATAGAAAACAAACAAATGCACACAAGAAATACATAGTCAATTTTGTAGATTTCTTTTTATATATGTTTTAATTTTAAACACATATTTGTCTTCATAAATAAGTCCAAATTAAATGTTACAATCCATAGAACCATGGATTATGCACGACGAAGGCATGCATATAAATTATAATTATAAATATAAAATAATAATATAAAGATACCAATTTGATAATTAATCTATATAATATTTAGATATTTGGGACATGCGGGGGCGTCCAAATTTTTTGGAGATACAGATAAATTATATTTATATATACTATGTTTCCACGTTACCTTAATTACTAATTGCAAATTAAATTAATGTAAGCTATTGATTAGGTATACCTATAACTACTATGATAAGGATTAAGACTAAGAGTTCTGATAAAAAATAAAAAAAAGTCAACTTACTATGTATACATCCACATGTTTTGAGGTAGTGGAAACACTAATATGTGAGAGCGTATACGGTATACCATTCGTACCTAACCAGGCAGTCACAACTATATACATAGTTTTAATTTACATTCCACAAGAATGGTACTGTATTTGTTAGTCATATATTAAAAATAAATTAGACAAAAATAACCATTTGAATTGATTGATTAGTAAAATTATCAGTGTTGTAATTTTTCAAGGAAAATTTATCTGACAGTAAACGAATCTGTTACTGTTAAAAAGGGAATTTCTTATACGAAAATATAAAAATTTATAATGATTGTAACTCCTTCATCGTAAGTTAATTTTACACAATTCTTTGAATTCTACAATGCTAATGGAATGAACTTTCAATTACCAAAGAGAAAACATTCAAAAACCAAAGAGAAAACATATTTATCTCTCTCTCTCTCTCTCTCTCTCTCTCTCTCTCTCTCTCTCTCTCTCTCTCTCTCTCTCTCTCTCTCTCTCTCTCTCTCTCTTTGAATTCTACAATGCTAATGGTTTTCAATCGTATACTATTCTACTATGCTAATCGAATGAACTTTTAAATCCCAGAGAGAAAACATCATAATTTGAGAGTCAAGTTTTACTTACTGGTTCTAATTATGAGAAAATATATATATAAAAAAAGATTGCAAATCCTTCATCCTAGGTCATTTTTGCAAGATTCTTTGCATTCTAAGATGCTTTCCGAATTGTTGTTACACGTGCGTTGTTGGCTTATTTTTTATTTCAAGTTTATTCGGCAAGATGTCTTGAAACATGTTTCAGGATATGTTGAGACATCTTGACCGCTGTGCATAAAATTATAATTTCGGCAAGCTTTTTGTTTCGCGAAAATGATCAAATGAAGGCTTTCTTCATATATTTTTTTTTCCACGTGAATGGGTAAGAAAACCCTATTTCGACTTCGAGAGATGTATAATCACTATAAAAGAGAGCATCTGCCCTTAGTGATCTTTGACGCATTCATTCACACAATTAGGGTCATTAGACGTGCAAGATCGGCGGACTGAAAAACTATTTCTGTGGTGGTTGTGGTGTAATACTATGTACGCTATTCATCGTCTTATTAAGCATTAGAGTTTTTTTGGGTTATGTGATTCCGTGATTGAAATTTTCACAAGCGTTGACATCGAAGAATACCAAACACTGAGAGAGTGTTTGAGGGTGAAATTGAGGGGATCTCAGATTCAGGGGAGCCTGATTTGGAATTCACAAGTAGTAATAAGAAAATGACCTTGAAGGAGGGATCGTTCATATAAACCCATTATTGTACTACTGACTACTTGCGTATAGTGAATTTCCTTTCTACTGGGCAAACTGCCCCACAGAGTAGGCGACGTTGCACCGATTTGGGTTATCATTGCTTGTGTCAATTTATTTACGCACTGCTTTTATATTAGGAAAACACCATGAAAACGGACCAAATAACTATAGTAAACACATACTTTGATGAAGGAAATCCGTGGGAGAGAGAGCAAGAGAGGCGAGACTAGGTGAGGCTGAGAGACAGAATGGCGAGGCAAGAAGAGGAAGAAACGGCGAGGTAGTTCGCAGTGGAGAGGAATCTCAAGGCAGCTAGAAGGCGGCGAGAAGACGGCGAGATATCCCACGTGGAAAGATTGCACAGAGAGGTCGAAAAAAAGAGAAAAGGTCGGGGGCTGAGTGATAATGAAAAAAAAATGAAAAAGGTTTTATACTGAAACACTAAATTTTTATCGTGACCTCGCAATGACGAGGAAATAAGGTTTCCGCAGCGATGTTTTTCTAGAATGTCCTACAACGGGGCAGAGTTGTAGAAATTACGCGCCGTGGTGAAGTATGTTTTTCGCCGCGACAAGAATTGAAAACAGTGCATATTCCTACAACGGTACCAACGGTACAGAGTACCGTTGTAGAAGGGTTTTAATGCGTGATTTTTTACAACGGTACAACTGTACCATTGTAGGATCACGTCTACTTCTACAACGGTACAAGTGTACCATTGTAGAAGCTATGTACTTCTACAACAGTATAGTTGCACCATTGTAGAAGTACCAAATTTTTAACGGTACAGTGTACAGTTGTAGAAACTCCGTTGTATAATCTCATATTTGTACTAGTGCGTCGATCTAGGCATGCCTCCTTGTAGGGCCATTTCTTTGCGAGTCTTTTCCTTCATGGTCTAACCGTCGCAGCATTTCCCGTTGCGGGTGACCGTAAATAATATTCGTTCATAGAAGTAACTCTTCATTTTTTTTATATTCGTTCATGTAGCTTTACTAACTACAATATGTTTTGATCATTCTAATACTTTAGCATAGCCTCCATGGCGAATTACTTGGGAGAAAGCCAAATGTGTAACCAACACTTCAGTCTTTATACACTACTACAAATTGTCACTTACACTATGTAGAATCTATGGCATAAGTTATTTTTTCGTCGTGGAAAGCCCCTGACTCATTGCTTTCTACGACAACAAATTATGTACGTAGTGAAAATCACAATTTTTTTTTTGAGTTTCGATACTGAAAGAGGCTTCCTTCATGGAGAGTAGCAGTGTTTGCACGACGGTTTTAGATTCCGTCACAGAAGAATAACACTTTTGCAAGCTTTCATCGTGCCAAAAATATCTCTCGTCGTGGTGAGAGCTATTTTCCATGACGGAAATATCTTATGTCGTACACACAATTGATATTTTTAACTTTTCACGAAGAGAAATGATTCTTGTCATGGTCTACTTTAATTTAAATATAAAATAAAAAAAATATTTACCAACGACTTCTCGGCGATGAGAATATTTCTCGTGGCGACTAGATGTTGATAAAAACAAGAGATTTAATTTTGATAAGGTTTAGAGAGAAGAGCAATGGAATAGTGTTTGGATAGATCTCAACATACGTCACGAAATACAGAGTTTGATATATTTATACTAGAGAGAGAGAAAAGAGTGCCACACAGGACATGACTAGACATAAAGGAAAGGAAAAGTAATACACTATGAAAACAGTAAAGTGCCACATCAGCTAGTGGCCTCAATAGCCCCCCTCAAACTAAAGTCAGAGTGAGACGTGACTTTGAGTTTGGAACGGAGAACCAGGAATGCCGAACTGGAGATCGCCTTGGTGAGCACATCGGCTATTTGATCACAAGCAGGAACATGCTTTACTTGAATTAACCCTTGAGCAATCTTCTCACGAACGAAATACAAATCCATCTCCACATGTTTAGTTCGAG
The DNA here is from genome assembly GCF_054948205.1 of Urtica dioica subsp. dioica. Taxonomy (NCBI): domain Eukaryota; kingdom Viridiplantae; phylum Streptophyta; class Magnoliopsida; order Rosales; family Urticaceae; genus Urtica; species Urtica dioica. The sequence continues at coordinate 13,762,626 of NC_142764.1, read as the reverse complement.
CATGAAGAACCGGATTGGCAGAGAGAATAACTACACTTTGATTATCACACCAAATATCTGGAACCCGAGATTGAGGTAGTCGAAGTTCCTTCAGTAAATAGCATAGCCAAGTAACTTCATACACTACATCGGCAATACTCCTAAATTTCGCCTCAGATGAAGAACAAGAAATTGTATGCTGTTTCTTGGAGCTCCAAGCACCAAATTACCACCAAGAAACACACAGTGTCCAGAAGTAGATCGTCTATCATCTTGACTAGCACCCCAATCAGCATCACTGAAGGCTGTAATATTGAAGTGAGACCCAGCTGAAAGATGCAGACCAAAATCAAGTGTACCAGCTAAGTATCGCAGAATTCGCTTGACCGCAACCCAATGAGATTGAAGAGGATTGTGCATAAACTGGCAAACTTTATTGACAGAGTAAGCCAATTCAGGCTGTGTAATCGTAACATACTGCAATCCCCCAAAATACTTCGATACAGCTGCACATCTTCAACTCTATCACTACCATCACCGGTTAAACGAAGACCACTCGTCATTGGAGTGTTGCTGGACCTTGCGAATTGCATCTTGGCCTTCCCAAGTAACTCTTTGACATACTTGGACTGACAAAGAAGCATGCCATTGTCATTGAGAACCTCAATCCCCAGAAAAAATTCAACAACCCCAGATCTTTCATAGAGAACATAGCACTTAGTTGCTTGATCATTGATTCTACTGCATTAGAATCATTCCCAATGACCAAAATGTCATCGACATAGACAACAATATATACCTGACACATCTCAGATGCCTTAATAAAAAGAGAGTGATCAGTTTTAGACGCCCCAAACCCCAAAGAGCAAAGAGCTGCGCTTAGCTTACCAAACCAGGCCCTCGGAGCCTGTTTAAGGCCATACAAAGCTTTCTTCAAGCAACAAACCTTTGAGGGATAATTGGGGTCCACAAACCCTTGAGGTTAAACCATATACACCTCCTCTTCCAAGTCACCATTCAAAAATGCATTATCAACATCTAACTGACGAACCTGCCATGATTTGGACAAAGCCACAGACAAGATAACTCGGATCGTGATGGGCTTAGCAACCGGTGAGAAGGTTTCATTGTAATCAAACCCACCTGTTTGACTATAACCTTGAGCCACTAACCGAGCCTTGTGCCTGTTCAGTGTGCCATCTGCGTTTTGTTTCAAATTATAAATCCATTTACACCCAATCACCTTTCGATCAGCACGTAAATCTGTAAGATACCACGTGTCATTGTGCATAAGAGCCATATATTCTTTCTTCATGGCCTCCAGCCATTCAGGAGTTTGAATAGCCACAGTCACTGAGTCCGGTTCTAGAGCAGCACTAAAAACCTTTGGCTTGAACACACCATTTTTAGCTCAAGTAGTCATGTGATGAGTATTCAATTGTGGAGTGACCTCAGACAGCTGCTCAACATCAGACTGAACGTGCAAGACAAGAGGAAGGGAACCTGAACCAGAAGTGACCTCTAGAGGTGATGAGGATGGAGAGGCATCAGCACCAAGACATGCACTGTTAGTGACAAAATTAATAGGAATAGGTGATTGCACATATTGGTCAAAAACGCGAGAATGATCAGATTTTGGAAGAGATGACACAGTAGGAATAAGTAAGGAAGGACTAGTGGATGATGAATGTTCATGAAGAGGCACCGAAGGTTTGAGAAAAAGTTTAGGTTAGGAAATATTGTCTCATCAAATATGACATCACGAGAGATATAGAGACGACCATTTCCATCTAAATACTTATACCCCTTATGATCTGGACTGACTCCAAGAAAGACACACAGAGTTGAACGAAAAGCAAGCTTGTGAGAATTCTAGGGCCGAGTATTGGGATAACATGCACAACCAAAGACCATGAGATGATCATATTTAGGTGGTTGAGCAAACAGAGAAAAATAGAGGGTATTGCCATGAAGCATAGATGTTGGGAGTCTATTATACAAGTACACAGCAGTTTGAAAGGCCTCATCCCAAAATTTAAAGGGCAGTTGGGCTTGAGCAAGGAGAGCTAACCCATTTTCAACAATTTGTCTATGTTTTCTTTCCACTAAACCATTTTGTTGATGAGAATGAGGACACGGTTTATAGTGTATGATCCCTAAACTCTCTAAAAACTTTGTGAATGGTCGAAACTCCCCCCCAATCAGATTGGACACATTTAAGTTTATGAGAGAACTAAAGTTCAACTAAGGCTTTGAATTTCTGAAAAACTGAGAAAGCTTCAGATTTAACTTTAAGCATAGGTATCCAAATGTATCTAGTATAGGCATCAACAAAGGTTTTATAGTATTTAAAGCCATGCCGAGACAATGTAGGTGATGGTCCCCATAAATTAGTGACAAGAAGCTCAAAAGGTGTTGAATATTTAGTTTCAGATGTATGGTAACTTGTGAATTTTACCATAACAACATGCTGAACAGATATCAACTGAGTCTTTATTGATAGAAACTGATATGTTACACTTTGACATAACATTTTGAACAATTTTGCTAGATGGATGGCCTAGCCTATGATGCCAAAGTTGAAATATACGAGAGTGAGGAACACTAGCAGAAATATATGCTTTAGAGTTTGAGACAGACTCAGCTTAATGATGTGTAGACCTGGACATACTAGGACTGGACTTAGACGCAGAATTGAGCGCAACCTGAGAATTGTCAAACACATAGAGTCCGTCCCTAAGCTGGTCCTCCATAAGTGTAGTCATGGTACTCTGGTCCTTGACAAAACAATGAGACGCATGAAATTCAAACAACACATCATTATCTAAACAGAACTTAGTCACACTAAGCAAATTTTTGGTGATATCAGGAACATGAAGAAGTGTTTTGAGGTTGAGATTATGATTAGACAAGGGAGATTTAAACGATGAGTGACCAATATGTTTAATCAAAAGTCCCTTACCATCACCAACGTGCAACTGCTTGAACCCATGGTATTCAGACTTGAGATCGAGATTCTGAAGATCAGCTATAACATGATTGGTTGCTCCAGAGTCCGGATACCAATCTGAATCAGGTATGTACCATGAGTGCTCTTGTGTGTGCCAATTTTGGATTTGAACGTCTTGTGGAGTCACCGCTGCAACATTTCCTAGAGCTTGACCTATTGAATGAGCTTGAGTTCTAGCTGATTGAAGTTGCACATGGCCTTTGAATGACTCGTTGAATCGATAGAAGCATTGAAGAGCGAGATGAGTACCAATCGTTCCACATACTTGACATTGTGGTTTATTGGATTGAAAACCTCGCTATCCATAGCCACGGCCGCGACCCCTAGGTGCACCATGAATTGAGCCTCTGAAATTGTTGTAACTCTGACCACCTGAGTAGCCTTGACCTCCTCCGTTGAAATGATTACACTGAGTACTGTAACCACCGCCGCCACTTGAGAATCCACTACAACGATCGTTGTAGGATGAGTAGTTCACTGAGATTCCTGATGAACTCTTCTGTTGAGGTAGATCTAGCTCCGAGTTTTTCGCATCAATCCTAGCTTCTTGAGCCAGGAAAAGAGCCTCGACTTCCTCAACTGAGAAATCACCAGTGCGAGTGACTGTTGAGAGAACTTGTTTACGCCAAACTAGAAAATTATTGAGATCGAGCTTCATTCCAATTGAATTGTTGAAAATAATTGGAGCTCCTCTTGCACGTGAAGATCCTGATGTATCTTCCATGGACACAGTTGATGATGCCATGCTCTGGATCGCCTTTTTTCCGAAACCGGAATTATGGCTCTGATACCATGATAAGGTTTAGAGAGAAGAGCAATGGAATAGTGTTTGAATAGATCTCAACATACGTAATGAAATACAGAGTTTGAGATATTTATACTAGAGAGAGAGAAGAGAGTGCCACGTAGGACATGACTAGACATAAAGGAAAGGAAAAGTAATACACTATGAAAATAGTAAAGTCCCACATTAGCTAGTGGCCTCAATAAATTTAAAACAACACACCGATCTTGTAAATTTTCAATTCTCTCTAATTTTTTCACATTCCTCTTTTCTCTATTTCCTTATCTTCTTCTTCTTCTTCTTCTTCTTCTTCTTCTTCTTTCATTCTCCTCCTTTTCCTTCTCTATTCTCATTTACTCCTCTTGTCCTTTTCTCTGCCTCGTGCCCGACCTCCGCCACTCTCCCCAACCTCTGCTCGGTCCTCCGCCTCTTGTCCCGACCTCGCGCGAACTCCGTCTCCCTCCCGCCTCCACCTCGCCTCGCGCCGATCGGCAGCTCGCCGCTTCGCCTCGCATCGACCTTACCTTAAAGTTTCTTCATTTGAATAAATTTCATAGACATAGATTTTTAAAATAAATTTCGGAACTTAAAATTAAATGTACTCATTGATCTGATTCGCACTTCTGCTCCAGTCAATATTTGCAGAGCTTATTTCTATACTACTCTCCCCCTTAAAATGATAGTTTACTAAGGATAATATTTAGGTAAAAAGGTTGTATACATGTACAGGCTGTGTATGCAACCTTTTTCTATATAACATAACACTTAACACGTACATGGGACGAAGGAAAAAGTAAGCCCTAACAAATTCAAAAGCCATAAATTCTTAGTCCCTTTCTCCTATATTTAAATCAATTACTTATCCTTTACTTCAAGTAAGATACATGCATTGACAAAAGCATGTCTGCTTTACCATCTGAGATTTTTGTAGGTCTTCTACTGGAGTCAAAACGTCCACCAAAAGTCCTAGTGTTCTCTGTTTATTTATATACCCTCATCAACCATTATAATTAACAATTATAAGTTTTAATGACAAAGATAAAACGTTTCTCCTTTTTTCCGCCTTGTACTGTCACACTTTTATTCCCCAGCAAAAACCGGCTGTACTATCGTATTCTGTTTGGTTGGCTTTCTATTCCTAAGTCCGTCGTTTATGATTCGTTAGGATTTATTTATAATTTCTTCTTTTATTTAATTTCATGCTCAGTTTTCTTCCATCCAACTTTATGACAGATCCATCCTTTATTAACTTTCCCCACCGGATAATGAAGACGATCCTTTGTTTACGTTGACTAATCTTCCTTTTTGTTGAAACACGAGCACCCATAATTAATTTTAAGATTAATATGATTTTTTTTTAATTATTAAGTATGTGAACAGGGATGTTAGGTTGCATACGTGGAAAAAAAAACCGTTACACCTAACAATAACTATAATATCTGAAGCATATTTGGAATGTGACACAACATTTTGACAAACAGTAATGATAATATATATATATATATATATATATATTTAAGTTGATTATGGATTTGTACACATATAAGAGAGGAGGACCCAATTTATAGGACTGAAAAAGCTCCAAATATATAGCATTTGAAGCTAAAAGTTTTTTGTCAATCTAAAACTAGATTAAGAAGCTCAAATATGAAACCACTATACTTTATTTTACTATTGTTGATTGTTGCGAATCATTCCATATCTTACTCCTTACCTCACAGTAAACGCAAGGAGCTATGGAACTTCCGCAAGAAACTTGAAGAAAGAAGATATTTTAATTTCCGGGGAGAATTAATATCTCAGCACCCGAATGTGACAAGAGTAAGTCATATTACTTTTTTAAACCAATATTTAAAAATTGAAATATCACGTAACAAGAGTACAGAAACCACGTAGTATTTACTTATAGCCAATTTATATTCGTACATGACACTTCACCCTAACAGCCAATTATCACATGTCAATAACTATAATATGTGAGCTATGATATTTGAATCGATCATGATCTTCCAACCCACGTGGAATGATTTTTTTAGCTTTCGTTTTTTCAGAATGGAAGAGTGTTTTATCCGATTGGTTATGGAGCAGATCCAAGTGGGAGAGTGGATAGTAGTAGTGCGATACAAAAGGCATTGGAGGAAGCTTTTGAAGTAAAAAATGGAGTGGAATTGCTTCCCGGAATTAATGATCTGGGAGGAGTAATTATTGATTTGCAAGGTGGAAACTACAGAATTAGCGAGCCCATTCGAATCCCTCCCAATCTAGGAAATCTTGTGGTCAGTCTCTCTCCCTCTCACTCACTGCATCACATTAAAGCAAGCAATTTTTTTTTTTTTTTAATCATTTGCCACTATTTGGATCTTTTGTGCTGAAAATTATATGTAGCAGTTTTGTTTGTTTGTTTATTTTTTTTTTTTAACTAATTGCAAAAATAGTGTTCTTAAATAAAAGATGGTGGTTCGTAAGTTATAGACAATCCTTCTTACAATTTTTATTTTAAAACAAAATTTGTTTAGTATTTGGATCTCTATGTAACTTCGTCTTAAATACACTAGGACTCAAATGGTTACAGAATACCAAATACTTAAAAAGTACATATTCATTGTATTATTTTCCCGGTTTATGTAAATAGGTGAGCGGAGGAACTCTTCGAGCATCAAACACATTCCCAGGCGATCGTCATCTCATAGAGCTCTGGTCACCTAAGTCCATCCACGCACGAGAATCATCGCTCGACGTAAAGCAAGGCTTCACCGGTGACGCGAAGTTCCAGAACGGAGAATCCATCTTCTACGAGGACATAACATTCCGAGACATCCTCTTCGATTCGAGCTTCAGAGGAGGAGGCATCTTTGTGCTCGATTCCGCCAGAATCCGCATACGAGACTGTTTTTTTCTCCACTTCACGACCCAGGGCATAATCGTCAAAAATGGCCACGAGACGTTCATCTCAAACTGCTTCTTGGGCCACCGATCGACGATCGGAGGTGACGCTGACGAGAAGTACTTCGCGGGAACGGGGATCGATCTCCGGAGCAACGACAACGCAATCACGGACGTTGTCGTTTTCTCGGCCGCCATTGGACTAGTTTTGCGTGGTCAGGCTAATATAGTAACCGGGGTTCACTTCTACAACAAAGCCACAGCTTTTGGCGGGATAGGAATCTTGTTGCCGAAGATATATGGTGTCTCGCAGACGAGAATAGACAACTGTTACATGGACTTCACAGCCATAGTCATGGAGGACCCGGTTCAAGTCCATGTCACGAACGGGTTTTTTCTCGGCGACGCGAACGTTGTTTTGAAATCGATAGATGGTCGGATTTCAGGGTTGAACATCGTGGACAACATGTTTAGTGGCACCCCTGCAAAGATGGTTCCGATTGTGAGACTGGATGGGGTGTTTTCAAGCATCGACCAAGTTGCGATTGAAAGGAACAACGTGATCGGGATGAGCCTGAAATCGACGTCTGCGAAATTGACGGTGATTGGGAATGGTACAAAATGGGTTGCCGATTTCTCGCACACTTTGGTGTTCCCAAATAGAATTGGTCATCTTCAGTATTCTTTTTACGTCCCTGAAGGATCTCTCAAGTTCACTTCTCATGCCGTGACCAATGTTTCCAATAATATAGTCATAGTGGAGAGCGAGAAAGCGGTAAACGGGAAAGTTTATGTGGCTATTGATCAACAGTGATGATTAGTTTTCCTCGTGTTATTGGATTAATTATTATTTTCTTTTCAACTCCTACTGTATTATGTTTTACTTATATGTATGTTTTGTTGAAAAACGCTAATTGTTCCACGAAAAACACTACGTTATGAGCAACGAAGTGACGAGCATTTAGATGAACTATATGTAGAATTTTCTCTAAATACAATGAATCTAAATAAAAAGAGAAAATTAATTGATGGTGATGAAAGATATGTGAAGTGTCTACCATTTTTATTGTGTAAAAAGTATTATGCCCTTCCTCGTTCTTCTTGCATTTATAGGTGTCAGACTCGGTGTTTCTTGGTTGATCAGACCCACGATGGTTATCTCTAAGCTTCTTATATATGCGTGAGGATCGAGTAAGTGGTTATTTGAGATAACCATTGATTATTTTATTACCTCGCCACTTTACATTTGATTTAAGTTGTCTATGACCTTCCAATAACTTCTCTTCTTTTTGAAGTATTGCTCGGAAGGGTAGGGTCTTATCTTAAGAACGCTTATTATTGTATTCTTCTACCCTGGAGCATATTTACAGACCTTTGTGCTGGATACAAGCTTTGCTCGGTACCTCCATCCTTGTAGCCTGGTATATCTGTAATTTTTGGGTAGTAACAACAACGTTCCAAATTCTTAGTATTTTGTAAAAATGGTTTTAACTTTAGTTTTGCATTATTCTTGGTTAAATCACACTTTGCATTTTTACATATCTTTCTCGGTAAGTGCTAAGATACATTTTGGGTGGTTATCTTGGAATGGTGTGTCGTTTCAAATACATGTTTTAACGCGTTTTTACAAAATGACCTTTCGTTTCGATCGTCAGAATGAGAAGCTTGTTTGGTTTGCTTGGTTCTACGGCGTTGACTAAGGCTATAAATACTCTTATTCATATGGAAAAATTCAGCTTGTTTTCTTGTTCTCTTTTCTTTCTCATCTGCTTTGCGTTTCCCAACTCTTGGGCTTCAACAAAGACAAGTTTTCATCACTCGTCTTCTAACGTCACATCGAACCGTTTTATTTCGATGAGTCGCATCTTCTAAATTTAGAAGAGTTTCTTTTGGATTTGTTTGAATCTGGTTATTTTCTTCATATTTCGTGCACGAGATTTTATTTGAGAATTATTTTCTTAGGTCGATAGCTAATTCATCCTTTGGTTTTTTGAACTTATAAATTTTTTTGTGTAATTTTCCTTTAGGAAATGTCTTCGTATCCCGACTTGAGTGTTGACGCCTAAGTAAGGGTCCCTTCTCCCCTCCAGGTTTGAAATCCCATCATTTTGCTCATCCCTTTGGTATCGCACAGAGAAATTGGGCTGGAGAAGCCAATTATCAACGACTCTCTCTCGATTCTTCCTCAAGTTCCCTTTGAGCAAATAGTCAGAGAGGCGATGGAGATAAGTGGCTTTAAACGTAGACGATGGAGTCATTTTTGTAATCTATAAATTTAGACTCTGGTTATCAAATTTAAGAGATTTATTAAACATCATTCAAATTTAAAACTGTAGTGATTAGATTTATATTTATTACAGTCTATATAAAACTGTAGTGTAAACTTAAAAGAAAATCAATAAATATTTCACTTAGGAGGATAATTTTCCTCCTCTATTTCGTTGGGCGGTAGAAATCAAGGTTCTCTTTACCGTTACCATACCGGGACTTCAATTTTGGGAGTAAACCGTTTACCGGAGGAGATACCGAGGGGTATTCAGACTAAAAAGAAAATCGATACCAGCAGGAAACCGGTTACCGTAGAGGAAACCGACAAAAAATGTAGGAAACCGAGGAGTATTCAGACAAATATTTTGCGAAAATAAACATAGTTTCCATATTTTGCAAAACTAAACATACTTTTCACAGTTCATCTTACTTTAGAGTCAAACCAAGATAAAGTTCTAAGTTCAAACCAAGATAAAATTCAAAATAAAACACCATAAAGTTCAGAGTTTCCAGTCGGTTTTCACAGAAAGTCAAACATTGATTACCACACGTACGACAAAACATAAAAGTTCAAAGTTCAAACCAAGATAAAATTCAACATAAAGTACCATAAAGTTCAAAGTTTTCGGTCGGTTTCCGCGGAAAGTCAAACTTTGATTACAACACGTACGACAAAATATAAAATACACTAATTAGTAATTAATTATAGGTGGAGTGTCTTGAGTGTCTCGTCACTCGTGAATGAAGAATCGATCAACGGTTTTGGCCAACCTCTTGACCCAGGGGTGATTTCTTCTTGGATCAGAGGACCCTGAAGATCCACCAAGACCTTCGCCTATTTCTTCGTCAGACTCTCACGTTGCTTCTTCTTTTGAGAGCGTACGTAGAGTAACTCTCGCATTTCCTCATGTACTTCATGAGGAACTTTGTCGCACATCTTCACACTATTTGTCTTGTCCATGTTCGCCAATTGATTGTTCACACGAGTGATTCCACCATCGCCTATGATATACCCGCAAAATTTGCATTTGCTTGCATTCGATCATCATTCGACAAGCTTGCAATACTTCCGTGCCGAGTCGGACGCCATACTTCATCATCATAATCATCAATTCATCATCATATTCCTTTTAAATGAACATATTCATCATCGTAATCATCAATTCATCAACATATTCATCATCATAATCATCAATTCATCATCATCTTCATCTCAAATCAACATATTCATCATCATAATCATCAATTTATCAACATGTTCATCACTCAAATCAACATATTCATCATTATAATCATCAATTCATCACCATATCCATCATCATAATCATCAATTCATCATCACACTCATCTCAAATCAACATATTCATCATCATAATCATCAATTCATCGTCATATTCATTGATTAAAACACGAAATTAAGAAAAAATTGAAAAAAAATCCCTAATTTGAGAAATCTGAGTAACTTACCTCACGGATATCTCGAAAAGATGACAACTTTGCTTAGGACTAACGGAATCTGACGGGAAGCACGACGACTATGAAGGAAATCGGAAAATTTGACCGGGACCTAAGCAGATCTCTTCTCAGAGAAACGAAATCCATCAGCCAAGGATTTCGTCAAAATGAGGATCGGGAAGCTAAGTTTTCCAGAAAATGAGACCAAATTAGTCTTTTATAGAATGGAGTCCGGTCCAAAGAAATCCGGTCCGGTTCGACCGGGTTCCCCCAGTTTCTAGGAACGAAAACGGTTCTTGTCTCTACCCTCCCGGTCTTCTCCGGTTTACGTGTGTGTGTGTCTTCTGTGTTTACGTGTGCCTATGTAGTTGTACGAACAACCACAACAACGAGCAGCCACAATGTTTCAGGCCTGCTCAGACTCACTGTCTGTGCATCCTCCTCATTTGAGGTTTGATTTTTCATTTGTCCCTCTGATTTTGTTGAATATATATATGTATATGTGTGTGTGTGTGTGTGTTTGTGATGATGCATTAAATGTTAGAGTTAGTATCTGCTGAGCCGTGGAGTATTTGGCTCATTCGATAAAAGGACAAGCGCGAGGACGGAGGTTCTTTGGAACCGGTACAAGGTTGACGTGGATGTCAACGACGGCTGGCAACGGAGAGAGGACTTCCGATGAAGCTGCAAAATGCAAGGTAGGTTTGTTTGTAAATGATTAAGTTCTTCTCTCTCTCTCTCTCTCTCTCTCTCTCTCTCTCTCTCTCTCTCTCTCTCTCTCTCTCTCTCTCTCTCTCTCTCTCTCTTAGATGTATGTATGATTATGAAGAATACGTTTTATCCAATGATTGTTTGTTGTTGTGTGTTTGGCAGCCGAGCTGCTGGCCGAGCAGCGACCGCACTGTGCCGAGGAGGTTATTTATCTTTTCCATTTGTAAATTCTTTTTATTTGGAAATATTATTGTAAGGAAAATGAATTTCTTCTAAGAATTTAAGGTTGAAAAATGTAAGTGCGTGATGTTAGGATATCATGTATATGAAAGTCTCCTATAACATACTTTTTTATGTTTGTTTCATTCATTCATTTGGATATGTAAATTGGCGTTCTGCGGTATATGTGCATATGCTAGTCTAGGTTTTGATTGCTTTATTCTAACGGCGGAGAGTCTTAAGTTGGCATCACTCACTAGGACAAAAATCGTCATCTGGTACGACGGATATCGCACCAAATATGTCAAAAGTCGCACCTAATAGTTTATTAGGTGCGACAAAGTCGCACCTAAAAGCCCGTCGCTAAAGGCATTAGGTGCGACATGTCGCACCTAATAGTCATACCTTTAGGTGCGACATTTTCGGGTGCGACATGTCGCACCTAATGCCCAAGCTATTTTCTTGCCAAATTTATTAAAATTGGCAGGTATATTCATATCAGGTGCGACAATGTCGCACCTAATACCCTTCCCGCCATTATATTCGGTGCGACAATGTCGCACCGAATATGTTTTTTTAATTAAAAAAAATTACAAAATCAGAAATTAGAAAATGAAATCAAAATTCATTTAAAATTAAATAAAAATTAATTAACAAAGTTCTAAATTAGAAATAATATTATGAAAAGTGAATTGTTAATTAAAAATACAAATTCATTCTAAAAAAATGAAAAAATTAATTCTTAATTTTTTTTTCCTATAGAACTTAACGATAGTCCCTCTACCGAATAAGTTGCCAAAACTTTGGGAACCACTTCCGCGTCCTCGTCCACCGCTCCCTGATGCGCTGTCGCTCGTTCCGCCGCTTCCGTAAGGACGGTCTCGCAAGAAATCCATAGAACCAGGTGTAGAACCTGGCGTCTGCTGATCATCACCTTGTTGCGGTGCAGGCGGAGGTTGGGGAGTCGTGGGAGGTTGGTTGTGCAACTGGCTGAGGAAGGTGATCTGTTGCCACATCTCCTGCAGCTCGGCTTGTTGGGCATCCATCTGAGCTCGTATCTCGGTAACCAACTTGACGAGCCTTGATCTAGCGCTTGAGCAACACCCAGCGATGACCTTGGGATCGAAGGCCCTAAACCGACTTCCCAGTCTCTGCGTACTCCCAAAACGTCGCGCATCGCGTACATCTCTGCATCTTCTTGGGAGATCACTTTGTTTTGCTCCTCCGCTTGACGCAAAATATCTATCGTCCGGGCGGTGATTTGATCCTTAAAAAAACAAAAAGCTTATCAGATAAGAATAATTTAAGTAATTAAATATAGTAAATAAAACAAATAACTTACAAATTGCGACTTCGCGAAGTCCGTCGTCCACGATCCCTTAGCGTCATGGTGTTTTTCTGACCATATCGCTAAAGCCGAGCCCATACTCGCATCTTCCCTTCGCTGTAATTTGTCAATATTAAAATATGAATCACATATATATTGCATATTAATATTAAGCGACTTACGTTCCTCGATCGATGACCAAAAAAACTAAGCGACCCTTGTCTCGCATTCGTCTTCTTCATCTTTGAATTTTCCCGGTTGCGGACAGACTTTGCCTGCGAGACATAAATTCGTTCAATTCAATATTAAGAAATTCAAATAACCATAAGAAGTTCAACTCATACCTTATGCTCCGACGAGGCGAACGTCTCTATTGCCTTCAACCAGGCTTCCTGGTTATAACCTTCGGGAGTTTCGTTTTTAGCGAGATCTTTACTCCCGCAAAACGTCTCGAAGAAGAGCTGTGACAACCTCGATTTCTGGCCATGGCGCATCCTCTTCGCGTCGCGAATGATAGCCATATCAATCTTGTTCCGAATGGGATCTGCTGACACAAGCTCGCCAGTATCGGGATGAGCGTAAACGAAGCGGTACTCGTTATGAATCGAGTTCATAAGAGCCGGGACACTCTGCGCGGGCACATGATTCCATTCTGGGAGGTCGACTGGAATGGTACTCTTGATCAGGTTTCCTCCAGATGGGTCCTGGCCTGAAGTAGACATCCTGCAAAATGAATTGTAGTTAGTATTTACTATTTAATTAGTATTCGACGACTATGATTATTATTTTCATCATCGTCACTCGATGTAATGTTAGTATCGACACCAATGCTTTTCCTCAATCGGTGAGGCATAGGCAAGAATCGACGATGGTCATAGTAGACGATCCTGTTTCTGACTTTCATAGATGGCGTCTCAAGGTTACACGCGGGGCACGCAAGATACCCTTGGCTACTCCATCCCGATAAATACGATTGAGCCGGAAAGTCGTTTATTGTCCATAGAAGAGCGGCACGCAACCGAAACATTTCATCGTTCGCCCCATCTCGCACTTGGAACCCTGTATCCCACAATTCTTTCAGGTCTTCAACTAGTGGTTCTAAAAACATGTCCATGTCTTTTTGAGGTGAGCTCGGTCCAGGTATCAGAAGCGTCATCATCAAGTACTCTTTTTTCATGCACAACCAAGGTGGCAAGTTGTACGCAGTTAGTGCCACGGGCCACATACTATATGCTAGACTCATTTCCCCAAACGGGTTGAACCCATCAGAAGCTAGTCCCAGACGTACGTTACGAGGATCTGCAGCAAAATCTGGGTATCTCTCATCTAGATTCTTCCACGTTGAACCATCTGCAGGATGTCGTAAAACGCCTTCTTCTTTGACGCGATCTCGTTCATGCCATTGCATCTCAAGCGACGTGTGTCGAGAAGTGTACAATCGCTTCAATCGATCTTTCAAGGGAAAGTATTGTAGTATCTTTCGTGATACATTCTTCCCGGTTGGCTTCCATCTGCTCTCATTGCAAATTGGGCACACTTCAGCTTTCTCGAGATCTTTTCGAAATAACACACAATCGTTGATGCATTGGTCGATCATATCGTATCCCATGTCGAAACGCTTCAGCTTCGCCTTTGCCTCGTAGTGTTTTTCCGGAATTCGGTTACCAATTGGATGAGACTTCCTCAAGAGCTGTAACAATTCTGTAAACGACTTGTTCGTCCAATGGTTCGTAACTTTGATGTGCATCAACGAAACCAAGAACGACAAAGACGAAAACTCTTTGCATCCAGGGTACAATTCTGCTTCAAACTCGAAAAATAAGTCTTCCACTTGCTCCTCAGCACGCACTTCACTCGGAGTCGGATCCGTAAAATCGTCGAAGTCCTCGTGATTCATTATATCATGGAGAGCATCGTGCCATCCACCGACTCCTCTCTATTTAGTCTCGTTGGCATCTTCTACTTGGGTAAGCACATGACGTTCGCCGTGATGATACCATTCGGTGTATCCCGGGGTAAACCCCTTGTTCAAAAGGTGATTATTTATGACCCCGATTTCCTGCCATCTCACGTTATTGCAAGATTTACAAGGACAATGATATTGACCATTTTCGTTCGGGAGTCTACTTGCAAGGCGGATAAACTCGTTAACCCCTGTTTTATATTGCAAATACAAAATCTGTTATGTATTTCAGTTTGACTTTATCACTTCGTCAAGCTGAAATGCTTATTTTTTTAAAACAAAATCCGTTAAATACTTCAGTTCGACTTTACTACTTCGCCGAGCTGAAATGCTTATTTTTTTAAAACAAAATCCTTTAAGTATTTCAGTTCGACTTTACTACATCGTCGAGCTGAAATGCTTATATTCTGAGATCAAAATCCGTTAAGTATTTCGGTTCGACTTTATTGCTTCGTCGAGCTAAAATGCATATATTTGAAAACCATATTTGTTCATTTCAGTTTGACTTTACTACTCCATCGAGCTGAAATGATTATTTTCCGAAAAAATGTCAAGTATTTCAGTTCGACTTTAACATTTCGTCGAGCTGAATTGTTTTTATTTTTATTTTATTTGAAAATAAAAATCAGTTTAGTATTTTTGTTTGACTTTATTACTCCGTCGAGCTGAAATGCGTATCATTAGCATTTCGTCGAACTGAAAGGCGTTATTTGCAGGTTTGATAGCGTATCAAGTGTTTTTGTCCGATTTTGTCGTTGCCGGTCTAAAATGCACGAGTTTTGACGTTTTTTCGTCAAGTTGAAATTTACAAAGTATTCGAATGGTCTCGTTTCGTGGAGTATTCGAATATTTTGATGGGCTCGGTGCCCACGGTAATCCAGTTGTGGTTCGGTGTTTCTGAGTCGGTTGACTAGGTGTATCGAAGTAGTGCCATTTCCTAAGCATTCATTGATCACATTGAGAGCCTCGATGCTCGTAGGAGTTAAAGGTTCGGCCTTGTTGCCTGTACATATTCATGATTCGGTAAGGTGCTTTTTTGGTTGGGGCAACTGGGCCGAATCAAGAGTTCTTACTCGGCGTGGATGAAGTCGGTGTTGTTTGTTTTGACGACGTGGGGGCTGGACCTTGGAGGCAAGGTTCCCTACGTACCCAATGAATGGGATCAAGTTGTGACGTAGTTCGATTATTGGGTCTACGTTATTAAACGTAATATTTTTTTAGGTTTATGATGTTCCAAGACCTTAAGACGAGGATTCCGCTTATGGTTTCAAGTTCATAAACTACTGGGTGGACTATTTTTGTTACACGATAGGGTCATTCCCAATTTGTGCCCAATTTTCCGGCGTTGGCTTCCACGGTGTTCTGGAAAAATTTTCAGAGAACAAGGTCCCCAACATCGAAGTTACGAGGACACGGGTTCTTGCTGCTGTATCTAGCAATGCTTTGCTGATACTGTGACATTATTATTAAAGCTTGCTCTATCTTCTTCTCGATCAAGTTGAGGGACTCGCATAGCACTTGGTTATTGGAATCTTCATTCCCATGGGCATACACTGCCATTATAGTTTGGACTCCGTGTTGCACAAGTATTACTGATTCGACACCATGCACCAGCGAGAAGGGTGCCTCGTCGGTAGGTCGTCTAGGACTGGAGCGATAAGCCCAGAGGGCTCCAGCGAGCTCATCGGCCAATCGGCCTTTCTTAGCCATAAGTCTATTTTTTAAAGAGCTCCCGATTGTTTTATTGGCGGCTTCAGCGTGACCGTTGCCTTGGGGATACCTTGGTGTTGACATTATAAGCTTAATTCCTTGATTGAAGCAGAATTATCTGAACCAGTTAGAGATGAATTGTGCACCGTTGTCGGCCACTATTTCTTGCGGGGTACCATGCCGACACACGATGTTTTTCCAAATAAATTCTTGTACATCGGTATCCTTTATTAATGGAAAAGCTATCGCCTCGATCGATTTTGAAAAATAGTTTGTTAGGACAAGAAGAAAATTCAGCCCACCTGGGGCAGTGTGTATTGGCCCAACTATGTTCATTGACCATTGCATATATGGGTAAGGAGCCGAGATCAAAGATAGTTCTTCAGCTAGCTACTTAATATTCGGGGTGTGTTTCTGACATCCATCACATTAGCGAGAATGTTTTTCCCAATCTTCGATCATTGTGGGCCAGAAGTATCATTGCCTTTTAATCTTAGTCGCCAAGGCTCTTCCTCCAGTATGGTTTCCGTATTTTCTCCCATGAACCTCAGAGTGGATGCGAGTTGATTCGTCTTTAGAAACGCATCGAAGATAGGGAACGGCGAAACTTCATTTGAAAAGAACCCTGTCGATTACGTTAAATCTGGCACTAATTTGTTTCAATTTGCGCCTTTTTTGCTTATCGCTAGGAGCGTCTCCCTCGGTAATGTATTTCTAGATCTCGGATCTCTAGTCCCCCACTTCTATTGTCATTATTATAGTAATGGTAATGGCGATAGAAGGTTGTTTTGTTACCTCTACCGGGATGATCCTAGTGAGTTCTGGGCCAGACGTCGAAGCCAGCACAGCCAATGCGTCGGCGGACGTATTATCTCATCTAGAGAATCTTGTGAGTTCGAAGACGTCAAAATTTATGGCTAAACTGGTTGGCGATGCGTTGTGAGTCACATTACGCACTTACTTTCTTGGTGCCATATGCTTTTGCTAATTGCATTCCTGTGATTACGGCTTTTTACTTGGCTTCGTTGTTTGAGGCAGTGAAGTCGAGTCGGAATGATTGTTCGATCACTTTGCCATGGAATGATACCATGTGGATACCTATTCTTGCTCCTTGTTTCGAAGAAGCACCATCCACTTTCATGGTCCAAACTATGTCCTTAGATTTGGCCTCGGGCTCATCCCGGATAGTTCCACAAGGAAATCTGCCAAAACTTGTGATTTTGCACATGTCCTTACTCAAAATTTGATGTCATACTCACTGAGTTCAACTTTCCATTTGGTCAATCTTTCGGACTGATTCGGGCTATAAAGGTTCTTATGGGTTAAATAGTCATCACGATGATCGTATGTGACTGAAAATATGGTCTTAGTTTCCTAGCGGCCGGGACAACTGCTAGAGCTAATTTCTCCATAGCAGGATACCTTGTTTCGGTGTCTACAATGGATTTGCTTATATAGAAGATTGAATTTTTGTCTCCATGATCCTCCCGTACCAATACGCCACTCACGACTGAGTTGGAAACTGCGACATATAGGTAGAGAGGTTCCCCATCTACGGGCCTGGCCAATTTTTTATGGAATGGCTAAGTATTCTTTCAGTTGAGAGAATGCTTCTTCGCATTTCTCATTCCATTCGGCCTTCTTATTTCCTTTGAGTAAGATATAAAAAGGGTAACCATTTGTCATTTAAGCGGGATATGAATCGGTTTAGTGTCGTGCTTCTTCCGGTTAGCATCCATGAAAGATAGCATTTTATGCCCTGCGATGCTTTGTTTATATCGGTAAAGTCGATACAGACACGTCACTTTTCGTTCTTTTTCTTTACTACGACTGTGTTGGTTAGTCAATCTGGGTATTTTACCTCTCGGATTGATCCAGCATTCAAAAGTCACTCTACTTCATCGTTGATAACCTTGGTCCTATCTGGTCCAAGTTTCATTCTTTTATGTTTTATGTACTTGAAACTTGAATCGACGCTGAGTTGATGAGACGCAACTTCGATGCTTATGCTCGGCATGTCCTCGGTGGTCCATGCGAAAGTACTCTTATTTCTTTTCAAGAAGGTTATTATCTCCCGTCTTAGGCTTCCTTTCAGCTCGACTCCGATTCCGACGCAATGCTCGGGATTGGCACCATCGAGTTGAATCTGGGTGGTTAACTCAAGATACGGGGAATCTTGTTCTTCCAAACATTCTTCTTTCGTTTTCATGTCTTCAGTAGATACGGCGTCGACGATGATTATTAATTGCTATTGATTGCCATCAGCTTCTTCTGTTTTCAATTTGTGGTTGCTCATGTAGCATATTCTAGATGCTTCCTGACTACCGCGATATTTCCTTGATCCTTTCAGAAGTTGGAAAACGAATACACTGGTGGTAAGGGGATGGCACGGCCTTCATGTTGTGGATCCATGTCCATCCTAGTATTATGTTGAATGGAGACGACTAATCGAAGACTGCAAATTCGATTATCTTGTTGATTCCGGCTGCCCAGACAGGAAGTTTAACTACTCCCATGGACGATGTTACCAATCCATTGAAGCTAGTCAGCTCGGTGGATTTCCCGTTCGATGTTGGATTCTTCAATGTTCATTTTCGTCAGAGTGCTTCTGAAGATTACGTCCACCGAGCTTCCCCCATCGACCAGGATTCATGACACGACGCAGTTTGACACGTCTAGTTTAATTACTAGAGCGTCGTCGTGAGGCGTGACTAATCTCCTTGCTTCGCTGTCCTTGAAGGTGATCAAAGATTCTTCCTAATCTCCTAGTTCGAGTGCTTGGGGAGTGTTTTTAAGCTTACGTTGGTATGCTTTGATGGAATTAATTGATTCCATACAAAACATCGAATCTCCTATAATACATTCGATTCTTAGTTTTGTTTATGGGTCAGATTGTGTATCTTCCTCTTTGTCTTTTCCCCTCTTACCGAGAGGCTGTGAGTTGAAGTTTTTCTTCTTAGGGGGAGGTCCTAAGTCAATTTCATTAAACACGTATTTAGTGAATTTTTCGGCCAATACTTTCCTCATTGTTTCGCAATTAAGGGTGGCATGTCAATTTCTTTTGTGAAATTCACAATAAGCATCAGGATCTCGAGTCCATTTTTTGTTGGAGCCTCTAGGACGATCCACATCGTTTACGTTGAATGCAAAACCAGTTAAGGCATCGGCCTCCTTGGAGGTGTCGTTACCTTAATGAGAATCATGTCCCTTGAAAAGTCTCGATCTTCGTCTATTTATAGATGAGGTTGCTGCTGCTCTACCGTCGATCTGGAGGATACGTAGTCGGTCTAGAGGATTTTGTAGCGGAGTGGCGAGAAGGTAGACCGAAGACCGTTGCTTTCGAGCTGTCTGCTTGGTAGGATTGACTTGGTCTTATCAGAGAGCTGAGAAGTTTTTGGACGAACATGGCATGGGCCAGTGGCGAAGTGGACGGGTTGGACTTTCAAATTAGATTGATTTTACTTGCCGAGCTCAAATTCGTGGGCTTGGGCCAAGCTGAAGAATTTATAAGGTGAGGTCAATTCCTACACCCACAATGGCTATACAAAAACTGGTAGTAAACCCTACATGTATAAATGGTAGTAACATATTTTTTTAGTATATACAAATAATTGCAAAAAATCGAAATCGTATGTCAAAAGAAAAGACTTTAACTGAAGGTTGTAGTTGATAAACTGTTTTGTGGTAATGGATTGTGCGTTAGGCTTGAAGGGAGCTGCCCTAAAAGTGAGTTTAGGTGTTTTTGGGATGGATGACTGTTAGGAATGTTGCCAACATAAGGGTATTATAGTGATTACCCTCAGATGTATTATTGTAATTATCTAAAGATTACTGATAAACGAAATATAAAGACATAAGTATTGATATAAAAGATTAGTTGCAAACCTTTTATAAGCAATAACATTCGACTTATCCATAGCCCTATGCATCAACTGAGATTATATCTCTACATCTAATGTGATAAATATATATAAGTCTCGAGTGGAGTGTTTAAATAGGTTAGTGATTAGTCTATGCTTGGGTAGCTAGACAGTGAATCAAATATACATCTCATTATAGACTAGTTCTGACAAGTGTGCGCATTCTATATGGGGTACCATACATGACCTAGAATGGTTGCGATTAAGTAGCCACCGTTACAATGATACGTATCACAATCATAAATGATATGCATCAACCTCAATCATGAGATGCTCCTGGAATGGTTATATACTCGGTTCTTTGATTCATTCGTTCACAGCTACAGAAGATGTTTATATACTTATGTTTTGGGAGACCAGTGTATAATCAGTGATGGAAGGACCATCAAAAGTAGAATCCAGCTCTTAAGTGAGAATAAAAATATTCGCTCACATGATAGCTAAATCAAGAATCGATTGACTGTCTACACCTTTGTGCTATAAGCAGTATTGGAATATTTCGATAAGGAATACTCAGGGATCATAAGTGACTCGAGGGTAAAACGATATATTTGACCCTTCTCTCACGTATTGAACCTAAAGGGTAGATATTTACGTACTGACTATATCAATGGACACTTATCTATTGAGATCAAGTAAATATAATTTTGATAAGTTCGAGAGAGTTTAATCTTGAGATTTTAGTGGTATATCATCAAGATTTGATGGAACGAAAAAATGAGCTAACAATGTGTACTCTCTCCATAGTTTGGTCAAATTTTCCTCTCTCTCTCCTAGAGCAAATAAACCGAGAGAGAGGAAAATTCGGTTAACCAAAACCGGACCGAATATTTTATACTTATGTCAAATAATATGGAATAACGGTGTTGGCTCAAGTGGTAATGTCTACATCGGATTTAGTATGTGTTCCAGGTTAAAAACACACACCATACAAGCTTATATTTATTTGTTTTTCGTTTTAAATTAAAAAAATCCATATTACGCTATTAGCGAGATTTGAACTCTGCTCGCTACTTCGGTGAGTGGATTGGATTCCCGCTACGCTGCTGTTCTTTTGTGTCAATACTTTTCAAATATATTTAATTACAAATCAGTTTTAAAAACTGGATATTGATTTTAATTGGATAACCGAATTTTGGTTTTGGACTAAATGGCTTCGGTTATTGGACCCAATTTTTAAAACCCAAATATTCGGATTCAGATACATAAAATAGTCAAAATCGAACCGAACCGATCAAGTTTCCCCCTACTCTCGCTCGTGTTCATCTAGCTTTAAGCTATTAGGTCCATAGTACCTGAGTGGTAAAATTAGTTAGAATACTTTTGTAGTAAATACGTGAATTTGACTACAACCTCACTACTACAACTTTGTTGCAGGATCTTTCACATTATTCGTAAAAAATATTTTATGGATAAGTTATTAATTGTTAGGTAATTTTGGAATATCACTACATTTAAATTGGGTTTGTAAGGAGCAATTTAAAGCATCCCACAACGCCCAATTAAGCTTGTAGTAGGCATGTACTATGAAGTGCATGGGCATTGTATTTGTCCGATAAAATCCAAATAAGATTTGGACTTTTCTCAAATCAAAAATAAATATTATGTGTTAAATATGATCCAATATTTTGAGTATTTAATATAGTAATTATTTATGAGAGTATCATGAAAATATTCTCAATTATTCTATTTGTAAAATAGTATATCTTATTATGAGAAAAAAAAATAGTATATTAATTGTATTATTTAATGAGAATATCTTGGAGATATGCTATATTATTTAGTTACCTGAATAATATATTCGAATTTTAGAAGTAAATAAATATTAGAAATGATATGAATATTTTTTACTAAAGTAACTTGTAGATATTTGATTTGTTCTATTAATAGAATAAATATTTCATATTAAATAGAATAATATCAAATCAAATAAGGAATTCACGCCTCCCTTTCCCCGGATTTGGTCGAATTTTTCTCTCTCACGCAGTTGAGAAATTTGTAGATACCAATTCTCAAAGAATGAAAGAATTATTCCAACACCTTGTTGGATTAATTAGTGAAGCAAGCAGTTGGCTCACGTCTTCATTCTATCTCATTCGGAGAAAAGGCTAGGAAGACTTTGTGTTTATTTAACACAAAGAACACAAGGAACACGAACACTATCAACAGGCGCGAAAATTCAAATAGAGGATATCATGTAAGTGATTTACAATCTCATTATTTATTTATTTATGTCTTACGGTTGTTTTGTTAGGCGCACACCTTCATCTAGATTAATTAGATTTTCTTGAGAGCTAAAACGATTATAAAAGCTAAAATGTTTTTTAATTCAATTTTCCACTTTAAATACGAAAAACGGTTTTCTAGCATTTTTGTGTTACGAGCTTCATGAACTCGTATAAAAAATCTTTATTTTTTTAATGATAGGTAAAGTAAAGAAATATACCAATAACGAAGTCTCGGACAGTTTAGAGGAATTATTCCAGAGAAACGATGACCGGTGGTCGGCAAAGGTCTACGTGTCTAAAGCATCATAGAGCTATCTATTAACGCGTCATTTTTCGGCACCTGAAAATGACCCCCTCCAAAAGAAAAAGAACATGTGCCACGAGCTCCGAAGAAGGGTCACAACATCCTTGCTGTGAGCCTTGACTTGCCTCGCCGTGCGCCATACCTCGCGGCGAGCCTTCCTGTGCACCATCCTCGTCGTGAGCCTTGCCGTACTTCGCCATGGGCCATGCCTCACCCTACGGCACGCCTCGCCATGAACCTTGGTTTAACTCGCCATGTGTCATGCCTCAACTTACCTTGCTCAAGCTCGCCACATCTCATTCTAGCCTCAACTTACCTTGCCTAAGCTTGCCACATCGCATTCTTTCTTCGATGTGCCTTGCCATGAATTAACACGCCTTCGCCTCTACGTGTCTTATCAAGCATCAACAACACATATACACACCTCAAACACACTTGTCAGGCCTTGCCACGGTCGTATGGCCACTTGACCCGGCTATACGAAAAAAAATAAAGGTTACCATGGCCATATGACCATTTGACCAGCCGTACGGCCACCCATGACCTTTCTGGCAGGCAGTACAGCCAAAGACACACACCCTCATGGCCGTACGGCCACCTCTTGACACACACATGGCCGTACGGCCACCTCTTGACACACACATGGCCGTACGACCAGAACACAATGCCACAATGACCGTACGGCCAACCTAGAGCACAAACAAGCTTTTTCAACTCATGAATTCAGTTCCAAACTTATCCAAATGCACCAAGTCACCTTCCTAGCTCTTTCCTCACCCATCTAGGTTAAACCAACACCTTCAAAACTCTATAAAATCTCATAATTTCACCACACTATGGGGAGACCCAAAAGTTTCATACCAAAACTCTACACATATCACTCTACACCCATCTTCTCTCAAACCTCTCAAACAATTCCCAAAAAAGATCCTAAAAAGAGCACTCTAAACAACCTTTCCTCTTCCATCTCTCATCTTTCTCACACATTCTTTCTTACATACGCCATCTCTTACCCATTTTCTCCACATTCTTCTTCACACAAACCCATTTCCACGGCTTAACCCTCTCATCTACCATCTTTATTACCTTTTTCTCTACATCTCTAATCTATTATTGTTTACTACATAATTCTCTACATCTCTTCTCTACTATTTTTTTACTACACAACTCTCTACATATTTCAACACCTCTTCTCTACCATTTTTACTACACATCTCTCTACATATTTCTTTCCATCTCACAACCACAAATAGAGAAAAAATTTCTTTCCTTTCTCTCTAGACTTGGAGGAAAACAATTCTCAAACCCATTTTTCTCTACATATTCCTTCACACACATATGCTCAATGCCATATTATATTTCCTCTCATGGTGACTAAGAGCTTGTGGAAATAAATTCTCTAGCTCTTCACCTATTTGAGAGGCACATCCCATCATTTTCTTATGTAACTCTTTTGACTTAGGAAAGAATGAGCCAAACCACCAAAGAAGGCCATTCGGAGGTTCGCCGCCAAGAGGACAGTCTTTTTCAAAGCTCCTTGGAATTAATCATGACCCCTTATTGGGCTTGTCTCCATACTCGTGGTTTTCCTGCGATCTAGAAAAAGACCTCTTCCACCACCGCGGTTAACCATTCCGCAGGAATCTTTGGATTTGTTGCCTTTATCGAGTCTTGACCCCATAGCGACATCTCCTTTGAGACCAAAGGGAAGGCAATCACTCTTTTTCACAGCGTACATACACAGATTCCACCACGGTTCGTGTGTCGCAAATGTGTTGCAAAAAAAAAGGCTCAACACTATCTGAGTAGGATTCAAAGGGAGTTTCTTTATCCCTACTGATATCGTGCTTTCGATCCCAGGGGAGCACAAAAGAGCAAGCAATTTACCTCCAAGCAGGATTTCTATAACTCTGGTCAATTTTTCCAATCATCAAAGGGTTACCTCTTCATTCACTTATTGCCTAGTTTCTTCACATGATGGACTGCGCGCCGACCCAACGAATCTGAGACAAAATAAACAATTCAATTCAAGAGTGACTATTCAAAGAATATATGTATCTAAAACGAGAAAAAATATAAATAATGTATTGTATAATATATATATATATATATATATATGTATATATAACAATATTTGCATTAAATTCATAAATAGTATTGTTATTGTTGTTAAGTTGATTGGCTGTTTTCGTAGTTTGCAAAACTACACTCAAGATATTCGTTGTCATAGTTTAACATCTTGTTGTGACATGTGTTGTTTTGCAAAGATCGCGATAAATATGATTCTATATATATATTGGGCAAGTCTGCTTAATTGTTTGATTCGCTTCCCATTTTCTCTCCACCAAATCAGAACAAGTCGATCATATTGGAAAATTCTAGCAAGACGTCAATTGCTAGGTTTCAACTCCTATAAAAGAGAAAGTCTGCTCTTAAGAGTCCGGATACACATTTTGAGTTTCTGTAAGAGTCTTTGAGCCTAAACACTCTTGCTCATTGTGTAGTTTAGTTTTGTCTTGTTCATATTGCCGATGTTCGTGCAACTAACAGACTTGGGTTTGTATTCGTGGTACTGTAGATCAAGTACAATTATAAGCGTTGATCAACCATTTGGTAAATGAGTTGAGTTGAAGTGAGGTGACTCAGATTCGGGAGGAGCCTAAGTCAGAATTCACTAGGGTAGTCTTGAAGTAAATATATCTGAAAGGTGATTATTCAGATTGATCGGGTTCTAGTTATTATACCAAGTTGATAGTGATGTTCCTTTTCACCGAGAGTATCATCCTTCCAGAGGTAGGCTCGATTTTCCGAACTGGGTAACCAATTTTTTGTCTCTTTATTTACAGTTTTAATTCTCACATTAATCTGGTAAATTTGTATTGTCACTAAACTTGTTATAACACCTTTAGAGAAATCATGTAAAACAGTTGATATAGTTTTTCAGTAATATTAAAATATATGTTTAAAAACTAAAATAATACATATCCATATATTCTGCAAAAAATATTTCATCGAGGCGAAGGTTTTTCGTCAAAACATGATTTTTCTATACAAATCTATTCTTTTTTTTTTCCACAACGACCTTGTTCGATTTTTTGACATATCAAATTTTATTATTATTTATAAGTCACAATACCACTATGGAAAATGACATTTCAAATCTTTCTATTTTCCTTTAAGTATACATATATATATGTTAGACCGGATATTTCCTAAAGCCCTTAGTGGGCTTTGTATATGGGAAATAATGTGGCCCCAGTGTATTACCTATTAAGGTATAATAATAAATAACACAAATTTTATTGGTTAATAAATAAAAGATAATTTCCCTTATACCCTGATGGTGGGTCCATATAAACTAACCCTAGGGATTGGTCCTCTATCAACCCATTACGCAGTTTTCCTGAGTCATCAAAAGAAATTTATCAACACTAAAGGGGTCAAGAGGGAGAAACCAATTCCGGTGATTCCGCAACCGCTTCTGTTGCTCTCGTCATTGATTGAGGTAGGTTTTTCCTCAATTTTTAATGATCTGCGAAAATCATCTAATTCTAAGATCTTGACTAATTAGGATCGTTTAAATTATGCTTATTTGTGGTATCAGAGCTTTGATTGTGAATTAGTGTTTTTCCAATTATGCGTGTCACTGTTTGATTGTACATTAGCACCGGACCCTTATGCGTTATGGTTCATATCCAATATTTGAATTGAAAATAATCGTTTTAGATCGGTGCAATTTTGTCCTTTATGGTAATGGATCCGATTACATTGAGTTTGCGATTATGATTATGTGTGCTATTGATCTGTTGAAATCACGTGTACATAGAGCTTTGGGGTTGTTCATGCCCTTAATTAATCGTTCATATCCATCACCGGCTGTTAAAAATCGAAATGTGTTGATGTTGTGCCTGTGATATATGGAATTTAATGTGCTTTATTGTGAGTTATTATTGCACGTTTTTGTTTTTTTTTAAGTCAGAATCAATTTTGATTCAATTGTTTGATAGTCAAATTTTTTTATGAATAAAGATGATAACTTTATTAATATTATTTTATATGATACGTTTTGATATTATCATGACAGCATGTATATATTGTTATATATATCTACATCATATTTGAAAATTAAAATAATGGGATTTTGTATTATTAAACATGATCAATATACTGCTTTGGTTATCTAAAGTATGATAATTTTATCGAACCATATAATGTCTCTTCATTATTTTGCTTGATATCTATACATTATGTTCAATTTGTTATAACAAATTAAATAAATTTTATTACTCATATTTATGTGATGTTTTTAAGTTAAATGACATTATGGTATTTTATGATTCTTATCATGAGTAAATTGAAGTTCATGGTTATAAAATATGTCGGATCGTCCAAAGGTTGATTATTCGTTTAATAATTCATGAACATTATGGTGGTAAATTGATATGCTTGGTTAGGTATGTTTAGTATATCCAAAGATTGCAAATATATCTAATTGAAGTATGTCAATTATATATTATGTGAAAATTTATTTTTAGCATCAATTAAGTTTACCTTATTGTGTATATTGTTGTTCTGCCCAAAGGTGACTTCAATGTGTACTTTTGTTTATTTCACGTGTTTTGAATCTGTATTATAGATTATGTTTATTACTCACAGCATTAATGTGTGAGCATATATTATTTATTTTTGCAGCCTCTTTTCATGTTTCTCTTCAGTCGCAAGCCACGTCTGTTATCAAGTTCAATGGTCTTAATTTCTCTGAATGGTCTGAACAAGTTCAGTTTCACCTCTGTGTTCTGGATCTTTATTCGGCACTCTTAAGTGAGAAACCTGCTGCTCTAACTGATGCTAAAAGCGCTAACCAAAGATCATTCCATATAGCTTGGGAAAGATCTAACAGACTGAGCCTAATGTTTATGCGAATGACTGTAGAAGACAACATCAAGTCCACATTTAAGAAAACTGAAAATGCTAAGGAATTTATGAAGTTTTGGAAGAAAGCTCTCAGTCCGCCTCAGCTGATAAGTCACGGGTTGGGGCACTAATGGGTAAGTTAACCACCATGAAGTTTGATGGTTCTCGTACCTTGCATGAGCACGTTGTCGAAATGAAGAATATTGTAGCAAGACAAAGACCATGAGAATGGAAGTGAATGAAAATTTCCTCATAACGTTCATTCTCAATTCCTTACCTCCTGAGTATGGCACATTTCACGTGCATTACAACACTTTGAAGGATAAATAGAATGTGCATGAATTACAAAGTATGCTCAATCAAGAGGAAGCGAGGCTTAAGAAACCGTGAAATCATTATGCCAATCTCGTTGGTCATAAAGGAGCTAGAAAGAAACCATGGAAGACTGGAAAGGGCAAGCAAGGACTATCAAAGCTTAATGAGTCATCTGCCCAAATCCACAAGAAGGAACAAAGCATTGATGTGTGTCGGTTCTGTAAAAAGATTGGACACTGGCAGAAAGATTGCCTGAAACGTAAGGCATGGATCGAAAGAAAGGGTAAGCCTAGTGCTTTTGTATGTTTTGAATCAAATTTTGCTAAAGTTCCTTATAATACTTGGTGACTTGATTCTGATTGTACCACTCATGTTTCAAATACGATGCAAGGATTTCTTCCGACCCAAACCATAAGCCAAAATGAAAAATTCATCCTCATGGGAAACAGAGCCAAGTTCAAGTTGAAGCCATTGGAACATATCGTTTAATCTTAGACACTAGGCATCATTTAGACCTTTTCCAAACCTTTTATGTTTCTTCTGTTTCTCGCAATTTGGTTTCCATGTCTAAACTCGATAAAGCCGGGTACTCTTTTAATTTTGGGAATGGATGTTTCAGTTTATTCAAACAAAATCTTTTCTTGGGTTCTGGTATTCTTTGTGATGGTTTGTACAAACTAAAGCTTGATACCCTTTTCGCTGAAACTCTTTTAACCGTGCATCATAATGTTGGAACCAAACGTGGTTTATCTAATGAATCATCTGCTTACTTGTGGCATAAACGTTTGGGTCATATATCCAAAGAAAGAATCGAAAAGTTGGTGAAGAATGATATCCTACCTGATTTGGATTTTACCAATCTTGGAGTTTGTGTTGAGTGCATTAAGGGAAAGCACACAAAACACACACTTAAGAAAGCAGCCACAAGAAGCTTACAGTCCTTGAAATTATACATACTGATATTTATGGGTCATTTGACGTTCCATCACTTGGTGGAGAAAGGTATTTCATCACTTTTATCGATGACTTTTCACGTTATGGATATGTCTATTTGTTGCATGAAAAATCTCAATTGGTAGATACCCTAGAGGTGTTTGTCAATGAAGTTGAAAGATAATTAGATAGAAAGGTGAAAATTGTCAGGTCTGACAGAGGTGGTGAATATTATGGAAGATATGATGAAAGGGGACAGTGCCCTCGTCCATTTGCTAAGTTCCTAGAAAGCCTGCATGTTTTTGGTTGCCCAGGGGAAGTAAGAATTTATAATCCACATGAAAGGAAACTGGACTCAAGAACAATCAGTGGTTTCTTCATTGGTTAACCTGAAAAATCTAAAGGGTATCGATTCTATTATCCTAACCATAGTACGAGAATTATTGAAACTGGTAATGCTAGGTTCATCGAAAATGGTGAAGTCAGTGTGAGTTTGAAACCACATAATGTGGAAATCCAAGAAGTTAGAGTGCAAGTACCTTTACCTCTACCTTCTTCTCAAGTTGTTGTACCTGTTCATGTTGACCATGATAATGATCTACAAGAACAACAAATTAACGACCAAGCACCACTGAATGATATCGCACCAAACGAACCTAACATAGATGAACCACATGAAGTCGCATTAAGAACATCTGTAAGAGAACGAAGATCCGCTATTTCTGACGATTATGTGGTTTATCTGCAAGATTCGGAATACGACTTAGGAATTGATAAAGATCCAGTTTCGTTTTCACAAGCCATAGAAAGTGAGAATTCTATTAAGTGGTTAGACGCCATGAAAGAAGAGCTAAAATCAATGGATCAAAACGAAGTTTGGGACCTTGTTGAATTGCCTGAAGGTTGTAAAAGAGTCGGGTGCAAGTGGGTCTTCAAAACCAAACTCGACTCAAATGGCAATATCGAAATACACAAGGCTCGACTCGTTGCCAAAGGTTTTACTTTGAAAGATGGTGTTGATTATAAAGAGACCTTTTCACCTGTCTCTAAAAAGGACTCTCCGAGGATTGTTATGGCTATGGTAGCTCATTATGATTTAGAGCTCCATCAAATGGATGTCAAAACTGCCTTTCCGAATGGGAATTTAGATGAAGAAGTGTTCATCGATCAGCCTGAAGGTTTTGTGGTTGACGGAAAGGAACATTTGGTATGTAAATTGAAGAAGTCAATATATGGACTTAAACAACCTTCCCGACAATGGTATCTCAAGTTCAACGATACTGTCACATCTTTTGGATTTAAAGAAAACATTATTGACCAATGTATATATCTAAAGATCTGTGGGAGTAAGTTTATAATTCTGGTTTTATATGTTGACAACATCTTGCTTGCTACTAATGATCTTTGTTTATTACGTCAAACCAATGAGTGTCTCTCTAAGAACTTTAAAATGAAAGATATGGGTAAGACATCCTATGTGATTGGAATAGAGATATCTCGTGATAGATCACAAGGATGGTTGGGATTGCCTTAGAAAGTATACATTAATAAAGTTCTTGAGAGATTCAAAATGGACAAGTGCTCTGCAGGTGTTGTTCCAATTCAGAAGGGAGATAAATTTAGTCTCAATCAATGTCCAAAAAATGAATTGGAATGCAAACAAATGGAACAAATTCCTTAGGTGAGGCTGAGAGCGCCAAGCTTGGCTAAGGCTCCGAGATTGGCCGGCAAAGGACCGGACAGCCCGGAGTGCTCGATGTAGACGAATTGGAGAGCGGGTAGTCGGAACAAGACTCCCGGGAAAGGACCGGAGAGGTTTCGCAGGTTGAACAAGTAGATCCCGTCGAGGTTGTTGACTTTCGAAAGCGTTGGCGAGATCGTGCCGGACAGGAAGGCCTTGGGGTTGCTGCGTCTATTGTTGGAAGCTTGATATACGCACAGACTTGTACCAGGCCAGACATCAGTTTCGCTATCGGAATGCTAGGCAGGTATCAAAGTAATCTAGGAATAGATCATTGGAAAGCTGCAAACAAAGTTCTGAGGTATCTGCAAGGAATGAAAGATCGTATGCTCACTTATAAAAGATCTTATAACCTCGAGGTGATAGGATATTCAGATTCAGATTATGCCGGATGGGTGGAGTTCCAGAAAGTCCACTTTTGGCTATATGTTCCTTTTAGCCGAAGGAGCGATTTCATGGAAGAGTTCGAAGCAGACTGTCATTGCTGCATCCACTATGGAAGCTGAGTTCGTAGCATGTTTTAAGGCTATGGCTCATGGATTATGGCTGTGGAACTTCATTTCGGGGCTTGGAATTGTCGACACTATCGCTAAGCCGCTGAAAATTTATTGTGATAATTCTGCAGAAGTCTTCTTTTCTAAAAACGACAAGTATTCGAAGGGTGCTAAGCATATGGAGATAAAATACTTTGCCGTTAAAGAAGAAGTTCAGAAACAAAGGGTGTCAATCGAGCACATTAGCACAAAGTTTATGGTAGCAGATCCATTAACGAAATGATTGTCCCCAAAGGAATTTACTAAACAAGTGGAAAGAATGGGGATCATTTGATGTCATCGTTGATGTTAATTTTTATGTTTTATGTTTATGTGATTGATACTTTGAGCTCGTTTATTTTGTTTCTGATATGAAGTAATGAATCTTGTTTTCTTTTATGATTAGTATATACATGAATGCATTATATGATCAAGATTCAGACCATTATGAATACCTTATTATGTGTCATGTTAAGTGTGAAGCTAGTATTGTGGTACATGGAAGAGACTATGTCGACAAATTGACGTACAACCGCTATGATCTTTATTAGTTTTCATACTTAATAGAGACTTTATGATATAACCAATATAATGATGGATTTATCTTATACTATGCACAATTACGATTATTATTAGTGGCATGACACATGGGCCAAATGAGAGAATATTATACCGAATATTTCCTAAAGCCCATTAGTGGGCTTTGTATGTGGGAAATAATGTGGCACAAGTGCATTACCTATTAGGGTTTAATAATAAATAAGACAAATCATATTGGTTAATAAATAAAATGTAATTTCCCTATATACCCTAATGGTGGGTCTATATAAAAACTAACCCTAGAGATTGTCCTCTCTCAACCCATTACGCAGTTTTCCTTAGCCATCACAAGAAAGCTATCAAGACTAAAAGGGTCAAGAGAGAGAAACCAATTCCGGTGATTCCGCCACCGCTTCTGTTGCTCTCGTCATTGATCGAGGTAGGTTTTTCCTCAATTTTTAATGATCCGTGAAAAATCATCTAATTCTAAGATCTTGACTAATTAGGATCGTTTAAATTATGCTTATAATATATACATACATATATATACATACATACATACATATATATACATACATAGATATAGATATATATATATACATACATAGATACATATATATACATAGATATATATATATATACATATATATATATATACATATATATATATATATGCACGCGGAAGCTGCTTGCTCACTCGTGTCTGTCTTTTCCTAACTTGAAAAGCATAAAAAGATAAATGACTTATCAAGAAAGGATAAAGCATATCCGTTGTCACCATTTCTTCCATGATATTACAGCCACTTTCTCTAATGCCCCAACCTTTAACCAAGATTTGCTACCCTTTTGGACTTATATAGTTATTCCTTTTAAATTTTTGGAATTAAATACGGTAAGCTCAACTTCATACCGAAACTTAAACGTATGAATTGATATTGATCGTAATTTTCAAGATAACTCATTTTCCTATTCAAAAGGGAAGTCTTTATGTACCTTATTCGTTCAAGAGATTAATTCGAATACTTTCTGGAAAGAATATGCACAAAGATTAGTTCTACATTAACTCTAGTTCCTACTCCAAATATTCTGCTTATTAATCATGCAACTCAATTCGTATTCTATTCGAAATTTTGTAGTTTATATGGAAACAAAATAATATTAGATGCATTAGTTTTTCCTTATAACACAAAATACAATTAGATACATTGGTTGTTCCCTAGAGTACATCTTAAACCTAAACATACATATAATGCGAACTCCAAATACAAAATCCTAAACCTAAACCTACTCTATATGCAATATGAATTGGCTCGCAATATAACAAATTGCAGATTTTAATATAATCTTTATGTGTTATATATGAATGTTTTGTAACTCATTATTTTAAAATTTACAAATACGCTTTTATAACTTTAAACCGTAATAGCTAGTGGAAAATCAATAAATTTTGTAGTTTGAAAAACTTTGTGTTCATAGAATCAATTTCCTAGAATAAGTCCACCTCTATGGTGCCCATTTTACTCGTAGAATCAATTTCCCTCGGAATAGTAAGCTCAAGCACTATGCACTGATAATGACACCCATATACCAAATTTTTTTTTTTTTAAAAAGACACCCACATAGGTGAGAGATCAGGAGAGCGATTTATATGCCAAGAAGTTATTTGTAACAAGTAGCTAGTCAATCAAACTCTCTCTCTCTCTCTCTCTCTCTCTCTCTCTCTCTAACAATTACAATAATAATGCCTAGGACAACCACCCTTTCAGCCATAGCACCAAACATTAGTTGTGCAGAGAGCGTCGGGGCAGGCGAAGCGAGGGACATGAGCATCGGGGTGGTGGTGGCGGCCATCGTGTGCGCGTTCCTCTGCGCCCTCGGACTCAACTCAATGCTGCAGTGCGTGTTCAGGTGCGCCAACCGCGCCTTCACCGAGCCTGTCGAGTGGGTCACAGCTCGCAGGCTCGACTCGGGTCTAAACAAGAAGCAGATGGTTGCCTTGCCAACTTTGATCTATTCGACTCCCGGGTCTCCTTCTTCTGGCTGTGCTATTTGCTTGACGGATTATAAGGAAGGCGACACGATCAGAGTCTTGCCAGAGTGCAACCACCGGTTTCATGTCCTTTGCGTGGATAAGTGGTTGCTTAGCCACTCTTCTTGCCCTACTTGTCGGAATAGAGTCAAGCCCTGCATCGACAACCCATGCACGGTTTAGACCGAAAAATGTGTCTCCATGTTAGTCGAGTTAGTTTAAGTGTTAGATTTTGTCGCACCTTTTTTTTTTCTTTTTCTTTCTTAAGTAAACTCTTTCATCATGATTCATGTATGAACAGACTTTAAAACATTACCCGTCAAAAGGCGGGAAATTATTTAGACACAAAATCTCGCGCCTGTTCAGGCAATACGTCATTCGGCAGGGTGACCTATCCAAGGCCAGTTCTCGCGTCGCTATATCGTGTCTTCGAATGGACGCAAAATTCGCATCTAATACTTTTAGCTGAAATATTTTAAACGCAAGTCGGTTTCTTTCAATTCTCGCGTTTATATATAACATAGCCTTCTCTCCTTTTTTATTTGGACAATGAATTGACGTTTTGGTTCATTATTGTGTTAGTTTTATGAGTATGCGATAAATTTTGAGTATTGTGACTTAATTTAAATTGGAGTAGATTGACCAGCTACTAAATAAAGATAAATATCAAATGAAGGGGGAGTGGAACTATATGATACGCAAAAGTCAAGGGACGAGGGATAAATCTGATCAATATTGTGAATTATTATCATTTACTGTAGTCTTCAGTTTATATGTGACAGGATACATAAAGATGTGCACATACTTTAGGACTTCTGTGGTTGTGTACAATTATATTCTTAGTGCAATCATGGAAGGCACTACATTAAAGATTAAGATATAGCCACCACAGAATGTTGTAGTAAGTGGCAATGTGAAAATGTTTGTTTTTTGTCCTATACGTTATTTTTCATCTAGTGACCATAAAGCATCTGCGTTCTTGGCATTTCCATAGGATGTAGCGAAAAGCTACGGAAAGAAAACGATTCATAGATAAAGCACTGGGATTAAAAGTTAGATCATAAAGATCGTGTTGGAACTCTCTCAGTCTCAACTAACAAACAGATTTAAGGACGGAGTAAAAAAACAAAAAACGGATTTAATTTCCTTTTTCTTTTAGAACTACACGCCAAGAACAAACAATTGGAAAGAACTGTAATTGTTGCAATTGATAATTTCGTACGCAAGTTCATATTTCAAGTAGTAATTCATAAGTACAAATTGAGGACTAAGTTTAACCCAGAAATAAATAAGCAAGCAACGAATCGAACTCATGATCAACAAAGATGATTATTAACTAAGAATGACAAATTAAACTAAAATGTACGCAATATAAACGCTAGTGAATGAATATGAGGAAAGTAATGGTTGTGGCTTCGCTAACTTTTTATATAGTCGGGATTTCTAAAATTACGCACGATTTTTCGATCCTATCTTTTCTAAACACGCTCACATCTTAGTATCGTTAAATATCTCTCGAGCATCTAACAATTTATGTCTATACCGTATTTTTATCTCTCAATCTCAAATCTTAAAAAACGAAAATATAAACTCGCGAATGCACACACGACTCTATAACAACCCAACTATCTAGAGTCTATAGGAATGTACTACGATGAACTAATTTATTAAGCACGATCATTAAATCTCTCTCGAGTATCTAAACAATCCTAACAAACAAGCACGAGGTCGCGAATCTCACACAAGCATTATGCACATAATTAAATCTAACAAAGAGTATTGGAACGAAAAATAGTTGAATAAATAAATAATTAATACACCAGCATAATCAAAGAAGCTAAGCCATCAAGCTCTTGGAGATTAGTTCATGGTAACAAGGAAATTAACAAACGTAGAAAATAAATAAACAATATCCATAACTAAACTAAAAAGAGCAAGAATAATAAATGGGGGTTTCATACATAAACATAAGAAGATGAAATACTGAATTGTGGTGGTGATGACGGCGATGAACGTGGTCCGATCTTCTTTATTTCTCATTCTCTACCAACTAACCAAACAAGAAAATTAAAACTAAAATAAAACTTAAATTTTGTTTTTTGCGACTCTAATTCGTATATGGTGGTTTCCAAAGTGTTTTCAAAGCTATATGAGCCCTTGGATGAGATCCGATGGCTCAAAATAGTAAAAATTTCAAAATTTAATGATCTGATCACGGCTTCGGCGCGGTGCGTCTTCAGCACGCAGAATGGTGAGGTGCGCATAAGGAACGGTGAGGCGTGCATAAAGAATGATGTGGCATGCCTGGTACATTGCGCAGCGTGCGTGATGATGCGTGGAACCTGCTAAAGTTCTTTGGAGCTCGGTGGAAGCGCGACGTGCCTGATATTATGCAACGCGCAATTTTATTTGAAATGGCCATAACTTCTTCCTCCAATGTACAATTTTCACAAATAAATATGCGTTAGAAATCTTAGAGAACACTCTATTTCATAAGATAAAGAATTATCCAAAAATTTTATTTGAGACTCTTGAAATCATGCAGAAGCATCAATAATGTTATTAACGCCAACATACTTCACCAAACTTGTAATTCACCGTAAACACACTGAAACAATAAAGAAAAAAACACTCAAGAAGTCTCGATAATTCAGGTTCGGATGTAAGTGATTAGCACATATAAAACGCACCTATCAATAGTAAAAAGATACAAAATTACCGAATATAGGAAAAAATTAAAAATGGTCGGGTATGAAAAAATAGAATTTAACACACAAATAATAATAATAATAATAATAATAATAATAATAATAATAATAATAATAATAATAATAATAATAATAATAAGTCGAGGTGGGGGGTCTCATCTCGTCTCTAGTGGGTAGAGAGAGAAAATATTTCTCTAGTGAGAATTTTTTAGTGAAAGAGAGGCAAAAGTTTTTCAAGTCAAGAGGGACTTACCTTGAGATTGAGAGAGAGAGAGAGAGAGAGAGATGGGTATCTATAGTGTTTTGGCGACTTAGGAGAGGTTTGAAGTTGAAGGCAAAGGAGTTGGAGGCGAATCCTTTCATTGTAGCGTGTGGAGTTGGCGGCAAGACCACTACTGGTGGGTCTAGTTGACGGCAATAAGGGTTGGGAGTTGGCGGCAAGAGGTTAACGACCAAGAAGATGAGTTGGCGGCAAGGGGTCTTGGGCAGGTTGGTGGCAAGGAGCTTTGAGAAAACAAGTGGCATAGATAAGCGAAGGAGTTTGCATCATCAGTGACTTGACAGCGTCATCAGCTCTACTACAAAAATTGGATTGACGACACCAAAAACTGTCATACAAGCCTTGGACGACAATTTTTTTTTTGTGTCGTCCAAGCGCATGTCATACAAGGTAGGACGACAGTTAAAAAATGTCGCCCAAACGGTGTAAAATAAGGTGCTTCGCCACGGCGAAGAAATTTGACGCTGCAGCGAGATCTTGGATGACAGTTTTTATCTTTCGTGCAAGTCTTGAATTTTTTGAAAATAATTAGTAACAGCTACTCTTTTTGGAGTCCCTGAATTATATATATATATATATATATATATATATATATATAGAGAGAGAGAGAGAGAGAGAGAGAGAGAGAGAGAAATTAGTATTATTTGATTTATTTTATTATTCAAAGAAGCTTTGAACCATAACAAGAAATGATGTGACATTTGAACTATATAATTATAAGCAAACTAAATAGACATTGATTCCCAAAATTACAAAGGCACATGAATTAAGACCCTGCCATGAAAGGCTGGTAGAAACAATTTAGAAGAATTAATAACAAGGTCTCAAAAATTACCTTCCCCCCCTCAAAAGCACAGAGATATGATTTATAACCCTCTCCTCAAAAAGTACAAAGGCGCATAACCAATTAACTCCAAATCATCTCTTTGGCTCTGTAAAACAAATTAGATACAAAATAAACCAATAAAACTAGTCAATCCAGACTATACAGAAAAAAGTCCAAAGAAGTTCATTCCTAAATAAAATTTTGCAATTTAGGCTTACCGACTCCAAGGTGAATGTTAACACTTGCATATATAGCGAGCTGTTCCAGTGAGATTCTTATTTGGGATCACACGAACACAACAAACGCTTACAAAATAGTTAGAAAAAGCCAGTGCATAGCATACTACATTTTCAATATTCCACAACAAGATAAACAGAATAAAACATTTAGAAAGAGAACTTTGAATTATCATTTTATACTATATCCTCTTTCTTAATTTTTTAAATCCTTCTCAAACGTTAAATTTGAGTGGTATAGAATAGATATCCTGCAAAACCCATTAAAGTCTTGACTAAAACGTTTGGTTTATGCTAAAACATGATATAAATACAAAATTGGATATCGAAAATAGCATCCTGATACCTGTATGGTATATGCTTGCGTGTATGAAGATCTCTGAACTCCTTCACAAGACCATACACACGCATGGCTATTTAACTAGCAAGTCGTCGCTCTATTATAGAGCGACGTCTAAACTAGACATTTGGATGCGAAAAAATCGCATCCAAATACACAAATACCCGCTATCGGAGTTTTGATGGTTTGGATGTGACAATAA
Source organism: Urtica dioica subsp. dioica (assembly GCF_054948205.1). Lineage (NCBI taxonomy): Eukaryota > Viridiplantae > Streptophyta > Magnoliopsida > Rosales > Urticaceae > Urtica > Urtica dioica. The sequence goes on along the minus strand of NC_142764.1, from coordinate 13,724,268 downwards.
ATGCGACATGTCGCATCCAAAAGTCCATGATTTTTTATGCGACTTGCATTAGCTTCAGACCAAAGGATGCGACTTGTCGCATCCAAATACCTTTTTTGTCCTGTGAGCACTCTTTCAGAAGAAAAAAAATCGAACGATATTACAAAGAACTTCGTTAGCTTAGCGATTCTTGAGCGACTTCTGAGTGAATTTTATTTCGTGTTTTTTACATGTGTACGACTAAGACATACTTTGGTTGTTGAAGTGGTCACGGTCTTTTAGATTGTATTACCGGGTTCTTTGACTCATTCGTTAATGGCAACTTGAAGATACGTAAATACTTATGTATTGGGAATACGGGATATGATTTGAGCGGAAAGTGATTCGCAAATACGGAATCCAACCTCCTGGAAGAAGGTCAACATTCACTCACCTAAGGGTTGATTCCAGAACCAATTGATTCCGCGCACTTTCGTAGTAAGAAAGTAAGGAGCGAGAAGCCGCCGAGGAATCCAATAAGCAAGGAGATCCAAAAGCAAGGAGCGTGGAGGATCTGTAGCTGAACCGAAAGGTATGTATAATTAAATTTTGTTATGGTTTGTGTTGATTATGCTTTCCTTAAATATTAGATCAGTTGCTAATGAATAATTTTGAGTATCCTGGTAATTATTGATTACGTTAAATATTAACGATTGTTCGTGTTTTCTTCTATTCCGCATTTGTAAACATATTTTAGGGTTAATAGATTGGTTACCCAATAAGAAGTATTGTTACGATTGTTCGTGTTCAATACATAGGAACCGTAATCAACCATGGGGAAGTAATTTATCCAACATACAGCTTCTCAACAAATGGCATCGGAGCGATCACTCGTGTCTGATACCTAACCTATATTCCCCAACAATTGGTATCAGAGTGGTTGTTTGTGTCTGATACCACCTGACTTCCAAATAATTGGTATCAAAGCGATTTTTCATGTTTGATACCAACTTCTAACTTCCCAACAATTGGTATCAGAGCGATTGTTCGTGTTTGATGCCAACTTGTGACTTCCCAACGGGTATTTGATGAGTACATTTTAAACGTACAAATCTATCGTTCCCGAGCGTGAATCTAGGAGTTTTAAAGAGTATTTGCGGTTATTTTGTGTTTTAAATGTGAATTTCGGATAAAAGGTGATAAATCGAGAGCTATGACATCAAGGAAACTCATGAGTATCCTGACGCATTCAGAAAGTCAAAACAAGATCATCCAGCGATAATAAAAGTGATTCCCCCTCTTTCAGGGTGCCGTGCAAAGCTCCCAAAAGTCACCAAATTCTCCACACAAAAAAAAATGAGGCACTACGTTGTGCAAATAACTGAAAATTATGCCATTTTTTCGAGTTGGTGCGCTGCGCTATTAAGAGGCGCAATACGCCAGTCCAATTTCAGTAACTTTTTGTTACCCGATTTTTTTACATTTTTTAGCTTTTGGATCCAATCTAGAGGCCCATATTGCTACCCAAAAAAAAAAATCCCGTAAAGCTATTTAAAGAGCCTTTGTAACCTCAAAATATATATTTCCCTTTGTTTTAATTTTTATTTTATTGTTTGGTTGTTTTTTAGAGGTTCTGGAAGAGAGAAAAAGTGTTATTCGATGAAATCGATGCCTCCAACGAATCGCTTAAACTCAACTTCAATCGTTCTTCTTTCTTCTCTTCTCTTATTTATTTTATTGTTCTAGATTACTGGTCAACATTGTTTAATATGAGTTCATTTTTATTTCAATGTTGATTTTATTACTTTCAATTATTGTTTTGTGTTTATGCTTGTTCATGGATTCCTTTAGCGGCTAGATTTTTATGTAGCTGCGATGTAGCCCAAACTGATACTCAATGTGTTGATGATGCTCTAATTTTTTCTACTGCTCGTTCCAATTTTGTTTGCTTGATTATTAGTCATGTTTGTTCTTAGTTTATTGATTAGCTACCTTTGAATTATTCTATAAGATTTATTTGCTACGAGAGAGAGAGAGAGAGAGAGAATTTATCATGCTTTTGCTATAATCTTCATGATTGAGCTAGGTTAGTAGAAAACACTAGGCGATAGTGCAATCGTTTCAATTCGCATCAAACTAAAGAAATCGTTAGCATTGCTAGTCCTCATGGCATCAGTACTCGTTTTTCACGTACACTATATTACTTGGGTGATACGTGTGCTTGCGTGTGTGATTTATTCGCAACAGGTCATATTGAGCTTCATTATCTTGGGATTTCGGAGCGGAACCAGACTAAGTCGTTTGATTACCAGAAGAAGAAGAAAAAAAGTTCATAGTCTCAGCTTGAAGGTTGGATGGTAAATTGTATTTCCAAAGCTGGGAGATATTAATAAAAGAGGAATTGCCATAACTACCACCAACTCAATAACAATTTCCAATAATCCACCAAATAATAATTTTGGCCAAATATACCACTTGCCTCTATGTGTAAAACCCTAAATACCCTTAAAAAAAATTACTCTTTACATTTTATCATTTAATTCATTCTCTCTCTCTCCCTAACGTCTGATACCTCTCCAAAATCTCATCACTCAAACTCACCCAAAATCAAAACCCTTCTTCTTCTTTGAACAACAATCGAAATCCTTGCCCAAACATTTCAGCGAACGAAACCCTTTTTCTTCTCCACGAATCCCTTCTCCTTCTCCACGAATCTCCTCTCCTTGCCCGAATTCTACTTGGTTAGTTTCAGCGAATCTCTTTGCCAAAGACTCTACTTGGTTAGTTTTAATGTTTTTTCTTACCATTTATTTCGTTTTTTGTGTATGTTTATTATGGGTATGTTTAAATTTGTGGCAAAAATAAGGTTTTCGTGATTCTGGGTAATTTTTGAAGTTGTTCAGCGAAGTTCGTAAGTTTCGTCAGATGTCAACAGTTGACGTCAACAGTTGACATCAATTGCTGACATCTTATGTCAACAGTTGATGTCAACTGTTGACATCTAATGTCAACAATTACTAACTTTGAATTTCTTCCTGATTGTACAGTGATGAATGAAATTTATTTATTATTCAAGCAAAGTGGTACTTGGGTTGAATCTGGTCGGTATCATGAGAAATGATCTTTCGGAATTATGGTGCCGTTTGAAGTGAACTTCGCTAGCTTTGTTCAATACCCTTATGCCATCGAATCCCCTTATGCCATCAATACTCGAGGAGGGGTGTGATTCGGTCCCAACTCATGAATCGGCAATTCGTTCTACATTAGGATTGGATGACTACTTTTTTATACTTTGTTCAGACTACTTTTTTTTTAAAAAATTTATTATGTTTTGTTCATACTACTTTTGTTTAAGAGTCTATTTATATAATTCATTATGCTTTTTGTTCAAACTATTTTTGTTAAAGAGAATCTCTTTTGTACAGACTATTTGTTGACCTCAACTCTTGATGTCAACAATTGACGTCAACTGTTGACATCAATGTCAACAGCATCAATGTCAACAATTGACATCAATGTCAACAGCATCAACGTCAACAATTGACGTCAACTGTTGATATCAATGTCAACAGTTGACGTCAATTGTTGACATCAATGTTAATAAACAGAGAGCTCATAAATCACAGATGTCAACAATTAACGTCAACTGTTGAGATTGATGTCAACAATTGACGTCAAAACCATTAAAAAAACAACTACAGATTGATAATTGATATATTGTTGATATTCATTAAACATGCTATCAAAAGCATACCAAAAGATTAAGATATGAGTAGTACGTGAACAACACTGCTATCAAAAGCATACCAAAAGATTAAGATAAAAGTAGTACGTGAAACACATTGCTATCTATTATTTACATTGTTTCCTAATTGTCATAAACCTCCATGTCCGATCCAACATGGGTCACTAACTTCACTGCCCCGTGCCAGATTCAACCCAAGTACCACTTTCCTTGAATAATAAATAAATTTCCGCCATCACTGCATACAAATCAAGAAGAAATCCAAAGTTAATAATTGTTGACATCTGATGTCAACAGTTGACATCAGATGTCAACAGTTGACGTCAACAGTTGATGTCAACTGTAGACACTATACATCAACAATATATGTCAACAGATGACATCAACTGTTGACATAAGATGTCAACAATTGATGTCAACTGTTGACGTCAATTGTTGACGTCAACTGTTGACATCTGACGAAATTTACGAACTTCGCTGAACAACTTCAAAAATTACCCAGAATCACGAAAACCTTATTTTTGCCCCAAATTTAAACATACCCAGAATAAACATACACAAAAACAAAATAAATGGTAAGAAAAAACATTAAAACTAACAAAGGAGAGTCTTTGGCAAAGAGATTCGCTGAAACTAACCAAGTAGAATCCGGGCAAGGAGAGGAGATTCGTGGAGAAGGAGAAGAGATTCTTGGATAAGAAAAAGGGTTTCGTTCGCTGAAATGTTTGGGCAAGGATTTCGATCGTGGTTCAAAGAAGAAGAAAGGTTTTGATTTTGGGTGAGTTTGAGTGACGAGATTTTGGAGATGTATCAGACGTTAGGGAGAGAGGGAGAAAGAATTAAATGATAAAATGTAAATAATAATTTTTTTAAGGGTATTTAGGGTTTTACACATAGAAGCAAGTGGTATATTTGGCCAAAATTATTGTTTGGTGGATTATTGGAAATTGTTATTGAGTTGGTGGTAGTTATGGCAATTCGTCTTAATAAAATCGGTGGTGCAAAATATTGCAGCCTATGTCTTGGAAACTTTCAAGCTTCCCGAATCTTTTTTTCAAGCTTGATAAAATGTCCTGGAAATTTTGGTGGTGGAAGGAGTGGTACTGGAAATTTTTGGCTTTCAGCGATTGGATAAAATATCTCACCATAGGAGTGTGGTGAGATTGGTTGCGGAAAATTTGAAGATATCAGTTTGGCGCTCTTTGCAAAACTCGGGTGGCATTTTGCGGCCAAGCCAAATCTGTTTGGGTTGATCTTCATAGCAAGAAATATTGTGCTTACCAAGGTTTTTTTAAGGAAAAAACTAGTGATCCCAGGGGGTAGAAAGATATTCTTACTACCCGAGATTTTATACGTATCAATGCATGCTTGATATGCATTGAGATTTTGTGTTGGGAAGTGGAAGGGGAGCGCGTTTTTCTGAAGATCACTGCTGTGATAAGGAGAAAATCCTTGGGGAACAGAAGATCTAGAAGCTAAAGATCCACGAGCGACACCGATTTCTACTTTGAAGATTGGCAGCGAACTTCTGCTTCACTGAGGAGAGGCGGAATCTGAATCCCTGGGGCACCTATTTCTTCACTGGGCAGCGGCACGCAGACTCTGGCTTGCTGCTGCTAATGGACGTCGATGGGATATAGGTGAGATTCCTGGAAAGGAGAGTCCTCGCGTGAGAACGGTTGATTGTCGGATTTCAGAGTGGGGTCGGTGAAGGTTAAATTGGGAGTTGTTTACTTCGTACCTTAAGTTTTAGGCTTGGAGAAGGTTTTTGTCAAGTCTAATTTTAATTGTATTCTGCAGATGTCGAATTCCCAGCTCTCAATGTTTGTAAGTGGGCGGCCCAATCCCAAAATTCCGGTTTCTTTGCTGTTGGGGTGGGGCTGTCCGAACGAAAACTTCAAGTAAAAAAAAAATTAAATAAATAAATTAGTTATAGAAAAAAGAATTCGACTCTAGCCATATTCCAGGTGCGCAACCAAATAACAGCAAACTCACTAACGAGCAAAGCTTGAAGAAACGAAACCAACACACCACCACCTACCAAATGTCGAACTCATGTACACATGGTCGGGTTTAGTTGAAGCTCTAAAACGTTCCGAATTCTTAAAATTAACTAAATTTTTTATTCTTTGGGTGTGGTCTGACTCATCTATTTTTCTTCCTCTAAGTGCCTAGACTAATCTAATGCGTGTGAATAATAATAACTAATGTTACTACTAGTAAGCTAGTATTCATCAGAAACATTGTATAACTCATCGTCGTCGTCAAGATACAGAAGTCCCTTGAACTGATTTACACTTAAGTGCTCTTGTATTCCTTCTCTGATGGCTGTTCCCTGGTACATTCATGATAGAAATGAGACTACAGTATGTTTTCATAGAAATCTGTTGGAAAAGCTTTACGTATCATTGTGTAACCAACCATTTTATGACACCGTTCTTCGAACATCTCAAGAAACCCCGCTACCAGCCGATCAGCATTCTCTACCCATTCATCTCTGCGCATTTTCGCCACGATTTGTATCTGCAAGGACAAATCACAAAAATCAGAAAAATGAAAAATAACGAGTCACAAAAGCAAATAAGTCTTTTTTGTTTCATTAGAATACAGGGCTGAAAGTGTGCTAAGATTAAAAAAATGTTGGAATCGACCGAGATTACATTGTGCATACCTTCTCTCCTACTTTCTCTTGGTGTATCTTAACTCTTTCACGCAATCTTTTCAATCCCATATCAACCCTCAGTCGTTTCTCCTAACAGACACCAACAAGAAAGTCGGCAAGCTTTTTCCCATTAGAAATTTTGATAGCAAGATATGGAAGTACCTTTACGTAGCTCACGCCAAGCTCTTTTCTTGTATAGCCGCGGTCCAAATTACGCATAATATATTGATTGTAATCCTTAACAATCCTCATTATCAGATCCGAAGTTGATATTCCTTCAGTGCGCTTCGTTTCTTTGAATTTCCCAATTGCTTTGACCTAGCACATAGATTATAAAAAAGGATGAGAGCTAATGAAAATGTGGAGGTACAGTTATTGCTAAAGAGAGGGAAAACAACATTACCTGATTAAAAAGCAGGATAATAAAATATAAGTGAAAAAAAAAAAAAAAAAAAAAAAAAAAAAAAGAGTTGGGTCGAGAAAAGAATGGTAAAAAGCATCTAATATCTAGTTGTAGATGACAAATTTTTTTATAACACCGAAAGCAAAAGATAGCAAGCTATTCCCAGTTATACTTACAAACTCATAGACATCCTTTCCAGCCCCACTTGCATCACAATAACTAGACAGAAGAGATATAAAAAATAGAGTTAACACACCTCAAAGAATGCATATAAAGCCGACAGAAAACACAAATTTTCTCTTCTCAACTTTTGAGTTCCTTGGAGAATTTAGTTAAACTTACGGAAGATAATCATGTGCTACACAGTCGATCCGATGTTTGTCAAGAAACTCTTTTGTAACCACCCACGGTGCATCAGGAATTACTTCATCCACCCATCTGCATCACAGTAAAAGGCAACGTAGTACAACTAAAATCACAAAAGAAAATGCAATAATATTGGCAAACTGGGTAATGAAACTTCAAGAATTCCGATTCACAAACAGTTTGTTCTTCAGTCAAACTTCACAGTTCAGAGATCTTTAATAATGAGGACGGGATTGGTGGGATTTTTGGTCAGGTCACGAGGGTTTATATTGGGCAGTAAGAAAATCCATGGCTAAGAAAGGTCAAATGGATAGAAGAATACAGTTCCAAAGCAAAGGAGGAACACTTACACTGATCCAATAGGTTCTAACGGCAATGCCTATCCACTAGATGTCGGTATTTTGGGCCGATTGTGTGGACTTTCAATCATCCAAGCAATCTGATATTTCACCAGGTTAACGAAGTAACTGATCTTATAAAATCTCTAGAAAGTATCCAATTCAGGCCAGGCACCCAAGAGCATAGAATGTAGCTCGACAATACTATATCAAGGAGGTCTTGGTGGAACATATGACTCACACACTGGTTCCAGCAACGTTCACAATGCATTTCCCTAATTAGTGAATATCTGGTGTCTGGGAAGTCATCGAAAGTTTCAATCTTTGGTTAAATTCTTGCCAATACAGATGATCTTCTGTTATGAAATCTGTATATTATGTGTCTTTAGTAATTGCTTAGATAATATTAACGATATTTTCTTGAAGTTATCAAAATCCCAAATGGAAGAAGTAGCTGCAAAATGCAAAATTTCGGCAGATCTTTTGGGGAATCAGGACAGAAAGAAACGGGAGAATCTTTGACGACTATGAAGAACCTCTCTTGGTAATTAGTGGGAGAGGATTAATCGATAGATTGCTTTATGGATTTATGCTTAAAGTAAAACCTACTCATTCTTAGTGCCATAGGTCTTGTATCAATTTTCTTTTCACTTGTAATTCGTCGATTATTGTAAGTGCTCTTTTTTTTAGTCAATAACATCTTTCTCTCCTTAAAAAAAAAAATTAAATCTTGAATGAAATTTGGGTAACTGAGGATACCCTACAACATGGAATGAAAATAACCGACTACACCATAGAAAATTAGAAATCCTAGAGCAAGGGGACAATAAATCCCAGGAATCATCAATTTTTATAAACTGCAACAATAAACTATGGGAGAAAAGATCTTCCTATAACACAACATGCTAAGTAAGAAACCATACCAACACTAGCATTTGACTTGTTTTCTAAGCTTCTTGTGTCATTTGCATAGCGGTAAGAGGAGGAAAAAAAATCACATCAAACATACCAATGCATATACCAACCTGCAATGGCGCAACGACTCATAACGCTCTTTCTCATTAAGAACAGTTTTGCCCTTATACTTATTAGTAACTTCATCATTGCAGCATCCAACAAGCAGGTAAGTTCATGGGAACCTAAAGTGCATCAAAAACACAAAATTCATGATTTTATAAAAAAAAACTCAGGTCAATTTATCAATCCTAAAATATGGGGATGAAAAACGCAAAAGACTGATAAAGTGGATCCAAAATGATGATGAACTGAAGAAACTTTTTACTGTACACGAAGTTGTTTTCTCATTTAATTAAGATTAACTCAAACCAGCAATGGTATTCGAATCCCAAAAACGATCTATGGGCTTACTGATTTTGAGAAACAAAATTGGACGTAAATAGTCACAATTGCTATTAAAAAAAATTTAAAAAAATAAAGAAAAAAGTGAGAGAAATACAATGACTGTTGAGGACCAAGTCAACATCACAATGCAGCGATTGAAGTGCATGTGAAAGTAAGAATATAACAAAAAGCTACTGCAATATCAAACCTATAAGTCTCGTTTCTTTTGTTTGAAGATTCCGATTATAACTTTCGCACCTAATTTTGGAGGAAAGCCAACAGAAAATCACGCAAGAGCTTGACTTCACGACCATGTTGCAGATATCCAACAATTATTGAAAACCAATATTTCATAATTTATGTCAAATGTAAACAAAATCTGAACACAATAAGCAAATTGATTCCACAAGCCGCCAAAAATCTCAGTAAGAAGGGAAAAATTGAGCATCAAACTGTGGCGTTTGCTTGTTAGCAATGAAGCCTAATTAAAATGGGAAAAAAAAAGGCAGAGAATTATAGAGGATTAGTAATTACAGTTTCTTGGCTTGCTCGAGAGAACGGGCATGGCCGAAGTGAAAAAGATCATATATTCCATCTGCGTAGACTCTGACCGGTTTGTCTCCATCAACTCTCTGTTGACATTCCATTGTTTGCTTGGCCGTGAGGGAAGGGACACGTACCCGCTCTACGACTATCTACCCTTTTTTCCGTACGCCTATATTAAACTAGTTTTAAGTTTTTAGTTTCCCGAAACAGAACACTTAGGTCTAATAGCCCATATTTTTTTTTTGGGACAATTAGGCCAATAAGTTAATAATTCACCGTAATTTTAAAAAATAGTTAAAATTTCATTATATTTAAAAAAATAGTCCACCAAGATAAAGTAAATTAAATTAAATAAAACAGTTAATTGAATTTACTTCTGATCAGACCGAAGTAAATAAATTAACTAAAATAATTAATTGAATTTATTTCGGTCTGATTGACTATTCTCTTTAGGCATGTACATCGGGTTGGGTTATTCGATTTTATACTTTTGACGAACCCAACCCGAAGCATTCGATTTGTCAATTTGAAAACCCAAGCCGAACCGCTTATCGTATGTGAACCAAACCAACCCGAACAAAAAAAGATTGGGACAGTTTGAGTCGGTTTGTTTGGGACGGTTTGAGTCGGTTTGTTCGGGTTCATCGTAATTTATTAATGTAAATAAGTGTAAAACATTCAGCAAAAATCAATAGAAATATTTAAAGCAAATCTATAAAAAAAAATCCAAAAGAAAAAAATCATAGAAACTAGAAAATCGCCATAATCTAAAATAAAAAAAAATATATATATATATATTTTTTTTTTCTCTTGATCAAGAAAAACTCAAGTCTTATGCAAAAAAATAAAATAAAAAGGAACTCAAGTCTGTTGCTCTTTGCTAAAGTTCACGATGACGAATACCTACAAAACAAATAATTAATAATGAATTAATTCGAATTCTCGTAGTGAGATCATGAATCATATATCATATATGTTTTATTTTTACCTTGACAAATGACAATATATTTTGTTTAAAAATAAGACCCAGAGCCAGAGCCAAAAAAAGAGCACGACTCTCCTGATTCGAAATTAAGAGACCCTGCTAATATCTCTGCAATTACAAAAGTACACAAGAATATTGGAATAAAATGTTATTGATAATTTTTTTGAACAATTTTTTGGGCTTCTAATATTGGAATGAGGTATAAATTACCTATTTTCACGATCGATTGCAAAGATTGTAGATTTTCTACTTCTTCTTTAAGTTTTTCCACAATTTGACATAACATCGCCAATCAACCAATCCCTCAAACAAATCAAAGCTTCTACTATTCTTTGGTGCAAAGAACTTCGAAATTTATCAAGAACTCTACCACCTGTAGAGAATGCTGATTCAGAAGCAACAGTTGAAGCTTGAGCTGCTAAGATGTCTCGAGCAATGGATGATAAAGTTGGATACTTTGAGTTATTCAACTTCCACCAAGAAAGTATATCAAATTTAACAGAAAAAACAAGCGGCTCGTGCGATTCCATCAAGAATGCATCAATTTCATATCTAGCACCATGACTGTAATCACAAGTTTCCATAAGTCTACTCAAGATGGCCGAAGTACAACTCTTGCTTTGAGGAACAGGCTATGATTGAGGCACTTGTTTTTCTTTGGTAGATGTATGGTTCTCATTGTAAAACTTCAACAAGTCTTGCAACTTCTCTTTAACTCGAAAGCACACCACATCAGCCTCCATCGTTACACCGGTTGCTATTTCGATACAAACCTTCACAAGTCCCATCTTGTATCGAGGGTCGAGAACAGCGGCAATAATCAACATGTCATTGATTTTGTCTGCATCACCCCAATACTTATCAAACTTAGCCTTCATATTGAAAGCCATGTTTCTTAAAATACTTCTTTGTGTTGACTTTAGTATTGTTAACAACAGCCTAACTTCATAGATTTCACGGAAGAACAGATTCGCCGTCGTGTAGTGTGTCCCGCTGAACTTCAATGTTACCTCGTAGAATGTATTCAAAAAAGTAACGTACTCTTTTGCTTTCTCCTGATCGATATCAGTTGGAGGCCTTTTCCGTTGTTTCCCATCTTCATTCTCTCTAAAATAGTTCTCGTAATTTCCGTCAACAACCATCATATCAAATGCCTTTTGGTATTTTACTGTTGTCTCTAGCATAAGATATGTCGAGTTACATCGGGTGGGAACATCTAAGCATAAACCAGCCTTAGAGTCGATTTTTTCTTCAACAACGTATTCATCAAACTTCTTTGCACTTGTTGTAGAAGACCGAACAAACTTCACTGCATTTATGATCATCTCAACAGAATCATCGATTTCCTTCAAACCTTCAGTCACAATCAAATTCACTATGTGAGCGCAACAATGAATATGCAAAGACTTACCATCCAGAAGAACACAACCGGGGATGTCTAGTAGTCTTCTTTGCTGGTAAGTCAAAGCTGTATTCATTTGAGGAAGTATTATCGACTGTGACTAAAACTAATTTTGTAATTCCCCATTCGCGGATACATGTCTCGAGCTCCTTTCCAATAGTATCTCCTTTGTGGTTGGGAACAAGGAAAAAATTGACGATTCTCTTATGCAACTTCCAGTTGTTATCTATAAAGTGAGCGGTTACACACATATAATTTAGATTCTGAATAGACCTCCATGTATCTGTAGTTAGAGACCTCTATACTTTTGCAAGATTGTCTTCATACTTTTTTTTTCTTCCAAATATGTTTGATACACATCTCTAGCCACTGTAACTCGAGAAACAAGAGCAAGTCTAGGCTGAATGGTGAAGCAAAATTGTTTGAAAAACGATTCTCAATGGGCTTGAAAGGTAACTCGGCACCAACTATGTACTCAACGCAAGCCCTCCTACCTTTTTCCTTAGTGAAGTTAACGATCGTCAAATTACTAACCACGTCACCACTCTCATTTTTGTGTATCAAAACTGTTTGCTTGGGATCTTCTTTCTCTTGCCTTCCCGGGAATTTTTTACACCTTCCCATATGAGAATTCAAAGTGCTCGTACCATGCTTCTTTCCATGACAAGCAAAGTCCTCTTGACAATAATTACAAATAGCCCTCAAACCATTTGAAGTTTTGACAAAATGGTTCCATACCTTGGATCTTCTTTTAGACTTTCTCTTCTCCAAAGTTGTTTGACTACTTTGAGTGTTGTTTGTAGTTTCATCATCTTCATCATGATCGCTTATTGGAATTGGCTCCAAAAAAGTATCCATTGTAATCAAATGCCTGTATTAAGAAATAAAAAATAACAAGAAACAATGATTAGTGGTCTTGGTGTAAACGGTCATAGCATATGGCTCTCAATGTTACTCTAAATTATTCATGAAAAATTATTAAGTTAATTACACAATGTATACTAAACAACTTAACATTTTTGTTTGGACAAAAAGCTTTAATTCCACACGCACAAGTTATCCACATCATTTAGAGTTCATTCCGTGGCTATCTAATGATGTTCCTTATTATCAAAACAATGGTGTATCTCAACGGCTATTAGTCTTACCGACTATTAGATGACTACACCTATAAAAAATTCGCCATTGCACACTACACATTTCTCGTCTTTGAGGAACAGATACAAATCTTTCTTCTCGTCTCCGTACACAATCTTCCCAAGGGACACATTCTCTCCCTTTCGTCACTCATTCTCTCCCTTTCGTCAAGATATTTGCATGGTCTAATCCACTGGTAACCAATATTTCAATCATCTCTATTTGTTTCATCCTATACAAACCTTCAGTTTTCCCGACATTTAGCAACCAACTATACCAGGTCTCAAAAGGAGGAAAGTTCAATTGCAACGAGACAATTTTTTTTTCTTATAAAAGAAGCAAGCACCTACACAATAACACGCACAATACAGTGATACATTTCTGATACCTTCCAGAACTACGTTATTTATACTGCCTAGTAAAATGACATTGTATAAATTGTCTATGACCCCAATATAAGACACACACATGCAAGAAAGCATGAAAACTTTTAACAAAATGAATATGGTAAAAATAATCGAATAAGACTATATAAGACGATGACTCACATCGCCCACAAACACAAACCGAGAATCTACTTCCTCCTTATTCGCCTGGGTCTAAATAGCCGAAGATGGCTCTGGTTGCACAACAAATTCAATCAGCAGAAGATTCAGGTAAAAAGAAAATCAACAAGAGCATAGTTAAGGATTAGATTTACATTTGCACATCCAACATTTCGCTAAAATTACTCAAAACAAATTATTACAATAGGCAATCCACCTTAAGAACACCCTAAATCTAATATCTCTGAAGAAATCTAAATCCAATTAAACTAGCTCCATTATTTATAAATTAGGGTTAAAAAATATCAATTATTTTCTCTCTATATCAATTCTTTATGGACACGAATTCCGAATTCGGTTACAGGAAAAACGAAAATGCAACTAGGAAAACCCTAACAACCTAAGAAAAACATCTTCTCTTAGAGTTCATTAATTCATGCAAAATTCAATGTTGTAGACAACGTGCTTCTGATGATGATTAACATGAGGAATTGTAAAAAACATTAAAAAAAATAAAATAAAATAAAATAAAAAATTCAAAGAGTCAATTCATTGAACACATAGTGTTCAATTTCTTTGGATCGAAGAATCGTCTCACTAGAGGAAAAAAAAAACTATCTTCAGAAAACAAAACATGAAGAAGACTTATAAAGAGTCAATACATCAAACATATGGAGCCCATTTTTTTTCTACTTACAGAGATAGTCGTCGATGGATTTTGGTTGGTCGAAGTTACAGACAACGTGTCCACAATGAGCACAACACAGGAAAGGCATCGTTTAACATCAAATCTCTTGGAAAAAAAAATATCGATGATTAACTTACGATAGCAAAGAGAAAGCGCAATGAAATTTCAGCGTCCAAAATCAGAGAAGTGGGAGAAGAAAAATATCGTATAGCAAAGCAGTGGGATAAAACGGAAAGAGAAAAACAAATATTTTAGGGCTTCTTGATGACGGGTTGGGTCGGTGCTACCCGTTGTTCCACCGAAACCGTCCGACGAGGATCAGCGGTTCGGTTTGGTGCACCCCGAAACTCGTCGGGTCTGTTCGGGTTGGCACCGCCGGGTCAGTGGGGCGGATTGGACGACCGGTTTCCTCGGGTTGACGGGTTCGGGTTACAGGCCTAATTCTTTTAATAAAATGAAAAATTTAAGAGATTGGCTAGTTGCAATAAATTCTTCTTCTGTTTTTTTAGAAATAGAATCTCTATTATTATAAATGATAAAGCACTCTAATATCCCACATTTAACTGGAAAAATATCAACACTATCTTAATCGAAATGCACGATTTATCTCTTCGATTTCCAAATATATCAAACATCTCCATTCAGTAAAATATAAATGAAACATATCTCCCCTAAAAATATGTTATATCGCAAATACTACCTTTTTCGTTTATTTTTTACAAAAATAAAAATAAAAAATGAACTCCTCAAAATACCCTTAATGAAATAACTCTATATTTTCTATTTTATATATTAAAAAAAAATCAATTTTTTTCTTTATAAAAAGTTAAGGAGTTTATTTACAAAGAGGTTTTGATTTTTTTTTCAATAAAATAGTAAACAAAAATTTATTTTATGAAGGACATTTTGGGGATTCCAAAAAAATATTTGTAAAAGATAAACGAAAAATGATGGTACTTGCGATATTTTTAGGGAATGTATGTGTTATTTATATTATATTGAATGAATATTTCTGATAATTCTGGAAACTAAGACGATAAATCGCGCATTTCAACACAAGGGACACTGATTGATATTTTTCCTATTTGATTCCAATTATAGAATGAAAAAAATAACCAAAAATCCATCCACGGATACATTATTTTTTTCCTTTTATAAAAATTTATAATTAGGTTTTTTTAAAATTTAATTATTACGCTCGCATCAACTCGAATTCATCTATTTTTTTAGGACCGAAGTGCTTTATCGACTGATCAACTGAAGTAACCTATTTTTATCTTATAAAAAAAGTTACCCAAATTTAATAGAGATTATACCACAAGTATAATTTTCTCAGTAATTATCTATTTTAATAAAAAAATAAATTATGATTATCCTTCATGTTTTCAACCATTTTCTTTTTTTTCTCTTTTTCCTCATTCATTTCACTTTTTTTACTCTCTCTCTCTCTCTCTCTCTCTCTCTCTCTCTCTCTCTCTCTCTCTCTCTCTCTCTCTCTCTCGCCACACCTGAAATTTGTTGTCGGTCTCGTCCAACTAAAAATTGCAGTCGTCTATGATTCTTCGACAATCCATCTCGTCGTCGTCATCATCGTACCCACTTCTTCGATGAGTCATTTTTATATGGTTGAGACCGAAAAGAATTTCAGGCATGGCAAAAAAGAGAGAGGAATGAAGTGAAATAAATGAGGAAAAAGAGAGAAAAGAAAAGGGGTAAGAACATAAAATACATAAATATTTATACTTTTGGATTAAAATAGACTTATTGGATTTTGGTGTAAAATTATTGAGAATGTCATACTTGTGGTATAATCTCAATTTCATATGACTCAACTCTTTTATTATTATTATTATTGATAATCAAATTTCGTTGACCATCAATTCATTTTTTTTAAATGTCTATTTTCGATGAACATATTTAAAGAAATTTGGCGAGGCTTTAGCTTTGGTCGACTAAATTTTACTATTAGCAAACAAAAGTAAAGACTCAGTCACATGAAATTTGAGTAACTATTAAGCCGTTTTTTTGGATTAATACTTACAAACACATGGCGTGAGTGGACTTGGCCACATGCCTTTGAATCCGTGGGATTGGTGATGAGATATTCCTCTTATCAAGTGTTGAATATGAGAATCGATTTTTTAAACTCTTGGACACTTTATAGAGAGAATATTATTTGGCTTGGTAGCCTTTGTTTGTGAGAGAGAGTAAATTTTTCTTCCTCAACTTTAGAGAGAACAAAAGTAGATTGTTCATCTTTTCTGTATGATATTGAATGAGTGGAGTGGCTTTGATTTCTCTTGATTTTAGTCTCAAAAGTGTTTTTTGTGAGAGAAATAGTTGAGTATAGAATTTGACATAGTCTGGTTAGAGAGAGAAAAAGTCAGCCATTGACATGTATTTGTCTCATGTCTTTTATAGTGAGGTGATGAGAGTTGGGGTAGATTCATCATTTACTCGGGTCCTCCTTCCGGGTCTGGGGTCGAGGCTGGCCCTGCCCTGTTGTGGTAAAGACAGGCCTTACTAGTTGAGACGAAAATAGGGGGGTTGCTTTTTACTGAGTAGAGGCAAGCGTCACTTGTTGAGATGAAAAAAGGGGGGTGTCTTTTACTGGGTAGAGGCAAGGCTCACTTGTTGAGATGGAAGCGGGTTTGCCTCTTGCTAGGTAAAGGCGAGCTTCACTTCTTGAGATGGAAGCGGGCTAGCCTCTTGTTGGGGTAAAGGCGAGCCTCACTTGTTGAGATGGAAGCGGGGTCACCTCTTGCTAGGGTTAAGGCGAGCCTCACTTGTTGAGAAGGAAGCGGGGTCGCCTCTTGCTGGGGTAAAGGCGAGCCTCACTTATTGAGATGGGAGCGGGGTTTCCTCTTACTGGGGTAAAGGCGAGCCTCACTTGTTGAGATGGAAGGGGGGTTGCCTCTTGCCCTTCGGTCAAGCCTTGGGCTTTCTGCTTTGCTTCTTGGATTGGGCTCGCCACGCTTCTTTATTTTTTGGTTTGGCCTTTCATGTTTTTCGAATAGGAAAAAATCCCTCATAACATTAACTAATTTTTTATTTTTATAAAAATCCTTTGGTAACTCAAAAGCAAAATCCAATAAAAAATTCTCGAGTGAAAACAATACCTAAAATTTATTAATGAGTAACTTCCGCCACAATAAGATCCCTATATTGAGTGGAATTCCATGCCACCAAACAATATTCAAGTCAATACTTAGCATGAGTTTAAAAAGTTCGCAGGGAACAACGTTAAGAGGATTTCTCAAAGCTTGTTGATAACCCTTTTGTAGTCCGATTCCAAACTAATCTTGTGTATCCCACAGTATGGCGTCGGCAAACTTCTTTGAACGATGGTGAGCACTTCCACAATGTCTGTTACTCCATATTTAAGAAGCTTATTTGATTTCTAAGCACGAATCGAAAACTCACATTTCTCAAGTCTTACATCGCTATTGTGTCAACATTCTTCTTAACCTGGGGGAAGGGGGGAGGTCCAATCCGGAGGATTCGCACCGCCCTGCCCGCTCACTGATATGAGGCCTACAAGACTTTTGGGTATTCACTAACATCGACATAGTCCATGGTCCAAAACACATTCAGAGAAGGACATTCTTCTATATACTACTAAATAAACAATTATAGTGACTTAAAGTTCTTGATGACATGACCTATAATTTAATTAATACATTGGATTAATATCGATTCTCATATGACTAGCAAAGTGACTTCAATATGCGTATTGCAATGTTTAATTAAACGATACATCTTAACGAAACTTCTTCAAGCTGTACAAAAATTATGTGTGTAGAATACTCTCACTTAGTACACTTGGACCTTTGGTTTCACATTTGTGATTTCCAATCTAGTCATTTGTGCATAAATTAATAACAAATTAAGTTTACGCGTTCCACTCAAACAGCAATTGATGCGCCTCATTTTGTACCTCCTAGTTGTGTCATTGCCACAAGCACAAGATGCTTTTCCCACACCCTCACACATCTTATTTATACCAACTCCACATTACTTCTCTCTTTGTCCTTCACCGATGTCGGATTTTTTGGGTGTCCACATGCGTGAAGAAAGAAACTCCTCATTTTGGTGGTGTGACCTTTCCTTAATCTATGTGTTCTTGTTAGTACAAAAAACCGTTGCTATACCTGACTTTTTTATAAAAATAAAAAAAAATTGTTGCAGTGTATATGGTAATGTATTAGATTTTAACTTCTATCATATGTTATATAGTCTTGGTTTGTACTTTGTACTATGTTTGGTAATGTAATTTGTATTTTTTTTTTATATAATTTGCAAATTAATATCAAAATTAATTTCGTGAAAGTACAATATTTATAAATTAATATCATAATTACTCTAAAAATTCTAATTTACAAATTTATATCAAAATTACCCTAAGTGTAATATGTTTTAAATGATATTAAATGATTTTTAACATAATAATAATATTTAGAAGTATCAAAATTCATTAGGAGAAAATCAAACATTTTTTATTAGTATGCTAGACCCATTAATTTCACTTGCACATATGTATGTATTGTAATTTTTTTTAAAAATTACTTGTTGTCCAAATACCCCGCGGAATACTTTTTTTTACGGTATACCTCGAGGAATGCGAGTTACCACGCGGTACGAGATACCTTCAACGTTCGTTAAATACCGTGGAATACCCTGGTACGAGACAAGATACCCTCAAAATTTAAAGTGTGGTATGATTGCGAGATGCGAGATTTCTCACTCAGTACACTTGCACCTTTGGTTTCACATTTGTGATTTCCAATCTAGTCATTTGTGCATAAATTAATAACAAATTAAGTTTAGGCATTACACTCAAACTTAAGAATATATATTTCTCAGATTTAAACATCTAGTTTATGAGTAAAGCCAATGATTTGATTAGTGTTATTATGTCATGCTTTGAGATGATAATTATAATTAAATAATATGTCAACCTATTTTACTGACTAGAAATTCAAAGACAACTGCTATCATAATCTTATGCGGACCATTTTCCCAACATAAGCTCCTTTTAAAATGAGTAGAGTCCCTAAAGGATACTTCTCAACGTAAAAGATGGGTTCGTTGCAAGGTTGATACCTTTTGACAGCCAGGCAAGTCTCGTCCCAGATTCCATAATCAATCTCTTTTCTCTTCTATAAACATTACAGAATCGTCCACTAGCCTTTTCAACCAAGGTTTCTCTTCTTATGTCGCTCCTTTTTCTTTCAGGGATAAGTGAAGTCGTTTCTTGGTGACAACGCTAGTCATGGCTTTTGGTCTCTTCAACGATCAAGGCTTACCCCGGAGACAATACACACTAGAGACCTTTGACATGTGGCTTACACCGTGAAGCTAGTGGAAGAGGTCAGTGAAAAAGTGATGGCTGCGACAAGACACACTTGGGCATCCATGCTATTTTTCTCTTTACTTTCCATTCTAAGAACCAATGCTCATTTCTCATTTTTCATATATGTATATCAAAAGAATGAGAGTAATAAAAACTTATATTACAACAACAAATGTCTATTCTCATATAGGAGTTCTCTAAGGTAATATTCTTCAGTACCAACAGTCCACGTCTTCTGGTTCCTGTACGCTTAGCTGCTTTATTGGAGGACCAGAGGTCCGTGGTGATCCTCTGAAAGCAGCTCTCCCAGGTTTCGCGATTTCGACACTAATTACCCTTCCATCGAGTTTCTGATGAAAAGAAACAACCAGTGATGTTATTTGTTTGATCTTATTCACCCGGATTTAAAAAAAGGAAAAAAAAGGAAAGTGCAAATGAAGAACCTGATTATCCATAGTTTCTATGGCATACATGGCATCATCTTGGCTAGTGAATTGGATAAAAGCAAATCCTTTAGACCTTTTTGTCTGGTTGTCTTTCACAAGTTTCACTAACACAGAATAATAAAAAAAGGGGGTTAGTAAAATTGAGAGAGAGAGAGAGAATTGACAAACAACTTGGTGTTTACCTTCAGCAATGTTGCCAAAATCGGAAAAATTCTCGAGCAAACATTTTTCACTGGTAGAGTATGGTAGATCTGCAAGACAGACGACATACATTAAAGATCACAAAATTAGTCGAACCACTTTTTCGGCTCTTATATGTTGGCGAGTTGTCCTATATTCCATCTCAAAGCCCAGAAGTGTACGAGGAAATCAAGTTTGTGTATATGTGTGTTACCTTACAGTTACAGTAATCTACTTGATCCACGGGTCTATGCAAGGGAAAATAAAATGTTACCAGATCAAGAATCCTGAAACTAATGCATCTGAAACTACGGAGTTTTACCTCAAGATTACCGACACGACATATCTATTTTTCGCTTCGAAAAGTCTTGTTAAATGAAAGGGCACAAGTAACTGGCAAGTCAAATCAGACCCAGATAGCAATTTCGTGATAGGATCATGTTCAGCACTGATATGATAGTTTGAATAAAGCGATGAGAAAATCATTATTCACTTCTCCGGCGGCGACAAAACATAATTATAATCTTATCACACAGACTTTGATGCTTCATTGGAACATTAGGTACACAAAGTAATACCACGCCGGTGATTTAAATGATATTTCTTCTTGTTAAGTCAAAGTTTAACAGTTCTTACACAGAAAATTGTACCTGAAAGAAACACGAATAAAACTCATCCAAAATTCAAAACATGTAAGGAACCTATTTGTGATTCGCAAACAGACATGATCAAACTGAAAAAGAAAAAAAAAATTATTTTCTTAATCCACGAGGAAACAACTTGTATCTATAGATTGTACTATCAAATTGGGAATTACTTAACTGGTATAAATATCAAGTATGCCAAATAACAGCATTTTTTCTTCCACAACGGAGAATTAGCCAATTATTATAAAACACAAAAAACTAAAAAAAAAAAATTATATCGTTCGCCGGTGTATGAACTAAAAAAATGTCTTATACATTTAGGAAATTTACTAAGGAAAAGTAATGAAATGACGATTAAAACTTGTAAAAAACGAGTATGATAAAGCAATCCAAGGTATAAAGAGAAAGGGGAGCGAGTAAAGTACTTGAGACAATGACTCTGCTGGCGAGGGGATAGTCGAAGAAAGAGTTGGTCGCTTTGAGCTTCAAACACTTGACTTCCGTACGATTCCCCAGACAGTTGCGACGAAAAGGGATTGAGGGAAACGACACCGCTGTTCTTGATGCTGCTGTCCACATTGCTCTCAAGTTCGCCGTCCCCTTTTTCTCCTAGACCAAATGCAAGTTTTTTACAATTTTTATCGCAAAACAACACTATTTTTTGCTACTTGTACCCTAAACGTAATCATACTACGAATTAGCTTGTAAATTTACTTGGCTAGCAAAAAAAAATGATTATTTTAATTGATTATGAATTCATCAAGCACTTTTTTAAAAGTACAGACGGATTAGAATACCTTGACGATTATCCTCAATTTAACGGATTAGATTTTTTTTAAAAAAAATTATTGCATAATTTGCTAGAATTTTGAAAAAAAGAATATAACTCACCCTATTTAAAATACCACTAACACTTAAAATTGATTCAATACAATACTTTTTATATAGTTATATAGTAGTATAGAAATCTTAAATTTGCATAATAGTCAGTTTTAATTAATCATAGTAAATTTACCTCTAATTCTGTTAACAACAATTAACAGACAAATTTGCCCAATAATTTTCTCCAATTGACGATTAATAGGCAAGAGTTATTACGGAAAAATTGTAACGCAGAAGATAAGACGAGAGCGGAGAACAAGAAAAGGAAAATATATCAAATTGTATTGAACGATTGATTTGAGTTTTAAAATCAACTCAAGCAGGATATTTACACAAAGTAATAAGCACACACGATAAAAGAAAATATGAAAGTTTGACTAGTTGACTAATACACTAATATAGACAAACTGAAACTTAATGAACACGCTAACATGAAAACATACTAAACTAAGCAAGGCTTCTCTACACTCTCCCTAGGGATGGATCATACAAACCTCGAGAGACATCTTAGAGATCAAATTCTCAAGAAATAGAGCAGAAAGCGGCTTGGTAAAGACGTCAGCTAGCTGAAATGCTCCCGAGCAAAGTGCATATCAATCTCGGTATGTTTAGTTCTCTCATGAAAAGAGGGGTTCGAAGCAATTTGAACTGCTACCTGATTGTCACAGAATAAAACAATTGGCATAGTAGAAATATCTAAGAAATCAACTAGCAACTGTTTTTAACCATAAGACTTCAGACGTGGCAGCAGCCAGAGCAAGATACTCTGCCTCTGCTGAGCTTCGAGGCACCAGTGAATCACCGAGAAATATGCAGAACCCTGTAACCGATCTTCGAGTATCCACAACGTAGCCCAATCATCATCGGAGAAGGCACGTGTAGAGGATGTGCAGGAGTAAAGCAATCCTCAACCAGGATGGCTTTTGATGTATCGAAGAAGATGATGTGCAGCAGACAAATGACAATCATGTGGTGTAGAACAAATTGACTAAGTTTGCGCACACTAAACGTGATGTCTGGCCGAGAAATCGTCAAGTAGAGTAGACAACCAACGAGCCTCCGATAGACTGTCGCATCTTCAATGAGAGATCCATCATCCTAACTGAGTGGCTTTCTTGTATCCATAGGAGTCTTCACAGGCTTGGACTCCAAAAATCCGAAGTCATCAAGTAGCTGCAACGCATATGGTCTCTGAGAAACGACGATCATAACTTTAGATCTTGCAACCTCAAGTCCCAAGAAGTACCAAATTGACAAATGACAATCACGTGGTGCAAAACCAAATTTTCTAAGTTTGTGCACACTAAACGTGATGTTTGGCCGAGAAATCGTCAAGTAGAGTAGACCTTGCAACGACGATCCTAAGTTTAGACCTTGCAACCTCAAGTCCCAAGAAGTACCTGATAGGCCAAGACTTTTCAACTTGAAATTAGAATGTAGAAAAGTTTTGACTGCATAAGTTAATATCATATTAGGACCTGCAACAATGATATCATCAACATATAGCAAAATGGCAACAAAATTACAACCAAATCCTTTTGTGAACAATGAGTAGTCCGCCTTGGATTGTATTAAACCATAGCTTAGCAAAACTTGTGTGAATTTCAAGTTCCACTGACGTGAAGCTTGTTTTAAGCCGTATATTGACTTATGCAATCTGCACACGGCCTTCTCTCTAGGCAACTCCCCCTGAAATTGAAGACCAAGTGGTATATTCATGTATACCTCTTCAGTCAACTCTCCATTTAAAAGGCATTATTGACATCTAATTGTTCTAGATGTCAATCCTGTGAAGCAGCCAGGGCTAATAAAAGCTTTACTGTGACAAGCTATGCCACAGGAGAGAAAGTGTCCAAATAGTCTAGATCTTCTTGCTGATTATAACATTTACCTACAAGATGTGCTTTTCTTCTTGATAAAGGACCATCAACATAGAATTTTTTCTTATAAATCCATCTGCAGCCAATGGATCTTTTATCATGAGGAAGAGTCATGATGGACCAATTGTTATTTTCACGCATAGCATTTAACTCCTCTTGCATTGCATCACACCAATGAGAGTGTTTTGATGCTTGGTGATAGTAGTGTGGCTCATATTCCACTGATACAACTAGTAGGCCGGCGCAAAAACACCGTAAAAATCATAAACCGGAACGAACCAGTGATTTTTAGACCGTCGGTCCAGTTTAAAACGGGTTTTTTCATCCGGTCCGGTCTACTCGTTACAAACGGTCTGGTCCGGTTTTTTTTAATTAGGTTAAACCGGACTGGACCGGCTTATTTTTTTTAAAAAAAAATATTAATGTCCAACTAGTCAAATTAGGCATTTGTACATGCGTTTCTCTCCCGTACATAATTATATGTTTTTGGTTTTTGTGGAAAATTAATGGTTTTTTTTTTCTTTTTAATTATGCAAAACGGATTGAAATAGCACAAACGGTTCAAAACAACCCAAACGATTCAAAACGGTCAAGAACGATCCAGTCTAAACGGTCCAAACGATTCAAAACGGTCCGGTCCGATTTTCACAGATTTTTGGTACGGACCAGTTTGAATTTTTTTGGACCGTTTTGAGCGGTCCGGTCTGGTTTTTTGGCCGGTTTTGGACAGGACTGGACTGTGCACAGCCCTAACAGCTAGTGCAAATGACCTATATGAATGTGACAAATGCTCATAAGTCAAAACCCTTGACAAATCATGTGGAGAAATGTGATTGACCACTGGTTTGCTCACAAGGGCAGAGTGAAAATCCTTTAGAAATGTAGGAGTTTTCACTTCTCTTGTGGAACGTCTTACAAGTGGATCATCACTGTCCATATGATCAGTATTCTGGATGAGATCATGTGGCTGAATGTCAACATGCTCATGATCATGTGACTAAGCGGAACATGCTCAGATGGTTCACTTTTTTCATGAACCTGAATAGATTCATGTACATCATTTGGATGATCCTCTGTCTGAACTGATACTATGTATGTCATATGACATGACATTCTCAGATGGGACAATGTATGAGCTAGTAACAGTAGGCAAAACAAGATTATGAAAGTCATCAACATGAAAGTTAGATCTATTGATAGAATGAAAAGGATATATAGTCTCATGAAATACCACATCAAGACACATACAAAATTTATGATTGTCTAAATCTAGGAACTTGTAACCTTTTACCCAGGTGGATATCCGATAAAGGCACATTTTCGATCACATGGTTGAAACGTGTTTCTGTGTGCCCTTAAAGTTGAAACACTAGCAACTAAACTTTCTGAGATGACCATAGTCAACATCTCTTGTGTGAGGATGGCATAAGGAGATCTATTCCGAAGAATATGAGCAGGTGTTCGATTAATGAGAAAAGTAGCAGTTAGCACACACTCAGACCAATACTTCAAAGGAATTTTAGACTAAAAAAAATAAAGTTCTAGCGACATTAAGAACATGTTAATGTTTGCGTTCCACCACAGAGTTTTGTTGTGGTGTTTCAATACAAGAGAAATGGTGTAGAATTCCTTTCTTAGAAAAGAATTCTCCAAAAACCAATTCTTTTGCAGTGTCAAATCTGAAAGTCTTGCTTTTCTTAGACAATTGATTTTCTATCATGGCTATAAAGTATGGAATAATTTGATGCACATCAGATTTGCGCTTCATCAAGAAAGCCCAAGTAAAACGTGAACAATCATCCACTAAAGTGGAAAAATTTGTAGCCATTACAAGAAGTCAAATGAAAAGGGCCCCAAACATCACAATGTATTACGGGTGTTCATCAAAACCGCCAAACCGAACAACCCGATCATCCAAACCAAACCGCACTCTTTTTCAAACCGTCTCATTAAAATCCGATGAAGTTTGGGTTGTAACCAACCCAAACCGCAATTGTTTCGGGTTGGTTTGGTTTTTTATAGCCGTGAGATTGGGTTGAACCAAACCAACCCGATAGTGTTAATTCTTTAATTTTTGTAAGATTGCAAATATTTTATATGTACTATTGTTAAAAAATATTATTTTTTAATAATATTATAATTAAATAAAAAATACTCAGTAGTATACTTTATTATTTGCGACTACATGAAAATTTTGTAATTAAAAATATGCGCAATTGTTATTTTAATACATAATTTTTTTAAAGATAAGTAAAATTTTGATTTTATTTGACAAAACGTTCTAGATATAATATATGTACATGATTTTCATTTGAGTTATAAAGTTATTTGTCGAGAATTATAATCCGAAAAAACCAACCCAAACCAACCCGATTATTTTCGGGTTGGTTTGGTTTGGTTTTACCTTTCAATCGGGTTGATTTGGGTTTTAAAATTAAAAAATTAGTTGTAGCGGTTCGGATTGATAGAACATGAAGAAACCGACTAACCTAACCCGATGACACCCTTACAATGTATTATATCCAAAAGATTATCGCTGAGATTATTATGTGCAATGAATGGAAGGCTATGCTGTTTTGCCAAAGGGAAAATGCAACAAGGTTCATTATTATTGCCATAATGAAAATCTAAAATATTTTTCAGTAATTCTAATTTTTGTAAGATAAGTGTCCTAGTCTACTATGCCATATATCATATCAAACCTGATTGGCAATACAAACATAATCAAAGCAGTCTTCATTCCTCAACACTTACAGTCCTTTTCGTATACTAGCCCTGCCAATCATCTTCGAAGAACAATTGTCCCGAGTCTCACAAAAATCATACGTGAATGTAACTTTGACTAATGAATATATTAGCAAAGAGCTGATAGAGATTAATTTGAACTTGAAGGTTGGTGCAAACAAAACATTCATCAAAATGAAAGATGAACCGATCATAACGTCACCACATTAATGGACAGGATAAGTAGAATGATCGGGCAACTTAATAAAATATTTGCACAAAGGTTTTAAGTTAAGAAAAAGGGATTATTGGTTTCATATATGCCTAGAGGCACCAAAATCAAGTATCCAAGAATGTTTACAAAAAATATAGGCATTATTATTTAAAAAAAAAAAAAACAAACACTTGCACTGCACGATGCAAGATTGATCTTGGCACTGGAGTTGTAATTTGAATGCCTGTTGGAGTTGATGATGCGATTGGAAAGCATCTCCATGAGCTGGTGGCACTAATATAGAATCAGCGAGTCGTAGCAAATCCATGTGCTTCTTGATTATGCTCAACTGCGTTGACTTGATTCTTGTTCTTGAGATTGTACGTCCATTTTAGGCGACCTTTGGATTGATCTGTCAATGAAGCCCTCTTTGTTCTTCACTGCAATCACCATTTTAGGCGACAAGTCGCACCTGATCATGCCCATTATTGTTCTAGGGTAAGAATTCTAAGTTTGAAGAAGAAGGCTAGGCCACAATAATCTCATAGTGATCCTAAATTGTTGGATAAAAAAACACCTTGCACTTTTTAAATATACATTTTTCTATAAAAGACAATGATAGAGCAATTGAAAATCAGTCTCATAATTGTTAATGGTGGAGCCTAATTTGAGGAATTGGAAAAAGTCCCACATCGTTTAGGCCCCGTTTGGAACCCGGAAAATACAAAGGAAAGTGAAAATTTAAAGGAAAATGAAAACGAAAGGGAGAATGCATGAGAAACTCAATAATCTTTGCCATGTTTGGAAACAGTGGAAAACACGAAGGAAAAAAAATAGAAATCCATAGTATTTTCTCATTCTTGTTTGGATGTGCTAAAAATGCAAACATGGAAAATAGGAAGGAAAAATAAAAAAAAATTTAACTGAAAAATATTTTTTGTTGGAGCGTACGGTACGATCGGGTATGGGTCTTGGACCCACATATATGACCGACTCACTTGTGGTTCAGTATATAATGTGTAAAATTGATTTCCTAGGGTTTGGAATTTCGTTATATAATGTGGAGATCCTTGCTGATTATAATTTAGAACCGACTCCAACTATTCAATCTTCTCCGGAGATTCTATAAGATCACTCTCGGGTTCTTTTTTTTCTATATTTTCTATAAAATACAACACACATGTATACATGGCTTTTTAAATGAGAAATTTCATTATTTTAATCTCAAAATATCAAGATTAACTAAATCATTTCTGCTATATTCTTAGATCTTTTGCTATTGATGGCTTTTTTTCCCCTTCTTCTATATTCTTCATCTTCCAAACCGTTGTAATTACAATTTCAGACCAAAAAACATTGTGACATCAAGAAAAAGGAGTTGATCAGTTAAGATGAAAAATGATCCACAAAACTAACAGATGAAAAATGATCCACAAAACTTAACCAAATCAACCTAGGAAACTTGTGAAGAAATCAAACAGAGCACAGACGCATGTTTAAAATTTAAATGAAAGTCATAACATCTATCAAATATCAAATATCGTCAATCCAAATTGCATCTCCATCCATATGTGACGTCGTTCTCCGGTAATCGCGAGGAAAGCTCGAGCAATCTTCTC
This sequence comes from Urtica dioica subsp. dioica, assembly GCF_054948205.1. Lineage (NCBI taxonomy): Eukaryota > Viridiplantae > Streptophyta > Magnoliopsida > Rosales > Urticaceae > Urtica > Urtica dioica. The sequence goes on along the minus strand of NC_142764.1, from coordinate 13,696,207 downwards.
GTTTTCGGTGAGCTCTTTGTAAACTTTCACTTGTGACCGCATGCTCATACCTTCAATCTTTTCAACCTCTTGAAGAATTAGTTGCTCCATATCCAAGTCTAGCCTGCTCGATTTGCCTAATGCTGCCGCTACAGCTTCCATTCCATCTCTAATAAACTTCAATTCGTCGGTCACACTTTCATTCTCCATTTTTTTCTTCTTGGAACTTCTCTTGGATGAAGAAGCAGCTATCGACGATGATTCCTGTTCTTCATGGACAGTGTTGTTGACGTTGTGTAATAGAGGTGTAACTTCTTCAGTTTCCATCGATTGTAATCGTTTCCGCAGTCCCGCTGAATTACCCCCTGTTGCTCGATCAGCTCCAAAAACTAAGTCCATCTTGTCGTATTGCCTAATAGACTTGTACCGAAGCTTAGATGCACCCGGGTGTACCTACAATTTATCACATTTGTAAAGCCATTTATATTGTAATACTATATAATTAAACACTATAATTGTAATATTAAATACATCTTTGAGTAGAAATGCAACAAATTACCTTAATGTAAGATTCCCATACGTCAGTTGGAGCTTCAATCATTTGAGTAGAATGGTTGAAACCGAATCCACTTGTCTTCAAGACATCTTTGGCCGAGGCAAAATTACCCTTCAAGGTCTTTATCCTATTTTTGACATGATCCGCGTTGATTGTTTTCCCCAAAAACTTATCCGAGAGTATATTAGCCACCGTAACATATGCGGATCTAGCAAATGTTCCATCTATTTTCAGCCCTTTTTGCATTTGTTCCAACAACGACTCGATTAGCGTATCGTCCATATCATCAGTCCAAATGACATTTTTTTTTAAACTGAACCGAGCCCTTCATTATCTATATAATCATCCTGCTCAATAATAAAAGTTAATTCTAAAAATGGAAAAAATAATATGCATCGGATAAAAACATGGACATAACTAAAAAATATATGCAATAAGAAATACATGGACATAACTAAAAGTATTCATTCCACACTATAAAAACATGTAAGTAATAAAAAACACATGGACATAACTAAAATATTCATTCCAAACTCTATATAAAAACATGTAAGTAATAAAAAACACATGGACATAACTAAAAGTATTCATTCCACACTATAAAAACATGTAAGTAATAAAAAAACACATGGACATAACTAAAATATTCATTCCAAACTCTATATAAAAACATGTAAGTAATAAAAAACACATGGACATAACTAAAAGTATTCATTCCAAACTCTATAAAAACATGTATGTAATAAAAAACACATGGACATAACTAAAAGTATTCATTCCACATAGACATAGCTATTCTCTCTCTAAAAATCTCTCCATCTCTATATTCTTGCGATTGAGTAGAAGACCTATTTTCTTGGCTTTCAATCGGTGTTGAATTAAGCTCTGCATCGACTTCATCAATAAGCCGCTCATTAGGATCTATACCCATTAGATAATTGTGCAAAATACACCTTGCAAGCACAATATCACTTTGCGTATCAACTGAATAATACGGCTCGGTTCCACTCCCTAATATTGGAAACCGCTTCTTAAGAACACCAAAACACCGCTCAATTGCATTGCGCAGCCTTGCATGTCGAAGATTGAACAACTCTCGGTGATTCTGTGGCCCGGATACATCAAATTCCTTAAGATGGTACCTTGTGCTTCTATATGGTGCAAGGAAACCAATTCTTAATGGAAACCCAGCATCCACTAAGAAATATTTACCTATATTGTTAGTTCAAAGTTACATTTTGTTTTAATAAAAATTAGAATATTAGTGAGCGATATAAAAATCATGGTTTTACCTCGAGGCACAACTAATCTATCAGAATCTCTTGTTAATGCATCGTTTAATATCCTAGCATCTGACGCCGAACCTTCCCAACCAGGCAACACATATGTGAATTTTAGATCGAAGGAGCAAGCAGCCAAAACATTTTGGGTCGGAAAGTCCTTACGACCTCGATATCGTTTTACCACATTGGCTGGTACTTTAACTCGAAAGTGTGAACCATCAATTGCACCAATACAATCCTGTAAAACCTCTTAAATTTAACTAGAAAAAAAAATCATGTGTATTTTATTTGTGAGAAATTAGTTGCGAGATAAGGTACCTTAAAATATGGAAAGAATATTGTACTGTTAAAAATTTCTGGTGGACATTCTGATCCCTCTGGTGGCCTTAAGAAGATCTCATGCAAAGATATTATAGCCTTGAGAACTTCATGGAAATGACGACTTATCGTCTCACCGGACCGGAAGAAAGTGAATTTGACATTTCGATTCCTAGCATTCTGACCAATTAGATAAAGAAACTGGGCAACTTGTTCTTCAACACTAGTAGACCAAGTATCTTGCAGGCGATTTGTATCTCGGAGTAGATGTACTAGTGCTCTAAATGCTTCTATTCCCATCCTCAACATGTTGCGACAATCATCATCCTTTTCTAGTCGTTTCATAAATTTAATTCTATCATAATCTCTATGATTAGCGATAGGCCGATGTACTCTATTGAAACGACTACGTGTTAGTACTAAGGACGTAGCATGTGCTGCATATGCGATAACTAGACTGCTTGCTTTCCTTCTCACATTATCTCTTTCTTCCTAAAAAAGTAAAATATGCATTCTAGTCTCACAATTCTAAATAAACGAAAAAGAAAATGTTGCAAAGCAATCACAAATCAGTGTACCTGTGAAATAGTTTGTCCCCAGTTCACTTGAGAACCTGCCCTATCATCTTGATCAAAAGGCGCAGAGAAAGACCCTACTCTAGCTGCCTGAAAAATGATAGAAAGAAAAAAATGAAGAAGTAATATATTAAATCGTCAAAATTGAGACATACCAAAGAGTTCACCATATTCAATTCAACTCACATATACATGAGGAGAAAAAATACTAATCAGCAACGATAAACCATAAAGACCCACCTTCTTTTATTTATTTAATCAAATAGTTTCCATTTTTTTCCCTCTCTGTGATTCCTATCCAAGACCATACTATCCAACAGGTTTCCATGGTTTAAATGAATATCACAACATTATTGGATTAGCATACATGATATACTGATACATGTATTACAAATATCATGGGAGCTGATAAAATATCTTGAATCCTAGGACCTAGCAAGTTTATTTTCCACTTGGCTCTCACTAAAAATAATAATAAAAACTCCGACTATTTCAAAGTAATTTAAATACGAAATGACTTTTAATTCACTGTAAAGTTGCAAAATGTCTTGAAACACAGCAATCATTGTTATTGACTGAGATAAAATGAAGAACATGGCCACAATTTTATTAAAGAAAAAATAACAAGCTTAGCTCATAGCATTATGAGAAGAAGCAAGTTCATAGCTCTATGCTCTTCACTTGAGGCTCCACAAAAATCAACAATACAGACAGACTCAAGTAATAAGCCCACAAAAAATATACCGTTGACGATGGCGGTGGCTGTGGTGGTCTTTGATCCGAGCTTGGAACTTGGTTTCCAGACTTGTATCGCGACATCGATTCATGCCGATCAAAATGATTTTGCCGTTTGTGGCGACCCTGAAAACCAAACAGAGAAAGGGCAAACCCATTGAATATTCCTGAATGATTCGTATTGTACTCATAATAGAAGAAAAATAAATTACGTCGAAGAAAAACAAATCGTCATATCTGTCATATAGAAGCAAGATAAATCCGAATCTACAAGCTCCAATTTCTCTCAACAATCCACCAAAAATATCAATATATCAACATAAACTAACCAGCTTGTTTACAAACCCACTTCGCCAAATTCGAATCCCTCGAATCCGAATTAGAGTTGACAGTGTTCCGGTGCAGGTTCGTTGCAAATATTCAAATTCGTAACCCTAAACTCAAATATTCAACGGATAAGTAACGACATACCTGGTCTGAGTTGTGAATTTGATCGGCGAGTCTTCTAGGATTCGAATTCCCCATTCGAAGGTTAGGGTTTCGTCGACGAAAACAGTGATTGAAGCGTAGCGCTGAAAGAAAGAGAGAGTAGCGCGAGAGAGATGTTCGAGGTCGAGGTCGAGATCGAGATCGAGAGTGATGAGAGAGAGAGAGAGATGAGAGAGAAAGAGATCGGGAGAGTGATGAGAGAGAGAGATGAGAGAGAGAGAGATGAGAAAGAAAGAGATCGGGAGAGTGATGAGAGAGAGAGAGAGAGTTCGGGAGAGTGATGAGAGAGAGACGAAATTAGGTTTGAAATAAGTTGGCACGTGTGAAGTTAAAATGAATTGAAAACTTCACATGTGTGAAATAAGTTGGATTTGCATTTTCTATCCAATTTGTGAAGGAAAATGAAATCCATATTTTAGTTATACAATTTCCATCATATTTTCCATCAAAAAAACTTTCCATCTTGTTTTCCTCAATCCAAACAAGACCTAAAAAATGCAATGGATTCTCATTTTCATTTCCTTTGTATTTTCCGGGTTCCAAACGAGGCCTTAGGGAGAGTAACTTTGTACCATTCCTTAGTATATATAAAGGATGCTATGTGTTGTATTCCTTTGTACTCAAAACAAGAAACACTTGTACTTGTAAACTTTCCCAATTGAGTTTATAGTTTTGCAGCGGCAAAGTGGATGTAATTTTCTCATTGAAAGTGAACCACTATAAATCTTTTGTGTCCCTTCTTTTATTTTATTTTGTTTGTTTTTTGAAAAAAGAGTTTGACGAAGTAAACCCAATAATTGTTTGGGCAAAGTGACGAACTAAATCCAACGATGCCTGGACGAAGTGACGAAGTCAATCCTAACAATTGGTATCAGAGCTTCTAGGTTTGCAGTTTCTTATTGAAAAGGAGTGCGGCTTGTGGAGAAGAAGTGACGTAGAAAACAATGGGAGACGAAGAAGGCATGATGCACGGGATCGAGAAGTTCGACGGGTCGGACTATGCATTCTGGAGAATGCAGATCGAGGATTATATGTATGGAAGAAAGCTTCATCAACCGCTGAGCGAGAAACCAGAGAAGATGGACGAGGCAGATTGGAATCTCCTCGACAGGCAGGTTCTGGGAGTTATTCGACTGACGCTGTCGAAGAACGTAGCTCACAACGTGGCGAAGAAAAAGACCACGGCGGGAATGATGAAGGTCCTGACGGACATGTACGAGAAACCCTCGGTGAACAACAAAGTGTTTCTGATGAAAAGGCTTTTCCACTTGAAGATGGATGAAGGAGCCGGGGTAGCCACTCACGTGAATGAGTTCAATACAATCGTCAACCAACTGTCATCGGTTGAGATCGAGTTCGACGACGAAGTGCGAGCTCTGATCCTGCTCGCGTCCTTACCAAACAGCTGGGAGCCGATGAGGGCCGCGGTCAGCAACTCGGTTGGAAGTGCGAAGTTAAAATTTAACGACGTGCGAGATCGCATCCTTGCCGAAGAGGTGCGAAGGATTGATTCTGGCGAGGTCTCGACGAGTTCAGCCTTGAATGTGGAGAACAGGGGAAGAAACCACAACCGTAATCAGAACCGAGGGAAGGACAGGTCGAAGTCACGGAGTGGGCGAGGTCAGTCTAGGTCGTGGCGACCTTTTCCGTGTTGGAACTGTGGCGAGTCCGGCCACATCGGGAAGTATTGCAAGAAGCCAACCAAGGAGAAAGGCGGAGCCCATGCTGTCACTGAAGATTTAGCAGATGCGTTACTGCTAACGGTGGATAGCTCGATTGACTCTTGGGTGCTCGACTCAGGAGCATCTTTCCACACCACTCCAAACAGTGACATTCTGGAGAACTATGTCGCAGGAAATCACGGGAAGGTCTATGTAGCTGATGGTGAATCTCTAGACATTGCTGGTGTCGGCGACGTTAGGCTGAAGATGGGCAACGGGCAAGTCTGGAAGATCAACAAAGTCAGAAACGTGCCGAAGTTGATTAGGAACCTAATCTCGATGAGTCAGCTCGATGATGAAGGTTACACCACGACGTTTGGGAATAACTCGTGGAAGGTCTCAAAGGGAGCTATGGTGGTAGCTCGCGGACAGAAGACATGCACGCTCTACATGACATCAAGCTGCAGAGACATGGTGGCCGTGGTCGACAACACCGCGCGGACCGAGCTGTGGCACTGCAGGCTCGGACACATAAGCGAGAAGGGGATGAAGATGCTAGTGAAAGACGGCATGATCCCGGAGCTGAAGACGGTGGAACATCACCAATGCGAGAGCTGCATTCTCGGGAGCAAAAGCGAGTTAGCTTCACGAATGCGAGCAGAGAGCTGAAGGCGGAGAAACTCGAGTTGGTACATACCGACGTATGGGGACCAGCTCCAGTCCCTTCACTTGGAGGATCTCGCTACTATGTGACATTCATAGACGATTCCACGAGGAAGGTATGAGTTTATTTTCTGAAAAAATAAATCTGACGTGTTCGCTACCTTCAAAAAGTGGAAGGCGATGGTCGAGCTGGAGACGAGCTCGAAAGTGAAGTGCTTGAAGTCCGACAATGAAGGAGAGTACGTCGACTCCGACTTCAAGCGGTATTGTGTTGACAACGGGATCAAGATGATGAGAACGATCCCAGGAACCCCCCAACATAACGAAGTAGCGGAGCGAATGAATCGCACGCTGAATGAACGAGCTCGGAGTATGCGGATTCACTCCGGCCTGCCCAAGACGTTTTGGGCCGATGCAATCAACACGGCAACCTTCTTGATAAATCGAGGACCGAGCATCCCTTTGAATTTCAGAATTCCAGAAGAGGCGTGGAATGGGAAGAAGGTAAACCTTTCTTATCTGAAAGTGTTCGGTTGTTTATCATATGTTCATATTGATGAATCTGTTCGAAGTAAGCTCGATCCGAAATCTAAAAGGTGTTATTTCATTGGTTATGGTGACACTGAGCTCGGCTATCATTTCTGGGATGCCCACGCAAGAAAGATAGTCCGAAGCAGGAATGTTGTCTTCAACGAGCAGACGATGTACCAGGATGAGCTGAAGGGGAGCTCGACGAGGAAAGCTCCTGAGGGCAAGAAGTCAATGATCGACCTGAAAGACTTCTCGGCGACCGAGCTGGAAGAAGAAGACACTTCGATGACCGAGGTGAGATCGGGCCGAGCTGATGGCGGTCACGAGATCGAAGAAGAAGACACTTCGATGACCGAGGTGAGATCAGGTCGAGCTGATGGCGGTCACGAGATCGAAGAAGAAGCTGATGAAAACACCGAGCTCGAGGTGAATCAGGGGACTCCGATCACCGAGCTGTGGAGATCGTCAAGAGTCAGAAAACCGGTACACAAGTTTTCTCTATCTCTCAACTACATCCTCCTTACCGACAGAGGAGAGCCGGAGTGCTATGAAGAGGCTATGGAGGTCGACACCTCGACCAAGTGGGAGCTCGGCATGAAGGACGAGATGGATTCATTGATCATGAATCATACTTGGGAGCTGGCAAAGTTACCAGCTGGGAAGAAAACACTGCACAACAAGTGGGTGTACCGGATAAAGAAGGAGAGCAATGGAAGCCAACGGTTCAAGGCAAGACTGGTGGTGAAAGGTTTCCAGCAGAAGGAGGGAATCGATTTCACAGAAATCTTCTCTCCGGTCGTCAAGCTCGTGACGATCAGAACCGTGCTGGGGTTGGTTGCCAAGGAAAATCTGCATCTGCAACAGATGGATGTGAAGACGACATTTCTTCACGGTGATCTCGACGAAGATATCTATATGAGGCAGCCCGAAGGCTTCGAGGTGAAGGGAAGAGAGGAGCTCGTGTGCAAGCTTCAGAAGAGTCTCTACGGGCTGAAACAAGCCCCACGACAGTGGTACAAGAAGTTTGACAACTTCATGAAGCGAGCTGAGTTCGGCAAGTGTGAGGCCGACCACTGCTGCTACTTCAAGAGACTTGAAGACTCCTACGTGATTCTTCTGCTCTACGTCGACGACATGATAATTGTAGGTGCCAACCTGCACGAGATCGACGAGCTGAAGAAGAGATTGTCCGAAGAGTTCGCGATGAAGGATCTAGGAGCCGCGAAACAGATTCTCGAGATGAGAATCAAGAGGACGACAGAAAGCATCGAGCTCTCACAGGAGGAGTACGTGAAGAAGGTGTTCCAACGCTTCAACATGGAGGACGCGAGGTCGGTTAGCTCGCCGCTGGCCAACCACTTCAAATTGTCCAAGCAACAATCGCCAGTAACAGAGGACGAATTGGCGTACATGGACAAAATCCCCTATGCTTCGGCCATCGGAAGCTTGATGTACGCAATGGTGTGCACGAGGTCGGACATTGCTCATGCAGTGGGAGTTGTGAGCAGGTTTATGAGTAACTCGGGGAGAGAGCACTGGGAGGCTGTGAAGTGGATCCTCTGATATCTGAGAGGCAGCTCGACCTCGGCATTGGTATTCAGGAAGTCCGAACTAGGACTCCAAGGTTACGTCGATGCTGACAATGAGGGCGACATCGACAGCAGAAAGAGCACGACCGGTTATGTCTACACATTCGGAGGGACGGCTATCAGTTGGGTGTCGAGGTTGCAGAAGATCGTTGCCTTTGTCGAGCTGCGAGGCGGAGTATGTGGCCATCACCGAGGCCACAAAGGAGATGATATGGCTACAGACTTTTCTGGGCGAGCTCGATCAAGACCATGAAGGGAGTGTGCTGTATAGTGACAGCCAGAGCGCCATTCAGTTGGCGAAGAACCCAGTGTATCATGCGAGGACGAAGCATATACAGCTGAGATACCACTTCATCAGGTCGGCTTTGGAAGATGGTATATTGGTACTTGAGAAGATCGCAGGGAGTCAGAATCCCGCCGACATGTTTACGAAGTCTGTGCCGTATGACAAACTGAGGTTGTGCTCGACCTCAGTTGGACTCCTCGTCTGATGAGTTGAGTCGCCGCTGCAGAATGGAGACGCGTGATGAGATTAGTCTCCAAGTGGGAGATTGTTAATGGTGGAGCCTAATTTGAGGAATTGGAAAAAGTCCCAAATCGTTTAGGGAGAGTAACTTTGTACCATTCCTTAGTATATATAAAGGATGCTATGTGTTGTATTCCTTTGTATACAAAACAAGAAACACTTGTACTTGTAAACTTTCCCAATTGAGTTTATTGTTTTGCAGCGGCAAAGTGGATGTAACTTTCTCATTGAAAGTGAACCACTATAAATCTTTTGTGTCCCTTCTTTTATTTTATTTTGTTTGTTTTTTGACAAAAGAGTTTGACGAAGTAAACCCAATAATTGTTTGGGCGAAGTGACGAACTAAATCCAACGACGCCTGGACGAAGTGCCGAAGTCAATCCTAACAATAATTTTGGGTATATATATATATATATATATATATATATATATATATATATATATATATCTTCAACTCTCTCATTTTTGGTCCTGCCTCTCTTAGGGCTCTGCAGCTAGGAAATTTGATTTCTAGTTCACCAACTCACTTGAGAATAATTAAATTCCAACAAAAATCTGTTGAGTTTATTTCGTTGATTCTTCACTTATAGTTGTTTTGGTGCTCCTAAATATAGGAAATTATTTGTTATTCCGCCATATTTTTTTAAATCCACATAATATATTCCAATGGTGAGTACGTGAGTTCACACCTGAGCCAAGCCTGAGTTCAGGGCCCAGAATAGTAAGCCGTAATACTAACCGTTCAGTAATATACGGTTTGTAGCATGAAACCATACTCGTTTAAAAGTTAAACTTAATGAAAAGTCACAAGAAATCAAGTATTCACCTCAAGACTAATATGAATTTCAAAAGACCATTGAGCTGTAAAAAAAGACTTCTAACTAAAGAAAACGTCTTTTCTTCGAGTCCTCTACATTTATGTGGTCTTATTCAACGTGAATAATAACATGCATAGGTAAATTGTAGGGTCCAACTCTTACGTCACAAAAATATGAACTCGTTGGTCTACCTAATAGTCTTTAATCATTCACAAAGATTATCAATTATATATTTTAAACTACTATGAGGGGGTTTGTTTTCGTACTTGATTCATCTTTTGTCTAGAGTAGTTTATGGAAGGTTTTGAACTAAGTTACGGAAAATTATTCCATATGTTATAAAATATTAAGTAAATATTACAATGCTCAAAATTAACTGTTTACAATAAAAAGCTGATCAGTACAAGTACTTTGTGGGCACACCTCAACATAAAACAATGTAGATTTTTTTTTTTTTTTTCATTGTCTGGGTTGGATACCAGTGATGATCGCTAAACTTCAGGCTATTGCTGATTTCTGATGAGTAACGCAGTAAGCTTGAGGAGTAAGAAACAACCATTGGTGCAAGAATCAGCTCAAATGCAAAACTCATTTGCATTAGGCCAAGACATCTACGCTATGCAGCTAAAAGTGAAATCGCAAGTGATGACCCGACTTCTTATCACCATTCACTGCCATAACAAAACAGTCTCAAATCTTTCAAATTCACTGCTAGAAATCATAGACATTTGAGAAAATCAAAGAGGAATTCTTTTCATAGCTTTGATACCAACCTCAAAACAAACAATAGGTGTGCTCACGTAGGCATTGTTCAAACCAGTACTGTTTGAGAAATTTGTTGATAAAGTTGGAATGTAAAACTTGCACTTTTCAGTTTGAATGGGAGTGCGAAAGAATCTGCTGTGTTTTTTAATTAGTTTTCTTGTTTTGTTACTTACCTATTAATCATATATGCTTAAATATAAACAAGTAGAGCTATGATTTATTTGTAATCATACACAATTCAGAGGAATAAATCAGTGATATTATTTGTCCTCTTATATCTATTGGAATTACTAATATACAGAGACACAAAATGACATTAACTGTTAAGATGATGAATGATTTTCTGAGTGTACAGTGTTTAGACTTTAGATACAAAAGCACTTTACAAGTATTTTTTATCTCCCTGAAAATATCAAATAAAAAAGTTCGAAAAGGTGTTTTATATTCCTATATACCAGTCTGTATAGAATTAACTTTACATGGAAGTTTTCTCAAGGAAAAAAAAAATAAAGAAAAAAAAAACTTTACATGGAAGTAGAGATTTCTCTCATAGGGCATGCAAATGCTTTACTCTGTCTATAGCTTTCTTGACCTTGGTCAACGGCTCATCATACAATACAGCCGGGTTATCAAACTCCGAAGCCAAGCTCGGGTCCCCAAGGAAGGCTCGGAACGAGTCTGCGACTGAGTAAGAGAGCGACTTGAGATTGTAGCCTCCTTCAAGAAAGAAGACGCATCGACCACCACATAAATCTCTGGAAAGCTGACGAATATAAGAAGCAAGCATGTAGTACGTCCCTGTTGTGAATTGCAGGCTGGCTAGTGGATCCAGTACATGAGCGTCGTACCTTTAAATCATTTAATAGCATTCTTTTACCATATTTGGATTGAGGAAAAATTGAGGGAAAGTATAGTGGATTTAGAATTTAAACCAATGAGAATTCAAATGTGTGCTGAATTTCATTTTCCCTAATTTTGCACGTGTTTTACCTTTTTCTTCCCTAGTTTTCAAAGTTTAGTCTTTTTTTCTTATTCAAACGTCGTAAACACATCCGAACAAAAACAAAAAATAGTAGGGAGTTTACTTGCTCTCTCTCAAATTTTCCATAACTTCCGGATACAATAAAGAAATTGATTTTCAGTCCAAATTATTCCTCACATTATTTATTTTCTTTCGAATTTTCATTTCCCTTAGAAAAACCCAAGTTCCAAGCAACAGCTGAAGTATCAAGACTACAACATCATAACATTCATAGAACTATTAAGAGTCGTGTAGAACTCACCCTGCAGAGACGAGGATAATGTCGGGTCTGAATCTCTGAGCACATGGTACAATAACTTCATCGAACACAGTTCTCATCGCGGTATCACCAGAGCCTCCCGGTATAGGAAGATTTAGAGTTGTCCCTTCCCCATCTCCTCGACCGATCTCATCAACTTTACCGGTGCCCGGGTAGCTTCCATCCTAATAGTTGCAAATCCGCAAAAAAATAAATATGCTGGTTTATTTTCCTGAGCGAAGATGTTGCAAATTGCTGCTTTAATGAAATCTAGATGCACTTATAAGTCCATCTTCTCACTACTACAGAATAAGTCCATGCACTATGGGAGTACTCATATTTTTTCTTAATTTTGTGCTTTTATCAGAGAAGGAACTATAATCAAAGGAGCACAAAGAGGGTAAGAAGTAGAGAAGATTGCTAGAGATCATATAGTTACTGACTTGGTGAGTTGAGAGGAAAAAAATATCTGGGTCCTCGTAGAAAGCATCATTTGTTCCGTTTCCGTGATGCACATCGAAATCAATGATGAAGACACGCTTCAAGCCGTGTACTCGTTGAGCATAACGGGCTGCTATGGCCACATTTCCAAAAACACAAAACCCCATAGGACCCTTGGGTATAGCATGATGTCCCGGTGGTCGTATCAAAGCAAAACCTGTGAGCTGACCTTGGTTCAACTTTGATGCTTCAACCTGATAAATTAAGCATAATATTTACTAAGTTCAGGACCAGTGTCCACATTTAGGACCTTTCTTCCTGTTTTTCTTGAAAAGAAAAACATAATAATAAAAAAAACTGATAATCAGACCCAATTGATCTTCAATACCGATGAAACCCAAAACCGTCGAAATGCTTAAATAGGTAAACTAGTAAACAGAGAAAATGAACAGATGAAGAAATTCATCAACTGAGAAACTGACTAAGGCATCACCACTGAATCAACTAAGGTAAGCCCGGCTCCAGCTGCTTTTAGTGAATCCTGGAATGTCTGCAGTGCGAACTCCATTATTAGCAACGATAACATACGAAAGATAAACTAGACGCTTATGAAGCTGAACTATATCATAAACCACCACAAATTCAGGGTTATTACAAGAACACAAGACAATGATTTCGAAAAAGAATATAGGTGTCCTAAGTTATTTAACTTCATTTCCCCGATTTGTGAGCAAGAATCTCGAAAGCTTTCACGGGATATTAAAGTCAATCAAACCATTAAAAAAAACGCTAATCCATTCTTAGCATCATTGTAGTAGTTTATGTATCCGTGTTGCAATTCAATTTGTTAATGAGAACTTCCAAGTTAGCGTATTTCTCCAAGTTTGTTAAGAAATGATACAGTGAAACACAATTTCGTTGTAGTTTACTAAGCATTATCTTCTACCATAAATAAATTCTATTCATCTTTCTAAGCGTGTAAATAACCAGAGAGAGGAAAAAAAATTGATTTTTTTGTAAACAAAGGCCAAGTCTCCATGAAAAATGACGAGATAAAAGAAGAAGACAGATCTTAATTGTTATGCATACATTTGCAGTAGCATATGTTGGTCCAGATCCTTCAATAAAAATAAGGCCTTGCTGTGAAGCCTGATCCATAGCCTGCATTAACAAACGCGAAAAGATTGCAGCAGAAATTATAAAGAAAACTTACCATGAATAAATCAACTCAGAGTTTATAATTCAAATTCTGTTTGGTATATACCGTGGAATTTATAATTCAAATTCTGTTTGGTATATACCATGGCATTTGATGATTCAATTCACCTTGCATTCATATTCCTCTGGGTTCACTCCCTTTGCAAGCCGGTTGTATGAGAGTGAGTTCTATATTAAAGGTTTATTATTTTCTATGCTGACTCTGATTGTTCTGCAGTCTTTTTGTATCTATAATTAAACGGGTGGCGAAATATATACAGAAAACAGGCAACGTAGCAGGAAGTAAAAATTGTACAACAAAATTACGAGCACCTTCTCAAGACCTGCTACATATGTTCTTGTATGAACACTTGTAATATCATCTATCAAAGCAGGCTTGAAGTCGGTGATTTCCATAATTTCTGAGCCACGCAGCTGCATACAAGAGAAAAAAATTTAAAAAGCAAAAAGTGAAACACTGCAAGTGTCTTCTTTTTCTTTTTCTTTTTTTAAATTAAAAGGATGAATTTGTTAATAATTTTTCGACTATGCATGTTTCTGTTGGTGCTGGGAAATTAAGTTCAAGATACGACTCGGGTTTAGGTAATTTTTCCAAAAGGATTCAGAAGCGGATTCGCAGTGTCAGTGTTCTAAGGAAATATTTCCAGATGCAGCAAGGTTATTCATGATTCACGGAAGTAAATTAAACTACAACCAGGTACTATTAAAACATATTCTTACAGATTTCTTTGACTTTAAGCTAAAAAATTTCCACAATTTTCAAGATGTGCAGTAATCAAATTAGTTGGATAACGTAATACTATCAAAGGATGTCATGAATTCCGCATTATATTTCATACCTTTGGAGTGAGCTCCATTGTTTCAAGAGCAGTCACTATTGAAGGGACTCTAAGATGAGATTCTGGATGAGATTCCTGTTAACAGCGCTAATACCAATTACAGTTACATAATATTTTTTCAATGACATATACATAATAATCAAATATACACTAGAAAAACAGCGCTATTCTATTCTAAGATATTATTCAAGCATTTCAGCCAAAAGATAACAGATACATAGAAATTCAGACAAGGCACGAGTACTATGATGTGAAACACATAGTAAAATCCGTTATATATACCTGATTATGACCCATTGCAGGAGCTACAGCATAAATAATACGCGCATCGGTTAGTTTATGTTTTGTCTCGATACTAGCTGAACAAGCAATGGAATTCCCTCTTCTCTTTGCAAAGCCTCTTCTTTGTATTCCCGAGTTCACGTAGGAAATACAATTTCCAAAACTTTTAACACTCAAGTCAAACGTCATATGACTCTTCTTCTTCCAAAGACGCCGCAGCAGAAACAGCAGCAAATTGCCTAAAAAACAAAAATGTGATCACTTGGCAGGTAATGCAGCTACCATATCTCAAGTATATCCTATATTAAAGATATAATGTCAAGATACAGTGTAATGATTAAACCCAAATGTCACATCCTTTTCTTCTACAATGACTCAATTTAGGTTTCACCAGCTTATATCGTAGACAGGTCGCAAAGACCAACATCGTGCAATTTATCCCACCAAATATATATATATATATATATATATATATATATAGTGATATGTCAGCCTGATTTCAATCCTCCTTGTAAGTGTTTGGGCAAGAAAAAAAAAATCAGAAGAATTTGTCGACGTAGTAATTAAAAAATTGCAGCAAAATCAGGCCTTTCTAAGCAAAAAAAAATCGATAGCTACCAGTACTACAACTTCACAGCTATCGAAAGCTCTTTTAAAATTGAATTCGGAATAAATAAAGAGGCAACAGTAGTATTACTTGAACAATCGACGAATCATGTTTTGAAAATAAGACGAAACATACCAGAGAAAACCGTAGGAGGGGAAATGAGGAGGTCCATATTTCGTTGTGTAAATGATAAGACCATCAACCTAGTCACTTGCTCCACAAATTCATGCCATTTGAATTAACCGAGCGGTCAAATTAAACCAAGGATTTAAATACAGTTACCGCTACCATTCCGGGGTATCGTAAAGGAATACCGGGGAAAGCAGGAAAAAAAAAAAAAAAAAACCGGTACCGTTGAACTTACCGATACCGTTGAGGAATACTGTTAAATATCGTATTTACCGAGAGGAATCCAGAAAAGAAATATACAAAAAATATACAAAGTACGTAAGATAAAATTCATAAAATTAAAAATAGTGTACAATGTTTCAATACATTACCAAATTACAAACACAATAAAAATTAAGTTCAATGTAAAGTACAAATCAAAATGATAAAGTTAAACACAATCCACCAAATACCATAGTTCAAATTCAACATAAAAGAAATATAAAGACTACTCTGGATAGCGACCGTATGCAGCGGTCATACAGTAATCATACCAACTCATGTAATGAGAATGTGCACGAAACCAAATGATAGTCGTACTCATATTGAGTTGCAGCAATAGACATGGACTGGAGGGGATAACCTAGAACTGGTCGCACCGTGTCGGGAGCTAGAGTTCTTAGTGGATAGTAGTCCTGGTTGTAACTGGAAGACACATTCAAATCCAAATCCTATTTTCTAATGTAACCAAAAAATTGAAAAAAAAAAAATTGGATACAAACTCCAATTAAACACAATAATGAAGTTAGAAACTAAGAATTTGAACTAAATCATCAAAAACTAACGACAAATTTCGTGAAGAACACTAAATATCATCAGATTTTAAGAATTGTCGGTATTTGAGCGGTATTTGACCACTTACCGGTAAGTTTCCGTTGAAATGCGTAAAAATTGCCTAGAGACGACCGGAAAGTGGACGGTTTCCTCGGAATCCAAGAAAAAAAACGAAAAGTGAACGGTTTTGTACATACTGGTACCGGGACTTTGAAAAAAAAATGGTTTTCGGACTGGTTTCCGTCCGGTTTCCCCGGAATTTCAAACCATGGATTAAACATGAAAGACAAGAGACATGGCAGTTTAAGAATAAAAAGCAAATAGGGAAGAAATCAGATACACCAGATCTATACGTTGAAATTTCAAAATAACCACCGTTTTAATAAATTTTTAAAAATATCCAATTTTAATATATATATATATATATATATATATATATATATATATATATATATATATATATAGTTACAAACTACAAAGTTCTATATCAAATTTAACCCTACCAAGAAAATATATCTTTTTTAAAAATAAAACTAATAAAATCATATATGTGTGTGTGTGTGTGTATATATATATGGTTATATAGGTGTATAGCCATTTTTGCTATAGGGGATTTAATTAAATTTAGCCAACCTTTTGTTAATTTTTAGTAAATAACCACACCAACCAATTTACAAAATGTAAAAAGACCAAACCAGCCTCAGTTTGAATCCCGCCCAAATTGAACTATATATTAATTAATAATGACAAATATTTTGTCAATAACTGCTCCCGCTATTCGAGGTAAGAAAATTAAATCCCCTTAAATGAGAAATGAGGTAACATCGCATTTGACGAACAAAGCAGACGGGAAATCCAAACCAGAGTGGAACTTCGAATTCTCCTTCTCGACAAGACTCGCTACTTCCTCGCCTTTCTCTTCCGGGAAATCAACCACCGTCACGAATATTCTTTTGCCTGCCAGAGCCAAACACAGAGCTTTTCCTGCAAGCAAGCACCGAATTTCACAATCACCAATCCTATCTGGATGAGAGAGAGAGAGAGAGAGATAGAACCGTACCAATTCCAGAAGCACCGCCGATGACGAAAGCTGACATTCCTGGTGTGAGCTTCATGATTTTCCGATTGCGAAGGAAAAATCTTCTGTGATTGTCTTTGAGTTTCGCGGTAAAACATGATACACCTAATCTTCCTCTGTTTGTTGAAAAAAATCAACTTGCTAATTTAGGGATAACATATGTGTTATGCGAGATTTTTCCATGTCCAAAAAAACATGAAAGCCCAACCCAAAAACGAAAAAGCGCAGTGAGCCCAGTCCAAGAAACAAAGCGGAAAACTCGAAGACTTGACAAAAGGACATGAAGCAACCCGCTCTTATCTCAACAAGCGGGGCTCGCTTGAAGCAATCCGCTTCTATCCCGACAAGCGGCTCGCTCGAACCACCCCGCTCCCGTCTCGACAAGCGGCTTGCTCGAAGCAACCCGCTTCCGCCTCGACAAACGGCTCGCTCGAAGCAACCCGCTTCCGCCTCGACAAATGGCTCGCTCGAAGCAACCCGCTTCCGCCTCGACAAATGGCTCGCTCAAAGCACCCCGCTCTCGTCTCGACAAGCGGCTCGCTCGAAGCACCTCGCTTCCGCCTCGACAAGCGGCTCGCTCGAAGCAACCCGCTTCCGCCTCGACAAACGGCCCGCTCGAAGCAACCCGCTCCCGTCTCGATTAGGGGCTCGCTCGAAGCAACCCGCTCCCGTCTCGACAAGTGGAGCTCGCCCGAAGCATTCAGGTTGGATCGATGTCGAAGCACCCAGGCTGGGTCAATCTCGAAGTACCAGACTGGGTCGATCTCGAAGTACCCAGGCTGGATCGATGTCGAAGTACCCAGGCTGGGTCAATCTCGAAGTACCCAAGCTGAGTCAATCTCGAAATATCCAGGCTGGATCGATGTCGAAGTACCCAGGCCGGAGCAATCTCGAAACATCCAAGCCGGATCGTCCCCGAAGCGTCCACGCTGGATCGATCTCGAAGTACCCAAGCCGGAGCGGAAACACCCAGGCCGGACCGACCCCCCAGGCGAGCTCGGCATTCAGGCAGGCTTGGCCTCAAGGCGAGCTCGACCCCCCAGGCGAGCTCGGCCTCCAGACGAGCTCGACCCCAGACGAGCTCGACCTCCAGGCAGGCTTGGCCTCCAGACGAGCTCGACCCCAGGCGAGCTCGACCCCTCAGGCGAGCTCGACCTCCAAGCGATCTCGACCCCCAGGCGAGCCCGGCCTCCAAGCGATCTCGGCCCCCAGGCAGGCTTGGCCTCCAGACGAGCTCGACCCCAGACGAGCTCGACCTCCAGGAGAGCTCAACCCCCCAGGCGAGCTCGGCCTCCAGACGAGCTCGACCCCCCAGGCGAGCTCAACCCCCAGGCGCGCCCGACCCCCCTCTTTTCCATTTCGCAAAGGGGGACTTGCCCGACCCCCCTCTTTTCCATTTCGCAAAGGGGGACTCGCCCGACCCCCTCTTTTCCATTTCGCAAAGGGGGACTCGCCCGACCCCCTCTTTTCCATTTCGCAAAGGGGGACTCGCCCGACCCCCCCTCTTTTCCATTTCGCAAAGGGGGACTCGCCCGACCCCCTCTTTTTCCATTTCGCAAAGGGAGACTCGCCCGACCCCCCTCTTTTCCATTTCGCAAAGGGGGACTCGCCCGACCCCCCTCTTTTCCATTTCGCAAAGGGGGACTCGCCCGACCCCCCTCTTTTCCATTTCGCAAAGGGGGACTCGCCTGACCCCCTCTTTTCCATTTCGCAAAGGGGGACTCGCCCGACCCCCATCTTTTCCATTTCGCAAAGGGGGACTCGCCCGACCCCTCTCTTTTCCATTTCGCAAAGGGGGACTCGCCCGACCCCCCTCTTTTCCATTTCGCAAAGGGGGACTCGCCCGACCCCCCTCTTTTCCATTTCGCAAAGGGGGACTCGCCCGACCCCCCTCTTTTCCATTTCGCAAAAGGGGACTCGCCCGACCCCCCTCTTTTCCATTTTTCAGAAAGTGGGCCTCGCCCGAATCCCTTCACTCCTACCCTAAATCTCGCCGCCTCACTATAAATACCTGAGAGAAACACTTATCAAGGGCTGGCTTTTTCTCTCTCTAACGAGATTATACCAAATTCTCTACTCAGCTATTTCTCTCTCTAAAAACACATTTGGGACCGAAATCAAGAACAAAGAGGATCAAAGCCACTTCATACATTCTTTTTCACACAAAAACAGAGGAACAATCTACTTCCATTCTCTCTAGAGTGGGAGAAGGGAAGCTTACTCTCTCTCTAAACCCAAGGCTCCAAGCCAAATTATATTCCCTCTACAAGAGTGTCCAAGATCTTGAGAAACCAATTCTCAAGTTCTTCACTTGATAAGAGGAATATCCCATAACTAACCTCACAGGTTCGAAGACACGTGGCCAAGTCCGCTCACGTCACGTGTCCGTAAGTGTTAATCCAAAAAACGACTTAACAATATGTAATGTTCGTTGTAGAGATCTAATTGTCAGATTTATTGGTACAATTGTTTCCAAGTGTGTATTTCCATCAAGTTATTATATTATCAGTTTGGGATCTCTTGAATTTGAGACTTTTGTTTAAGAAATTGACATTCGATCTCATTTTGGAACTGGATTCAGGAATTCGGTTCTTCTCCTTTTTTTATTTTTTTTCTTTTTGTAAATACAAAGCATATTTACAGTATGTTCGTGTAAATAGAAAACATATTTACAATATATTCATTGTAAATAAAAATCATATTTACAGTATATTCACTGTAAATACAAAGCATATTTACAGTATATTCGTGTAAATAAACTAAAAAAAATTCTGGAAATATTTTGGGCCTTCTAAAATTATGAATATATGGAAGACAAAATAATATCAATAAATGAAGAATATATTTACAGATTTTATCCATAATGAATTGCCACGAAAATAGAAACTAATTACCTAAAGTCAACGCTGAAAACTTCCAAATACATAACAATAAATGGGTTGAGAACTTTCAAAATCTGCTGGAAAATTCAAATTTCAAATTTGAAAACTTCCCTATTCGGTTTCAATATTTTATTCGAAATAAAAAAAAACTACCTAATTAAAATAGCAGCCAATTAAATAAGGGCAAAAGTGTAAAACTAATTCAATTAATAAGTTGTCACGTAAACAAGATGGCTATTTACGGAAAATTAACGAAAGGTTGGCTAAAACCAAAATGCTATTGTTTAAGATGGCTACGCAGCCAATTATTTGATATATATATATATATATATATATATGTGTGTGTGTGTGTGTGTGTGTGTGTGTGTGTGTGTGTGTGTGTGTGTGTGTGTGTGTGTGTGTGTGTGTGTGTGTGTGTTGTCACCATAAATTGGACAACGATTGAATACTTCAGGTTGTTCGACTCAAGGTTGGATCAAGTGGTTGTACCCGAGTCAAGTACGAGAAAATCGTAAGTCACAAGTATCACTCTCCTAACTCAAGAACGTTCGTCGTTCGTTGTAGATATTTGAGAATAAGAAAAAGAGAAAATAAGCTAGAAGTGTGCAGAGGTTGTGCTTCTGGCGCGCATTCCGACGCTCAACATTAATGTGATTGTCATGCTTGAAATGGGGGCACCAATATTAATAGAGAATATTTAGAAGATTTGTGGCTCGATTAAACTGTATGCGAATTGAGTCATTCGCACCACAACGTTTCCCAGAGTCTTGGCTTGTCTGATAGTCTTTGCCTTTGTTGTTTGGTTGTGTGACTTTGCGTCTGTACTTGATGTTCTGACCTTGTTGTTTTCACAGGTTCTTCATCTAGAGAGAGGGCTCGGGCTTAAAAGTCTATACGAGATTCGAGTGCCCTTGAAGCAACTCATTCTTGGATTGCGACGCATGCCAACCGAGCAAGTTCTGGGGTCTGCCACTCGATCGAGCCTGACCCTCGTACTTCTCTAAAGAGGACGTTGACTTCAGCACTTTTGAATG
The DNA here is from genome assembly GCF_054948205.1 of Urtica dioica subsp. dioica. NCBI lineage: Eukaryota > Viridiplantae > Streptophyta > Magnoliopsida > Rosales > Urticaceae > Urtica > Urtica dioica. The sequence goes on along the minus strand of NC_142764.1, from coordinate 13,675,116 downwards.
CGCCTTCCGAATCGAAGCAGGCTCATTCCATGATCACTCGATCTTGAGGCCATGGAACTCAAATGAGAGTGCTCTAAAGGCCTACAAGAGTCACCTCTGAAGGTCTGGAAGGACGTTGTGTCAGACAGCGACACGGAGTATTTTAATAATGGCATAGCCGATACAGAGAACGTGAATCTCTTTCTCTTTTCTTCTCATAGTTGTTACGTAAGTCACCCTTTGCTAATTCGTGTCTTTTTCGCCTTAGGTGCTCGGTCGCAATATGCGAGGCGAGAAGATCCTTCTCGACTTTATTTGTCTATTTGGCTTGGTCATGGAGGAGTTGGCTCGCACGAAGTCTTAACTGATTCAATCCGAGGGGGGTTCCCACTCTCAGGCGAAGTTCAAGAAACTTCACGGCGATCTTTAGCAGACTCGCATGAAACTCAGAGTCGTTCGTGGCCGGCGACAATACGCCAGGTCAGAGATCACGAGATTGAGAGACGAGTTGTTTACCGAGCGCAAGACATCCGAGGGGGCGGCTCGCACCGTGGAGGTCTTTCATGGTAAAGTCCAAGATCTCCGGCGACAGTCGGATATTGTTTTGTCGTCGGAATCTGACAAGTCACAACAGAGACGTCCTCGTCAGTGGGTTTGTCGGACATGGACTCGTCAGCAATTGTTTTGCTCTCCGACGATGCCTCCGACGTCGAAGGGCGAGGTTTTTTTCTTTGTAGAAGAGCTGGCCGTGAGAAGGAAAAAGAAGGTGACGAATGACAACGAAGAGAGAGAGAGAGAGAGAGAAGGAAATAACAAATATATTAAAGCAAAAAAATGTCTAAAGTACTATAGGTTGTACAACGGTACAACAATATTGTTGCATAACTCTCGATTGACATCTCATTGCATTCTACAACGGTAAAGTGTACCGTTGTATAAAGTTCAAATTGTATACTTTTTTACAACGGTTGTATAATCTCATATTTGTAATAGTGAACATCGCATTGAGCATTAGCCTTCGGCAAGATTCCATCAATGAAGTCAAGTTTATTCTTAGCACGTAAGGTCATGTCGATCAATTGCTCGATTCCACATACCATAATTAACACATGTAAGTAGAGGCCTAACAAGGACAGATGAACTTTCTTAATAATGGACATCATAAAATTGGATGTGGCCATTGGTGAAGTGGTGTTGAAGGCCGGAATGGCATCTTCAAGGTTGAATTCCTCAGACATGATGAACTATAAAAAAAATTGCAAATGAGAATAATAAAAACGCATGTATTGATTCATTGCTGGGATATAATAACAAAGAAATAGTAGGAAAAAAAATGCAAGTAGACTCACTGTTCGTTAAAAAAAAAAAGAAGATGAAAAGAAAATAAAAAATGCAAATAAAAGGTCTGCTCTGATACCAGATCGTTTTCCTCGTTCGAGAACCTCTTCCCTCCTTCTACTCCGTTCCGAAGAGTAACTAGGATCAATTCAGTCACGCCTTCATCAATTTGGACTCTGGGCTCTTCTACTTCAACTTCTTTTTTATTTATGCATAGAAATCACACTTGGAAAGGGTGGACAATTAGCTCGAGCAGCAGGTGCTGTAGCGAAACTTATTGCAAAAGAGGGAAGACATAAGAGATATTTGATATTGGACGTCATTTTATTGCGAAATATCATGAATGAAACACAGAGATATAAGACCATAATCCTCGTATAAATACTATTCCACCATTTATAATATTTGTTTTTTTATAAACCCGAGCCCTTTTTTATATGAACTCAGGCTGTATGCGTACATATATTTGATTGACTAAATAAATATATTACGTTCTTGAAAGAGGAAGACAGGGAGGATATCACTACTTCCTTCTCGAAATGAAAAAAATTCCAATAGCAATAACTACACTCATTTATCGTAATTCGTTTCCTAGTCGAGTAAACAAAAATTTGAAGACAAAAATAAAAATTACGATAGAAGAGTGAGGTGCTATTTTGAAGACTAAAAAACTGATGTTAATGCGATTTCTCAGATAACATTCACGGGACACGCGTCGGGGTGTGAGCTTGCAACGTGTCTCGATCTCGTGTTGCGGGGTCACGTTTCCTCGGATCTCGAAAGAGTGGTGAAGACTTGATTCCTCTAAAGAGTCATTCGGATTGGTGTTATGTTCTTCTAGTCTTCTCGTCGGATTCTTCGTCTTCTCTTCGTTCTCTTCTCTTGATCTTGATTCCTTCTTATGTTCTCTCTATCTTCGTCTTTGTCTTTTTCTTGATTTTTGTTCGATATTTTGAATGTTTTGAAAGAATCGAGAGCTTTTTTCTCTTCAATTTTTTTTCCAAAATGGTGAAAAATGAGAGGTCTTTATAGGATTTTGAGTGTTCAAAGTCATGGGCATGTGGAGTCCACTTGGTCGGAGGGATCCTCTGGTTTTGAGGATTTTTGTGGACGTATCCTCTGGTTTTGTGGGTTCAAGCGGAGGAATCCTCTAGTTTTGAGGGTCCTAGAGGAAGGGTCCTCCGATTTTGTGGGTTTTGGCGGAGGAATCCTCTGGTTTTGGGAGTCCTGGCGGAGAGAGATCCTCCGGTTTAGGAAATTCTGGCGGAGGGGTCCTCCGGTTTTGTGAGTTCTCTGGCGGAGGAATCCTCTGGTTCATCGATCTTTGGCGGGAGGGTCTTCCGGTTTTAGGTCCCTTGGTGAGAAGGGTGTGTTGGTTTTATGTCATTTTTTGCATTTGGATTGTAAGAGTTGCCAGTTATTGAAACATATCTCATTATGGGCTGCTCTCAGGTTTACTCACGGTTCAGAAGATAAAAGAAATAATATATTGTCTCTAAGAATATAAGATTGCAAGAGTTCAAAAAATTTAGGAAATCTGACTATAGGTTCTTAATAAAATTTTGTGGTATTAGCGTCTCTATACATAGTTGAATACCCATATCCTAGTTCGACTAGAATTATGATAAGTTTCTTTAAAAAAATTTATTTATTAACATTATTTTTTTTAAACCAATAAAAAAGAGTACGTTTAAGATTTTATTTTATTTTATATGTAATCACACGAATATTTACATGGAGAGTGAGGGAGAGAGCACCACGTCAATAAGTTTTTTTATTTTTTATATTTTGCGTAATATCATATAATGTATTTTAATAAATAAATTAAATAAATAATACATAATTTTGACGACGGTTATGAGTGCCATTGTTATTGAAGATTTAGAAGTGTTTGTTTTATGAATGCCATTTAGTATGTATGTTTGTGTTTTAGTGGCAGTTTTTATATAATTACTCCTAAAAGTTATAATAAATGGAATTCTTTCAACAAAAATCCACTTTTCAAGTGTCAATAAATAGCATTTTTCTCGTAGTGGCTCCATTATTGTCAAAAGAAAATGCTAGCAATCCCCACGTTGACTTTTACAATATATAGTGGATCATCAGTCTTAGAAGTCTTATGTATTTGCGTGGCTGTATCGATCAAGTATGTGAGATGACCTTGTAGTATTATAAAGACGTTAGACGTGCTACGTCAACTTCTACTTTTGGCTTTTGAGGATGGTAACGGAAGCTTTGCATGGCCAGGCATGATCAAAGACGCTACAATATAATGTCATTATCGTATACACAGTTAAGCATGATATAACCGTAGCATGTTGGCATGGATATTACAAACATATCAAGAGTGTTTTCAGAAAGATAAACAAGAAAGCAACAACAAATCAAGAGTGTGGACCTACACTGACTCTATGAACTTGTGGCTTATATTTCATTTCACCTTTAGTGGCTATAAATTTACCACTATTTTGATATAGCTGTGCCACCAGTTTATTTATTTGGTTTTTTTTTTTCACCTTTTGCACACATAGGAGATAGAGGCTAAAATTGATGACTCGAAAGTTTGTTAAAATATAATATTTTAATAACTTTGAGCCAATTTATATAGAGTTACGCGATGATGGACATGCCTCATTATGTAGACCAAATGGAATTTAGAGAAACTTTTTTTAAATACGAGATTTATGTGGCAGCTAAGGCTATGCGAGTAAATTCCAAAACATGTGAACAACGAAACACACTCGTGAGTGAGAGAGTGTTTCTAAAACAATGATATAAAATACAATAAAATAAAACAAAGAGACTCGTTTAGTGGATACAACCATGCAAACTCGATACCTCTCTAGTAAAGACTAATAACAAAATTCATATTCCACTTTAATGTCTATATATTGATAGCAGAAAAAGTAGCAATTGAAAACATATATACATTTCACATATGTTACGGAAGAAGTTGGCCTGTCCTTGTAAACGTATCACAAGGGAAAAAAAATACGTACTAGGGTTACACGTGAACGTACGTATACTTATAAATAGATACTCAATATAGAAAGAGACATCATTTTGTATATATTAACTCTAGTAGAGGCTCAATATAAAAAGAGATATCATTTTCAAATAGTTAGAAACCCAACTTATAATTATAAATTACAATCGCTAGACATGGCTCGACACAGTCTGGTGGAATGCGATATTTCAAAACTTTTAAAAACTAAAAAAACTAACTAGTAATATGGTACTAAATATTTTGTCAAATTTATTTTTTTCATATTTTTTAATATTACCTTTGCTTTGTATTTGCTAAACTAAGGCTACACATATTTCTTGAATTCAATTATTTTCAAATTTTAAGAACGCTCTAAAAATTTGTTAAATAAATCATGAATTTCATGCGTCTCACAAAAAAAATTTAATTAGATAATTTGTTTTTTTTTATAATTTTGTAATTCAGTAATATAACGTTCTAATATTTCCGCAAAGTAAATTAAGATAAATAAATTTTGAATTAATTTGATAAACATAAAAACTATATATTAGAATATAAAAAATACAGACAGCAGTAAATCTGAACAACTATACTATTTTTCCTTAAATATAAAAAACACAATGATAATAATAATAATGACAAAGGAAAAGTTTGCGGTTGGATTTGGGAGTAGTGTGTATATAAATGGGCTTCTTAGCTCAGAGAGACAGAGAGAGAGAGAACACAAATGGAAGGAAATAGTAGTGATCAGAAGAGTTGTTTAATGCGGAAACAAGGTTGTGAGATTGAGGCCATAGGCATACACTACACCATCCTCACAAAAACCAAAGACAACCCTTTCAAGATCTTCGCCTCCAAAAGACAAGAAGCGCACGACGATGTCGAGGTACAAGGAGTGACGAGGAGGCAAGTGCTGAAGGACGTGAGCTGCGTGGCGAAGCCGTGGGAAGTGCTGGCCGTGGTGGGCCCGAGCGGGGCCGGGAAGTCGTCCCTCCTCGAGATCCTGGCGGGGAAGGCCTCGCCGCAGACGGGCTCGGTCTCGGTCAACGGCAGGCCCATGGACAGAGCCCAGTTCAAGAAGACCTCAGGCTACGTCACGCAGAACGACATGCTGTTCCCTCTGCTCACCGTCGAGGAAACCCTAACGTTCAGCGCCAAGCTGAGGCTCGGAGCCGCGGTGACCCGGGCCGAGCTCGGCTCGAGGGTTGAGTCTCTGCTGGAGGAGCTGGGGCTGAGCCACGTGGCGGGGGCCCGCGTCGGGGACGACCGGGTCCGGGGGATCTCGGGAGGAGAGAGGAGGCGGGTCTCGATCGGCGTCGACGTGATCCACGACCCGAAGGTGCTGATCCTCGACGAGCCGACCTCGGGGCTCGACAGCTCGTCGGCTCTCCAGGTCGTCGACATGTTGAAGACCATGGCCGAGACTCGAGGGAGGACCGTTGTGCTCACGGTCCACCAGCCGGGGTTTCGCATCGTCAAGTCCTTCAACTCGCTCTTGTTCTTGGCCAACGGCTCGGTGCTCCACCACGGGACCGTGGACCAGCTCGCGCTCAACCTCAGGCTCATGGGCTTGGAGCTTCCTCTCCACGTCAACGTCGTCGAGTTCGCCCTCGACTCCATCGACAGCATCGAAGAGAGCAAGGCCGGAGCGGGAAAGTCCTCGATCACCCTCCAACAGCTCTTCCAACAGTCCGGTAGTAAGGCCGACGATCGTCAGTACTATCAAGGAGTTACGAGGGTGGATTTCGCGAACTCGAGGCTCGCGGAGACCGTCGTCCTCACTCACAGGTTCTCGAAGAACATATTCAGGACCAAAGAGCTGTTCGCGTGCAGGACTGTTCAGATGCTTGTGGCTGGGCTGGTGTTGGGGTCGATCTTCCACAACCTCAAGGACGACTTGGTCGGCGCTCAAGAGAGGGTGGGTCTCTTCGCTTTCATTCTCACCTTCTTGCTGTCTTCCACCATAGAGGCTCTGCCCATCTTTCTGCAAGAGAGGGACATTGTGATGAAAGAGACCTCGTGTGGGAGCTACAGAGTCTCGTCCTACGCCATTGCCAACGGTCTCGTCTATCTCCCGTTTCTGCTCATCCTCGCGCTCTTGTTCTCCACCACCATCTACTGGCTCGTCGGCCTGAACCCGAATCTATCGGCTTTTCTGCACTTTTTGCTCCTCATATGGCTCGTCTTGTACACCGCCAACTCGGTGGTGGTGTGCTTCAGTGCGCTCGTGCCCAACTTCATCGTCGGAAACTCGGTCATCGCGGGTGTCATGGGCTCTTTCTTCCTCTTCTCCGGATACTTCATATCCAAGAATGAGATACCGAGCTACTGGATTTTCATGCACTACGTGTCGTTGTTCAAGTACCCGTTTGAAGGGTTTCTGATAAACGAGTTCTCGAACTCGGGAAAGTGCTTGGAGTACTTGTTCGAGAAGTGCATGGTCAGCGGCGAAGATGTTCTGCGAGAGGAAGGCTATGAAGTGGAAAGCCGGTGGAGGAACGTTGGTGTCATGCTTGGCTTCATTTTGCTTTACAGGTTCATTTCTTACGTCATCCTCAGATGTAGATGCTCTCAGAGAGGACTAAGGAGCCTCTTTCTGTGAATTTTATTTTACTTTATTTTATTTTTAATTGTGGAAACACTCTCTCACTCACGAGTGTGTTTCATGGTTCACGGGCTTTGGAATTTAGTCCCATAGCATCAGTTACCACATAAACGTCATGCATGTTTAAAAATAGTTTGTCTATATTCCATTTGGCCTGCCTTTATTAAAATATATATATATATATATATATATATATATATATACATATATATATATATATATATATATATATATCAAATCCATTCGGTCTGATTCCGGATCTCTATTATCGCAAGACGCTATCGCTTTTTTCTCAAAATATAACTTGGAACTGCAATAACTTGGAAGGAGAGCTAACAGCTACTATCAAATTTTGGAATCCAGATCTCTGTATTTTTCAGTGTCCTCCAATCAAAATAATCCAATTTAATTATTTTAATTTATATTTAAATAAATATAAATTAATAATTAAATAAAATGATGACAACTTATTTTGATGAAGGAAACCAAGAGAAACAAAAGGAGAAAGAGGGTGCCCGTTCTTTAATTTAGACTCTGGATGAAATAATTTTTTTTTTTTATTTAACACAGTCTTTAGATGACAGAATGTTTTGTACCACAGAGTAAACTTTAGTGGGATATCTTGATGTTTCACAAAGTTTGTTTAGGTGACAAAATTATTTGTAGCGCAACATAGTGAAGCAAAAACAATGTGTTTTTTTTTTAGCGTGGTACTTTTTGAGCAAAGTGAAATGCAAAAATTACGAGAATAGTCCTTGGTCCCTGGAGGGTGGTCGTTGCAACCAAGCCTCCGTCTCGCAATGAGTAAGTCTACGCCGTCTCCCCAAGGTGCGCAAGTGGACGAGGAAGTAGTGGGTCTTGATGAAGACCAGACCTTGACCTTGCTTGCGTCGAAATTGTCTCTTGTTGAGTCTTCTCGGAGCTCGGATGAACCTAGGCCTAGTGCGGAGGTTCTAATGGCCAAAGTCCTTTCTACGAAGCCTTTAAGGAAAACAACGTTCGTGGCTGTCCTCTCGAAGGCGTGGCACATCAGAGGGAAGTGGTAGGCCAAGGAGCTTATGCCGGGAATTTTCCTGCTTCGCTTTGCCCTGAGCGCTGACAGGGAGGCTTTCCTGGCAAGGCGGCCATGGACGATGAGGGAGCGCAGATGGTGGTGCGTTCTTGGCCGGAAAACTTGCCCATCGAGGAGATTGTCTTCTCCAAATCTCTGTTTTGGGTCAGATTGTGTGGGCTTCCCCCCGATTACATCCATGCTCGAAGTATCAAAAAAATTGTTGGGCTTTTCAGTGCTTTTCTTGAGAGTAACCTGAACCAGTTGAATCGTTTTAGTCCTTTTGTGAGACTTAAGGTGGAGGTGACAGTTACTTCTCCTCTCTTCTTGGGGTTCTTCATCGATAGGAAAGATAGCTGTGCCTTGTGGATCCAAGCGAGGTATGAGAACCTCGGATTGTTGTGCTTCAAATATGGATGCTTAGGGCACGAAAGTTCTGAGTGCTCTGCTAAGGAGACGCGGGTTGTTCGGAACCAGGGTTTTCCTGAGGTCGCTCTGTTTGGACCATGGCTTGATGCCAAATCCTAGTGGTCGAGCTGTTTTGAGTTTGCTGAGCGGAAATCTAACCTGGGGAAGAGGCCATGGCCGGATGACAAGGAGGGCAATGTTCGGCCTGAGGAGACAAACTGCATGGAGCCCAATCGCGGCAGATCGCGTTTGGAGCAGGTGGTGTGCGACAACCGAGGCGGTGACAATTCCGCGGCGCAAGACGTGGCCAAAGACGTGAGGACTCTGGGCTCTGAAAAGGCTCCACCTTTCCCTCCTCAGGATATCCCTGGAGATCGGCCTCTGAAGCGGGGAAAAGGGATTTTATAAGAGACTCCTTCTGGGAATTCCTTCTGTCTGAGCCAAAAACCTGACACGGAGATGAGGGTCAGGCATAAAGCACGTGCAGACAAAAGAGGCCTAGGGAAGCTGGTAAATGTGTGGGCTTGAATGAGGAGTTGGGCCTGGAGCCAGCAATCAACCCGGCCCACTTGCCATCAAAAGGGAATGAGATGGCCTATATGGGCCCTACTTCATATATGGCGCCTGGGGCTTCGAGATCCACTTATGGGCTGGAGGAGTGCCTGCGGCAAGAGCCCAATTTTGAGGGGGGTGTACAAGGGGACGGAAGCTTTATTGTTGGGCCTGACCCAAAGCTTGTGGCACAGCTTTGTGAATCCCTTCGTGTGACTTTTACGCCAACAAAAGGCACCTCTACTGCTCCAACGGTCAAGAAGGGACGAGAATCTCCTGCTTCGACCCGTGGAAGTAAACGCCGGCGAGAAAGGGGTGAAGGGAGAGGTAGTGGAAGCGTCATCCTGGGCCTAGGGGGAGCCACTCTCGAACTATGAGGTAGGGGCAGTGGAGTCCACGGAGACTACTAATGGAGGAGAGATGGTGTTGTCAAACACTGAATTATCGGCGGCCGGCCAGAGGTAGGCTGACCGGGCCCAATGAAATCATATGTTGGAACGCCCGGGTGTTGGGAAACCCACGGGCGATGGGCTGCTTACAGAATCTTATCCGTGAGCGGGTCCCGGACCTCTTCTTTCTTTTGGATACGAAATTAAGAGGAGTAAGGGTTGATTGTTTGAAGCAAAGTCTGGGTTACACGGAGGGGTTTGATGTGCACACGATGGGCCGAAGCGGGGGTTTATACTTGCTGTGGGCGGAAGAAGTGGCGGTTACCATTCGAAGCTACAGTAAAGGGCATATCGATGCGTTGGTTGGAGATGGGAAATGAGCTCGGTGGAGGTCTCTGGCTTCTACGGTGAAGCGGACGAGTTGAAGTGACATGTGTCTTGGGAACTCCTCAGGCGTCTCCATGGGAGTGGCTCGGAGCCATGGCTTTGTGCAGGGGATTTCAACAAGGTTCTCTTTGATTTCGAACATGTGAGCAATACGAAGATAAGAGCAAGTGACATGGCACGGTTTGGAGAGGCGCTGGAGGACTGTGGCCTTCATGATCTGGGGTTCCAAGAGGAGTTATTGACATGGGACAACAAGCAAAGTGGCGCCAAGCATGTTCAATGTCGGCTTGACCGAGCCTACGCGAACCCGGAGTGGAGGACGTTGTTCCCAGCAGCCTTTGTGGAGGTTCTTGACTTCCATGGGTCCGATCATCGGGTGATCATCATCGATACGGAGGAGCGTGTCCCGGTGGCGGCTGCCAGCTCGAGGATCGGGAAACGGTGGGCGTTCGAGCCGGGCTGGATCACTAACGCCGAGTGTGCGTGGGTGGTCCAAAACGCTTGGGGCCACGGTGCGGGTAGTGGAGGTAGAAGGTGTACTTAGGGGCTCAACCATTGCCGGGCGGTGCGGCGTGACTGGGCTCGGGTCTCATTTGGTCACCGCGCGCAGCGAATCCGAGAGCTCTCTAGCCGGCTCGAAAAGCTCAATTCTGAGGTACGTTCTAGCTACAATTGCAGGGAGGCAAGTAAAGTTGGCAAAGATCTCGAGTCTCTCATCCTCGTTCAAGAGCACTATTGGCAGCAGCGGGCCCGGGTAGACTGGCTCAAAGGCGGGGATAAAAAGTCAGCCTACTTCCATGGGAGAGCCTCGAGGAGGAAAATTCGGAATTATATGAAAGGTATTTTCACAGATTATGTGGCTTGGGTTAGCACAGAGGGGGAAGTGAGGGCTGTTTTCGAGAAGTACTTTGAGGAAGTTTTTTCTTCCAATGGCGCGTCAGATGGATTTTCGGGTGATTACTGAGGGAGACGTGGCCCGCCTTCCAGAGGGGTACCGGGAGATGTTGGACGAGGATTTCTCGGGTGAGGGCGTTGATCGGGCTCTTAAGGCGATGGGACCGCGGAAGGCCCCGGGCCCCGATGGTTTCCATGCCCTTTTTTTTCAAAAAAATTGGGATGTGGTCGGCCCGGCGGTTCGAAAGGAGTGCCTTGAGATTTTGAACCGGGGGGGGCGAGTGCTATTCAGTTTTAAAATACATATCTAGTTCTAAAATTATTACAATGATTTAAATACGAATACAAAACGAGTCAAATAAAGCTCTATAATAATAATTCATAGTCTAAAAAATAAAATAAAATAAAAATTTAGGTAAAAAATGTTGTGAAGATTTTTTTTTTTTTCTTTCAAAATCATGGTCTAGGTGGTTGTGAAAGACCTATATTTAATTATTGTTAATTTAATTTTTTAAATAAAAAATTCGGTTATATAACCGATATCCAAATTTGTCTAAAATCAAATCCGATATTCGGTCCAGTTTTTGAAACCGATCGGTTATCCGAATCCAAATTTCGGTTATCTGACGTGACTCCAGATTTCGGTTTCGGTTCGGTTTGGATATCGGTTTTATCCGATTTTCGGTTATGTTTTATACAACCCTATCAAAAACAATATAGAAAATAAATTTTCTTGAAATCTTGAAACAATTTGCATACAAATTTCTACTTATATTTCTAAAACAATTATTTGAGCTTTAAATTTTAAATTATTATTATTATTCATTTGTTAAATTTTTTATGTGTTGATTTTCTATATTAACTAGTTTCAAGAACGTGCTAGTAAGTAAAATTATTATTATTTTTCAATTAAAGTGTAAAAAATAGGAAAAAATAGTATATTGAAGTGTTTCATCAATTAATTAAAATTAGTAAAATTGTTGTCAATAATTTTTAACAAATAACAAAATTTAAAAAAGTGGAAAAAAATACCTATTTTATATTTGATGATTCAATGATTTTAAAGTGTACTGCATGCTTTCTTATCATGTTAACAATTTTAAAAGTATTATAGACTAAATTTTTATCAACTAAATAAAAACTTAATTTAAAATAAAAAGTATCTTATATTTATACTAATAATATAAGAAAAATATTTTGTTATAATATATTTAATTTGAAAAATGTATTCTATATTAAATAGTAACATTTAATATATATATATATATATATATATATATATATGTATATTACACATACTTTTTCCAAAAAATATAAATAACTAATATTGATTAAAATAATATATATGTTATACTATCATGCCAAATTTATTAAAAGTATTATAGATTAAAATTTATCAACTAAATAAAAACTGAATTTAAAATAAGAAAGTATCTTATATCTATACTAATAATATAAGAAAAATATTTTGTTATAGTATAAATTTCAAAAATGTATTCTATATCAAATAGTTACATTTTATGGCTATGTATATTACACATACTTTTTCCAAGAATATATACAACTAATATTGATTAAAATAATATATATGTTATTCTAATGTATTTACATAATACAGATACGTGATAGTAAAATATATTTATGGTAATTATTATTATAATCTATATGTATATATATAATAAGGTATACTAATATTGATTAAAGAAATATATGCTGTTCTACTGTGTATATGTGATACAGGAAAACATATTGATATTAATCACTATTATAATTTACATATATCTAACAATATTACATATAGTAACAATATATATATATATATATATATATATATATATATATATATATATATTAACGAAAGTGTTTCATGCCAACTCCATTTATTGTAAGATTTTATTTCATTTCCTATAATAAGAATTTCAATGATTTGAACTTTTGAAGAATCTCAAACGTTGTTTTCTATATTTATTTATATATTATGGTTTATAGAGAGAGAGAGAGAGAGAGAGAGAGAGAGAGAGAGTTAAATTTAAGAAAGTGAAAAAACAGAAGAAAAAAAACTGAAGAAAAAAAAAGGCCACTACGTGTCGCCATCTGGCGAAGTCACGTGGCGGCTTTAGGATGAAAGTGGGAGAGGAAGTGCTCTTTATTATAGATAATAGAGAAGATGAATTGATTAACTCTTAAAAAAGAGTAAAAATTATCATGACTAAAGTGTAAGAAATAGAATACTAAGTAAACAAATGCAGCGATGGTGAAATTTTTAAGGCCTAATATTTGTTTTGGTCTAAAACCTCGATAAGTCTTGGGCCGGCCCTAGCAATGGTATTAGTAAGCTTCATTTAGGTGTAGCAATGACACATGCTTACATCAGTTACATGTAGTAGGCCACAAAAGCAATGAAAGGCAATATGATTAGTTTTTTATGAACAATAAATCTGGAGAAATTGTCCCATTTATCACCAATTTCATAACATTTTCTCATTTTTCACCAAAAGACTAATTTGTCCCAAAATGTCACCATCTATGTCAACAATGTTGACATCTATTTTTGTCTTTCACTATGAGATGTCAACATTGTTGACATAGATGCCAATATTGTTGACATATCGATAGCATTTTGGGCTAAATTAGTTTTTTGGTGGAAAGTAAAAAAATGTTATAAAATTGGTGGCAAATGAAAAAATTTATCATAAATCTTCATTGTTATTTATATTTTATTATATATATATATATATATATATATATATATATATATATCATAAAACCCTTTTTTTTTTATTTCTATAGTCTAAATTAACCTTTTGGAATTGAGATTTTTTTGCCTTTTTTTAATTTATATTCCTATCCCTCACTCATCATTCTCCATGTCTCTCTCAACCCCACATTCTCTCTCTTCCTTCTCTATTTTTTATAGTAATTGTGTGCAGGAGTATTTTGAGCTTACTCTTTGTCCGTAAAGCTATTGTTGTTCAGCGGAGAGCCATGACCAAGTCGATTGACTTGTTACTTTTCACATTGGGTTTATTTTGAAGAGGGATTTCATTCTGGACAATTTTGTCCCAAGATTAGCACAGGGAGTTTAGTCACCAGTAGGGACGGAGCTAGAGTCTGAAATTAAGGGGCGCTAAAGTGAAAAAAAATTTCGGGGGGGCTAATCTGTAAATTTACAAGGTAAAAATATGAGGAAAATAATTAAATTTGAGAAAAAAGTGTAAAAAAATAAATAATAATAATTGAGGTGGGGTTTAAGTCCCTGCTGGGCCTTCATTGCCTCCGTCATTGGTCGCCAGAGTATCGGCCAAAATCCATGAGTTTTAAACCTTACTTTAAGTCTCTTCTCGTTTACATCCCAAGACAGAAAAATAAACAGAAGAATCAATTGATTCTGAATCATTCTTCACCATAAGCCTCTTCATCACCATGTTTTGGGACATACCCGGCTAGCTTCATCTGTTTCAAAAGAGACTTCAAAAGCGAAAACAAGTGTTTCCTTTTGGGATGTCTCTTGTCTTTCACCAAGAACACATGAACACGACCCTTCACTTCGATCCAGCTGCAGCCAGGCTGCTTCGTCACGCCACGGCGCTTCATTAACCTCCGCACTCTCACAACATCGCTCCACCGTCTGAGCTCGGCGTACATGTTCGAGAGAAGGACGTAAGGCCCGGAGTTCGTGGGCTCTATCTCCATGAGCTTCTCCGCGACATGCTCTCCCAATATGATATCGCGGTGAAGTTTGCAAGCTCCGAGAAGAGAGCCCCATATCACGGCGTCGGGCTGCATTGGCATTGTCTCGATCAGGTTCCGCGCTTCTTCGAGATGACCGGCTCTCCCCAGAAGATCAACCATACACGTGTAGTGGTCCTTCACCGGTACCAGATCATGCTCCTCCGTCATTGTGGCAAAGTATCGCCGACCTTCGGGAACAGAACCAGATATCAAAATAAAATTTAGAGGAACAAAAAAAAAAAAAAAAGAAGGTGTTCTAGCTAAATAGCCGATTAAAACTTTTGAGGAATAGCCAAAATTTTAATTAGCCAATTAAAACAGGGGTTATTATTTCGATTGATATAGTAAAAAAAAAAAAAAAATTGGACGACCCTGTTCTAAACTTTGACTATTTTGCTGAATAATTAGTTTCAAATAGTTATTTTGTAGAAATTATTCTGAAATACACTACATAAATTTTTAATACATTTGGTATTTTTTTTTATTAAAAAAATTTAAAAAAAAAAAAAAAATAGGGCCATGGTGACAACCTTGCTCGACGAACCCTGCGTGGCTGCAACCAGAAAGCACGCCAATCATGGTGACATTGTCGGGGCGCTCTCCCGAAGCCAGCATGTCGCGGAAGGTTCCGATGGCTTCATCCCCAAAACCATTTTGGGCGTAGCCGACGATCACAGCATTCCAGGAGACACGGTCCCTCTCGGCCATGGTAGAGAAAACCCGACGCCCTTCCCCAACCGACCCACATTTCATGTACATGTCGATCAGGGAGTTTCCGACGAAGATGTCGGTCTCCTCGCCCGATCGGAACCGAAACCCGTGCTTCACCACGTGTGTGTGGGCCTGCTTTCCGAGCTGAAGGTCCGCAAGGTTTGCACATGCATTCAGAAGATTCCCGAAAGTGAAGTGAGTCGGAGACACACACTCTCTCTTCAAGCAGAGGAACAGCGAGACCGCCTCTTCGTTCTCCCCGATCTGCGTGTACCCGGAAATAAGCGCGTTCCAAGAAATCACGTTCCGCTCCGTCATTCTCCCAAATAACCGCTTCGCATCATCGAAGCTCGCTGCTTTCGCGTACCCGCTGACCATGGATGTCTCCGAGACCACGTTCCTGACCGGCATTGTGTCGAAGACCCGTCGAGCTTGCTTTATTTTGCCACATTTCGCGTACATGTCGACCAGAGCGTTGCCTAGTACGAGATCGTCTCTGAACCGGTCGCTTTTCACTGCACGCGCGTGTATTTGAGAACCTTCTTTCAGCGCCATAGAGGCTGCGCAAGCACTCACAACGCTGGCCAACGTGACCTCGTCCGGTTCATGCCCACACTTCATCATCCTCGCCAAAACATCCAGAGCTTCCATGGCCGGACCGTTCTGCTCGTAGCAACTTATCAGGCTGTTCCATGAGACTCTGTTCCGCTCTTTCATTCGATCGAACACTCTCTGCGCAGAACCTACGCTGCCACACTTTGAGTACATGTCAATCAGAGCGGACCCCATGTAAACGTCCTCGGAGCAATGTGATTTTGATAACAATGCGTGAATCTGAATCCCCATTTTCAGGTCCCTTAGCCCGGAGGAAGCACAGAGAGCACTGCCAAACGAATAATTGTTGAGCACGAAGTCCTCGGCGTGCATGGTAACGAGGCATTTCAAGGCTTCTTCGAAACGCCCATGCTGGGAAAACCCTGAGACCAAAGCATTCCACGTGCATTGGTCACGATCGGGCATCGACCCGAATACCATCAAAGCCTCGTCGAGAAAACCGGACTTGGCTAGCGCGGTGATGATGGAGTTCCCAGAGAAAGTATTTCTCTCGGGCATTTTGTCGAACACCTTTCGAGCGGAGCCCAAACACCCGCATTTTGAGTACACGTCGATGAGTCTGTTCTGGATGAAAATCTCCGACGAGAAATGTGTTTTGATAATACGAGCGTGAACGCGACATGTGTCGCGTATAGACTTGGCGACCCCGCAGGAATCTAGAAGCTTCGAGAAGGGCGTCGAGTCCAGGAACGAGAGGTCTCCGACGAGTGTTTTGAGCGGTGAATGCCTTGCCATTCCATGATCCTATGGACAGTAATAAGCATTCGTGGTGGCATTACTACGAGTCCTTGACTGCATTATTATATATATTCTCACTAGGAACTGAATTAATTACTGGGTCCTAGTTATGTACTGCAACTCCACTTACTGGAATATAAAGATGAAACTGACTAAAATGTCATTCCGAGAAATGGATGTAATCAAACAGCTTAGACTTCGCTCTGAACCGACGGCTTACTACACACGCAGAGCTGTGTTCAATGTAGCTAGTGCAGTTTTACACCACTTGAAAACTTTATATATATATATATATATATATATATATATATATATATATATATTGTTAACGCTCTTTTTTGGTCAACACTTAGAACCGTCCGTGGTTCGGTCTAGAGGTGGACCCTATAACCGAACGTAGATTGGTTGTGGTGAAATCTTCTCTTTTCGTCGTCTTTGCCTCGTCGGAAAGAGGTTTCCGGTTTTTCGAGTTCGTCGCAATCTTCGGATTCGTCTTTGCCCCGTCACTCCATGATTAGTTCACCTTCGTGTTCATCGAGTTCGTCGTGTTTTTCGGGTTCTTCGCAATCTTCGGATTCGTCGAGTTCTTCGCGTTCTTCGTGTTCGACAGTCCTTCGAGTCTATCGTGTTCTTCGGGTTCATTGGGTTCTTCACGTTCTTCGTGTTCATCGAGTCCTTCTAATTAGTCGTGTTCTTCGGGTTCTTCGCGTTCTTCGTGTTCGTCGTGTTCATTCGCCTGAAAAGACAAGAAACGTGGACTAGAGGGACGCAGAGGGGGTTCTCCTGCCGCGCGTTCCGACGCTCAACATTAGTCGAGGTGGGGGGGCTTATCTCTCGTCTCAAGTGTCGAGAGAGAAAAATATAGTGAGTCGGGAGTGAAACAGAGATTTTCTAAGTCGAGAAAGACTTACCTTGAGAGTGGATGGAGATGGGGTATTTATAGTTTTTCATATTGGAGTTTGAGTTGGTTTTGGAGGCAATTGAGCCTTAGAGGTCGTTTTTTGCCGATGGTGTGCCTTGGATGCCGATAGTTCCACGCCGATAGTTCTATGCCGATAGTTCCATGCCGATAGTCTCGGCCATGAAGCTCGCCGATATTTTTATGCCGATAGTCTCGGCCATGAAGTTCGCCGATGGTCTAACGCCGATTGTTTTGTTTCGATAGTCTTGTCCGCCGATAGTTCAAAGATTCTTGTCTTTGCCGATAGTCTTACTTTGCCGAAGATTTTAGGACGCCAATAGTTTGGTCTTGAACTTCGCCGATAGTCTTGCTTTGCCAAAAGCTTTAGGTCGCCGATAGTTTGATCTCGAACTTTGCCGATGGTATGACCGCCGATAGTTCAAGGATTCTTCTCTTTGCCGATAGTCTTGCTTTGCCAAAGGCTTTGAGACGCCGATAGTTTGGTCTTTAACTTTGCCGATGGTTTGCATAACAATGGTTTAGATCTTCAACTTTTCCAATTCTTGTCATTTTTGCTCTCCGGGTATCATTTTTATCTTGTGAAAATGACGGCATAACATTAACCCTCCAGCTTCTTGTGCGATTTGTCATGCGAGAAATTTGTCTTGTGTTCCTTGAGAGCTTTGTTGTCAACGTCTTTTGATCTTCTGACTTGGAGACGTATCTCATACTGGCGCACCTCGTGGGGTGCGGATATGTAAAATGTTGATCCCGTGGGGTTGGGTATCGTAATAAGTGAGTCACGAAAGAGTTTGATCACACAAAGTCGTGCCTCAAAAGGCATGAGTCTAGGAAGACTTTGATATCGAAATATCGTGTCTCGAAAAATGTGAGTCTCGTAAGACCTTGATCTCGAAAGATCGAGCCTTGGAAGGCGTGAGTCTCGAAAGACTTTGATCTCGGAAGATCGTGCCTCAGAAGGTGTGGGTCTCAGAAGACTTTTATCTCGAAAGATCGTGCCTCGGAAGGCATGAGTCTCAGAAGACTTTGATCTCGGAAGATCGTGCCTCGGAAGACGTGAGTCTCAGAAGACTTTGATCTCAGAAGATCGTGCCTTTAAAGGCTTGAGTCTCGGAAGACTTTGATCTTGAAAGATCATGCCTCGGAAGGCGTGACTCTGGTAGACTTTGATCTTGGAAGATCGTGCCTCGGAAGGCGTGAGTCTCAGAAGACTTTGATCTCGGAAGATCGCGAGACCCAAACAAAATTTATTTTGAGTGGTGCAACGTCCCAAACTTCTTATGGCTGAGTAAGTCCATTTTGTGGCTGTGCCGAATCTCGGAAGATCAGGGTCTCAGGAGACCTTGCCTCGTAAGGCAGGCTTTGCTTGGGATTAACTCGAGCCATTAGTGGCATGATTCGTTGCATTCCTCAATATAGATTTTGCAAGGATTTCTCTTAGGACCGGCTATTTCCCGAAGTCGGAAGTAAGCAAAATGAACCCTGAGTAGCGTGACGACTCAACCACTTATGGCCAAGGCTAATGCCTCTTGGACTAGTCTCGCTCGTACCCATTGGGGTCGGGGCTTCACCCTTCTTGAGACTAACTCAAGCCATATTGGTTCGGAGTCATTATGCTACTCCGAGAATATTCCACCTTAGCTACTTGGTGGTCGGAGCGTCTCTCCGTTTTGGCTTTTCGACTCTGTGACTGATTAGATGGCTTGGTCGTACCCTCGCCGGGATATTGTTTTCGTCTCTTGCCGGGGCTTCTCGATCGCCTCTGACTTGGAGTATTTTGGCCATCTTTGAGGCGAGGCCATTGATCACCGAGGCGAGAGATGTGGAGGTGAAGGCTAAGGTCATGGTTGGAAACCCTTTTGAAGAGAGATTCGGGCTCAATCTTCATCGGATTGATGATCTTCCGCCGGAGGAAATGAATTTATCGGTGGGAACTCGTGGTTGTTTTTGGGTCCACTCCTTCTAACGCCAAAATGTTAGCGCCGTTTATGGGTGAATCTGTGGTTCGGTCTAGGGGCGGACCCTATGACCACAAGTAGATTGGTTGTGGAGAAATATTCTCTTCTCGTCGTCTTTGCCTCGCCGGAAAGAGGTTTCCGATTTCCCGTCACTCCATGATTAGTTCACCTTCGTATTCGTCGAGTTCGTCGTGTTCTTCGGGTTCTTCGCGATCTTCGGATTCGTCGAGTTCTTCGCGTTCTTCGTGTTCGACGAGTCCTTCGAGTCTATCGTGTTCTTCGAGTTCGTTGGGTTCTTCACGTTCTTCGTGTTCGTCGAATCCTTCTAGTTAGTCGTGTTCTTCGGGTTCTTCGCGTTCTTTGTGTTTGTCGTGTTCTTCGCCGAAAAAGACAAGAAAAGTGGACTAGAGGGACGCAAAGGGGTTTCCCCTGGCGTGCGCTCCGACACTCAACATTAGTCGAAGGGGGCTTATCTCTCGTCTCAAGTGTCAAGAGAGAAAAATATAGTGAGTCGGGAGTGAAACAGAGATTTTCTAAGTCGAGAAAGACTTACCTTGAGAGTGGATGGAGAAAGGGTATTTATAGTTTTTCATCTTGGAGTTTGAATGGGTTTTGGAGGCAATTGAGCCTTGGAGGTCGTTTTTGGCCGATGGTGTGCCTTGGATGCCGATAGTTTCACGCCGATAGTTTCACGCCGATAGTTCCATGCTGATAGTCTCGGCCATGAAACTCGCCGATAGTCTCGGCCATGAAGTTCGCCGATGGTCTAACGTCGATTGTTTTGTTCCGATATTCTTGTCCGCCGATAGTTCAAAGATTCTTGTCTTTGCCGATAGTCTTACTTTGCCGAATATTTTAGGACGCCGATAGTTTGGTGTTGAACTTCACCGATAGTCTTGCTTTGCCAAAGGTTTTAGGTCGCCGATAGTTTGATCTCAAACTTTACCAATGGTATGGCCGCCGATAGTTCAAGGATTCTTCTCTTTTGCCGATAGTCTTGCTTTGCCAAAGGCTTTGAGACGCCGATAGTTTAGTCTTGAACTTTACCAATGGTTTGCATAACGATGGTTTCAACACGCCGATAGTTAGATCTTCAACTTTGCCAATTCTTGTCATTTTTGCTCTCGGGGTATCATTTTTATCTTGTGAAAATGTCGGCATATATATATATATACATACATATATTTTGCATTACTTAAGCTATAGCCGCTACACTCCGATGAAAAAAATACTAAAATAAATAATAACGTATATATATTTTGCATTACTTAATGACAATTGGCGATAATGAAAACATCGATACCACAAAAATACCAAAGGAATTATTTTAGTGACTGATGCAGCGGTAGACTCGGATTCTTCCGAACATGTTGATTCAATCTCAGAATACCAGTGTTTAGGGCTCCAAAAGAATTCAAAGAGAGAATTTCGTTTTGGAAAATAAATGTGTTTCAAAATATCATTGTCTGCCCACAACTTTGAAAAAGAAAGCTTATATAGTCTGCTGAAAATAAACCCTTAAAGTAAAACGAAAATTGCAACAGAACGACAAATGAACGAAAGGGAAAAACGAAACAAAAATTAAAAAAACGACGCAGTAGTTTTTGAAGCTGTCGAATCCCGTCTCAGAGTCGATTTCGGGCATGTAACTCGCGATTATCTGTAGTTTTCGTCTTGGGCTTCGATTTGATATATTATGGGCTTCAATCCGATACCTGAGGCTTAAGTTATGGTCTTTCAAAGCTGGGCCCTGCGCGAGCTGCGGGAGAGCTGATCGAAACGCTCAAGGAAGGTTAGGGCGTGCTCTTGGGCCGGGTCTTCATGTTGGGCTGCATCATTCCCTTCGGGGTGGAAATAATTCGCCCTCGAATTGGCCGGGTCGTCGTCTGATGAATTGCCATAGAACGGAATGAGGTGTTTGACATTGAACACGTCGGCGGTGCGGATGTGGCTCGGAAGTTTGAGGCGGTAGGCGTTGGTGTTGATCTTCTCGATGATCTCCAAGGGCCCAACCTTCTTGGATGCAAGCTTGTTGTATTCACCGACGGAGAAGCGTTCCTTAGTCAACACTGCCCACACATAATCGCCAACATCGTACTCCACGTGTCGGCGACGTTGGTCAGCTAGAGCTTTGTAGCGAGTGTTTGCGGCGGACAAGTTCTCATAAACTGCTTTGTGAACCTCAAGCAATCCGTCAACAAACTCAGAAGCTTTACAATGTACCTTGGCATTTTGTGGGAGTGGAATCAGATCAAGCGGTCCCCGTGGCTGTGCAGAATACACGACCTGAAACGGACTGAAACCGGTGCTCCGGTTGGTGGCGTGATTGTGGGAAAACTCGGCCTGGCTCAACTTCTGGTCCCAACTCTTGGCATGGTCGCCAACGAGGCACCGCAACAAGTTGCCAAGGGAACGGTTGACCACCTCGGTTTGTCCATCGGTCTGGGGATGATAGGCACTACTGAAGTTGAGCTCGGTGTTCACCATTCTCCATAGGCTCCGCCAGAAGTGACTGAGGAACCTGGTGTCACGATCGGAGACGATAGAAGTAGGTAGGCCGTGAAGTTGATACACATCACGAAAGAAGAGTTGAGCCACATTGACAGCATCTGTTATCTTCTTGCACGGAATGAAGTGCGCCATCTTAGAGAAACGGTCGACCACAACAAAGATGGAGTCGTTTCCTCGCTGTGTACGAGGTAGCCCTACCACAAAGTCCATGCTGATATCCACCCACGGTTTTGATGGAACAGGAAGTGGCATGTAGAGTCCGGCGTTGGTGGCTCCGCCTTTTGACAGTTGGCAGACTCGGCATCGTTGTACGAACCTCTCGACCTCTGTTCGCATCCCCGGCCAAAAGTAGAAGGACTGGACGAGATGCAAGGTTCGATCCCTCCCTACGTGGCCCTCGCCATGTAGTCCTGAATGATTTGAAGACGAAGACTACACGCAGGGATGCACAACTGATTCCCGCGAAAAAGGAAGCCATTGTGTAGCAAAAAATCCGATCTTTTGCCGGCTTGGACGTCTCAAAGAACCGCAGAGAAGTAGGGGTCAGTTGCAAACAAGTCACGAAAAGAGTCAAAACCTGGTACCTCAACCTTCATTGTGACGAGCAAGCTGGTGCGGCGGCTCAGCGCGTCGGCGACGCGGTTTGTGATGCCTGACTTATGTTTAACGACGAAAGTGAACCCCTCCAAAAACGCAACCCAGCGTGCGTGTCGAGAGGAAACCTTGTACTGCCGGTGTAGGTGTCGCAGTGAATCATGATCAGTGTACAAGACAAACTCACGGTGAAAGAGATAGTGTCTCCAGTGTCTGACAGCCTGCACCACCGCATAAAACTCGACGTCGTAGGTGATGTAGTTGAGGCGAGCTCCCGAGACCTTCTCGCTAAAGAAAGCCACGGGTCTTCCATTCTGGCTTAAGACACCCTCAATCCCTGTCTTTGAGGCGTCTGTGTGTAGCTCAAAAGGCTGGGAGAAGTCTGATAGGATCAGTATCGGCGCGGTGGTGAGTCGGTGCTTGATGTTTTGGAATGCTAAGTCTGGCTCGTCCGTCCACTCGAACTGACTGCCCCGCATGCAGTCCGTGATAGGTGTCGTGATGCCGCTGAAATGAGGGATGAAACGGCGATAAAAAGAGGCTAGGCCGTGAAAACTCCGTACCTCGGTCATGGTCTTCGGCCTAGGCCATTGTTGCACTGCCTCAACCTTGGCTTCGTCAACATGAAGACCCTCTCCCGAGACGACATATCCCAAGAAAAGAACCTTCGGCGTCATGAAGACACACTTCTTTTTCGCTGCGTAGAACTGCTCTTGACGAAGGACTGTTAAGACTTCACGGACATGCTGAAGGTGGGCGTCGGGGTCAGCACTGTAGATGAGGATATCGTCAAAGTACACCACAACAAACTTGTCGATGAATGGCCGTAGTAGCTGGTTCATTGCACGCATGAATGTGCTAGGGGCGTTGGATAGTCCGAAAGGCATTACCAACCACTCGTACAACCCCTTGCGTGTCTTGAACGCCGTCTTCCACTCGTCACCGGGCCTCATGCGAATTTGGTAGTAGCCACTCTTCAGGTCCAAGCGGGAGAAAACAGTGGCGCCGTTGATCTGGTCCAACAAGTCATCGAGCCGAGGGATCGGAAATCGGTATCGAACGGTGATCTTGTTGACAGCTCGGCTATCCACACAGATACGCCAAGACCCGTCCTTCTTCGGTGCCAGCAACGTCGGAACCGCGCAAGGACTCATGCTCTCTCTAATGTGGCCTTTCACTAATAGCTCCTCCACCTGCTTGCGTAGCTCCTGATGCTCGTTGGGGCTCATTCAGTAGTGAGGTCGTTGAGGTAAGGCAGCCCCAGGTTCCAGATCAATGTGATACTGGATGTCACGAAGAGGCGGCAAGCTGTCAGGCAACTCGTCGAGGAAAACGTCTTGGAACTCAGATACCAACGATGAGATGGCAATGGGAATATCTACGAGTTCAGCAATCTCCTTCCCGATCAGGACGTAGACGACCTTCGAGTCTTGGATCTCATCGTCAAATTGGGCCAAGGATAGTAGGTTGGTGTTTGACCCGCCCGGGGCAGACCTACTTGACACGATCTTCTCAGATGGTTTTCCGGGTACCAACACAATCTTTACTCCATCGAACACAAAAATGTAGGAGTTTGCTCGGCCGTCGTGTGTAACCTTGCGGTCGAACTGCCAGGGTCTACCAAGGAGTAGGTGACACGCATCCATGTTCACCACATCGCACCAAACCTCGTCACGATACTTTGTACCCACAGAGAAAGAAATAAGGGCGCGTTTCGAAACTGTTACCTCTCCACCTCGCTTCAGCCATGAGAGCTTGAACGGTCGAGGGTGTTGCTCGGTTTTGACGCTAAGCTTTTTCACGGCGTCTTCCGAGACAATGTTCTCGCAGCTTCATGCGTCGATGACGAACCGACACACCTTGCCGAGCACTGTGCAAGTGGACTGGAAGATCTTGTTCCTCAACCAATCATCTTCGGGCGCCCGTGGTGTCAAACACGACCTGCGCACAACGAGGTTCAAGCCCACGTCGCCTTCGACGAGTTCCTCATCGTACTCCTGCTCTTCTTCATCGTATACGGGATTATTTCGGAGTTCTACGTCTTCGTCATCATCGCCAGTGAACAGAACCCTTTTTCCCGTTCTTCTTTCAATCAGCTTGTCGATGTCCCGGTTCGCCGCACGCGAAACACTTCAGACCCCATGTCGCTCCTCGATTAAAGGAAGGGGTTGGCATTTTGTGGTCGGTAGTCGGCCCTACACGAGGTGCGCTACTGCCACCCGCGGTCGTCCGTGAGGTGCTGAATGGATTGGTGAATTGTTGTGTGTTGCAGCGTCGGGACTGCTTCTCCACAGCAAGAGCTCGCTGGTGGGCTGAAGAGACAGATATCGGGTCAAACATATTGACCGTTTCTTGGATCTAAAACTTCAGCCCGCCAATGTAACGAGCTGTTAGCTGGTCCTCCGTCTCCTGGACCTCGTTCCTCGTGAGCAGCTAGTAGAACTCCGTAGTGTATTCGTCCAAGGTGTGAAGTCCTTGCTTCAGGTTCTGCAAGCGTTGGTACATGACCCGTTGATAGTTGTACGGTAGGAACGCAGAACGGAGGTGCTTCTTCATCTTCTCCCACGTGTTGACCTTTGGTTTTCCCATCTGTGTTCGGGTGAGTTTCGACTGCTGCCACCACGCCGTCGCGCGCCCTTGCAGCCTCGTCGCGACTAACGCAACCCGTCGATCATCTGGAACCCCTCGGAACTCCAGAATCTCCTCGGTCGTGGCCAACCAATCAAGGAATTCCTCAGCCTGCAAACCACCATGGAACTCAGGGATATCGGTCCGAATTCCCGATTCCCATTGTCGGTCGTCTCCTCCGAAGGCTCGCTGGCCTTCATAAACCGGTGGGGGTCGCCGTTGGGCTGGAGGGGCCTCGTCGGAGTACTCACTCCCGCCTTCGATCGACTCCGCCACGGAGCTCCGCGAGCGGCACTCCCTCTCGCGCTCGTCCAAAAGGGTGTTCACCCGATTGGTAATTTGGTCCATCATCTGCTCCATCCGGTCGTCAAAGATTCGTCCAACTCGCTCCTCGAGGTGGTGGTTGTCGTCGCGCTCAAGAACATCGTTCACACGTTGTCGCCGTTGAGGATTCCTTCGTGGCGGCATGATTCAAGGTCGACTCTGGCTTCGATACCAACTGATGCAGCGGTAGACTCGGATTCTTCCAAACCTGTTGATTCAATCTCAGAATACCAGTGTTTAGGGCTCCAAAAGAATTCAAAGAGAGAATTTTGTTTTGGGAAATAAATGTGTTTCAAAATATCATTGTCTGCCCACAACTTTGAAAAAGAAAGCTTATATAGTCTGCTGAAAATAAACCCTAAAAGTAAAACGAAAATTGCAACAGAACGACAAATGAACGAAAGGGAAAAACGAAACAAAAATTAAAAAAACGACGCAGTAGTTTTTGAAGCTGTCGAATCCCGTCTCAGAGTCGATTTCGGGCCTGTAACTCGCGAGTATCTGTAGTTTTCGTCTTGGACTTCGATTTGATATATTATGGGCTTCAATCCGATACCTGAGGCTTAAGTTATGGTCTTTCAAAGATGGGCCCTGCGCGAGCTGCGGGAAAGCCGATCGAACCGCTCAAGGAAGGTTAGGGCGTGCTCTTGGGCCGGGTCTTCATGTTGGGCTGCATCAGTGACATACTATTACCTATATGTTATAGCGTTATTTTCACAAGGTATAAATAACATCCCGATAGCAAAAAATAACACATTAAGCTCATACACAAGGTCAAGCCCACAAGCAAATTTACACGCCAAACTCCGTATTAACACTCATAAGATATCTCTCAAACGAGCTCTAAAAAAAACTCTCAAAGCACGTTTTCAAACTAGACTCCTTGACAAATCTTCAAGACAAAACCATAAACATGACCATCCGGTCAGCCAAAGATAATGACCACTCGGCCAACCAAAATAGAAGACAACCTGGATGACCAAAGAAAATGACCACTCGACCAGCCAAAAAATGAAGACAACCCGGCTGACCAAAGAAAATGACCACCTGGTTGGGCAAAAAAGAAGACCGTCCAACCGTCTTCACTCGACCAAGATCACCCGGCCGTCTTCACTCGGCCAAGACCCCCCAGCCGTCTCCACCACCTAACCAAATACTTTTCTCCAAACCCTTGGCTATTTCGAATTTTCGAATATAAAATATTACAATGATATTTTCGAATTTTAAGTTTTTAGCTATTTCGCTAGCTTTGCACAAATTTTGATTATCTTATAATTTTACTAATTTTTAATAGCTATTTAGCTAGACACCCTAACTTTTTTTTAGTTTACCTTTACCCTGTAAAAAAAAACTCTTTCGAACGCGTTTTGGTTTTACTTTGAAAGCTTGAGACATAACTTTTTCTTTATATCTTAGGCTAAATTGCTGGAGCCATGACTTAGCGTTGACCGTTAACAGCTGAATACAGACCTAAGCCATTATTCAAGCATTATTTTCCTTGAATGTAACTTGATAAGAACCCTTTTTGTGGCCCAAGCTACAAAAAACAAAAAAAAAAACAAAAACAAAAAATAATAATAAAAAAATAAAAACTCAGTCAAAAGGCACCCATCAATACGGGATCAATAAAATTTTGACACAAATCACAAATGACATCGTGACTCAAATTTTCCAAGAAACTCGTGACCTTGGTTTGAATTAAAAAATCACGACTCACTTGCATTGAATGTTGACAACTTGCCCGAGATTCAAATTGAATTACATTTGAGGCACGTTAAATAGTGATTAATCATTGCCTTAAAAAATAGTGATAAATCATCACTGGAAATCTAATGTTATGTCCTACAGTTATCTAAAAAAAATACTTTATTTGGAGTGTGATACAAGGAAAAATATGTACTTTAACCCCATGTAATATTGAAATGCACCGATTATACATTGAATTCTCAGAAATTCACTTGTATCCTTTCAATTTAAGGTTAAGCGATTAATTTTTCCCCAAAGTTCCATTTGCCCCAAGTCTTCAACCTTCTTCTCCAAAAGTAATTTAGATCAAACAAAAGTACCAAAAAGTCACCCGAGTTGTTTTCTAGTGAACTTTTTTCTTTCCATTGAAAGGTACTTTTCGGTAAACATAGACCAAGAAGAGTATTTGAAAATAGAGAGATTGTGACAATGACAAGCCCTCCCATTCGTAGACGGCAAAGACTTGAGCTCTCTATTTAAACACACTACCTTCAACATTGACTAAATGTCTCACCTGCATTGGCATCTCCTAAATTCATTGCTCTGAACCCAAAAATCCCATAGCTGTTTCCCTTCCACAACTTTCGTCTCAATCAGACCGAACTTGATTTCCGAACCAGAACTTCACAGAAAAATCATTGTTCTCCGACAGTCCCAACCTCAAAAATGCACGCCAAACGAAATAGCACCGGAGATAAAGAGCTCGGCTTCTGGGGCTACGAGAACGTAGAGGATCACTTTAGCTTCAACACCGAACTAGAGTTCAAAGCTGAAGCACTAGCCGGAGATGGGTTCGGTTATTCCTCTCCTCCGTTATGGAAGTCTTACCATTCGAGAAGCGCCAGCCGTGAGTCCTCTCCTTTGCTTCCCCGGAACCATCACTACAGCAATCTCTCCCCTGTTTCTAGAAGACTGGCCATCGTAGATGGAAGGAGAGAGCTCATGGGAATGATTGAAAACATGGCCGAGTCGAGCTACGAGCTCTCTCTCAAAGATATCGTCGACGCGCCGCAGAGCTTTCACGAAAACGAGGCAGCGAGTAGAGTTATCAAAGCCACGAAGCATGAGATGAACGGTGGGGGGAAAGTGAAGCGAGGTACGTTGGCAAGGACGGCGAGCATGGAGAGCGAGGCTTTTCTCATCAAGATGTTCTTTCCAACATCGTTGGGTTCAAAGAAGAAAGTGAAACCAGGGAACAGTGCTAGAGTCTCGCCCCTCAGATCACCAGACAGGCCTGGAAACAGCAAAGAGAGAGTCTGGTGGGTAAAGTGCTTCCCTGTCACCGGGAAGAGTAGAAGCATTTCTCGGAGTAGCACTAGTGGAAGTAGCAACAACAGCTCGAGAAGGTAAAGATTTAGCTTAATATTGGTGCAAAATGCTTTGAAGTCAAAAGGAACCTATAAAATATCATAAAAGTCCAGCAATGCATCAGAAAAATCTAACTTGGGTTCTTTTTCTCTTTCTTCCTACGTGATGCAGAGATGGCAGTGATGCTGATTCCATACCTGGGTGTTGGTCCTTCTTCCCAAGCAAGAAGAGCAAGATAATGAGGGATTGAGGAAATTTGTCTGCTGAATGAGAGAAATCAATCTCAGACGATATAATCTCTGATCAGGATGACTTTGAAGTTAATAATTCTTGCAACATAAATCCTAATGTAGATACACTGAGCATAACTTGTGTTATTTTATTTTATTTAAATTCTTCAAGCATAGTCTATTCCTATTAACAATAATGCTTGTAATTTTATAGAATATATATATATATATATATATATATATATATATATATGTATGGCTGTAATAAACACACTTCTAGGGAATCCCTGACCCAATTCCGCAAACAAAGATTACATAAGATGATATATTAAATATTCAGTTCATAATGAATGTGTAATGAACCTAGGAGTTTGATCCAATTTTGACAACACAAATCAGGTTAAGGTATTTTCTTAACAAGTATGTTCTTGACACGAGTAAAGACCAAGAACTTGTTGCCTATGGTCTATAAGCTAGACACTTGAAATATGATATTCCGGGGGAAAAAGCACATACCAGTGTATTTATGTTTATTTTTATTTTTTATTTGCCCATATGGATAACATTTTACATTCTCTCTAAACACGTACAATATGTACCGACCTTCAATTCAAATATCCTGCGATAACAGGCGCTATTACTTACAAGGTAAACAACTAGTGTCATAAAAAATCATTTGCATAATTAGCGTTCACAAGCGTAATAATGTCTCCAGCCTTGCGATTATAAATTATATTGTCATTTTCAACCTAGTTTCATCTAGAGAATTAGTTATTCAAAGAGACTAATGTCATTGCTTCTTATCTTCAGTATCTTCAGTATCCTGCAGAAGGGCTCCTCGAACTCTCGCCCTATCATTCAGTTGTCAAAAGAAATTATTCATTACTACAGTCGGTGATATAGGTTCTGAAACATAAATAAGTACAATGCATAAAGGTATCCCAACCTTCGATATGCCGGTACAACACGACTCGCAACTTTTGTTGACGCATTTTCCCGCGGCGCTTGTTTTTCTGAAGTTCAAAATAGTAAGCAACATATTTTCTTACCATCATGTGTCTTTTGAAAAATATATATATAAAACAAATCCTTAACCCTGCTCATTTTATATTGAATCACAAGTTTATCCCTGTTCTCTCTCCTCTTACTCTAGTTTTGTTTTTTGCTTATTTTTATGATTATGTCATTTGAGTCCTTAACCCTTTTTTGGAGCATTGATCTATTGATATAGTCCTTGTTTTGTCCTTTTCTAAAATAAATCAATTTTTTTTTCCATAAAATTCAATACCTAAACAACTTTAAGCATATACACAAACCAAATAATCTTGTTCATTTTATCAAAGAAAGTAACTAAATTGTATGAGAGCATTATTTCATCATCAGAGCAATTTTCGATTATTAGGGCATTATTTGGTTAAAATGATACTTATCAAATTATAACAACTTATTTTGCTTTATACATGTGTTTTAAGTCGTACTGAGTTTTTTATGAAACAAATTAATTTTTTTCAAGAACGACCAAGAAGCCAAAATACTTAAAAAAAATAAAAAAAATAAAAATAAAAAATAAAAAGAAGAAGAAGAAGAAGATTAATGAGCTAAACAGCACAATCATAAAAGTTCAAATACAATCTGCGCCAAAGTAAACCTTTTTTTTATTTTATTGCTAATAATATAAAGGCTAGCATTTGGCCAGAATCGAAAAGGTTCTGTGTAAGCATAGAAAGAGTCCAATTGTACGCTTGGCTGACCATTTTGAGGATAAGTCCTTCAACATGTGCTCTTGGTCAACGTCTTAGTAAAAAAAATAGAGAGAGTTGTCTCAGGTAATGAAGGTGGTTAACGGGGATGGAAGAAGCGATTTCGTGCCAGAAAGACCTCATCAGCTGAGATGGAGAAAGCTGATGGATGAGTAATTGGGTTGAACCTAGAAAGGGCTCTCTATAGAGGTGTTTCATCACTCTCAAACTCCGGAGACCGATAATATCCACTTGAGCGACAAGCGAGCCCACTTCGGCTGTGCTCGCCTTTTGGCATGCATGAAGCTTGCTTCCGCCACTGATGCTGTCAGGTTGTTGAGGGCTTTACACCAAGGTAATTTCTAATAAAGATTACCGAGAATTCGCCAATTTGATCCCACAAGAAATAGACTGAGCCTAGGAGACATGGGGCCCGCACCCCTCTTGGAAACCCAGCTCAGCGGCTCCCGGGGCGGAATCTTATACGGGTTGGACTCTATTGGGAGAAGAGAACCCCTGTGATTTTAGGAATCATTGCTTAAGGAAATTTATTTTCTCAACCGCTAGATTGTGTTATAAATAGGTCTCGTCGAAGGTACGGGACGACATTGTGGTTAGATTCTGGGAGGATGTGTTGTAAGTAGGTCAGGGGCTGAAGGAAGGCTTTTCTTCATCTTGCGCGCCTTCGATATTTTCATAACGCTCACATCAATATTTTCGCCTCCATCGACAGTGTTCGTGAAGGTTTCATGGAGTTTCTATCTCCTCTAGAGCTTGACCGATAGAGAATCAGAAGAAATCTGTATCTGTGAGGCAAGTTAGACCGGGTAGGCTTTGGGATAGAAGGTGTTGGGTTGAGGATGAAAAGGACTTTTCTTTTACGTTCTATGTTCCAATCCTTGAGCGCTTCCCCTCCTTCCCTACACTTCCCCACCTCAGGCGTGGAGAGGATTAAACGTGATATAGCCATGTGGCTTCACGTGGGCTGTAATGTTTTCCAGTTTTATGCTCTTTCGAATTTATTTAGGGATTTCACTTTTGCTTTGTACGAGTAATCCTCCCCTCCATTTTTTTTTCTTTTTTCCTTTTTCTTCTCCTTTGTATCTCTTTTTCGTTTCTATTACCAAAAACGGAAGTAGTCTCTTTTCAAGGCAATGAGAAAAGTTGACCCCAGCAAAATGAAAAGAATTTACATACCTGGGGATTGCAAGCCATTATTTGATACGGTGTGAGCATCAGCATCATCGGAAGTATTCGCACCTTGTAACTTTTTTCTCTTTGAATACTGCTCTGATTGGCTCTTAATGCTTTCACTAATCTCCTGATCATGGAATTTACGTGAACTTTTGACCAAACCAAGTAATCAATCCCCCAAATTCACCCAATTGAATTCTAGGTAACAATCCTATGCATGATTACAAATGAACAAGCACAAAGATATATGGGTAAAAAACAGGGTTTTTACAAAACCGAAAGGGAATTATCACCTAATAACACTAAATCAAAAGCAATAGCATCACATAAGTAGCTCAAAGTGTAAAGTGCAAATAGCAGAAGCCATACCTGCTCGTCAGATCTCTCATTCATCAACCGAGCAGAGCAATCTCTATCTAGACGCCCAACAAATGGAAGTTAAACCACTTAACCCATAGACATCGTTGTCATTTTCGTTTACTAAGAGAGACAAAATTACCTTTCACACGTAACTCATCAGTGTTTTTGTATGCTTGGAAGAGTTGAAGAGACAAATTCGCGGTGGCTTCAGTGGCAGCGGAGGCTGTAAGTTTTTTCAGAGAAATTGATATTACAGGCATTCCTTTTCTCTTCTGAGCAACTAATCTCGCGCACCCATCACCTAATATACAACCACAACAAAGGCATTCAATTTGTCAGAACTTGTTTAGAAGCCCCTCTTGAAAAGAAACTGAATTTACATAATTAAGAGCAAAGAAATGTGAATAGAACCAGAGTCAGAGGTCAAATCTCCTTGAAGAACAAGCTTGACATCTTGCGACTTGAAGGAAGACATAAAATACTCCATGAACTCGTAGAAAGAGCCTCCAATTCCAATGTCATCCCTCTGCAAATTTTGGACATTGCCGTATAAACAAACAGAAACGAAATGGAAGAGAAACAAATATTTCAAAATGAGAAGAACGAAGTTATGACCAGGTCTTCCAGGTGAAGCAGAGAGCGAATGGACTCCCAAGTGTTGGAGCGGAAATCGGTGACGTGGATCGCGAGATGCGAAGAGTCGACGGCGTGAACGTGGAACACGAAACGACGTCGCTCTGCTCCAACCGAATGGTTTCCACTATATTCCACCCTTGCCTCGCCGAATATCTCCTCTAGTTCTTCCAATGATCCCATGACTATGACTGACTATGATAGCTCAAGCTACGGAATTCTATATGAAAAGTGCAAAACATAATTGAATGGATTCACTGCTCTCACTCCTCTTTATTTGATTTAGATCTAATATTATATTCCAACTTTAATCACCCTAGCAGCTCTAATTGTCTGGTGTTATCTTGAATCAAAAAGAAAGAAAAAAAGTTTGTTGTAAACCTTCATTCTTCTTTTCCTTCCACTACTTCTTTTTTTGAATTTATACGTACTTTTTAGTATATGTTTGATTCAAAATAATGACATGATTATATGTTTTGATTGAAAGCAATTCTCACTTGTAATTGTGAAGCAACAAAAGTTGAGGGGATATTAATAGCTTACCAAAAATCAACCAAAATCCAAATATTGACACATTTAATACTAAATTGATCACGAATTAATTAATTCGATTCTGTCATACTAAATATATCAATATTTGAGTTTTTATTGATTTTTAGCAAGTGACAAACAATTGACATTATTACTACCCATTTCCCAAATTTGAGATGTGCTCTATAATTTTCGTTATTTTGTTATGCCGCAATTAGTATGAATTTCTAATCTCTGGTTTTTCCACACTTAAAAGTACCAGTAGCAAGGCCTTGTAACCTTCAATTCCGGGTCAATTTTCGGAGCTCTAGCCAGTTTTTAGTTGAGATTAAAGCAACCAAAATCACATAATTGTACATAAAAGCCCAGAATACATCAAAAGGAGAAATAAATATTAGCTTTCTTACATCCATGGTCTATGAACCTATCCAGTTAGACTTCCAGAAAGGAAATAGATATTATAGAATGTATGGAAAAGTGTTCCTAAAAACATTTTCGGTGCACAATGGAAGGTCCAGTTTCGTCGTAGTCAGCCTTAGTGACGTGTTGATTCTGCGGGAACACGACTTTTGCAAGTATTGCTCCACCCACCCATGCAGAGTACATCGTCAAGTTCTCCGGCATATATTCTGGAGCCTGGACATCAACAAATAATTAAATATTCAAAACAGACGGGTTATTCTTTCTTCGCGTCACCCCAAGAATATGATTAACGGAGTTCAGTAATGTGAAATTTTTTGTGAATCAATCAGACGGATGTGAAGTTTGAGTTTGGCCAGAGCCTATATGTTCATGAATAGATCCCTCTTTTTACTTATTGAATTTAACGATAAGAAAAAATGGCATTTTGATTGTATATTTACCTTAACTAGAGCAGGACGAACAGCAGATGAGCATAGACCAGCTTCTTTCTGAAACCTTTCCTCAAAACCTAAAACAAAATGCCAGTGAGTGCCTGGATATACAGTTTTGGTTTCTGAATAAATAAAAAGATAAATCTAAATACTGAAACTTTGTCCGAATCAGTGCCCTCCTCATCTTTGGTTTAGTATTAACAAATAATATAAACCTACCTAAGTTAATCATCCATTTTTTTTTATTATTATTAAAAACTAAAAATAAAAACAAACAACATAACAAGATTAGCACTTATCTACTACGCATAGCAGAGATGAACATCATGCCATAAACCCAATTTATGAACTCACCAGTCATGGATACCGTGCCCCCACATAATACTGTGTTTTCTAGTAACTGTCGGTGATTATCAGATGATACTGCAGAAATACTACGAACGAGCTGCTCAACAATTCCATGGGCCTCTAAACCCAATATAGATGGTTGGAATAAAGCCTCACCAACCGTATATCTTTCTTTTCCAATCGTTATAACCTGAAAAAAGTAAAAAATCGGCAATCAACTTTAATATGGAAACAGAAGAAATATAAGATCGATAATCTTTTTAGCTTGGCGGCCATGGTAAAACATGGACCTGTCCATCAGGAAGTGTATGCGTCTCTGTCTGGCACGATTTTTGTAGCTTTTCGTACGCAAGATCGTCATCGGCACAACACGAATATAGCTCCTTAATTCTCTCGATATCCGACAGACTGATGTTAACAAGTGGATTGGATTTTCCAAGCTCTTGTGCAAGTAACTTTGTCAAATCAAGCCCTCCCATTTCAAATCTTCTACTGGCAATGTGATGAACAGCACCTTCTATTACAGGTGCAATATCTGGAGAAAGGTGGTTGAGAGAAGAGAATGAAGTGGTCAAATTTGGATTTTTTTTTTTTTTTTTTTGGCTTTCCCCAAGGTTTATAAAAGAGATTAAGTAACAAAAGTAACAGAAATTTTTTTAGATGGGAGATAGGCAGCAGCACAAAATTTCGGAAACCTTTTAGGTGATTATGACTGCCAGTGAGATTTAACCATGCAACAATAAATAGATTTCTGTGACTATGGAATCAACTAACATAGAGACAGACATTTCTGGTTAGAAATTGGGAAATACCCATCAATAGATTAAGACTGCAAGTCTTCGATATATCAAAAAACTACACAAACTTTGCGAGTATACTGATTAATATGAACTGAATCATTTAGATTTTTATACCACCATCAGATGGAATTAGCTTCTACGTCAGAGACGTACAACCTGAGGGGAAATTCACTCATTTCTCAACTGTACTGACACAACCACTCCAAATCCACTGTGTTTTCATGGCCGAGATGTACAGATCAAATGCCCTTTAAAATTAGATTTTCATTAGCACAGAAGGTGTCAAGTAATCCTGACTAAACCTATGTTAAAATTTCAGTATCATGGGGTTCAGAGAGATCATAACACTGATGACGACAAAGATAATGGATGGTTTGTTCTTACCTATCTTTCCATGGCCAATGTCAACTGTGCATCCAGATATTCTTCCCACTGCATAGAGAGACAGCACCGCTTGCTCTGACGCATAGAATCCCGATATGTTAAACGTTTCAAACATCAGTTGCACCAGCTGTTCTCTGGCAGACTGAAAACAAAGAATCGTCTCACTTACATTTTAAAGTAAAATGTTGAGAAACAAGAGTGACTTAACCATATCAACTAACCTTGGGGGTGCAAAGAGGGTCGGTAAATAGAATCTGTCCTTCGTTGCCCATTTCCCATCCAAGGCCAGTGTACAGCACGTGGTGCAATAGGTCTTCCATGGCGTCCCAATCCTTAATAATACCCCGCGACACGGGATCCACTGTGAAATCGTCCGCGGAAGGACTGTCGTTCAATATTCCATCTTCGGGCACTCGCTTCATTTGCGTGGGAATTATCTGAACAAGTTACAAAAGACGAATTAATTTCCCAACTTTCTCATCAAACTGACCGTGTAATCGAATCGAATTACACAGAAGAGTAAGTTGAAGGATAAACACCATCGAAGGAGCTTGGTCGGGAATGGCGGGACCGGCTTTGAGGAGCTTGGAGCCAGCGTCGACCACGGCAGCTTCCATGGCTATTGCGTCGAATACCGATGGAGAAACCCTAGTTTTTATAGGGTTTAAGCTAATTGAGGAATTGAGCTAGCGACTCTGTGTTTTCAAGATAACACATTCACAATACAGACATTAAAGCGCTTCTTTCTCTCGAAATTTTTGGTTTTTGAAGATTCGACAATTCGCTGAAGGCGTGTATGCTCAGCTCTGGGGACTATTTTTTATTTATACAAAAATAAAAGAAAAGACGATTGTAACGAGATTTCATTAATTGGACCTAAAAATTAAATAAATATAAAGATTAGACCTCATTTTTTAAAATATACAAATATGGACTTTTGGATTAAAAGTAGACAAAAATACTCCTCTGACCAATATTTGAAAATTTTGGTCTCTCCCTCTTATTCACTCTCTCTCATTCGATTTCTCTCTCTCTCTCTCAACCCAAAAAAATTTCGTATGATTCCATACGATATTGTACAACGGAATACAACATGATACAATGGCGTATGATGGAACATCTTCGAATTCCGACGGTGGTGGAGGCCCAAAATCCGGAGCTCTCAAAACGATGAAAAAGGTGAGTTTCTCAATGACTTTCTTGTTAAATCTCATTGAATATAGTTAGAATAGATATTAGGAGTTAGTATTTATAAGATTTGTGTTGATTTTGGCTGATTTTGGTCGGATTTAGAAAGTTAAGATTTTGAAATTGGAGATGAAATATGATAGGATACATTGAACTTAATGAAACGTATAATGTCGTACGATGAAATTCATAGGTCTGTACGATGTCATACTCTCTCTTTCTCTCAATTCACATGTGTAAATGACGAGTCATGGATATTTACCAAAAACTTACTAAATATCGACCGAATGGCAAAAGTAAATGTAAATATGGTTATATATCTAATTGACCCATTAAAATAGGCTCAATTATATTATCTCTCCTCTATTTACTGCTAGGTATGTAAGATTTTTTTTTTATAGGAAAAAAGAAGGTGCTCTTAATTTACTCATAACTTTGTCCATATGCCCTTAATATTCTATAATAAAAAATTTCTGACTCGTTAGGCCCATTGGGGCTAGCCCATCCCCCGGAGCCATGGGCTTCTATGTCCGTCTTACTCCTCAGGCTCAAAACGGTTAGGGCCACGAGTGATTTTAGGAAATGGGTTGGACTAATACTTGACTTTTTTTTACAACTTCACCTATGGTGTGGCAATTCACGTTTTTGACACAAATATTATTAAATTCAGGTCACTTTATCATAATCAACCAAAACTAAAATTTGACAGCTTTATTATTAACATAAAGAGAGTGAGTTATTTTCTCATAAATATTTTATTTCGTGACTTTTTTTTTTGTGACCGATACTGTTATGAAAATTTAAAATCGTTTACAATGCTGTATTTCATGACCAATCTATCACAAAAGTTTAAAATTGTTCACGAAATTCTGTAATCAAATTGTTACAAAATGTTATATTTCGTGATAGATCTGTCACAGAGTTTTAAAGGGTATTATAGTCTTTGCACTAGTCTTTTAAAGTCTGTAACCAAATTGTTACAAAATGTTGTATTTCGTGATAGATCTGTCACATAGTTTTAAAAGGTATTATAGTCTTTGCACTAGTAATTTAATAATAAAACTGTCAAATTTCCAGTTTTGATTAATTTTGGTAAAATGACATGAATTTAGAAATATTTGTGTAAAAAAAATTATGTACTTTTCACAAGAATTAAAATATATGGTGTAGAATTTTTTTTCCCTATTTTAAACGGCGTAACATAATTGAAAAAAAAAAAAAAAAAAAAAAAAAAAAAAAAAAAAAAAACCCTAGTAAATTCATATATAATTCATTACTCTTGTATGCAATACAAAATTTCAAAAAGAGCAAAAATAGTTTTCTAAAAAACAATTAATGAAAGAACAAGCATCCTAATAGTTAACACATGTTCTCAAAACATTATATTTCCTTGACTAACTATACATAACCATAGTAATTAAACATTGAAGAAAAAAAAAACCATGGTTCACAGTGCAAGAAAACTGTCTACATAAGGAATAAGGTGAGCCTCGTCAATTGTTTTGACTTCGCAGATACGCCGACGCTTTTTCTGGGCAACGTTGTAGGCGACCAAGCAGCGATCTGCTCGAGGTCGACCAAGCATAATTATCTCATGCCCGGTCTTCGAAAACCCTCTCACCTTTCCAATACGGTCGAGCTTTGCCAACATGTGACGTTCTGTCCAACGCTTGTCCTCGTGCGACATTACCCAAACACACACCACCGGGCGGGAGGTTTTGCACTTAGTAGGAGGATCACAGTACAGTGCTAGCGAGTCCCCCAGCCTTAAGAGCTTTAGCCGCCTCGCCCATCTGTTTTCCCCGGGTCGGTAGACTTGCGGCAGCGACACTGAGTTGAATTTCTCGCTGTGCATGTCGAAGAACAGAAGCTTTGTTTTATAGCAGACGGTCGCTATCCAATAACAAACTCCTCCGCAGCACAGACCAGACCCCGTGAAAACATCGGCCGCGACGACCTTCTGTGTGGATATCTCAACTTCTCTCCACGTGTCCTCTCCCAGAGTACACACTTTCGCTATGAATTTAGCTCCGAGCTGTTCGTAGGCCACGACAAGTTTGTAAGTTCGGGAAACCGCGTCATAGCCAAACCCAGCAAAGAGATCGGTTATCCACGCCGGTGGTTTGTTGCTGTACCCCGGGCTCGGGAGGAGCTTGAGTTCTCCGGTGGCCGGGTTTCGGAGCTCGACGGACGTGGCGTACGGGTCGACCATGCAGACCATGCCATCGCAGTGGGTGAAGATCACAGCTTTTCGCTCTACAAGTGCGTTCACTTGGTTGGGGATTTCGCTGAGTTCTACTTCCACGTCGTCACCGCCGTTGTTGTGGTGGTGGAGTGTGAGCAAAGTCAGCTTCTTGTCGCTGTTATTGGAGCCCGACTTGCGATAGGATGAGTTGAAGATGAAGGACGATGAGGTAGGCCTGTTGGTGCTGTTGTACAGATGATCCGCCACAAAACTCGGAGACTTCACGAGAGCCTTGATCAGAATATTCCATGATTTTTGGACGCTCTTTAGCCTTAGTACCGACTTTGCCAGTAAGAACGCAAAGATTTTCGATATCACGTCGTCGGGCAAATCGGAAAGTTTTTCCATGCCGTGCTATTATCTCTAGTAAATAACCCACACAAGTTAACAAACTAGCCTTGCGTAAATCAAACAGGATATAAAATTTAAAAAAAAAAAAAAAAAAAATTGGTAACAAACAACCAGAGAAAAACAAATCATCAAACACTTCGAATACAGGGGGTTAAAAAACTAAAAATATAAACAAACAAAACAAGAACGCAAACAGTGATACATTGATCGAATCAAAAGTTAGAGCTAAAACTCAAGAACGCAAATAGTTATACATAGATCGAATCAAAAGTTCAAGCTTAAACTCACGAACACAAACGGTTACACATTGATCAAATAAAAATAAAAGCTAAAAACTCAAGAGCGCGAACCTTGGAATGAGAAGTCCGAGAGTACGTTTGAAGAGAAGAACTCGAAATTGTTTGAGTTTTGTCTTGCGTGTGGTCGAAATCAAATAACAATTATATCGAATGAAGAAGAAGATCTTAGGGCGTTGCGGTTCGGTTAGGATCTGAACTTCCGGCTTGGTCGGGCTATTGCACTGGGTTTGAAGCTCGGGTTTGCCTCCTGGTCCGCGACTCCGCTTAATACTACTAACAACAACAAAAAATTGATAAATAGTTTGTAAATAGTCAACTTGCATACGTGGAGCTTATTAATTACATTTTTTTACATTTTTTACATGTTTGGTTGAGTTAAATAAGTCTTTTATTAATTTGTTAATAAGTTAACTTGGCTATTTACAAGAAATTAATCAAATGTGAGTTATATCGCAATTCACTATAATCGTGTGACTATATAACTTAATAACCCTACAAACAATTGTTCACAAATATAAAATAATAATAATAAAGGCCAGATCCTCGTTAAATGGGTATAAATAAATACATGATATAAATTATTTTATTAAGCAAATAGTCTATCAAACCGAAATCAATTAAATTAACTTCAGTTTGGTAAAAAAAAAAAATTAATATAATGAAACTTGAACTATTTTTTTAAAAAAAATGTGAGTTATTGGACTATTGACCTAATTGTTCATATATTTGTTGCAACTAATCAATTATCTACATTCATTTAATGATCTAACCCAAATTCATTTTATTACAGAAATCGCCAACCAGACCAAAGTTAATTAATTTAATTAACTAAACAGTTAATTAAATAAAAAATTAATTTAATTAATTAAACAGCTAGTCTGATTAACTTCGGTCTGGTGGGTTATTTTTTTTAATAAAATGAAACTTAGACTATATTTTATAAGGATGGTAGACTATTAAGCTAATGGCCTAATTGTTGTACTTTTAAATAATTTATTATCAATTTATACTAAATGTTACATATTTAAATAATTAAAATATAATTACATAATTATATGTATAAAAACGTAATTATATGTTATTTATTAATTATGTAACATTTAGTATAAATTAATAATAAATTATTTAAAAATAAAAAAATGTATTAAAAATAAGTAAACTTCATTACACATATAGTACAATATTATTTTAGGAAATAAATAATATATCATTAAAAACATAATATAAAAATTACTTATTACAAATTACATTGACTACTATATATATATAAAATAATTACTATAAAAATAAGTATATTAATTATTTAAGTTGTATTGAAGGAAATAATTTGAATAAAATTCTAAAGAATTAAAAATATCAATTAAATTTAGATCAACTAAATATGTATTTTTAATCATGAATTAATTAAATTAAAATAATAATTAAACATGTGATGTAATTTGCCACTAAATGAACAGTGTTATATTAAATTTGATGTAATAATATTTATTTGGTGTTAAAATTACATAAAATATAGAGTTTTGGAGGTTTTTTTTTTAATTGGAGAATTCTAATTTTATTTATAGAGTTTTAGAGTTCTACATTGAAGATGATCTTATAAATGATATGTAATCAAATCGAATAATTTGTTTAGTTTATCTTAAAGGACATTAATGATCATTTTAAGGACTAGATATTCATCTATTTTACGGGAATGGTCATTGTGATGATCCGACTTTTCGGACCGTATTACTTATCTTACTTTTTAAGCCTTTGGAGAATTTAAGGAAATTTTTTTTTTAAACGTAACTTGGATTATAAAGTTTGAAAACTCATGACCTAAAAATAAATTTTCATTTAAAAACGATAAATGAAAACAACCAAAAAGAAATTCGAAGTTGCATAATCGAAATTAAAACCAAAAATATGATTGAAAATAATATCATAAATAAAATCATAACATTTAACGGAATTGAAATATGTAACTTAAAACCATGAAAAATATAACCTTTGGTTTGGATTATTTAAAAAACTGAAAGCAAAGCGGAAGTCTTTTATTTTTCGTAAACGGCAACCATAACCCAACCCTCTCGCTACCTACAACACGGACGTATATACATTGAGTGATCTAACGCTCAGCGAGAATAGCTGTAACTCACAAAACATAAGCAGTAAAATAAAAATGCATGAACCAGTTATTAGTATTTTAAATTAAACCATGAGATGAGAAACTCTATTAAAAGTCTATCGTATTTTAATTCGGGGGTCCTCTAGAGTAGCTGTGCCGATTTCAGTGTACAATTTGAACCATGGGGCTGCGACCTCTTATAGAACGCCTCGTCATATAACATAAACAACATATGAGGAACTCTCTATGTGAGGCCGTAATTCAGCTCGAGAAATTCCTCTAATTACATTTGTAGCTCGAGGCGGTACGACTCTCTTACTTACTTATCTTATAATTCATATTCATTATGTTAAATGCATGAACGGCATACAATATAAGCATACATGATAACATAGCTAGAAAAACAAGACATGTTATAGATATTCTAATACACATCATAAGATAACATAAACTCACATATCGTCATGTCATATCATATCTAACACATTCCGAACAATCACACACACACAAATTCACATAACACATAAATACTTCAGATCACATAATACTTAATATATTTTTGAACTAATCCGTGTTGCAGTGAGATTATTCTCACATTCGCTTCGGAAATTACGACCATTGGTCGAGGACGGCTCGGGAAAACTAGACGGGTCGGAAAAGCTACGCGGCTCGGAACCTAATCGATGGAAAATATTATTAAGCTTATGTTGAAGAAGCTCTAAAGACAACTCAGGTTCTGGAAATTTCTGAATTTCGGCTGAAGTTGTAAAATTACGAAAATACCCTTAGGGTCGAGAAAATTAAAATTTGAAAAATAAATCTATAAAAATTACTGTAATAGAAAAATAATATTTGGAAAAATTCTTACTTCAAAGATACACATAAAATATGCTCAGATTATTGAATAAAAAAACAAAAGTAAAAGAAAGCAATATTGAATCTTTTTTAAAACAAACACTGTTTTTGAACGATTCTGCCAACTGTTTGTAATTTATTCCAAATATATTCTGTGTGCATCTGAAAATTCTAAAATTTGGACTAGATACCAAAAACTTATAGAACTAGGTCGTGTACAAAAATTAGTTAAAAAATAATTTTGTAGGTATATAAACAAGACGTTTTGTTGTAAAAAGAATCAGGGCAAAAACAAGTCTATGCAATGATCGTAATAAATTCATAAAATAATATTTGAACCACAATTAAATAACATATGAAAGTATACACTGTAAAAAAAATAGATTTAAAAACCGTTTGTAGCTATTTTAAAACGTGTGATTTTGACACTGCTTAAAACTGATTTCTGAACAGGAAATATTGAACCTAATTTTTCTTATGAAAAATGAAATAAAAGCATAAAAAAAATAATTAAAGAAGAGTATGAATTGACTATTTGGTGATTAGGGTTTTTATTTTTATTTTTGGGAAATAAAAGGATGGAGAAGAATATGGAGAGAAAATTGAGAGGAAGAACAATGTGAAAATAAAAGAGAACAAAAAAATAAAGAGGTCTAGTGTA
Source organism: Urtica dioica subsp. dioica (assembly GCF_054948205.1). Taxonomy (NCBI): domain Eukaryota; kingdom Viridiplantae; phylum Streptophyta; class Magnoliopsida; order Rosales; family Urticaceae; genus Urtica; species Urtica dioica. Next base: position 13,631,961 of record NC_142764.1, on the reverse strand, counting down.
TTTATAAGGCTTAGAAAAAAAAACCCTAGCAAAATTATAGCAATAACACGTTTAAAAATATAAAAAAAATAAATATATGATATAACTATCATACGGAAATACACAATATCTAACTCTTAAACAAAAAGATCAAGATACATATATATTTATATATATATATATATATATATATATATATATATATTATCTAATGTACTCACGTTAAAAAAAAGTAAGATAACTAATAGCATAATCAATGTTCAAAATATCGGGATATATCGGTGATATATCGCCGATATATCGTTTTTTGAAGAGTCTCGGTAAAATATCCGTTGTAATCGTTATCGTTTTATAAATATCGGTAAAATATCGATGATATATCGACAAAATATCGTTTAGTTAAAAAATTCAAAATATCGACAAATATCGACAAAATATCGTCCAAATTTGAAAATATCGTTTTATTTTTATTTTTTTTTATTTTATTTTTTATTTATTATTTCTTATTATTTATACATTTTACTTATTAATTTTACTTAGTATAATGATATTATCAATATTTCTTTATTTATATTTTATTATACATATAAATATATGTATGATACATAACGTACTATATACATAATATCTATACTAAATTACTAATAGACTAAATAATTAAATATATAATACTATTCTTTTTTTTTTTTTTTTTTTAAAGAATATTTGTAATGTAGTAGAAAAAATATTACAATTTCTTTGAAAAAATATTTTATTACATTTTTTAATATTGAGAAAGTAATGTAAATATTAATAATGTATATCTATAAGAAAAAAGTTATAGCTTATAGGTATATTTTAAATTTGATTGTTTTATTAGAAATTTAAAAATATAAATAGTGGTACATATTTTATTATATTTTGTTATAAGATTTTTGTCGATATATCCGTCGATAATCGATATATCATCGATATATCACCGATATAATCGGTAGTCGGTATTAAAATTGTTATAGAATATCCGTCGATATATCCGTCGATACTCGATATATCCGTAAAATCAGAACCTCTGTATGGGTATCGGTATCGATATTTTGAACATTGAGCATAATAATATATAATATACTTTAAGTTTAAGGATTAAGGTAAGCATGATGCAATTCATACGTAGTAATTTTGAGACATAAGAGGTTAAATGGTTTGTTCTTATTCTGTTTCTAGAAATGCACTGGTCAATTTAGCACATTCAGAAGATACCTAGAAGAACTATAGAGTCTCTAACTCTCAAGGTCTCATAACCAGACATCATAGATTCTCCTAACAATCGTACTGAGATCAATAGTCCTTTTGATCCTTAGATTGCGAATATATTGTTTTTAAGAAAACCATGAAGAGTTTGTTCATGCACATCTACATTTGTCTCTTCATATGTTGTTATGTTTGTTTAAGGACTAAAGACTATAGATTATCATAAAGCTTCAAACAGACAAGGAAGAATGAATGAATGTTTCAACTTTTATTAATGATTCAGCCGTTACAAGAAGAGTCTTCGTGAGACTTTATTACATCGAATGTACATAAGTAAAGACTACTACTCTTCTTGTGAGCACCATTGACAACATATGATAGGATGGAGTGAGATTTCCTTCTTCAAGTGCTTAAACGCTTTGGTATGTCCGATAAGATGGTGAAGTTGATTGGAACATGCATCACATCGGCATCGAGTGCAATTTTGCTCAATGGAAGTATGCTTGGGAAAATCAAACTTAGGAGAGATCTTCGGCAAGGCGACTCTATTTCCCCGTATTTGTTCATCATTGGTATGGAGGTTTTTAGTAGGTTGTTAATCCGAGAGGAAGTGGTGTTGGAATTGATCTAGGGTTAAGAAAAAGTTTAACGCATCGAGCAACGGTGGAATTTAAAAATTTTCTTTAAAACGAGTAAAACGATTTTACTAACCTAGACAAAGAGCAAGTACATGTAAATAAAAACTATTATGAGCATAAATTATTTACTAACCTTTGAGAAGCTTGAACGTTGAGAACCATTCGGAAGGTTGTAATGTACGTCTCCCCTCGCAGCACGTCTCTCTTCTTTCCTCGGCAACTCGAGCAACCACGACAGTTTCTATCACTAAAATCACTCGAGAGAAAAGGAATTAGTGAGTGAGCATTTTTAAACACGACGACTCGAGAACAAGTCTCAAAGTCGAAGAGCTAAAAACGCTAGGTTAAATGAGGACCTAGATGCCAAAACAAAAACGAAAAGAACTTAGAGAGAGAGAGAGAAGTGGGCGGCCAAGCTAGAGAGATAAGCTCTCAATCTCTAAAACTTGGGATGAAGCAAATGTGAAGAATGAGGGCTGTATTTATAGGAGAGGTTTTACCTTCAATAAGATAGTTTCCTCTTCTATAGAATATCACATATTCATGAGCAAAATTTGCTCTCCTTCCCTTTATTCCACACGGCCAAGAGGGGCTTCTAGAAGCGTTGGATTTGTTTCCTCTATTGTTCTCTCCTTGCCTTGGCCGAAATTCCCTTTTCCTCTTGGAGGAAATTTGTTTCCTCTTTTTCTTTTGGCAAGTATCTTCATACATTATTGCACAAAATAATCTCTCTTTCACACTATGGGTTGCACGAATTTTTGTCAACCTTTCCCTTGGGTTGGACGGCCAAAAGGGCTTCTAGAAGGTGTTTCTAGATTTTTCTTCATTTGTTCATGACAACATAAGAAAAGCTCATTAAGAATTTTCAAGTAAAATTCTATGAAATAAAATTAATCCTCAAGGCCCAATTAACTTGTTATGGCCGAGTACTAATATGTCATCATATGACATTGTCAAAAAATTTATTGACATTCATTCATCTTATGTCCAAAAAGACAAATATACCTTTTTGACAATTTTCGTAAAACTTGTCTCGTTCTTGTTTTAACTTAGCTTCTAGTTTAACTATTCCTACTCGATATGATTTGTGACAGTGACCTCATGATCCAAGTGAACAAAGCTTGAGCTAAAAACTTAGACTCAAAAGTTCACAAACTTTTTCCAAGTTTAGCTTAATGTCAACTGACTCCACTAAAGAGTTGACACTGAAAATCTCTCGGTTCAAATGAATTTATTTTCTACTCAAGAATTCAACTAATTGTGATGAGTGGATCCACTGAATATTATCTATGTTTACCCTTCATGAATATCATCAGCTAGTCGGGATTTACAAAATTACCATTTTACCCTTCTAGCTGTTATTTCCTCAACTCATTTGTCGCTTGTGAATAAGTTAGAAACAATGTATTGACGAGGAGCTAACAAGTCACATTGTTTCATCCAAAAGAGTCAAGACTCAATTTGGACACTGGTCAGTTCATTTATTCACATTCCAAGGAACAAAGCATGAGGTGATATACATTGCATTCCAGCAATCTTGTACATGAATTCCATATCTATGAGAACTTCACAAAGTTACTCTTGACATCTTCACAACTTATTACTTCACCAATAGGTCTTGTTCAGAATTACATAGTGAGTCCGAACTCTGACTTTCTCAAATGAGAATACGTAAGATGTGAAATGGCATGTCTCATTTCAGGATTAAGGTAAGCATGATGCAATTCATACGTAGTGACTTCAAGACATAAGAGGTTAAATGGTTTGTTCTTATCTGTCTCTAGAAGTGCACTGGTCAATTCAGTACCTTCGGAAGATACCTAGAAGAATTATAGAGTCTTCAACTCTCAATGCCTCATAACCAGACATCATAGATTCTCCTAACAATCGTACTGAGATCAATAGTCCTTTGACCCTTAGATTGCGAATATATCGTTTTAAGCAAACTAGGAAGAGTTTGTTCATGCAAATCTACATTTGTCTCTTCGTAAGTTGTTAAGTTTGTTTATGGACTAAAGACTAAGGTTTTATCATAAAGCTTCAAACAGACAAGGAAGAATGAATGAACGTTTCAACTTTTATTAATAAATAAGCAATTACAAGCAAGAGTCTTCGCGAGACTATATTACATCAAATGTACATAAATAGACACTACTACTCTTCTTGTGGGCACCATTGACAACAAGTGGCTGGGAGGAGCTACAGAATTTCTATCAGAAGGGAGTCTCCCGATATCTCCCATTTGATGTTTGCGGATGACACGCTACTTTTTTTGCCATGGTCGATTTGAAAAGGTGAAACTGTCGGGGATGATTCTCCCATATAACCATATTAATGCGGAAAAGTAATTAATTACGCTAATAATGAGCTAATTAATTCATTGATTATATGACAAGATCTAGATTTACGTTAATTAATACGAGAGCATATATGTCAAGCAACTGATTTAAGAGTAAATGAATACTTACATTGATTTTCGGTTCAGCTACAGAACGCTTCTAAACCAATCGCGTACTCCTTGCGTCGTCTTGATGAAAGACTCGAGGATGACACCTTAGTCTTCCGAAACGTAATCTCCGAGACGAATAAGAAAGATGAGTGGGCACAGTCTTTATCT